>NC_052250.1:8723072-9323072 GCF_013401445.1 Tripterygium wilfordii
TTTAGCTTTCGTACAACGTTACGTAAGTTAAAGATGCGAATAGACCAAGATTTGTTTGAAATTGCACAAAAACGTGAATTGCTCGTCTATGGAGAGAGTTGAGTAATTCCAAAGCATCAAATTTGACCCTTCTACTCTATTTAGTGTTCTGAGAAGTCTAACATGCTAATTAAGCATTCGTGCAACGTTTCGTAAGTTAAAGATGCAAATAGACCAAGTTATGTTTGAAATTGCACAAAAACGTGAATTGCTCGTCTATGGAGAGAGTTGAGCAATTCCAAAGTAGCAAAATGGACCATTGTACTCTATTTACTGTTCTTAGAAGTCTAACATGCTAGTTTGGCCTTCGTAACGTAACAATACGAATAGATCAAGTAATGTTTGAAATTCCGTAAAAACCTGTAAAGCTCGTCTATGGAGAGAGTTGGGCAATTCCAAAGCATCAAAGTCGACCGTTGTACCCTATTTATCGTTCTTAGAAGTCTAACATGCTAGTTTAGCCTTCGTGCAATGTTTCGTAAGGCAAAGATGCAAATAGACCAAGTTATGTTTGAAATGGTGTAAAAACGTGTAAAAAGCTCGTCTATAGAGAGAGTTGAGCAATTGCAAAGCATCAAAGTGGACCGTTGTGCTCTATTTTGTGTTATTAGAGGACTAAGTTGCTAGTTTAGCTTTCGTACAACGTTACGTAAGTTAAAGATGCGAATAGACCAAGATTTGTTTGAAATTGCACAAAAACGTGAATTGCTCGTCTATGGAGAGAGTTGAGTAATTCGAAAGCATCAAATTTGACCCTTCTACTCTATTTAGTGTTCTGAGAAGTCTAACATGCTAATTAAGCATTCGTGCAACGTTTCGTAAGTTAAAGATGCGAATAGACCAAGTTACGTTTGAAATTGCACAAAAACGTGAATTGCTCGTCTATGGAGAGACTTGAGCAATTCCAAAGCATCAAATTGGACCATTGTACTCTATTTAGTTTTCTTAGAAGTCTAACATGCTAGTTTAGCCTTCGTGCAATGGTTCGTAAGGTAAAAATACGAATAGATCAAGTAATGTTTGAAATTCCACAAAAACCTGTAAAGCTCATCTATGGAGAGAGTTGGGCAATTCCAAAGCATCAAAGTCGACCGTTGTACTCTATTTAGCGTTCTTAGAAGTCTAACATGCTAGTTTAGCCTTCGTGCAATGTTTCATAAGGTAAAGATGCAAATAGACCAAGTTATGTTTGAAATGGCGTAAAAACGTGTAAAAAGCTCGTCTATCGAGAGAGTTGAGCAATTGCAAAGCATCAAAGTGGACCGCTGTGCTCTATCTTGTGTTATTAGAAGTCTAAGTTGCTAGTTTAGCTTTTGTGCAACGTTTCGTAAGTTAAAGATGTGAATAGACCAAGTTATATTTGAGATTGCACAAAAACATGAATTGCTCGTCTATGGAGAGAGTTGAGCAATTCCAAAGCATCAAATTGGACCATTCTACTCTATTTAGTGTTCTTAGAACTGTAACATGCTAGTTTAGCTTTCGTGCAACGTTTCGTAAGTTAAAGATGTGAATAGACCAAGTTATGTTTGAAATGGCGTAAAAACGTGTAAAAAGCTCATCTATGGTGAGAGTGGAGCAATTGCAAAGCATCAAAGTGGACCGTTGTGCTCTATTTTGTGTTATTAGAAGTCTCAGTTGCTAGTTTAGCTTTCATGCAACGTTTCGTAAGTTAAAGATGCGAATAGACCAAGTTATGATTGAAATTACACAAAAATGTGAACTGCTCGTCTACGGAGAGAGTTGAGCAATTCCAAAGCATCAAATTGGACCACTGTACTCAATTTAGTGTTCTTAGAAGTCTAACATGCTAGTTTAGGCTTCGTGCAATGGTTCGTAAGGTAAAAATACGAATAGATCAAGTAATGTTTGAAATTCCACAAAAACCTGTAAATCTCGTCTATGGAGAGTGTTGAGCAATTCCAACGTTGGAAGTGGACCGTCGTACTCCATTTAGTGTTCTTAGAAGTCTAACTTGCTAGTTTACCTTTCGTGCAACGTTTCGTAAGTTAAAGATGCGAATAGACCAAGTAACGTTTGAAATTGCACAAAAACTTGTAAAGCTCATCCTTGGAGAGAGTTGAGCAATTCCAAAGCATCAAAGTAGACCGTTGTGCTCTATTTTTCGTTATTAGAAGCCTAAGTTGCTAGTTTAGCATTCATGCAACGTTTCGTAAGTTAAAGATTCGAATAGACCAAGTGATGTTTGAAATAGCACAAAAACTTATAAAGCTCGTCTATGGAGAGAGTTGGGCAATTCCAAAGCATCAAAGTCGACCGTTGTACTCTATTTAGCGTTCTTAGAAGTCTAACATGCTAGGTTAGCCTTCGTGCAATGTTTCGTAAGGTAAAGATGCGAATAGACCAAGTTATGTTTGAAATGGCGTAAAAACGTGTAAAAAGCTCGTCTATAGAGAGAGTTGAGCAATTGCAAAGCATCAAAGTGGACCGTTGTGCTCTATTTTGTGTTATTAGAGGACTAAGTTGCTAGTTTAGCTTTCGTACAACGTTACGTAAGTTAAAGATGCGAATAGACCAAGATTTGTTTGAAATTGCACAAAAACGTGAATTGCTCGTCTATGGAGAGAGTTGAGTAATTCCAAAGCATCAAATTTGACCCTTCTACTCTATTTAGTGTTCTGAGAAGTCTAACATGCTAATTAAGCATTCGTGCAACGTTTCGTAAGTTAAAGATGCAAATAGACCAAGTTATGTTTGAAATTGCACAAAAACGTGAATTGCTCGTCTATGGAGAGAGTTGAGCAATTCCAAAGTATCAAAATGGACCATTGTACTCTATTTACTGTTCTTAGAAGTCTAACATGCTAGTTTGGCCTTCGTAACGTAACAATACGAATAGATCAAGTAATGTTTGAAATTCCGTAAAAACCTGTAAAGCTCGTCTATGGAGAGAGTTGGGCAATTCCAAAGCATCAAAGTCGACCGTTGTACCCTATTTATCGTTCTTAGAAGTCTAACATGCTAGTTTAGCCTTCGTGCAATGTTTCGTAAGGCAAAGATGCAAATAGACCAAGTTATGTTTGAAATGGCGTAAAAAAGTGTAAAAAGCTCATCTATAGAGAGAGTTGAGCAATTGCAAAGCATCAAAGTGGACCGTTGTGCTCTATTTTGTGTTATTAGAGGACTAAGTTGCTAGTTTAGCTTTCGTACAACGTTACGTAAGTTAAAGATGCGAATAGACCAAGATTTGTTTGAAATTGCACAAAAACGTGAATTGCTGGTCTATGGAGAGAGTTGAGTAATTCCAAAGCATCAAAATTGACCCTTCTACTCTATTTAGTGTTCTGAGAAGTCTAACATGCTAATTAAGCATTCGTGCAACGTTTCGTAAGTTAAAGATGCAAATAGACCAAGTTATGTTTGAAATTGCACAAAAACGTGAATTGCTCGTCTATGGAGAGAGTTGAGCAATTCCAAAGTATCAAAATGGACCATTGTACTCTATTTACTGTTCTTAGAAGTCTAACATGCTAGTTTGGCCTTCGTAAAGTAACAATACGAATAGATCAAGTAATGTTTGAAATTCCGTAAAAACCTGTAAAGCTCGTCTATGGAGAGAGTTGGGCAATTCCAAAGCATCAAAGTCGACCGTTGTACCCTATTTATCGTTCTTAGAAGTCTAACATGCTAGTTTAGCCTTCGTGCAATGTTTCGTAAGGCAAAGATGCAAATAGACCAAGTTATGTTTGAAATGGTGTAAAAACGTGTAAAAAGCTCGTCTATAGAGAGAGTTGAGCAATTGCAAAGCATCAAAGTGGACCGTTGTGCTCTATTTTGTGTTATTAGAGGACTAAGTTGCTAGTTTAGCTTTCGTACAACGTTACGTAAGTTAAAGATGCGAATAGACCAAGATTTGTTTGAAATTGCACAAAAACGTGAATTGCTCGTCTATGGAGAGAGTTGAGTAATTCGAAAGCATCAAATTTGACCCTTCTACTCTATTTAGTGTTCTGAGAAGTCTAACATGCTAATTAAGCATTCGTGCAACGTTTCGTAAGTTAAAGATGCGAATAGACCAAGTTACGTTTGAAATTGCACAAAAACGTGAATTGCTCGTCTATGGAGAGACTTGAGCAATTCCAAAGCATCAAATTGGACCATTGTACTCTATTTAGTGTTCTTAGAAGTCTAACATGCTAGTTTAGCCTTCGTGCAATGGTTCGTAAGGTAAAAATACGAATAGATCAAGTAATGTTTGAAATTCCACAAAAACCTGTAAAGCTCATCTATGGAGAGAGTTGGGCAATTCCAAAGCATCAAAGTCGACCGTTGTACTCTATTTAGCGTTCTTAGAAGTCTAACATGCTAGTTTAGCCTTCGTGCAATGTTTCATAAGGTAAAGATGCAAATAGACCAAGTTATGTTTGAAATGGCGTAAAAACGTGTAAAAAGCTCGTCTATCGAGAGAGTTGAGCAATTGCAAAGCATCAAAGTGGACCGCTGTGCTCTATCTTGTGTTATTAGAAGTCTAAGTTGCTAGTTTAGCTTTTGTGCAACGTTTCGTAAGTTAAAGATGTGAATAGACCAAGTTATATTTGAGATTGCACAAAAACATGAATTGCTCGTCTATGGAGAGAGTTGAGCAATTCCAAAGCATCAAATTGGACCATTCTACTCTATTTAGTGTTCTTAGAACTGTAACATGCTAGTTTAGCTTTCGTGCAACGTTTCGTAAGTTAAAGATGTGAATAGACCAAGTTATGTTTGAAATGGCGTAAAAACGTGTAAAAAGCTCATCTATGGTGAGAGTGGAGCAATTGCAAAGCATCAAAGTGGACCGTTGTGCTCTATTTTGTGTTATTAGAAGTCTCAGTTGCTAGTTTAGCTTTCATGCAACGTTTCGTAAGTTAAAGATGCGAATAGACCAAGTTATGATTGAAATTACACAAAAATGTGAACTGCTCGTCTACGGAGAGAGTTGAGCAATTCCAAAGCATCAAATTGGACCACTGTACTCAATTTAGTGTTCTTAGAAGTCTAACATGCTAGTTTAGGCTTCGTGCAATGGTTCGTAAGGTAAAAATACGAATAGATCAAGTAATGTTTGAAATTCCACAAAAACCTGTAAATCTCGTCTATGGAGAGTGTTGAGCAATTCCAACGTTGGAAGTGGACCGTCGTACTCCATTTAGTGTTCTTAGAAGTCTAACTTGCTAGTTTACCTTTCGTGCAACGTTTCGTAAGTTAAAGATGCGAATAGACCAAGTAACGTTTGAAATTGCACAAAAACTTGTAAAGCTCATCCTTGGAGAGAGTTGAGCAATTCCAAAGCATCAAAGTAGACCGTTGTGCTCTATTTTTCGTTATTAGAAGCCTAAGTTGCTTGTTTAGCATTCATGCAACGTTTCGTAAGTTAAAGATTCGAATAGACCAAGTGATGTTTGAAATAGCACAAAAACTTATAAAGCTCGTCTATGGAGAGAGTTGGGCAATTCCAAAGCATCAAAGTCGACCGTTGTACTCTATTTAGCGTTCTTAGAAGTCTAACATGCTAGGTTAGCCTTCGTGCAATGTTTCGTAAGGTAAAGATGCGAATAGACCAAGTTATGTTTGAAATGGCGTAAAAACGTGTAAAAAGCTCGTCTATAGAGAGAGTTGAGCAATTGCAAAGCATCAAAGTGGACCGTTGTGCTCTATTTTGTGTTATTAGAGGACTAAGTTGCTAGTTTAGCTTTCGTACAACGTTACGTAAGTTAAAGATGCGAATAGACCAAGATTTGTTTGAAATTGCACAAAAACGTGAATTGCTCGTCTATGGAGAGAGTTGAGTAATTCCAAAGCATCAAATTTGACCCTTCTACTCTATTTAGTGTTCTGAGAAGTCTAACATGCTAATTAAGCATTCGTGCAACGTTTCGTAAGTTAAAGATGCAAATAGACCAAGTTATGTTTGAAATTGCACAAAAACGTGAATTGCTCGTCTATGGAGAGAGTTGAGCAATTCCAAAGTATCAAAATGGACCATTGTACTCTATTTACTGTTCTTAGAAGTCTAACATGCTAGTTTGGCCTTCGTAACGTAACAATACGAATAGATCAAGTAATGTTTGAAATTCCGTAAAAACCTGTAAAGCTCGTCTATGGAGAGAGTTGGGCAATTCCAAAGCATCAAAGTCGACCGTTGTACCCTATTTATCGTTCTTAGAAGTCTAACATGCTAGTTTAGCCTTCGTGCAATGTTTCGTAAGGCAAAGATGCAAATAGACCAAGTTATGTTTGAAATGGCGTAAAAACGTGTAAAAAGCTCGTCTATAGAGAGAGTTGAGCAATTGCAAAGCATCAAAGTGGACCGTTGTGCTCCATTTTGTGTTATTAGAGGACTAAGTTGCTAGTTTGGCTTTCGTACAACGTTACGTAAGTTAAAGATGCGAATAGACCAAGATTTGTTTGAAATTGCACAAAAACGTGAATTGCTCGTCTATGGAGAGAGTTGAGTAATTCGAAAGCATCAAATTTGACCCTTCTACTCTATTTAGTGTTCTGAGAAGTCTAACATGCTAATTAAGCATTCGTGCAACGTTTCGTAAGTTAAAGATGCGAATAGACCAAGTTACGTTTGAAATTGCACAAAAACGTGAATTGCTCGTCTATGGAGAGACTTGAGCAATTCCAAAGCATCAAATTGGACCATTGTACTCTATTTAGTTTTCTTAGAAGTCTAACATGCTAGTTTAGCCTTCGTGCAATGGTTCGTAAGGTAAAAATACGAATAGATCAAGTAATGTTTGAAATTCCACAAAAACCTGTAAAGCTCATCTATGGAGAGAGTTGGGCAATTCCAAAGCATCAAAGTCGACCGTTGTACTCTATTTAGCGTTCTTAGAAGTCTAACATGCTAGTTTAGCCTTCGTGCAATGTTTCATAAGGTAAAGATGCAAATAGACCAAGTTATGTTTGAAATGGCGTAAAAACGTGTAAAAAGCTCGTCTATCGAGAGAGTTGAGCAATTGCAAAGCATCAAAGTGGACCGCTGTGCTCTATCTTGTGTTATTAGAAGTCTAAGTTGCTAGTTTAGCTTTTGTGCAACGTTTCGTAAGTTAAAGATGTGAATAGACCAAGTTATATTTGAGATTGCACAAAAACATGAATTGCTCGTCTATGGAGAGAGTTGAGCAATTCCAAAGCATCAAATTGGACCATTCTACTCTATTTAGTGTTCTTAGAACTGTAACATGCTAGTTTAGCTTTCGTGCAACGTTTCGTAAGTTAAAGATGTGAATAGACCAAGTTATGTTTGAAATGGCGTAAAAACGTGTAAAAAGCTCATCTATGGTGAGAGTGGAGCAATTGCAAAGCATCAAAGTGGACCGTTGTGCTCTATTTTGTGTTATTAGAAGTCTCAGTTGCTAGTTTAGCTTTCATGCAACGTTTCGTAAGTTAAAGATGCGAATAGACCAAGTTATGATTGAAATTACACAAAAATGTGAACTGCTCGTCTACGGAGAGAGTTGAGCAATTCCAAAGCATCAAATTGGACCACTGTACTCAATTTAGTGTTCTTAGAAGTCTAACATGCTAGTTTAGGCTTCGTGCAATGGTTCGTAAGGTAAAAATACGAATAGATCAAGTAATGTTTGAAATTCCACAAAAACCTGTAAATCTCATCTATGGAGAGTGTTGAGCAATTCCAACGTTGGAAGTGGACCGTCGTACTCCATTTAGTGTTCTTAGAAGTCTAACTTGCTAGTTTACCTTTCGTGCAACGTTTCGTAAGTTAAAGATGCGAATAGACCAAGTAACGTTTGAAATTGCACAAAAACTTGTAAAGCTCATCCTTGGAGAGAGTTGAGCAATTCCAAAGCATCAAAGTAGACCGTTGTGCTCTATTTTTCGTTATTAGAAGCCTAAGTTGCTAGTTTAGCATTCATGCAACGTTTCGTAAGTTAAAGATTCGAATAGACCAAGTGATGTTTGAAATAGCACAAAAACTTATAAAGCTCGTCTATGGAGAGAGTTGGGCAATTCCAAAGCATCAAAGTCGACCGTTGTACTCTATTTAGCGTTCTTAGAAGTCTAACATGCTAGGTTAGCCTTCGTGCAATGTTTCGTAAGGTAAAGATGCGAATAGACCAAGTTATGTTTGAAATGGCGTAAAAACGTGTAAAAAGCTCGTCTATAGAGAGAGTTGAGCAATTGCAAAGCATCAAAGTGGACCGTTGTGCTCTATTTTGTGTTATTAGAGGACTAAGTTGCTAGTTTAGCTTTCGTACAACGTTACGTAAGTTAAAGATGCGAATAGACCAAGATTTGTTTGAAATTGCACAAAAACGTGAATTGCTCGTCTATGGAGAGAGTTGAGTAATTCCAAAGCATCAAATTTGACCCTTCTACTCTATTTAGTGTTCTGAGAAGTCTAACATGCTAATTAAGCATTCGTGCAACGTTTCGTAAGTTAAAGATGCAAATAGACCAAGTTATGTTTGAAATTGCACAAAAACGTGAATTGCTCGTCTATGGAGAGAGTTGAGCAATTCCAAAGTATCAAAATGGACCATTGTACTCTATTTACTGTTCTTAGAAGTCTAACATGCTAGTTTGGCCTTCGTAACGTAACAATACGAATAGATCAAGTAATGTTTGAAATTCCGTAAAAACCTGTAAAGCTCGTCTATGGAGAGAGTTGGGCAATTCCAAAGCATCAAAGTCGACCGTTGTACCCTATTTATCGTTCTTAGAAGTCTAACATGCTAGTTTAGCCTTCGTGCAATGTTTCGTAAGGCAAAGATGCAAATAGACCAAGTTATGTTTGAAATGGCGTAAAAAAGTGTAAAAAGCTCATCTATAGAGAGAGTTGAGCAATTGCAAAGCATCAAAGTGGACCGTTGTGCTCTATTTTGTGTTATTAGAGGACTAAGTTGCTAGTTTAGCTTTCGTACAACGTTACGTAAGTTAAAGATGCGAATAGACCAAGATTTGTTTGAAATTGCACAAAAACGTGAATTGCTGGTCTATGGAGAGAGTTGAGTAATTCCAAAGCATCAAAATTGACCCTTCTACTCTATTTAGTGTTCTGAGAAGTCTAACATGCTAATTAAGCATTCGTGCAACGTTTCGTAAGTTAAAGATGCAAATAGACCAAGTTATGTTTGAAATTGCACAAAAACGTGAATTGCTCGTCTATGGAGAGAGTTGAGCAATTCCAAAGTATCAAAATGGACCATTGTACTCTATTTACTGTTCTTAGAAGTCTAACATGCTAGTTTGGCCTTCGTAAAGTAACAATACGAATAGATCAAGTAATGTTTGAAATTCCGTAAAAACCTGTAAAGCTCGTCTATGGAGAGAGTTGGGCAATTCCAAAGCATCAAAGTCGACCGTTGTACCCTATTTATCGTTCTTAGAAGTCTAACATGCTAGTTTAGCCTTCGTGCAATGTTTCGTAAGGCAAAGATGCAAATAGACCAAGTTATGTTTGAAATGGTGTAAAAACGTGTAAAAAGCTCGTCTATAGAGAGAGTTGAGCAATTGCAAAGCATCAAAGTGGACCGTTGTGCTCTATTTTGTGTTATTAGAGGACTAAGTTGCTAGTTTAGCTTTCGTACAACGTTACGTAAGTTAAAGATGCGAATAGACCAAGATTTGTTTGAAATTGCACAAAAACGTGAATTGCTCGTCTATGGAGAGAGTTGAGTAATTCGAAAGCATCAAATTTGACCCTTCTACTCTATTTAGTGTTCTGAGAAGTCTAACATGCTAATTAAGCATTCGTGCAACGTTTCGTAAGTTAAAGATGCGAATAGACCAAGTTACGTTTGAAATTGCACAAAAACGTGAATTGCTCGTCTATGGAGAGACTTGAGCAATTCCAAAGCATCAAATTGGACCATTGTACTCTATTTAGTGTTCTTAGAAGTCTAACATGCTAGTTTAGCCTTCGTGCAATGGTTCGTAAGGTAAAAATACGAATAGATCAAGTAATGTTTGAAATTCCACAAAAACCTGTAAAGCTCATCTATGGAGAGAGTTGGGCAATTCCAAAGCATCAAAGTCGACCGTTGTACTCTATTTAGCGTTCTTAGAAGTCTAACATGCTAGTTTAGCCTTCGTGCAATGTTTCATAAGGTAAAGATGCAAATAGACCAAGTTATGTTTGAAATGGCGTAAAAACGTGTAAAAAGCTCGTCTATCGAGAGAGTTGAGCAATTGCAAAGCATCAAAGTGGACCGCTTTGCTCTATCTTGTGTTATTAGAAGTCTAAGTTGCTAGTTTAGCTTTTGTGCAACGTTTCGTAAGTTAAAGATGTGAATAGACCAAGTTATATTTGAGATTGCACAAAAACATGAATTGCTCGTCTATGGAGAGAGTTGAGCAATTCCAAAGCATCAAATTGGACCATTCTACTCTATTTAGTGTTCTTAGAACTGTAACATGCTAGTTTAGCTTTCGTGCAACGTTTCGTAAGTTAAAGATGTGAATAGACCAAGTTATGTTTGAAATGGCGTAAAAACGTGTAAAAAGCTCATCTATGGTGAGAGTGGAGCAATTGCAAAGCATGAAAGTGGACCGTTGTGCTCTATTTTGTGTTATTAGAAGTCTCAGTTGCTAGTTTAGCTTTCATGCAACGTTTCGTAAGTTAAAGATGCGAATAGACCAAGTTATGATTGAAATTACACAAAAATGTGAACTGCTCGTCTACGGAGAGAGTTGAGCAATTCCAAAGCATCAAATTGGACCACTGTACTCAATTTAGTGTTCTTAGAAGTCTAACATGCTAGTTTAGGCTTCGTGCAATGGTTCGTAAGGTAAAAATACGAATAGATCAAGTAATGTTTGAAATTCCACAAAAACCTGTAAATCTCGTCTATGGAGAGTGTTGAGCAATTCCAACGTTGGAAGTGGACCGTCGTACTCCATTTAGTGTTCTTAGAAGTCTAACTTGCTAGTTTACCTTTCGTGCAACGTTTCGTAAGTTAAAGATGCGAATAGACCAAGTAACGTTTGAAATTGCACAAAAACTTGTAAACCTCATCCTTGGAGAGAGTTGAGCAATTCCAAAGCATCAAAGTAGACCGTTGTGCTCTATTTTTCGTTATTAGAAGCCTAAGTTGCTAGTTTAGCATTCATGCAACGTTTCGTAAGTTAAAGATTCGAATAGACCAAGTGATGTTTGAAATTGCACAAAAACTTATAAAGCTCGTCTATGGAGAGAGTTGGGCAATTCCAAAGCATCAAAGTCGACCGTTGTACTCTATTTAGCGTTCTTAGAAGTCTAACATGCTAGGTTAGCCTTCGTGCAATGTTTCGTAAGGTAAAGATGCGAATAGACCAAGTTATGTTTGAAATGGCGTAAAAACGTGTAAAAAGCTCGTCTATAGAGAGAGTTGAGCAATTGCAAAGCATCAAAGTGGACCGTTGTGCTCTATTTTGTGTTATTAGAGGACTAAGTTGCTAGTTTAGCTTTCGTACAACGTTACGTAAGTTAAAGATGCGAATAGACCAAGATTTGTTTGAAATTGCACAAAAACGTGAATTGCTCGTCTATGGAGAGAGTTGAGTAATTCCAAAGCATCAAATTTGACCCTTCTACTCTATTTAGTGTTCTGAGAAGTCTAACATGCTAATTAAGCATTCGTGCAACGTTTCGTAAGTTAAAGATGCAAATAGACCAAGTTATGTTTGAAATTGCACAAAAACGTGAATTGCTCGTCTATGGAGAGAGTTGAGCAATTCCAAAGTATCAAAATGGACCATTGTACTCTATTTACTGTTCTTAGAAGTCTAACATGCTAGTTTGGCCTTCGTAACGTAACAATACGAATAGATCAAGTAATGTTTGAAATTCCGTAAAAACCTGTAAAGCTCGTCTATGGAGAGAGTTGGGCAATTCCAAAGCATCAAAGTCGACCGTTGTACCCTATTTATCGTTCTTAGAAGTCTAACATGCTAGTTTAGCCTTCGTGCAATGTTTCGTAAGGCAAAGATGCAAATAGACCAAGTTATGTTTGAAATGGCGTAAAAACGTGTAAAAAGCTCGTCTATAGAGAGAGTTGAGCAATTGCAAAGCATCAAAGTGGACCGTTGTGCTCCATTTTGTGTTATTAGAGGACTAAGTTGCTAGTTTGGCTTTCGTACAACGTTACGTAAGTTAAAGATGCGAATAGACCAAGATTTGTTTGAAATTGCACAAAAACGTGAATTGCTCGTCTATGGAGAGAGTTGAGTAATTCCAAAGCATCAAATTTGACCCTTCTACTCTATTTAGTGTTCTGAGAAGTCTAACATGCTAATTAAGCATTCGTGCAACGTTTCGTAAGTTAAAGATGCGAATAGACCAAGTTACGTTTGAAATCACGTAAAAACGTGCAAAAAGCTCGTCTATCGAGAGAGTTGAGCAATTGCAAAGCATCAAAGTGGACCGTTGTGCTCTATTTTGTGTTATTAGAGGACTAAGTTGCTAGTTTAGCTTTCGTACAACGTTACGTAAGTTAAAGATGCGAATAGACCAAGATTTGTTTGAAATTGCACAAAAACGTGAATTGCTCGTCTATGGAGAGAGTTGAGTAATTCCAAAGCATCAAATTTGACCCTTCTACTCTATTTAGTATTCTGAGAAGTCTAACATGCTAATTAAGCATTCGTGCAACGTTTCGTAAGTTAAAGATGCAAATAGACCATGTTATGTTTGAAATTGCACAAAAACGTGAATTGCTCGTCTATGGAGAGAGTTGAGCAATTCCAAAGTATCAAAATGGACCATTGTACTCTATTTACTGTTCTTAGAAGTCTAACATGCTAGTTTGGCCTTCGTAACGTAACAATACGAATAGATCAAGTAATGTTTGAAATTCCGTAAAAACCTGTAAAGCTCGTCTATGGAGAGAGTTGGGCAATTCCAAAGCATCAAAGTCGACCGTTGTACCCTTTTTATCGTTCTTAGAAGTCTAACATGCTAGTTTAGCCTTCGTGCAATGTTTCGTAAGGCAAAGATGCAAATAGACCAAGTTATGTTTGAAATGGCGTAAAAACGTGTAAAAAGCTCGTCTATAGAGAGAGTTGAGCAATTGCAAAGCATCAAAGTGGACCGTTGTGCTCCATTTTGTGTTATTAGAGGACTAAGTTGCTAGTTTGGCTTTCGTACAACGTTACGTAAGTTAAAGATGCGAATAGACCAAGATTTGTTTGAAATTGCACAAAAACGTGAATTGCTCGTCTATGGAGAGAGTTGAGTAATTCCAAAGCATCAAATTTGACCCTTCTACTCTATTTAGTGTTCTGAGAAGTCTAACATGCTAATTAAGCATTCGTGCAACGTTTCGTAAGTTAAAGATGCGAATAGACCAAGTTACGTTTGAAATCACGTAAAAACGTGCAAAAAGCTCGTCTATCGAGAGAGTTGAGCAATTGCAAAGCATGAAAGTGGACCGTTGTGCTCTATTTTGTGTTATTAGAGGACTAAGTTGCTAGTTTAGCTTTCGTACAACGTTACGTAAGTTAAAGATGCGAATAGACCAAGATTTGTTTGAAATTGCACAAAAACGTGAATTGCTCGTCTATGGAGAGAGTTGAGTAATTCCAAAGCATCAAATTTGACCCTTCTACTCTATTTAGTATTCTGAGAAGTCTAACATGCTAATTAAGCATTCGTGCAACGTTTCGTAAGTTAAAGATGCAAATAGACCATGTTATGTTTGAAATTGCACAAAAACGTGAATTGCTCGTCTATGGAGAGAGTTGAGCAATTCCAAAGTATCAAAATGGACCATTGTACTCTATTTACTGTTCTTAGAAGTCTAACATGCTAGTTTGGCCTTCGTAACGTAACAATACGAATAGATCAAGTAATGTTTGAAATTCCGTAAAAACCTGTAAAGCTCGTCTATGGAGAGAGTTGGGCAATTCCAAAGCATCAAAGTCGACCGTTGTACCCTTTTTATCGTTCTTAGAAGTCTAACATGCTAGTTTAGCCTTCGTGCAATGTTTCGTAAGGCAAAGATGCAAATAGACCAAGTTATGTTTGAAATGGCGTAAAAACGTGTAAAAAGCTCGTCTATAGAGAGAGTTGAGCAATTGCAAAGCATCAAAGTGGACCGTTGTGCTCTATTTTGTGTTATTAGAGAACTAAGTTGCTAGTTTAGCTTTCGTACAACGTTACGTAAGTAAAAGATGCGAATAGACCAAGATTTGTTTGAAATTGCACAAAAACGTGAATTGCTCGTCTATGGAGAGAGTTGAGTAATTCCAGAGCATCAAATTTGACCCTTCTACTCTATTTAGTGTTCTGAGAAGTCTAACATGCTAATTAAGCATTCGTGCAACGTTTCATAAGTTAAAGATGCGAATAGACCAAGTTACGTTTGAAATCACGTAAAAACGTGCAAAAAGCTCGTCTATCGAGAGAGTTGAGCAATTGCAAAGCATCTAAGTGGACCGTTGTGCTCTATTTTGTGTTATTAGAGCTCTAAGTTGCTAGTTTAGCTTTCGTGCAACGTTTCATAAGTTAATGATGCGAATAGACCAAGTTATGTTTGAAATTACACAAAAACGTGAATTGCTCGTCTATGGAGAGAGTTGAGCAATTCCAAAGCATCAAATTGGACCATTGTACTCTATTTAGTGTTCTTAGAAGTCCAACATGCTAGTTTAGCCTTCGTGCAATGGTTCGCAAGGTAAAAATACAAATAGATCAAGTAATGTTTGAAATTCCATAAAAACCTGTAAAGCTCGTCTATGGAGAGAGTTGGGTAATTCCAAAGCATCAAAGTCGACCGTTGTACTCTATTTAGCGTTCTTAGAAGTCTAACATGCTAGTTTAACCTTCGTGCAATGTTTTGTAAGGTAAAGATGCAAATAGACCAAGTTATGCTTGAAATGGCGTAAAAGCGTGTAAAAAGCTCGTCTATCGAGAGAGTTGAGCAATTGCAAAGCATCAAAGTGGAAAGTTGCCCTCTATTTTGTGTTATTAGAAGTCTGAGTTGCTAGTTTAGCTTTCGTGCAACGTTTCGTAAGTTAATGATGCGAATAGACCAAGATATGTTTGAAATTGCACAAAAACGTGAATTGCTCGTCTACGGAGAGAGTTGAGCAATTCCAAAACATCAAATTGGACCATTCTACTCTATTTAGTGTTCTTAGAACTCTGGCATGCTAGTTAAGCTTTCGTGCAACGTTTTGTAAGTTAAAGATGCGAACAGAGCAAGTTATGTTTGAAATGGCGTAAAAACGTGTAAAAAGCTCGTCTATCAAGAGAGTTGAGCAATTGCAAAGCATCAAAGTGGACCGTTGTGCTCTATTTTGTGTTATTAGAAGTCTAAGTTGCTAGTTTAGCTTTCGTGCAACGTTTCGTAAGTTAAAGATGCGAATAGACCAGGTTATGTTTGAAATTGCACAAAAACGTGAATTGCTCGTCTATGGAGAGAGTTGAGCAATTCGAAAGCATCAAATTGGACCATTGTACTCTATTTAGTGTTCTTAGAAGTCCAACATGCTAGTTTAGCCTTCGTGCAATGGTTCGTAAGGTAAAAATACGAATAGATCAAGTAATGTTCGAAATTCCATAAAAACCTGTAAAGCTCATCTACGGAGAGAGTTGGACCATTCTACTCTATTTAGTGTTCTTAGAACTCTAACATGCTAATTAAGCTTTCGTGCAACGTTTCGTAAGTTAAAGATGTGAATAGACCAAGTTATGTTTGAAATGGCGTAAAAACGTGTAAAAAGCTCGTCTATCGAGAGAGTTGAGGAATTGTGAAGCATCAAAGTGGGCTGTTGTGCTCGATTTTGTGTTATTATAAGTCTAAGTTGCTAGTTTAGCTTTCGTTCAACGTTTCGTAAGTTCAAGATGCTAATAAACCAAGTTATGTTTGAAATTGCACAAAAACGTGAATTGCTCGTCTATGGAGAGAGTTAAGCAATTCCAAAGCATCAAGTTGGACCATTGTACTCTATTTAGTGTTCTTAGCAGTCTAACATGCTAGTTTAGCCTTCGTGCAATGGTTCGTAAGGTAAAAATACGAATAGATCAAGTAATGTTTGAAATTCCACAAAAACCTGTAAAGCTCGTCTATGGAGAGAGTTGGGCAATTCCAAAGCATCAAAGTCGACCGTTGTACTCTATTTAGCGTTCTTAGAAGTCTAACATGCTAGTTTAACCTTCGTGCAATGTTTTGTAAGGTAAAGATGCAAATAGACCAAGTTATGCTTGAAATGGCGTAAAAACGTGTAAAAAGCTCGTCTATCGAGAGAGTTGAGCAATTGCAAAGCATCAAAGTGGAAAGTTGCCCTCTATTTTGTGTTATTAGAAGTCTGAGTTGCTAGTTTAGCTTTCGTGCAACGTTTCGTAAGTTAATGATGCGAATAGACCAAGATATGTTTGAAATTGCACAAAAACGTGAATTGCTCGTCTACGGAGAGAGTTGAGCAATTCCAAAACATCAAATTGGACCATTCTACTCTATTTAGTGTTCTTAGAACTCTGGCATGCTAGTTAAGCTTTCGTGCAACGTTTTGTAAGTTAAAGATGCGAACAGAGCAAGTTATGTTTGAAATGGCGTAAAAACGTGTAAAAAGCTCGTCTATCAAGAGAGTTGAGCAATTGCAAAGCATCAAAGTGGACCGTTGTGCTCTATTTTGTGTTATTAGAAGTCTAAGTTGCTAGTTTAGCTTTCATGCAACGTTTCGTAAGTTAAAGATGCGAATAGACCAGGTTATGTTTGAAATTGCACAAAAACGTGAATTGCTCGTCTATGGAGAGAGTTGAGCAATTCGAAAGCATCAAATTGGACCATTGTACTCTATTTAGTGTTCTTAGAAGTCCAACATGCTAGTTTAGCCTTCGTGCAATGGTTCGTAAGGTAAAAATACGAATAGATCAAGTAATGTTCGAAATTCCATAAAAACCTGTAAAGCTCATCTACGGAGAGAGTTGGACCATTCTACTCTATTTAGTGTTCTTAGAACTCTAACATGCTAATTAAGCTTTCGTGCAACGTTTCGTAAGTTAAAGATGCGAATAGACCAAGTTATGTTTGAAATGGCGTAAAAACGTGTAAAAAGCTCGTCTATCGAGAGAGTTGAGGAATTGTGAAGCATCAAAGTGGGCTGTTGTGCTCGATTTTGTGTTATTATAAGTTTAAGTTACTAGTTTAGCTTTCGTTCAACGTTTCGTAAGTTCAAGATGCTAATAAACCAAGTTATGTTTGAAATTGCACAAAAACGTGAATTGCTCGTCTATGGAGAGAGTTGAGCAATTCCAAAGCATCAAGTTGGACCATTGTACTCTATTTAGTGTTCTTAGCAGTCTAACATGCTAGTTTAGCCTTCGTGCAATGGTTCGTAAGGTAAAAATACGAATAGATCAAGTAATGTTTGAAATTCCACAAAAACCTGTAAAGCTCGTCTATGGAGAGAGTTGGGCAATTCCAAAGCATCAAAGTCGACCGTTGTACTCTATTTAGCGTTCTTAGAAGTCTAACATGCTAGTTTACCCTTCGTGCAATGTTTCGTAAGGTAAAGATGCAAATAGACCAAGTTATGTCTGAAATGGCGTAAAAACGAGTAAAAAGCTTGTCTATCCAGAGAGTTGAGCAATTGCAAAGCATCAAAGTGGACCTTTGTGCTCTATTTTGTGTTATTAGAAGTCTAAGTTGCTAGCTTAGCTTTCGTGCAACCTTTCGTAAGTTAAAGATGCGAATAGACCAAGATAAGTTTGAAATTGCACAACAACATGAATTGCTCGTCTATGGAGAGAGTTGAGCAATTCCAAAGCATCAAATTTGACCATTCTACTCTATTTAGTGTTCTTAGAACTCTAACATGCTAGTTAAGCTTTCGTGCAATGTTTCGTAAGTTAAAGATGCGAATAGACCAAGGTATGTTTGAAATGCCGTAAAACGTGTAAAAAGCTCGTCTATCGAGAGAGTTGAGGAATTGCGAAGCATCAAAGTGGACCGTTGTGCTCGATTTTGTGTTATTAGAAGTCTAAGTTGCTAGTTTAGCTTTCGTGAAACGTTTCGTAAGTTAAAGATGCGAATAGACCAAGATATGTTTGAAATTGCACAAAAACGTGAATTGCACGTCTATGGGGAGAGTTGAGCAATTCCAAAACATCAAATTGGACCATTGTACTCTATTTACTGTTCTTACAAGTCTCACATGCTATTTTAGCTTTCGTTCAACGTTTCGTAAGTTCAAGATGCTAATAGACCAAGTTATGTTTGAAATTGCACAAAAACGTGAATTGCTCGTCTATGGAGAGAGTTGAGCAATTCCAAAGCATCAAATTGGACCATTGTACTCTATTTAGTGTTCTTAGCAGTCTAACATGCTAGTTTAGCCTTCGTGCAATGGTTCGTAAGGTAAAAACACGAATAGATCAAGTAATGTTTGAAATTCCACGAAAAGCTGTAAAGCTCGTCTATGGAGAGAGTTGGGCAATTCCAAAGCATCAAAGTCGACCGTTGTACTATTTTTAGCGTTCTTAGAAGTCTAACATGCTAGTTTACCCTTCGTGCAATGTTTCGTAAGGTAAAAATGCAAATAGACCGAGTTATGTTTGAAATGGCGTAAAAACGTGTAAAAAGCTCGTCTATCCAGAGAGTTGAGCAATTGCAAAGCATCAAAGTGGACCGTTGTGCTCTATTTTGTGTTATTAGAAGTCTAAGTTGCTAGCTTAGCTTTCGTGCAACGTTTCGTAAGTTAAAGATGCGAATAGACCAAGATAAGTTTGAAATTGCCCAAAAACATGAATTGCTCGTCTTTGGAGAGAGTTGAGCAATTCCAAAGCATCAAATTGGATCATTCTACTCTATTTAGTGTTCTCAGAACTCTAACATGCTAGTTTAGCTTTCATGCAACGTTTCGTATGTTAAAGATGCGAATAGACCAAGTTATGTTTCAAATGGCGTAAAAACGTGTAAAAAGCTCATCTATGGAGAGAGTTGAGCAATTGCAAAGCATCAAAGTGGACCGTTATGCTCTATTTTGTGTTATTAGAAGTCTCAGTTGCTAGTTTAGCTTTCGTGCAACGTTTCGTAAGTTAAAGAAGCGAATAGACCAAGTTATCTTTGAAATTACACAAAAACGTGAATTGCTCGTCTATGGAGAGGGTTGAGCAATTCCAAAGCATCAAATTGGACCATTCTACTTTATTTAGTGTTCTTAGAACTGTAACATGCTAGTTTAGCTTTCGTGCAACGTTTCGTAAGTTAAAGATGTGAATAGACCAAGTTATGTTTGAAATGGCGTAAAAACGTGTAAAAAGCTCATCTATGGTGAGAGTTGAGCAATTGCAAAGCATCAAAGTGGACCGTTGTGCTCTATTTTGTGTTATTAGAAGTCTCAGTTGCTAGTTTAGCTTTCGTGCAACGTTTCGTAAGTTAAAGATGTGAATAGAGCAAGTTATGTTTGAAATGGCGTAAAAACGAGTAAAAAGCTCGTCTATCAAGAGAGTTGAGCAATTGCAAAACATCAAAGTGGACCGTTGTGCTCTATTTTGTGTTATTAGAAGCCTAAGTTGCTAGTTTAGCTTTCGTGCAACGTTTCGTAAGTTAAAGATGTGAATAGACCAAGTTATGTTTGAAATTGCACAAAAACGTGAATCGCTCTTCTATGGAGAGAGTTGAGCAATTCAAAAGCATCAAATTGGACCATTCTGCTCTATTTAGTGTTCTTAGAACTCTAGCATGCTAGTTAAGCTTTCGTGCAACGTTTCGTAATTTAAAGATGCGAATAGACCAAGTTATCTTTGAAAAGGCGTAAAAACGTGTAAAAAGCTCGTCTATCAAGAGAGTTGAGCAATTGCAAAGCATCAAAGTGGACCGTTGTGTTCTATTTTGTGTTATTAGAAGTCTAAGTTGATAGGTTAGCTTTCGTGCAACGTTTCGCAAGGTAAAGATGCGAATAGACCAAGTTATGTTTGAAATGGCGTAAAAACATGTAAAAAGCTCGTCTATCAAGAGAGTTGAGCAATTGTAAAGCACCAAACTGGACCTTTGTGCTCTATTTTGTGTTATTAGAAGTCTAAGTTGCTAGTTTAGCTTTCGTGCAACGTTACGTAAGTTAAAGATGCTAATAGACCATGTTATGTTTCAAATTGCACAAAAACGTGAATTGCTCGTCTATGGAGAGAGTTGAGCAATTCCAAAGCATCAAATTGGACCATTGTGCTCTATTTAGAGTTCTTAGAAGTCTAACTTGCTAGTTTAGCTTTCGTGCAACGTTTCATAAGTTAAAGATGGGAATAGACCAAGTTACGTTTGAAATTGCACAAAAACTTGTAAAGCTCATCCATGGAGAGAGTTGAGCAATTCCAAAGCATCAAAGTGGACCGTTGTGCTCTATTTAGCGTTCTTAGAAGTCTGACATACTAGTTTAGCCTTCGTGCAATGTTTCGTACGGCAAAGATGCAAATAGACCAATTTATGTTTGAAATGACGTAAAAACGTGTAAAAAGCTCGTCTATCGAGAGAGTTGAGCAATTGCAAAGCATCAAAGTGGACCGTTGTGCTCTATTTTGTGTTATTAGAAGTCTAAGTTGCTAGTTTAGCTTTCGTGCAACGTTTCATAAGTTAAGGATGTGAATAGACCAAGTTATGTTTGAAATTGCACAAAAACGTGAATTGCTCGTCTATGGAGAGAGTTGAGCAATTCCAAAGCTTCAAATTGGACCATTCTACTCTATTTAGTGTTCTTAGAACTCTAACATGCTAGTTACGCTTTCGTGCAACGTTTCGTAAGATAAAGATGCGAATAGACCAAGTTACGTTTGAAATGGCATAAAAACGTGTAAAAAGCTCGTCTATCGAGAGAGTTGAGCAATTGCAAAGCATCAAAGTGAACCGTTGTGCTCTACTTTGTGTTATTAGAAGTCTCAGTTGCTAGTTTAGCTTTCGTGCAACATTTCGTAAGTTAGAGATGCGAATAGACCAAGTTATGTTTGAAATTGCACAAAAACTTGTAAAGCTCATCTATGGAGAGAGTTGAGCAATTGCAAAGCATCAAAGTGGACTGTTGTGCTCTATTTTGTGTTATTCGAAGTGTAAGTTGCTAGTTTAGGTTTCGTGCAACATTTCGTAAGTTAAAGATGCGAATAGACCAAGTGATGTTTGAAATTGCACAAAAACATATAAAGCTCGTCTATGGAGAGAGTTGGGCAATTCCAAAGCATCAAAATCCACCGTTGTACTCTATTTAGCGTTCTTAGAAGTCTAACATGCTAGTTTAGCCTTCGTGTAATGTTTCGTAAGGTAAAGAAACGAATAGACCAAGTTATGTTTGAAATGACGTAAAAACGTGTAAAAAGCTCGTCTATCGAGAGAGTTGTGCAATTGCAAAGCATCAAAGTGGACCGTAGTGCTCTATTTTGTGTTATTAGAAGTCTCAGTTGCTAGTTTAGCTTTCGTGCAACATTTCGTAAGTTAAAGATGCGAATAGACCAAGTTATGTTTGAAATGGCGTAAAAACGTGTAAAAAGCTCGTGTATCGAGAGAGTTGAGCAATTGCAAAGCATCAAAGTGGACCGTTGTGCTCTATTTTGTGTTATTAGAAGTCTCAGTTGCTAGTTTAGCTTTCGTGCAACGTTTCGTAAGTTCAAGATGCGAATAGACCAAGTTATGTTTCAAATTGCACAAAAACGAGAATTGCTCGTCTATGGAGAGAGTTGAGCAATTCCAAAGCATCAAATTGGACCATTGTACTCTATTTAGTGTTTTTAGAAGTCTAACATTCTAGTTTAGCCTTCGTGCAATGGTTCGTAAGGTAAAAATACGAATAGATCAAGTAATGTTTGAAATTCCATAAAAACCTGTAAAGCTCGTCCATGGAGAGAGTTGGGCAATTCCAAAGCATCAAAATCGACCGTTGTACTCTATTTAGCGTTCTTAGAAGTCTAACATGCTAGTTTAGCGTTCATGCAATGTTTCGTATGGTAAATATGCAAAGAGACCAAGTTATGTTTGAAATGGCGTAAAACGTGTAAAAAGCTCGTCTATCGAGAGAGTTGAGCAATTGTAAAGCATCAAAGTGGACCGTTGTGCTCTATTTTGTGTTATTAGAAGTCTAAGTTGCTAGTTTAGCTTTCATACAACGTTTCGTAAGTTAAAGATGTGAATAGACCAAGATAAGTTTGAAATTGCACAAAAATGTGAATTGTTCGTCTATGGAGAGAGTTAAGCAATTCCAAAGCATCAAATTGGACCATTCTACTCTATTTAGTGTTCCTAGAACTCTAACATGCTAATTAAGCTTTCGTGCAACGTTTCGTAAGTTAAAGATGCGAATAGACCAAGTTATGTTTGAAATGGCGTAAAAACGTTTAAAAAGCTCGTCTATCGAGAGAGTTGAGGAATTTTAAAGCATCAAAGTGGACCGTTGTGCTCTATTTTGTGTTATTAGAAGTCTAAGTTGCTAATATAGCTTTCGTGCAACGTTTCGTAAGTTAAAGATGTGAATAGACCAAGTTATGTTTGAGATTGCACAAAAACGTGAATTGCTCGTCTATGGAGAGAGTTGAGCAATTCCAAAGCATCAATTTGGACCATTCTCTACTCTATTTAGTGTTCTTAGAACTCTAACATGCTAGTTTAGCTCTCGTCCAATGTTTCGTAAGTTAAAGACGCGAATAGACCAAGTTATGTTTATAATGGCGTAAAAACGTGTAAAAAGCTCGTCTATCGAGAGAGTTGAGCAATTGCAAAGCATCAAAGTGGACCGTTGTGCTCTATTTTGTGTTATTAGAAGTCTCAGTTGCTAGTTTAGCTTTTGTGCAACGTTTCGTAAGTTAAAGATGTGAATAGACCAAGTTATCTTTGAAATTGCACAAAAACGTGAATTGCTCGTCTATAGAGAGAGCTGAGCAATTCCAAAGCATCAAATTGGACCATTGTACTCTATTTAGTGTTATTAGAAGTCTAACATGCTAGTTTAGCCATCGTGCAATGGTTCGTAAGGTAAAAATACGAATAGATCAAGGAATGTTTGAAATTCCAAAAAAACCTGTAAAGCTCATCTATGGAGAGAGTTGGGCAATTCCAAAGCATCAAAGTCGACCGTTGTACTCTATTTAGCGTTCTTAGAAGTCTACCATGCTAGTTTAGCCTTCGTGCAATGTTTCCTAAGGTAAAGATGCAAATAGACCAAGTTATGTTTGAAATGGCATAAAAACGTGTAAAAAGCTCGTTTATCGAGAGAGTTGAGCAATTGCAAAACGTCAAAGTGGACCGTTGTGCTCTATTTTGTGTTATTAGAAGTCTAACTTGCTAGTTTAGCTTTCGTGCAACGTTTCGTAAGTTAAAGATGCGAATAGACCAAGTTACGCTTGAAATTGCATAAAAACTTGTAAAGCTCATCCGTGGAGAGAGTTGAGCAATTCCAAAGCATCAAAGTGAACCGTTGTGCTTATTTTGTGTTATTAGAAGCCTAAGTTGCTAGTTTAGCATTCGTGTAACGTTTCGTAAGTTAAAGATGCGAATAGACCATGTGATGTTTGAAATTGCACAAAAACTTATAAAGCTCATCTATGGAGAGAGTTGGGCAATTCCAAAGCATCAAAGTTGACCGTTGTACTCTCTTTAGCGTTCTTAGAAGTCTAACATGCTAGTTTAACCTTCGTGCAATGTTTCGTAATGTAAAGTTGCGAATAGACCAAGTTATCTTTGAAATTGCACAAAAACGTGAATTCCTCGTCTATAGAGAGAGCTGAGCAATTCCAAAGCATCAAATTGGACCATTGTACTCTATTTAGTGTTATTAGAAGTCTAACATGCTAGTTTAGCCATCGTGCAATGGTTCGTAAGGTAAAAATACGAATAGATCAAGTAATGTTTGAAATTCCACAAAAACCTGTAAAGCTCATCTATGGAAAGAGTTGGGCAATTCCAAAGCATCAAAATCGACCGTTGTACTCTATTTAGTGTTCCTAGAACTCTAACATGCTAATTAAGCTTTCGTGCAACGTTTCGTAAGTTAAAGATGTAAATAGACCAAGTTATGTTTGAAATGGCGTAAAAACGTTTAAAAAGCTCGTCTATCGAGAGAGTTGAGGAATTTTAAAGCATCAAAGTGGACCGTTGTGCTCTATTTTGTGTTATTAGAAGTCTAAGTTGCTAATATAGCTTTCGTGCAACGTTTCGTAAGTTAAAGATGTGAATAGACCAAGTTATGTTTGAGATTGCACAAAAACGTGAATTGCTCGTCTATGGAGAGAGTTGAGCAATTCCAAAGCATCAATTTGGACCATTCTACTCTATTTAGTGTTCTTAGAACTCTAACATGCTAGTTTAGCTTTCGTCCAATGTTTCGTAAGTTAAAGACGCGAATAGACCAAGTTATGTTTATAATGGCGTAAAAACGTGTAAAAAGCTCGTCTATCGAGAGAGCTGAGCAATTGCAAAGCATCAAAGTGGACCGTTGTGCTCTATTTTGTGTTATTAGAAGTCTCAGTTGCTAGTTTAGCTTTTGTGCAACGTTTCGTAAGTTAAAGATGTGAATAGACCAAGTTATATTTGAAATTGCACAAAAACGTGAATTGCTCATCTATGGAGAGAGTTGAGCAATTCCAAAGAATCAAATTGGACCATTGTACTCAATTTAGTGTTCCTAGAAGTCTAACATGCTAGTTTAGCATTCGTGCAATGGTTCGTAAGGTAAAAATACGAATAGATCAAGGAATGTTTGAAATTCCAAAAAAACCTGTAAAGCTCATCTATGGAGAGAGTTGGGCAATTCCAAAGCATCAAAGTCGACCGTTGTACTCTATTTAGCGTTCTTAGAAGTCTACCATGCTAGTTTAGCCTTCGTGCAATGTTTCCTAAGGTAAAGATGCAAATAGACCAAGTTATGTTTGAAATGGCATAAAAACGTGTAAAAAGCTCGTCTATCGAGAGAGTTGAGCAATTGCAAAGCGTCAAAGTGGACCGTTGTGCTCTATTTTGTGTTATTAGAAGTCTAACTTGTTAGTTTAGCTTTCGTGCAACGTTTCGTAAGTTAAAGATGCGAATAGACCAAGTTACGCTTGAAATTGCATAAAAACTTGTAAAGCTCATCCGTGGAGAGAGTTGAGCAATTCCAAAGCATCAAAGTGAACCGTTGTGCTTATTTTGTGTTATTAGAAGCCTAAGTTGCTAGTTTAGCATTCGTGTAACGTTTCGTAAGTTAAAGATGCGAATAGACCATGTGATGTTTGAAATTGCACAAAAACTTATAAAGCTCATCTATGGAGAGAGTTGGGCAATTCCAAAGCATCAAAGTTGACCGTTGTACTCTCTTTAGCGTTCTTAGAAGTCTAACATGCTAGTTTAACCTTCGTGCAATGTTTCGTAATGTAAAGTTGCGAATAGACCAAGTTATCTTTGAAATTGCACAAAAACGTGAATTGCTCGTCTATAGAGAGAGCTGACCAATTCCAAAGCATCAAATTGGACCATTGTACTCTATTTAGTGTTATTAGAAGTCTAACATGCTAGTTTAGCCATCGTGCAATGGTTCGTAAGGTAAAAATACGAATAGATCAAGTAATGTTTGAAATTCCACAAAAACCTGTAAAGCTCATCTATGGAAAGAGTTGGGCAATTCCAAAGCATCAAAATCGACCGTTGTACTCTATTTAGTGTTCCTAGAACTCTAACATGCTAATTAAGCTTTCGTGCAACGTTTCGTAAGTTAAAGATGTAAATAGACCAAGTTATGTTTGAAATGGCGTAAAAACGTTTAAAAAGCTTGTCTATCGAGAGAGTTGAGGAATTTTAAAGCATCAAAGTGGACCGTTGTGCTCTATTTTGTGTTATTAGAAGTCTAAGTTGCTAATATAGCTTTCGTGCAACGTTTCGTAAGTTAAAGATGTGAATAGACCAAGTTATGTTTGAGATTGCACAAAAACGTGAATTGCTCGTCTATGGAGAGAGTTGAGCAATTCCAAAGCATCAATTTGGACCATTCTACTCTATTTAGTGTTCTTAGAACTCTAACATGCTAGTTTAGCTTTCGTCCAATGTTTCGTAAGTTAAAGACGCGAATAGACCAAGTTATGTTTATAATGGCGTAAAAACGTGTAAAAAGCTCGTCTATCGAGAGAGTTGAGCAATTGCAAAGCATCAAAGTGGACCGTTGTGCTCTATTTTGTGTTATTAGAAGTCTCAGTTGCTAGTTTAGCTTTTGTGCAACGTTTCGTAAGTTAAAGATGTGAATAGACCAAGTTATATTTGAAATTGCACAAAAACGTGAATTGCTCATCTATGGAGAGAGTTGAGCAATTCCAAAGAATCAAATTGGACCATTGTACTCAATTTAGTGTTCCTAGAAGTCTAACATGCTAGTTTAGCATTCGTGCAATGGTTCGTAAGGTAAAAATACGAATAGATCAAGGAATGTTTGAAATTCCAAAAAAACCTGTAAAGCTCATCTATGGAGAGAGTTGGGCAATTCCAAAGCATCAAAGTCGACCGTTGTACTCTATTTAGCGTTCTTAGAAGTCTACCATGCTAGTTTAGCCTTCGTGCAATGTTTCCTAAGGTAAAGATGCAAATAGACCAAGTTATGTTTGAAATGGCATAAAAACGTGTAAAAAGCTCGTTTATCGAGAGAGTTGAGCAATTGCAAAACGTCAAAGTGGACCGTTGTGCTCTATTTTGTGTTATTAGAAGTCTAACTTGCTAGTTTAGCTTTCGTGCAACGTTTCGTAAGTTAAAGATGCGAATAGACCAAGTTACCCTTGAAATTGCATAAAAACTTGTAAAGCTCATCCGTGGAGAGAGTTGAGCAATTCCAAAGCATCAAAGTCAACCGTTGTGCTTATTTTGTGTTATTAGAAGCCTAAGTTGCTAGTTTAGCATTCGTGTAACGTTTCGTAAGTTAAAGATGCGAATAGACCATGTGATGTTTGAAATTGCACAAAAACTTATAAAGCTCATCTATGGAGAGAGTTGGGCAATTCCAAAGCATCAAAGTTGACCGTTGTACTCTCTTTAGCGTTCTTAGAAGTCTAACATGCTAGTTTAACCTTCGTGCAATGTTTCGTAATGTAAAGTTGCGAATAGACCAAGTTATCTTTGAAATTGCACAAAAACGTGAATTGCTCGTCTATAGAGAGAGCTGAGCAATTCCAAAGCATCAAATTGGACCATTGTACTCTATTTAGTGTTATTAGAAGTCTAACATGCTAGTTTAGCCATCGTGCAATGGTTCGTAAGGTAAAAATACGAATAGATCAAGTAATGTTTGAAATTCCACAAAAACCTGTAAAGCTCATCTATGGAAAGAGTTGGGCAATTCCAAAGCATCAAAATCGACCGTTGTACTCTATTTAGCGTTCTTAGAAGTCTAACATGCTAGTTTAGCCGTCGTGCAATGTTTCGTAAGGTAAAGATGTAAATAGACCAAGTTATGTTTGAAATGGCGTAAAAATGTGTAAAAAGCTCGCCTATCGAGAGAGTTGAGCAATTGCAAAGTATCAAAGTGGACCGTTGTGCTCTATTTTGTGTTATTAGAAGTCTAAGTTGCTAGTTTAGCTTTCGTGCAACGTTTCGTAAGTTAAAGATGTGAATAGACCAAGTTATGTTTGAGATTGCACAAAAACGTGAATTGCTCGTCTATGGAGAGAGTTGAGCAATTCCAAAGCATCAATTTGGACCATTCTACTCTATTTAGTGTTCTTAGAACTCTAACATGCTAGTTTAGCTTTCGTCCAATGTTTCGTAAGTTAAAGACGCGAATAGACCAAGTTATGTTTATAATGGCGTAAAAACGTGTAAAAAGCTCGTCTATCGAGAGAGTTGAGCAATTGCAAAGCATCAAAGTGGACCGTTGTTCTCTATTTTGTGTTATTAGAAGTCTCAGTTACTAGTTTAGCTTTTGTGCAACGTTTCATAAGTTAAAGATGCGAATAGACCAAGTTATATTTGAAATTGCACAAAAACGTGAATTGCTCATCTATGGAGAGAGTTGAGCAATTCCAAAGCATCAAATTGGACCATTGTACTCAATTTAGTGTTCCTAGAAGTCTAACATGCTAGTTTAGCATTCGTGCAATGGTTCGTAAGGTAAAAAAACGAATAGATCAAGTAATGTTTGAAATTCCAAAAAAACCTGTAAAGCTCATCTATGGAGAGAGTTGGGCAATTCCAAAGCATCAAAGTCGACCGTTGTACTCTATTTAGCGTTCTTAGAAGTCTAACATGCTAGTTTAGCCTTCGTGCAATGTTTCCTAAGGTAAAGATGCAAATAGACCAAGTTATGTTTGAAATGGCATAAAAACGTGTAAAAAGCTCGTCTATCGAGAGAGTTGAGCAATTGCAAAGCGTCAAAGTGGACCGTTGTGCTCTATTTTGTGTTATTAGAAGTCTAACTTGTTAGTTTAGCTTTCGTGCAACGTTTCGTAAGTTAAAGATGCGAATAGACCAAGTTACGCTTGAAATTGCATAAAAACTTGTAAAGCTCATCCGTGGAGAGAGTTGAGCAATTCCAAAGCATCAAAGTGAACCGTTGTGCTTATTTTGTGTTATTAGAAGCCTAAGTTGCTAGTTTAGCATTCGTGTAACGTTTCGTAAGTTAAAGATGCGAATAGACCATGTGATGTTTGAAATTGCACAAAAACTTATAAAGCTCATCTATGGAGAGAGTTGGGCAATTCCAAAGCATCAAAGTTGACCGTTGTACTCTCTTTAGCGTTCTTAGAAGTCTAACATGCTAGTTTAACCTTCGTGCAATGTTTCGTAATGTAAAGTTGCGAATAGACCAAGTTATCTTTGAAATTGCACAAAAACGTGAATTGCTCGTCTATAGAGAGAGCTGAGCAATTCCAAAGCATCAAATTGGACCATTGTACTCTATTTAGTGTTCTTAGAAGTCTAACACGCTAGTTTAGCTTTTGGGCAACGTTTTCTAACTTTAAGATGCGAATAGACCAAGTTATGTTTGAAACTGCACAAAAACGTGAATTCCTCGTCTATCGAGAGAGTTGAGCAATTGTAAAGCATCAAAGTGGACCGTTGTGCTCTATTTTGTGTTATTAGAAGTCTAAGTTGCTAGTTTGGCTTTCGTGCAACGTTTCGTAAGTTAAAGATGTGAATAGACCAAGTTATGTTTGAAATTGCACAAAAACGTGAATTGCTCGTCTATGGAGAGAGTTGAGCAATTCCAAAGCATCAAATTGGACCATTGTACTCTATTTAGTGTTCTTAGAAGTCTAACACGCTAGTTTAGCTTTCGTGCAACGTTCCGTAAGTTAAAGATGCGAATAGACCAAGTTATGTTTGAAATGGCGTAAAAACATGTAAACAGCTCATCTATCGAGAGAGTTTCGCAATTGCAAAGCATGAAAATGGACCGTTGTGCTCTATTTTGTGCTATTAGAAGTCTAAGTTGCTAGTTTAGCTTTCGTGCAACGTTTCGTAAGTTAAAGACTTGAAAAGACCAAGTTATGTTTGAAATTGCACAAAAACGTGAATTGCTCGTCTATGGAGAGAGTAGAGCAATTCCAAAGCATCAAATTGGAACTTTGTACTCTATTTAGTGTTCTTAGTAGTCTAACACGCTGGTTTAGCTTTCGTGCAACATTTTGTAAGTTAAATATGCGAATAGACCAAGTTATGTTTGAAATTGCACAAAAAGGTGAATTGCTCGTCTATGGAGAGAGTTGAGCAATTCTAAAGCATCAAATATGACCATTGTACTCTATTTAGTGTTCTTAGAAGTCTAACATGCTAGTTTAGCTTTCGTGCAACGTTTCGTAAGTTAAAGATTTGAATAGACCAAGTTATGTTTGAAATTGCATAAAAACGTGAATTGCTCGTCTATCGAGAGATTTGAGCAATTCCAAAGCATCAAAGTCGACCGTTGTACTCTATTCAGTGTTCTTAGAAGTCTAACATGCTAGTTTAGCCTTCGTGCATTGTTTCGTAAGGTAAAGATGTGAATAGACCATGTTATGTCTGAAACGGCGTAAAAACGTGTAGAAGGTTTATCGAGAGAGTTAAGCAATTGGAAAGCATCAAAGTGGACCGTTGTGCTCTATTTTGTGTTATTAGAAGTCTCAGTTGCTAGTTTAGCTTTCGTGCAACGTTTCGTAAGTTAAAGATGCGAATAGTCCAAGTTATGTTTGAAATTGCACAAAAACGTGAATTGCTCGTGTATGGAGAGAGTTGAGCAATTCCAAAGCATCCAATTGGACCATTGTACTCTATTTAGCGTTCTTAGAAGTCTAACATGCTAGTTTAGCCTTCGTGCAATGTTTCGTAAGGTAAAAAATGAATAGACCAAGTTATGTTTGAAATGACGTAAAAACGTGTAAAAAGCTCATCTATCGAGAGAGTTGAGCAATTGCAAAGCATCAAAGTGGACCGTTGTACTCTATTTAGCATTCTTAGAAGTCTAACATGGTACTTTAGCCTTCGTGCAATGTTTCGTATGGTAAAGATGTGAATTGACCAAGTTATGTTTGAAATTGCACAAAAACGTGAATTGCTCATCTATGGAGAGAGTTGAGCAATTCCAAAGCATCAAATTGGACCATCGTACTCTATTTAATGTTCTTAGAAGTCTAACATGCTAGGTTAGCTTTCTTGCAACGTTTCATAAGTTAAAGATGCGAATAGACCAAGTTATGTTTCAGATTGCAGAAAAACGTGAATTGCTCGTCTATGGAGAGAGTTAAGCAATTCGAAAGCATCAAATTGAAACATTGTTCTCTATTTAGTGTTCTTACAAGTCTAACATGCTAGTTTAGCATTCGTGCAACGTTTCGTAAGTTGAAGATGCGAATAGACCAAGTTATGTTTGAAATTGCACAAAAACGTGAATTGCTCGTCCATGGAGAGAGTTGAGCAATTCCAAAGCATCAAATTGGACCATTGTACTCTATTTAGTGTTCTTAGAAGTCTAACATGCTAGTTTAGCTTTCGTACAACGTTTCGTAAGTTAAAGATGTGAATAAACCAAGTTATGTTTGAAATTGCATAAAAACGTCAATTGCTCGTCTATCGAGAGATTTCAGCAATTCCAAAGCATCAAAGTCGACCGTTATACTCTATTCAGTGTTCTTAGAAGTCTAACATGCTAGTTTAGCCTTCGTGCATTGTTTCGTAAGGTAAAGATGTCAATAGACCATGTTATGTCTGAAATGGCGTAAAAACGTGCAGAAGGTCTATCGAGAGAGTTAAGCAATTGGAAAGCATCAAAGTGGACCGTTGTGCTCTATTTTGTGTTATTAGAAGTCTCAGTTGCTAGTTTAGCTTTCGTGCAACGTTTCGTAAGTTAAAGATGCGAATAGACCAAGTTATGTTTGAAATTGCAGAAAAACGTGAATTGCTCGTCTATGGAGAGAGTTAAGCAATTCGAAAGCATCAAATTGAAACGTTGTTCTCTATTTAGTGTTCTTACAAGTCTAACATGCTAGTTTAGCATTCGTGCAACGTTTCGTAAGTTGAAGATGCGAATAGACCAAGTTATGTTTGAAATTGCACAAAAACGTGAATTGCCCGTCTATGGAGAGAGTTGAGCAATTCCAAAGCATCAAATTGGAACAGTGTACTCTATTTAGTGTTCTTAGAAGTCTAACATGCTAGTTTAGCCTTCGTGCAATGGTTCGTAAGGTAAAAATACGAATAGATCAAGTAATGTTTGAAATTCAACAAAAACCTATAAATCTTGTCTACGGAGAGTGTTGAGCGTTTCCAACGCATCAAAGTAGACCGTTGTACTCTATTTAGTGTTCTTAGAAGTCTAACTTGCTAGTTTAGCTTTCATGCAACGTTTCGTAAGTTAAAGATGCCAATAGGCCAAGTTACGTTAGAAATTGCACAAAAACTTGTAAAGCTCATCCATGGAGAGAGTTGAGCGATTCCAAAGCATCAAAGTGGACCGTTGTGCTCTATTTTGTGTTATTAGAAGTCTAAGTGGCTAGTTTGGCTTTCGTGCAACGTTTCGTAATTTAAAGATGCGAATAGACCAAGTTATGTTTGAAATTGCACAAAAACTTGTAAAGCTCATCTATGGACAGAGTTGAGCAATTCCAAAGCATCAAAGTGGACCGTTGTGCTCTATTTTGTGTTATTAGAAGTCTAAGTTGCTAGTTTAGCTTTCGTGCAACATTTCGTAAGTTAAAGATGCGAATAGACCAAGTGATGTTTGAAATTGCACAAAAACAAATAAAGCTCGTCTATGGAGAGAGTTGGGCAATTCCAACGTTTCAAAGTGGTCCGTTGTACTCTATTTAGTGTTCTTGGAAGTCTAACTTGCTAGGTTAGCTTTCGTGCAACGTTTCGTAAGTTAAAGATGCAAATAGACCATCTTATGTTTAAAATTGCACAAAAACTTGTAAAGCTCATCTATGGAGAGAGTTGAGCAATTCCAAAGCATCAAAGTGGACCGTTGTGCTCTAGTTTGTGTTATTAGAAGTCTAAGTTGCTAGTTTAGCTTTCGTGCAACATTTCATAAGTTAAAGATGTGAATAGACCAAGTGATGTTTGAAATTGCACAAAAACTTATAAAGCTCGTCTATAGAGAGAGTTGGGCAATTCCAAAGCATTAAAGTCGACCGTTGTACTCTATTTAGCGTTCTTAGAAGTCTAACATGCTAGTTTAGCCTTCGTGCAATGTTTCGTAAGGTAAAGATGCGAATAGACCAAGTTATGTTTGAAATGGCATAAAAACGTGTAAAAAGCTCATCTATCGAGAGAGTTGAGCAATTGCAAAACATCAAAGTGAACCGTTGTGCTCTATTTTGTGTTATTAGAAGTCTAAGTTGCTACTTTACCTCGTGCAATGTTTCGTAAGGTAAAGATGCGAATAGACCAAGTTATGTTTGAAATTGCTCAAAAACGTGAATTGCTCGTCTATGGAGAGAGTTGAGCAATTCCAAAGCATCAAATTGGACCATTGTACTCTACTCAGTGTTCTTAGAAGTCTAACATGCTAGGTTAGCTTTCTTGCAACGTTTCGTAAGATAAAGATGCGAATAGACCAAGTTATGTTTGAAATTGCACAAAAACGTGAATTGCTCGTCTATGGAGAGAGTTGAGCAATTCGAAAGCATCGAATTCGACCATTCTACCCTATTTAGTGTTCTTAGAACTCTAACATGCTAGTTAAGCTTTCGTGCAACGTTTCGTAAGTTAAAGATGCGAATAGACCAAGTTATGTTTGAAATGGCATAAAAACGTGTAAAAAGCTCGTCTAGCAAGAGAGTTGAGCAATTGCAAAGCATCAAAGTGGACCGTTGTGCTCTATTTTGTGTTATTAGAAGTCTAAGTAGCTAGTTTAGCTTTCGTGCAACGTTTCGTAAGTTAAAGATGCGAATAGACCAAGTTATGTTTGAAATTGCACAAAAACGTGAATTGCTCGTCTATGGAGAGAGTTGAGCAATTCCAAAGCATCAAATTGGACCATTGTACTCTATTTAGTGTTCTTATAAGTCTAACATGCTAGTTTAGCCTTCGTGCAATGGTTCGTAAGGTAAAAAATACGAATACATCAAGTAATGTTTGAAATTCCACAAAAACCTATATATCTCGTATATGGAGAGTGTTGAGCAATTCCAACGCATCAAAGTGGACCGTTGTTCTCTATTTAGTGTTCTTAGAAGTCTAACTTGCTAGTTTAGCTTTCGTGCAACGTTACGTAAGTTAAAGATGCGAATAGACCAAGTTATGTTTGAAATTGCACAAAAACTTGTAAAGCTCATCTATGGAGAAAGTTGAGCAATTCCAAAGCATCAACGTGGACCGTTGTGCTCTATTTTGTGTTATTAGAAGTTTAAGTTGCTAGTTCAGCTTTCGTGCAACATTTCGTAAGTTAAAGATACGAATAGACCAAGTGATGTTTGAAATTGCACAAAAACTTATAAAGCTCGTGTATGGAGAGAGTTTGGCAATTCCAACGTTTCAAAGTGGTCCGTTGTACTCTATTTAGTGTTCTTGGAAGTCTAACTTGCTAGTTTAGCTTTCTTGCAACGTTTCGTAAGTTAAAGATGCGAATAGACCAAGTTATGTTTGAAATTGCACAAAAACGTGAATTGCTCGTCTATGGAGAGAGTTGACCAATTTTAAAGCATCGAATTGGACCATTGTACTCTATTTAGTGTTCTTACAAGTCTAACATGCTAGTTTAGCATTCGTGCAACGTTTCGTAAGTTGAAGATGCGAATAGACCAAGTTATGTTTGAAATTGCACAAAAACATGAATTGCTCGTCCATGGAGAGAGTTGAGCAATTCGAAAGCATCGAATTCGACCATTCTACCCTATTTAGTGTTCTTAGAACTCTAACATGCTAGTTAAGCTTTCGTGCAACGTTTCGTAAGTTAAAGATGCGAATAGACCAAGTTATGTTTGAAATGGCATAAAAACATGTAAAAAGCTCGTCTAGCAAGAGAGTTGAGCAATTGCAAAGCATCAAAGTGGACCGTTGTGCTCTATTTTGTGTTATTAGAAGTCTAAGTTGCTAGTTTAGCTTTCGTGCAACGTTTCATAAGTTAAAGATGCGAATAGACCAAGTTATGTTTGAAATTGCACAAAAACGTGAATTGCTCGTCTATGGAGAGAGTTGAGCAATTCCAAAGCATCAAATTGGACCATTGTACTCCATTTAGTGTTCTTAGAAGTCTAACATGCTAGTTTAGCCTTCGTGCAATGGTTCGTAAGGTAAAAAATACGAATAGATCAAGTAACGTTTGAAATTCCACAAAAACCTATATATCTCGTCTATGGAGAGTGTTGAGCAATTACAATGCATCAAAGTGGACCGTTGTTCTCTATTTAGTGTTCTTAGAAGTCTAACTTGCTAGTTTAGCTTTCGTGCAACGTTATGTAAGTTAAAGATGCGAATAGACCAAGTTATGTTTGAAATTGCACAAAAACTTGTAAAGCTCATCTATGGAGAAACTTGAGCAAATCCAAAGCATCAAAGTGGACCGTTGTGCTCTATTTTGTGTTCTTAGAAGTCTAACACGCTAGTTTAGCTTTCGTGCAACGTTTCGTAAGTTAAAGATGCGAATAGACCAAGTTATGTTTGAAACGGCGTAAACAGGTGTAAACAGCTCATCTATCGAGAGAGTTGAGCAATTGCAAAGCATCAAAATGGACCTTTGTGCTCTATTTTGTGTTATTAGAAGTCTAAGTTGCTAGTTTAGCTTTCGTGCAACGTTTCGTAAGTTAAAGATGTGAATAGACCAAGTTATGTTTGAAATTGCACAAAAACGTGAATTGCTCGTCTATGGAGAGAGTTGAGCAATTCCAAAGCATCAAATTGGACCATTGTACTCTATTTAGTGTTCTTACAAGTCTAACATGCTAGTTTAGGTTTCGTGCAACGTTTCGTATGTTAAAGATGCGAATAGACCATGTTACGTTTGAAATTGCAAAAAAACTTGTAAAGCTCATCCATGGAGAGAGTTGAGCAATTCCAAAGCATCAAAGTGGACCGCTGTGCTCTATCTTGTGTTATTAGAAGTCTAAGTTGCTAGTTTAGCTTTCGTGTAACGTTTCGTAAGTTAAAGATGCGAATAGACCAAGTGATGTTTGAAATCGCACAAAATTTGTAAAGCTCGTCTATGGAGAGAGTTGGGCAATACATAAGCATCAAAGTCGACCGTTGTACTCTATTTAGCGTTCTTAGAAGTCTAACATGCTACTTTAGCCTTCGTGCAATGTTTCGTAAGGTGAAGATGCGAATAGACCGAGTTATGTTTGAAATAGCACAAAAACGTCAATTGCTCGTCTATGGAGAGAGTTGAGCAATTCCAAACCATCAAATTGAACCATTGTAGTCTATTTAGTGTTCCTAGAAGTCTAACACGCTAGTTTAGCTTTTGTGCAACGTTTTCTAACTTAAAGATGCGAATAGACCAAGTTATGTTTGAAATTGCACAAAAACGTGAATTGCTCGTCTATGAAGAGAGTTGAGCAATTCCAAAGCATCAAATTGGACCATTGTACTCTATTCAGTGTTCTTAGAAGTCTAACATGCTAGGTTTGCTTTCGTGCAACGTTTCGTAAGTTAAAGATGCGAATAGACCATGTTACGTTTGAAATTGCAAAAAAACTTGTAAAGCTCATCCATGGAGAGAGTTGAGCAATTCCAAAGCATCAAAGTGGACCGCTGTGCTCTATCTTGTGTTATTAGAAGTCTAAGTTGCTAGTTTAGCTTTCGTGCAACGTTTCGTAAGTTAAAGATGCGAATAGACCAAGTGATGTTTGAAATCGCACAAAATTTGTAAAGCTCGTCTATGGAGAGAGTTGGGCAATACATAAGCATCAAAGTCGACCGTTGTACTCTATTTAGCGTTCTTAGAAGTCTAACATGCTACTTTAGCCTTCGTGCATTGTTTCGTAAGGTGAAGATGCGAATAGACCGAGTTATGTTTGAAATAGCACAAAAACGTCAATTGCTCGTCTATGGAGAGAGTTGAGCAATTCCAAACCATCAAATTGAACCATTGTAGTCTATTTAGTGTTCCTAGAAGTCTAACACGCTAGTTTAGCTTTTGTGCAACGTTTTCTAACTTAAAGATGCGAATAGACCAAGTTATGTTTGAAATTGCACAAAAACGTGAATTGCTCGTCTATGAAGAGAGTTGAGCAATTCCAAAGCATCAAATTGGACCATTGTACTCTATTTAGTGTTCTTACAAGTCTAACATGCTAGTTTAGCTTTTGTGCAACGTTTCGTAAGTTAAAGTTGTGAATAGACCATGTTACGTTTGAAATTGCAAAAAAACTTGTAAAGCTCATCCATGGAGAGAGTTGAGCAATTCCAAAGCATCAAAGTGGACCGTTGTGCTCTATTTTGTGTTATTAGAAGTCTAAGTTGCTAGTTTAGCTTTCGTGCAACGTTTCGTAAGTTAAAGATGTGAATAGACCAAGTTATGTTTGAAATTGCACAAAAACGTGAATTGCTCATCTATGGAGAGAGTTGAGCAATTCCAAAGCATCAAATTGGACCATTGTACTCTATTTAGTGTTCTTAGAAGTCTAACACGCTAGTTTAGCTTTCGTGCAACGTTTCGTAAGTTAAAGATGCGAATAGACCAAGTTATGTTTGAAACGGCGTAAACACGTCTAAACAGCTCAGCTATCGAGAGAGTTGAGCAATTGCAAAGCATCAAAATGGACCTTTGTGCTCTATTTTGTGTTATTACAAGTCTAAGTTGCTAGTTTAGCTTTCGTGCAACGTTTCGTAAGTTAAAGATGTGAATAGACCAAGTTATGTTTGAAATTGCACAAAAACGTGAATTGCTCGTCTATGGAGAGAGTTGAGCAATTCCAAAGCATCAAATTGGACCATTGTACTCTATTTAGTGTTCTTACTAGTCTAACATGCTAGTTTAGGTTTCGTGCAACGTTTCGTAAGTTAAAGATGCGAATAGACCATGTTACGTTTGAAATTGCAAAAAAACTTGTAAAGCTCATCCATGGAGAGAGTTGAGCAATTCCAAAGCATCAAAGTGGACCGTTGTGCCCTATCTTGTGTTATTAGAAGTCTAAGTTGCTAGTTTAGCTTTCGTGCAACGTTTCGTAAGTTAAAGATGCGAATAGACCAAGTGATGTTTGAAATCGCACAAAAATTTGTAAAGCTCGTCTATGGAGAGAGTTGGGCAATACCAAAGCATCAAAGTCGACCGTTGTACTCTATTTAGCGTTCTTAGAAGTCTAACATGCTACTTTAGCCTTCGTGCAATGTTTCGTAAGGTGAAGATGGGAATAGACCGAGTTATGTTTGAAATTGCACAAAAACGTCAATTGCTCGTCTATGGAGAGAGTTGAGCAATTCCAAAGCATCAAATTGGACCATTGTACTCTATTTAGTGTTCTTAGAGGTCTAACACGCTCGTTTAGCTTTTGGGCAACGTTTTCTAACTTAAAGATGCGAATAGACCAAGTTATGTTTGAAACTGTACAAAAACGTGAATTCCTCGTCTATCGAGAGAGTTGAGCAATTGTAAAGCATCAAAGTGGACCGTTGTGCTCTATTTTGTGTTATTGGAAGTCTAAGTTGCTAGTTTAGCTTTCGTGCAACGTTTCGTAAGTTAAAGATGTGAATAGACCAAGTTATGTTTGAAATTGCACAAAAACGTGAATTGCTCGTCTATGGAGAGAGTTGAGCAATTCCAAAGCATCAAATTGGACCATTGTACTCTATTTAGTGTTCTTAGAAGTCTAACACGCTAGTTTAGCTTTCGTGCAACGTTCCGTAAGTTAAGGATGCGAATAGACCAAGTTATGTTTGAAATGGCGTAAAAACGTGTAAACAGCTCATCTATCGAGAGAGTTTCGCAATTGCAAAGCATGAAAATGGACCGTTGTGCTCTATTTGGTGTTATTAGAAGTCTAAGTTGCTAGTTTAGCTTTCGTGCAACGTTTCGTAAGTTAAAGACTTGAAAAGACCAAGTTATGTTTGAAATTGCACAAAAACGTGAATTGCTCGTCTATGGAGAGAGTAGAGCAATTCCAAAGCATCAAATTGGAACTTTGTACTCTATTTAGTGTTCTTAGTAGTCTAACACGCTGGTTTAGCTTTCGTGCAACATTTTGTAAGTTAAAGATGCGAATAGACCAAGTTATGTTTGAAATTGCACAAAAAGGTGAATTTTCTCGTCTATGGAGAGAGTTGAGCAATTCTAAAGCATCAAATATGACCATTGTACTCTATTTAGTGTTCTTAGAAGTATAACATGCTAGTTTAGCTTTCGTGCAACGTTTCGTAAGTTAAAGATTTGAATAGACCAAGTTATGTTTGAAATTGCATAAAAACGTGAATCGCTCGTCTATCGAGAGATTTGAGCAATTCCAAAGCATCAAAGTCGACCGTTGTACTCTATTCAGTGTTCTTAGAAGTCTAACATGCTAGTTTAGCCTTCGTGCATTGTTTCGTAAGGTAAAGATGTGAATAGACCATGTTATGTCTAAAATGGCGTAAAAACGTGTAGAAGGTCTATCGAGAGAGTTAAGCAATTGAAAAGCATCAAAGTGGACCGTTGTGCTCTATTTTGTGTTATTAGAAGTCTCAGTTGCTAGTTTAGCATTCGTGCAACGTTTCGTAAGTTAAAGATGCGAATAGACCAAGTTATGTTTGAAATTGCACAAAAACGTGAAATGCTCGTGTATGGAGAGAGTTGAGCAATTCCAAAGCATCAAATTGGACCATCGTACTCTATTTAATGTTCTTAGAAGTCTAACATGCTAGGTTAGCTTTCTTGCAACGTTTCGTAAGTTAAAGATGCGAATAGACCAAGTTATGTTTCAAATTGCAGAAAAACGTGAATTGCTCGTCTATAGAGAGAGTTAAGCAATTCGAAAGTATCAAATTGAAACGTTGTTCTCTATTTAGTGTTCTTACAAGTCTAACATGCTAGTTTAGCATTCGTGCAACGTTTCGTAAGTTGAAGATGCGAATAGACCAAGTTATGTTTGAAATTGCACAAAAACGTGAATTGCTCGTCTATGGAGAGAGTTGAGCAATTCCAAAGCATCAAATTGGACTATTGTACTCTATTTAGTGTTCTTAGAAGTCTAACATGCTAGTTTAGCCTTCGTGCAATGGTTCGTAAGGTAAAAATACGAATAGATCAAGTAATGTTTGAAATTCAACAAAAACCTATAAATCTTGTCTACGGAGAGTGTTGAGCGTTTCCAACGCATCAAAGTAGACTGTTGTACTCTATTTAGTGTTATTAGAAGTCTAACTTGCTAGTTTAGCTTTCATGCAACGTTTCGTAAGTTAAAGATGCCAATAGACCAAGTTACGTTAGAAATTGCACAAAAACTTGTAAAGCTCATCCATGGAGAGAGTTGAGCGATTCCAAAGCATCAAAGTGGACCGTTGTGCTCTATTTTGTGTTATTAGAAGTCTAAGTGGCTAGTTTAGCTTTCGTGCAACGTTTCGTAAGTTAAAGATGCGAATAGACCAAGTTATGTTTGAAATTGCACAAAAACTTGTAAAGCTCATCTATGGAGAGAGTTGAGCAATTCCAAAGCATCAAAGTGGACCGTTGTGCTCTATTTTGTGTTATTAGAAGTCTAAGTTGCTAGTTTAGCTTTCGTGCAACATTTCGTAAGTTAAAGATGCGAATAGACCAAGTGATGTTTGAAATTGCACAAAAACATATAAAGCTCGTCTATGGAGAGAGTTGGGCAATTCCAACATTTCAAAGTGGTCCGTTGTACTCTATTTAGTGTTCTTGGAAGTCTAACTTGCTAGGTTAGCTTTCGTGCAACGTTTCGTAAGTTAAAGATGCAAATAGACCATCTTATGTTTAAAATTGCACAAAAACTTGTAAAGCTCATCTATGGAGAGAGTTTAGCAATTCCAAAGCATCAAAGTGGACCGTTGTGCTCTATTTTGTGTTATTAGAAGTCTAAGTTGCTAGTTTAGCTTTCGTGCAACATTTCATAAGTTAAAGATGCGAATAGACCAAGTGATGTTTGAAATTGCACAAAAACTTATAAAGCTCGTCTTCAGAGAGACTTGGGCAATTCCAAAGCATTAAAGTCGACCGTTGTACTCTATTTAGCGTTCTTAGAAGTCTAACATGCTAGTTTAGCCTTCGTGCAATGTTTCGTAAGGTAAAGATGCGAATAGACCAAGTTATGTTTAAAATGGCATAAAAACGTGTAAAAAGCTCATCTATCGAGAGAGTTGAGCAATTGCAAAACATCAAAGTGAACCGTTGTGCTCTATTTTGTGTTATTAGAAGTCTAAGTTGCTACTTTACCTCGTGCAATGTTTCGTAAGGTAAAGATGCGAATAGACCAAGTTATGTTTGAAATTGCTCAAAAACGTGAATTGCTCGTCTATGTAGAGACTTGAGCAATTCCAAAGCATCAAATTGGACCATTGTACTCTATTCAGTGTTCTTAGAAGTCTAACATGCTAGGTTAGCTTTCTTGAAACGTTTCGTAAGTTAAAGATGCGAATAGAACAAGTTATGTTTGAAATTGCACAAAAACTTATAAAGCTCGTCTATGGAGAGAGTTTGGCAATTCCAACGTTTCAAAGTGGTCCGTTGTACTCAATTTAGTGTTATTAGAAGTCTAACATGCTAGTTTAGCCTTCGTGCAATGGTTCGTAAGGTAAAAAATACGAATAGATCAAGTAATGTTTGAAATGGTGTAAAAACATGTAAAAATCTCATCTATGGAGAGAGTTGAGCAATTCCAAAGCATCAAAGTGGACCGTTGTGCTCTATTTTGTGTTATTAGAAGTCTAAGTTGCTAGTTTAGCTTTCGTGCAACATTTCGTAAGTTAAAGATGCGAATAGACCAAGTGATGTTTTAAATTGCACAAAAACTTATAAAGCTCGTCTATAGAGAGAGTTGGGCAATTCCAAAGCATCAAAGTCGACCGTTGTACTCTATTTAGCGTTCTTAGAAGTCTAACATTCTAGTTTAGCCTTCGTGCAATGTTTCGTAAGGTAAAGATGCGAATAGACCAAGTTATGTTTGAAATGGCATAAAAACGTGTAAAAAGCTCATCTATCGAGAGAGTTGAGCAATTGCAAAGCATCAAAGTGGACCGTTGTGCTCTATTTTGTGTTATTAGAAGTCTAAGTTGCTACTTTAGCCTCGTGCAATGTTTCGTAAGGTAAAGATGCGAATAGACCAAGTTATGTTTGAAATTGCTCAAAAACGTGAATTGCTCGTCTATGGAGAGAGTTGAGCAATTCCAAAGCATCAAATTGGACCATTGTACTCTATTCAGTGTTCTTAGAAGTCTACCATGCTAGGTTAGCTTTCTTGCAACGTTTCGTAAGTTGAAGATGCGAATAGACCAAGTTATGTTTGAAATGGCGTAAAAACGTGTAAAAAGCTCGTCTATCAAGAGAGTTGAGCAATTGCAAAGCATCAAAGTGGACCGTTGTGCTCTATTTTGTGTTATTAGAAGTCTAAGTTGCTAGTTTAGCTTTCGTGCAACGTTTCGTAAGTTAAAGATGTGAATAGACCAAGTTATGTTTGAAATTGCACAAAAACGTGAATTGCTCATCTATGGAGAGAGTTGAGCAATTCCAAAGCATCAAATTGGACCATTGTACTCTATTTAGTGTTCTTAGAAGTCTAACACGCTAGTTTAGCTTTCGTGCAACGTTTCGTAAGTTAAAGATGCGAATAGACCAAGTTATGTTTGAAACGGCGTAAACACGTGTAAACAGCTCAGCTATCGAGAGAGTTGAGCAATTGCAAAGCATCAAAATGGACCTTTGTGCTCTATTTTGTGTTATTACAAGTCTAAGTTGCTAGTTTAGCTTTCGTGCAACGTTTCGTAAGTTAAAGATGTGAATAGACCAAGTTATGTTTGAAATTGAACAAAAACGTGAATTGCTCGTCTATGGAGAGAGTTGAGCAATTCCAAAGCATCAAATTGGACCATTGTACTCTATTTAGTGTTCTTACAAGTCTAACATGCTAGTTTAGGTTTCGTGCAACGTTTCGTAAGTTAAAGATGCGAATAAACCATGTTACGTTTGAAATTGCAAAAAAACTTGTAAAGCTCATCCATGGAGAGAGTTGAGCAATTCCAAAGCATCAAAGTGGACCGTTGTGCTCTATCTTGTGTTATTAGAAGTCTAAGTTGCTAGTTTAGCTTTCGTGCAACGTTTCGTAAGTTAAAGATGCGAATAGACCAAGTGATGTTTGAAATCGCACAAAAATTTGTAAAGCTCGTCTATGGAGAGAGTTGGGCAATACCAAAGCATCAAAGTCGACCGTTGTACTCTATTTAGCGTTCTTAGAAATCTAACATGCTACTTTAGCCTTCGTGCAATGTTTCGTAAGGTGAAGATGCGAATAGACCGAGTTATGTTTGAAATTGCACAAAAACGTCAATTGCTCGTCTATGGAGAGAGTTGAGCAATTCCAAAGCATCAAATTGGACCATTGTACTCTATTTAGTGTTCTTAGAGGTCTAACACGCTCGTTTAGCTTTTGGGCAACGTTTTCAAACTTAAAGATGCGAATAGACCAAGTTATGTTTGAAACTGTACAAAAACGTGAATTCCTCGTCTATCGAGAGAGTTGAGCAATTGTAAAGCATCAAAGTGGACCGTTGTGCTTTATTTTGTGTTATTAGAAGTCTAAGTTGCTAGTTTAGCTTTCGTGCAACGTTTCGTAAGTTAAAGATGTGAATAGACCAAGTTATGTTTGAAATTGCACAAAAACGTGAATTGCTCGTCTATGGAGAGAGTTGAGCAATTCCAAAGCATCAAATTGGACCATTGTACTCTATTTAGTGTTCTTAGAAGTCTAACACGCTAGTTTAGCTTTCGTGCAACGTTCCGTAAGTTAAGGATGCGAATAGACCAAGTTATGTTTGAAATGGCGTAAAAACGTGTAAACAGCTCATCTATCGAGAGAGTTTCGCAATTGCAAAGCATGAAAATGGACCGTTGTGCTCTATTTTGTGCTATTAGAAGTCTAAGTTGCTAGTTTAGCTTTCGTGCAACGTTTCGTAAGTTAAAGACTTGAAAAGACCAAGTTATGTTTGAAATTGCACAAAAACGTGAATTGCTCGTCTATGGAGAGAGTAGAGCAATTCCAAAGCATCAAATTGGAACTTTGTACTCTATTTAGTGTTCTTAGTAGTCTAACACGCTGGTTTAGCTTTCGTGCAACATTTTGTAAGTTAAAGATGCGAATAGACCAAGTTATGTTTGAAATTGCACAAAAAGGTGAATTGCTCGTCTATGGAGAGAGTTGAGCAATTCTAAAGCATCAAATATGACCATTGTACTCTATTTAGTGTTCTTAGAAGTATAACATGCTAGTTTAGCTTTCGTGCAACGTTTCGTAAGTTAAAGATTTGAATAGACCAAGTTATGTTTGAAATTGCATAAAAACGTGAATCGCTCGTCTATCGAGAGATTTGAGCAATTCCAAAGCATCAAAGTCTACCGTTGTACTCTATTCAGTGTTCTTAGAAGTCTAACATGCTAGTTTAGCCTTCGTGCATTGTTTCGTAAGGTAAAGATGTGAATAGACCATGTTATGTCTGAAATGGCGTAAAAACGTGTAGAAGGTCTATCGAGAGAGTTAAGCAATTGGAAAGCATCAAAGTGGACCGTTGTGCTCTATTTTGTGTTATTAGAAGTCTCAGTTGCTAGTTTAGCTTTCGTGCAACGTTTCGTAAGTTAAAGATGCGAATAGACCAAGTTATGTTTGAAATTGCACAAAAACGTGAATTGCTCGTGTATGGAGAGAGTTGAGCAATTCCAAAGCATCAAATTGGACCATTGTACTCTATTTAGCGTTCTTAGAAGTCTAACATGCTAGTTTAGTCTTCGTGCAATGTTTCGTAAGGTAAAGAAATGAATAGACCAAGTTATGTTTGAAATGACGTAAAAACGTGTAAAAAGCTCGTCTATCGAGAGAGTTGAGCAATTGCAAAGCATCAAAGTGGACTGCTGTACTCTATTTAGCATTCTTAGAAGTCTAACATGCTAATTTAGCCTTCGTGCAATGTTTCGTATGGTAAAGATGTGAATTGACCAAGTTATGTTTGAAATTGCACAAAAACGTGAATTGCTCATCTATGGAGAGAGTTGAGCAATTCCAAAGCATCAAATTGGACCATCGTACTCTATTTAATGTTCTTAGAAGTCTAACATGCTAGGTTAGCTTTCTTGCAACGTTTCGTAAGTTAAAGATGCGAATAGACCAAGTTATGTTTCAAATTGCAGAAAAACGTGAATTGCTCGTCTATAGAGAGAGTTAAGCAATTCGAAAGCATCAAATTGAAACGTTGTTCTCTATTTAGTGTTCTTACAAGTCTAACATGCTAGTTTAGCATTCGTGCAACGTTTCGTAAGTTGAAGATGCGAATAGACCAAGTTATGTTTGAAATTGCACAAAAACGTGAATTGCTCGTCTATGGAGAGAGTTGAGCAATTCCAAAGCATCAAATTGGACTATTGTACTCTATTTAGTGTTCTTAGAAGTCTAACATGCTAGTTTAGCCTTCGTGCAATGGTTCGTAAGGTAAAAATACGAATAGATCAAGTAATGTTTGAAATTCAACAAAAACCTATAAATCTTGTCTACGGAGAGTGTTGAGCGTTTCCAACGCATCAAAGTAGACTGTTGTACTCTATTTAGTGTTATTAGAAGTCTAACTTGCTAGTTTAGCTTTCATGCAACGTTTCGTAAGTTAAAGATGCCAATAGACCAAGTTACGTTAGAAATTGCACAAAAACTTGTAAAGCTCATCCATGGAGAGAGTTGAGCGATTCCAAAGCATCAAAGTGGACCGTTGTGCTCTATTTTGTGTTATTAGAAGTCTAAGTGGCTAGTTTAGCTTTCGTGCAACGTTTCGTAAGTTAAAGATGCGAATAGACCAAGTTATGTTTGAAATTGCACAAAAACTTGTAAAGCTCATCTATGGAGAGAGTTGAGCAATTCCAAAGCATCAAAGTGGACCGTTGTGCTCTATTTTGTGTTATTAGAAGTCTAAGTTGCTAGTTTAGCTTTCGTGCAACATTTCGTAAGTTAAAGATGCGAATAGACCAAGTGATGTTTGAAATTGCACAACAACATATAAAGCTCGTCTATGGAGAGAGTTGGGCAATTCCAACATTTCAAAGTGGTCCGTTGTACTCTATTTAGTGTTCTTGGAAGTCTAACTTGCTAGGTTAGCTTTCGTGCAACGTTTCGTAAGTTAAAGATGCAAATAGACCATCTTATGTTTAAAATTGCACAAAAACTTGTAAAGCTCATCTATGGAGAGAGTTTAGCAATTCCAAAGCATCAAAGTGGACCGTTGTGCTCTATTTTGTGTTATTAGAAGTCTAAGTTGCTAGTTTAGCTTTCGTGCAACGTTTCGTAAGTTAAAGATGCGAATAGACCAAGTTATGTTTGAAATTGCACAAAAACTTGTAAAGCTCATCTATGGAGAGAGTTGAGCAATTCCAAAGCATCAAAGTGGACCGTTGTGCTCTATTTTGTGTTATTAGAAGTCTAAGTTGCTAGTTTAGCTTTCGTGCAACATTTCGTAAGTTAAAGATGCGAATAGACCAAGTGATGTTTGAAATTGCACAACAACATATAAAGCTCGTCTATGGAGAGAGTTGGGCAATTCCAACATTTGAAAGTGGTCCGTTGTACTCTATTTAGTGTTCTTGGAAGTCTAACTTGCTAGGTTAGCTTTCGTGCAACGTTTCGTAAGTTAAAGATGCAAATAGACCATCTTATGTTTAAAATTGCACAAAAACTTGTAAAGCTCATCTATGGAGAGAGTTTAGCAATTCCAAAGCATCAAAGTGGACCGTTGTGCTCTATTTTGTGTTATTAGAAGTCTAAGTTGCTAGTTTAGCTTTCGTGCAACATTTCATAAGTTAAAGATGCGAATAGACCAAGTGATGTTTGAAATTGCACAAAAACTTATAAAGCTCGTCTTCAGAGAGACTTGGGCAATTCCAAAGCATTAAAGTCGACCGTTGTACTCTATTTAGCGTTCTTAGAAGTCTAACATGCTAGTTTAGCCTTCGTGCAATGTTTCGTAAGGTAAAGATGCGAATAGACCAAGTTATGTTTGAAATGGCATAAAAACATGTAAAAAGCTCATCTATCGAGAGAGTTGAGCAATTGCAAAACATCAAAGTGAACCGTTGTGCTCTATTTTGTGTTATTAGAAGTCTAAGTTGCTACTTTACCTCGTGCAATGTTTCGTAAGGTAAAGATGCGAATAGACCAAGTTATGTTTGAAATTGCTCAAAAACGTGAATTGCTCGTCTATGTAGAGAGTTGAGCAATTCCAAAGCATCAAATTGGACCATTGTACTCTATTCAGTGTTCTTAGAAGTCTAACATGCTAGGTTAGCTTTCTTGAAACGTTTCATAAGTTAAAGATGCGAATAGAACAAGTTATGTTTGAAATTGCACAAAAACTTATAAAGCTCGTCTATGGAGAGAGTTTGGCAATTCCAACGTTTCAAAGTGGTCCGTTGTACTCAATTTAGTGTTATTAGAAGTCTAACATGCTAGTTTAGCCTTCGTGCAATGGTTCGTAAGGTAAAAAATACGAATAGATCAAGTAATGTTTGAAATGGTGTAAAAACATGTAAAAATCTCATCTATGGAGAGAGTTGAGCAATTCCAAAGCATCAAAGTGGACCGTTGTGCTCTATTTTGTGTTATTAGAAGTCTAAGTTGCTAGTTTAGCTTTCGTGCAACATTTCGTAAGTTAAAGATGCGAATAGACCAAGTGATGTTTGAAATTGCACAAAAACTTATAAAGCTCGTCTATAGAGAGAGTTGGGCAATTCCAAAGCATCAAAGTCGACCGTTGTACTCTATTTAGCGTTCTTAGACGTCTAACATTCTAGTTTAGCCTTCGTGCTATGTTTCGTAAGGTAAAGATGCGAATAGACCAAGTTATGTTTGAAATGGCATAAAAACGTGTAAAAAGCTCATCTATCGAGAGAGTTGAGCAATTGCAAAGCATCAAAGTGGACCGTTGTGCTCTATTTTGTGTTATTAGAAGTCTAAGTTGCTACTTTAGCCTCGTGCAATGTTTCGTAAGGTAAAGATGCGAATAGACCAAGTTATGTTTGAAATTGCTCAAAAACGTGAATTGCTCGTCTATGGAGAGAGTTGAGCAATTCCAAAGCATCAAATTGGACCATTGTACTCTATTCAGTGTTCTTAGAAGTCTAACATGCTAGGTTAGCTTTCTTGCAACGTTTCGTAAGTTGAAGATGCGAATAGACCAAGTTATGTTTGAAATGGCGTAAAAACGTGTAAAAAGCTCGTCTATCAAGAGAGTTGAGCAATTGCAAAGCATCAAAGTGGACCGTTGTGCTCTATTTTGTGTTATTAGAAGTCTAAGTTGCTAGTTTAGCTTTTGTGCAACGTTTCGTAAGTTAAAGATGCGAATAGACCAAGTTATGTTTGAAATTGCAGAAAAACGTGAATTGCTCGTCTATGGAGAGAGTTCAGCAATTCCAAAGCATCAAATTGGACCATTGTACTCTATTTAGTGTTCTTAGAAGTCTAACATGCTAGGTTAGCTTTCTTGCAACGTTTCGTAAGTTAAAGATGTGAATAGACCAAGTTATGTTTGAAATTGCACAAAAACGTGTATTGTTCGTCTATGGAGAGAGTTGAGCAATTCCAAAGCATCAAATTGGACCATTGTACTCTATTTAGTGTTCTTACAAGTCTAACATGCTAGTTTAGCATTCGTGCAACGTTTCGTACGTTGAAGATGCGAATAGACCAAGTTATGTTTGAAATTGCACAAAAACGTGAATTGCTCGTCTATGGAGAGAGTTGAGCAATTCCAAAGCATCAAATTGGACCATTGTACTCTATTTAGTGTTCTTAGAAGTCTAACATGCTAGTTTAGCCTTCGTGCAATGGTTCGTAAGGTAAAAATACAAATAGATCAAGTAATGTTTGAAATTCCACAAAAACCTGTAAATGTCATCTATGGAGAGTGTTGAGCAATTCCAACGCATCAAAGTAGACCATTGTACTCTATTTAGTGTTCTTAGAAGTCTAACTTGCTAGTTTAGCTTTCGTGCAACGTTTCGTAAGTTAAAGATGCCAATAGACCAAGTTACGTTAGAAATTGCACAAAAACTTGTGAAGCTCATCCATAGAGAGAGTTGAGCAATTCCAAAGCATCAAAGTGGACCGTTGTGCTCTATTTTGTGTTATTAGAAGTCTAAGTTGCTAGTTTAGCTTTCGTGCAACGTTTCGTATGTTAAAGATGCGAATAGAGCAAGTGATGTTTGGAATTGCACAAAAACTTGTAAAGCTCGTCTATGGAGAGAGTTCGGCAATTCCAAAGCATCAAAGTCGACCGTTGTACTCTATTTAGCGTTCTTAGAAGTCTAACATGCTAGTTTAGCCTTCGTGCAATGTTTCTTATGGTAAAGATGTGAATAGACCAAGTTATGTTTGAAATGGCGTAAAAACGTGTAAAAAGCTCGTTTATCGAGAGAGTTGAACAATTGCAAAGCATCAAAGTGGACCTTTGTGCTCTATTTTGTGTTATTAGATGTCTAAGTTGCTAGTTTAGCTTTCGTGCAACGTTTCGTAAGTTAAAGATGCGAATAGACCAAGTTATGTTTGAAATTGCACAAAAACGTGAATTGCTCGTCTAGGGAGAGAGTTGAGCAATTCCAAAGCATCAAATTGGACTACTCTACACTATTTAGTGTTCTTAGAACTCTAACATGCTAGTTAAGATTTCGTGCAACGTTTCGTAAGTTAAAGATGCGAATAGACCAAGTTATGTTTGAAATGGCGTAAAAACATGTAAAAAGCTCGTCTATCGAGAGAGTTGAGCAATTCCAAAGCATCAAATTGGACCGTTGTGCTCTATTTTGTGTCATTAGAAGTCTAAGTTTCTAATTTAGCTTTCGTGCAACGTTTCGTAAGTTAAAGATGTGAATAGACCAAGTTACGTTTGAAATTGCACAAAAACGTGAATTTCTCCTCTATGGAGAGAGTTGAGCAATTCCAAAGCATCAAATTGGACCATTGTACTCTATTTAGTGTTCTTAGATGTCTAACATGCTAGTTTAGCCTTCGTGCAATGGTTCGTAAGGTAAAAATACGAATAGATCAAGTAATGTTTGAAATTCCACAAAAACCTATATATCTCGTCTATGGAGAGTGTTGAGCAATTCCAACGCATCAAAGTGGACCGTTGTACTCTATTTAGTGTTCTTAGAAATCTAACTTACTAGTTTAGCTTTCGTGCAACTTTTCGTAAGTTAAAGATGCGAATAGACCAAGTTATGTTTGAAATTGCACAAAAACTTGTAAAGCTCATCTATGGAAAGAGTTAAGCAATTCCAAAGCATCAAAGTGGACCGTGTGCTCTATTTTGTGTTAGTAGAAGTCTAAGTTGCTAGTTTAGCATTCGTGCAACATTTCGTAAGTTAAAGATGCGAATAGACGAAGTGATGTTTCAAATTGCACAAAAACTTATAAGGCTCGTCTATGGAGAGAGTTGGGCAATTCTAAAGCTTCAAAGTCGACCGTTGTGCTCTGTTTAGCTTTCTTAGAAATCTAACATGCTAGTCTAGCCTTCGTGCAATGTTTCGTAAGGTAAAGATGCGAATAGACCAAGTTATGTTTGAAATGGCGTAAAAACGTGTAAAAAGCTCGTCTATGGAGAGAGTTGAGCAATTCCAAAGCATCAAATTGGACCATTGTACTCTATTCAGTGTTCTTAGAAGTCTAACATGGTAGGTTAGCTTTCTTGCAACGTTTCGTAAGTTGAAGATGCGAATAGACCAAGTTATGTTTGAAATGGCGTAAAAACGTGTAAAAAGCTCGTCTATCAAGAGAGTTGAGCAATTGCAAAGCATCAAAGTGGACCGTTGTGCTCTATTTTGTGTTATTAGAAGTCTAAGTTGCTAGTTTAGCTTTCGTGCAACGTTTCGTACGTTAAAGATGCGAATAGACCAAGTTATGTTTGAAATTGCACAAAAACGTGAATTGCTCGTCAATGGAGAGAGTTGAGCAATTCCAAAGCATCAAATTGGACCATTGTACTCTATTTAGTGTTCTTAGAAGTCTAACATGCTAGTTTAGCCTTCATGCAATAGTTCGTAAGGTAAAAAATACGAATAGATCAAGTAATGTTTGAAATGGTGTAAAAACATGTAAAAATCTCATCTATGGAGAGAGTTGAGCAATTCCGAAGCATCAAATTGGACCATTGTACTCTATTTAGTGTTCTTACAAATCTAACATGCTAGTTTAGCATTCGTGCAACATTTCGTAAGTTAAAGATGCGAATAGACCAAGTTATGTTTGAAATTGCGCAAAAACGTGAATTGCTCGTCTATGGAGAGAGTTGAGCAATTCGAAAGCATCGAATTCGACCATTCGACCCTATTTAGTGTTCTTAGAACTCTAACATGCTAGTTAAGCTTTCGTGCAACGTTTCGTAAGTTAAAGATGCGAATAGAACAAGTTATGTTTGAAATGGCGTAAAAACGTGTAAAAAGCTCGTCTATCAAGAGAGTTGAGCAATTGCAAAGCATCAAAGTGGACAGTTGTGCTCTATTTTGTGTTATTAGAAGTCTAAGTTGCTAGTTTAGCTTTCGTGCAACGTTTCGTAAGTTAAAGATGCGAATAGACCAAATTATGTTTGAAATTGCACAAAAACGTGAATTGCTCGTCAATGGAGAGAGTTGAGCAATTCCAAAGCATCAAATTGGACCATTGTACTCTATTTAGTGTTCTTAGAAGTCTAACATGCTAGTTTAGCCTTCGTGCAATGGTTCGTAAGGTAAAAAATATGAATAGATCAAGTAATGTTTGAAATGGTGTAAAAACATGTAAAAATCTCATCTATGGAGAGAGTTGAGCGATTCCGAAGCACCAAATTGGACCATTGTACTCTATTTAGTGTTCTTACAAATCTAACATGCTAGTTTAGCATTCGTGCAACATTTCGTAAGTTAAAGATGCGAATAGACCAAGTTATGTTTGAAATTGCACAGAAACATGAATTGCTCGTCTATGGAGAGAGTTGAGCAATTCCAAAGCATCAAATTGGACTATTGTACTCTATTTAGTGTTCTTAGAAGTCTAACATGCTAGTTTAGCCTTCGTGCAATGGTTCGTTAGGTAAAAATACAAATAGATCAAGTACTGTTTGAAATTCCACAAAAACCTAAAAATCTCGTCTATGGAGAGTGTTGAGCAATTACAACGCATCAAAGTGGACCGTTGTACTCTATTTAGTGTTCTTAGAAGTCTAACATGCTAGTTTAGCCTTCGTGCAATGGTTCGTAAGGTAAAAATACGAATAGATCAAGCAATGTTTGAAATTCCACAAAAACCTGTAAAGCTCGTCTATGGAGAGAGTTGAGCAATTTAAAAGCATCAAATTTGACCATTCTACCCTATTTAATGTTCTTAGAACTCTAACATGCTAGTTAAGCTTTTGTGCAACGTTTCGTAAGTTAACGTTCCGAATAGACCAAGTTATGTTTGAAATGGCGTAAAAACGTGTAAAAAGATCGTCTATCGAGAGAGTTGAGCAATTGCAAAGCATCAAAGTGGACCGTTGTGCTCTATTTTGTGTTATTAGAAGTCTAAGTTGCTAGTTTAGCTTTTGTGCAACGTTTCGTAAGTTAAAGATGCGAATAGACCAAGTTATGTTTGAAATTGCAGAAAAACGTGAATTGCTCGTCTATGGAGAGAGTTGAGCAATTCCAAAGCATCAAATTGGACCATTGTACTCTATTTAGTGTTCTTAGAAGTCTAACATGCTAGGTTAGCTTTCTTGCAACGTTTCGTAAGTTAAAGATGTGAATAGACCAAGTTATGTTTGAAATTGCACAAAAACGTGTATTGTTCGTCTATGGAGAGAGTTGAGCAATTCCAAAGCATCAAATTGGACCATTGTACTCTATTTAGTGTTCTTACAAGTCTAACATGCTAGTTTAGCATTCGTGCAACGTTTCGTACGTTGAAGATGCGAATAGACCAAGTTATGTTTGAAATTGCACAAAAACGTGAATTGCTCGTCTATGGAGAGAGTTGAGCAATTCCAAAGCATCAAATTGGACCATTGTACTCTATTTAGTGTTCTTAGAAGTCTAACATGCTAGTTTAGCCTTCGTGCAATGGTTCGTAAGGTAAAAATACGAATAGATCAAGTAATGTTTGAAATTCCACAAAAACCTGTAAATGTCATCTATGGAGAGTGTTGAGCAATTCCAACGAATCAAAGTAGACCATTGTACTCTATTTAGTGTTCTTAGAAGTCTAACTTGCTAGTTTAGCTTTCGTGCAACGTTTCGTAAGTTAAAGATGCCAATAGACCAAGTTACGTTAGAAATTGCACAAAAACTTGTAAAGCTCATCCATAGAGAGAGTTAAGCAATTCCAAAGCATCAAAGTGGACCGTTGTGCTCTATTTTGTGTTATTAGAAGTCTAAGTTGCTAGGTTAGCTTTCGTGCAACGTTTCGTATGTTAAAGATGCGAATAGAGCAAGTGATGTTTGGAATTGCACAAAAACTTGTAAAGCTCGTCTATGGAGAGAGTTCGGCAATTCCAAAGCATCAAAGTCGACCGTTGTACTCTATTTAGCGTTCTTAGAAGTCTAACATGCTAGTTTAGCCTTCGTGCAATGTTTCTTATGGTAAAGATGTGAATAGACCAAGTTATGTTTGAAATGGCGTAAAAACATGTAAAAAGCTCGTTTATCGAGAGAGTTGAACAATTGCAAAGCATCAAAGTGGACCTTTGTGCTCTATTTTGTGTTATTAGATGTCTAAGTTGCTAGTTTAGCTTTCGTGCAACGTTTCGTAAGTTAAAGATGCGAATAGACCAAGTTATGTTTGAAATTGCACAAAAACGTGAATTGCTCGTCTAGGGAGAGAGTTGAGCAATTCCAAAGCATCAAATTGGACTACTCTACACTATTTAGTGTTGTTAGAACTCTAACATGCTAGTTAAGATTTCGTGCAACGTTTCGTAAGTTAAAGATGCGAATAGACCAAGTTATGTTTGAAATGGCGTAAAAACATGTAAAAAGCTCGTCTATCGAGAGAGTTGAGCAATTCCAAAGCATCAAATTGGACCGTTGTGCTCTATTTTGTGTCATTAGAAGTCTAAGTTTCTAATTTAGCTTTCGTGCAACGTTTCGTAAGTTAAAGATGTGAATAGACCAAGTTACGTTTGAAATTGCACAAAAACGTGAATTTCTCCTCTATGGAGAGAGTTGAGCAATTCCAAAGCATCAAATTGGACCATTGTACTCTATTTAGTGTTCTTAGATGTCTAACATGCTAGTTTAGCCTTCGTGCAATGGTTCGTAAGGTAAAAATACGAATAGATCAAGTAATGTTTGAAATTCCACAAAAACCTATATATCTCGTCTATGGAGAGTGTTGAGCAATTCCAACGCATCAAAGTGGACCGTTGTACTCTATTTAGTGTTCTTAGAAATCTAACTTACTAGTTTAGCTTTCGTGCAACTTTTCGTAAGTTAAAGATGCGAATAGACCAAGTTATGTTTGAAATTGCACAAAAACTTATAAGGCTCATCTATGGAGAGAGTTGGGCAATTCTAAAGCATCAAAGTCGACCGTTGTGCTCTGTTTAGCGTTCTTAGAAATCTAACATGCTAGTCTAGCCTTCGTGCAATGTTTCGTAAGGTAAAGATGAGAATAGACCAAGTTATGTTTGAAATGGCGTAAAAACGTGTAAAAAGCTCGTCTATCGAGAGAGTTGAGCAATTCCAAAGCATCAAATTGGACCATTGTACTCTATTTAGTGTTCTTACAAGTCTAACATGCTAGTTTAGCATTCGTGCAACGTTTCGTAAGTTGAAGATGCGAATAGACCAAGTTATGTTTGAAATTGCACAAAAACGTGAATTGCTCGTCTATGGAGAGAGTTGAGCAATTCCAAAGCATCAAGTTGGACCATTCTACACTATTTAGTGTTCTTAGAACTCTAACATGCTAGTTAAGCTTTCGTGCAATGTTTCGTAAGTTAAAGATGCGAATAGACCAAGTTATGTTTGAAATGGCGTAAAAACGTGTAAAAAACTCGTCTATCGAGAGAGTTGAGCAATTGCAAAGCATCAAATTGGACCGTTTTGCTCTATTTCGTGTTATTGGAAGTCTAAGTTGCTAGTTCAGCTTTCATGCAACGTTTCGTAAGTTAAAGATGCGAATAGGCCAAGTTATGTTTGAAATTGCACAAAAACGTGAATTGCTCGTCTATGGAGAGAGTTGAGCAATTCCAAAGCATCAAATTGGACCATTGTACTCTATTTAGTGTTCTTAGAAGTCTAAGTTGCTAGTTTAGCTTTCTTGCAACGTTTCGTAAGGTAAAGATGAGAATAGACCAAGTTATGTATGAAATGGCGTAAAAACGTGTAAAAAGCTCGTCTATCGAGGGAGTTGAGCAATTGCACGGCATCAAAGTGGACCGTTGTGCTCTATTATGTGTTATTAGAAGTCTAAGTTGCTAGTTTAGCTTTCTTGCAACGTTTCGTAAGTTAAAGATGCGAATAGACCAAGTTATGTTTGAAATGGTGTAAAAACATGTAAAAATCTCATCTATGGAGAGAGTTGAGCAATTCCAAAGCATCAAATTGGACCATTGTACTCTATTTAGTTCTCTTACAAGTCTAACATGCTAGTTTAGCTTTCGTGCAACGTTTCGTAAGTTAAAGATGCGAATAGGCCAAGTTATGTTTGAAATTGCACAAAAACGTGAATTGCTCATCTATGGAGAGAGTTGAGCAATTCCAAAGCATCAAATTGGACCATTGTACTCTATTTAGTGTTCTTAGAAGTCTAACATGCTAGTTTAGCCTTCGTGCAATGGTTCGTAAGGTAAAAATACGAATAGATCAAGTACTGTTTGAAATTCCACGAAAACCGATAAATCTCGTCTATGGAGAGTGTTGAGCAATTCCAACGCATCAAAGTGGACCGTTGTACTCTATTTAGTATTCTTGACAGTCTAACATGCTAGTTTAGCCTTCGTGCAATGGTTCGTAAGGTAAAAATACGAATAGATCAAGTAATGTTTGAAATTCCACAAAAACCTGTAAAGCTCGTCTATGGAGAAAGTTGAGCAATTTGAAAACATCAAATTGAACCATTCTACCCTATTTAGTGTTCTTAGAACTCTAACATGCTAGTTAAGCTTTCGTTCAACGTTTTGTAAGTTAAAGATGCGAATAGACCAAGTTATGTTTGGAATGGCGTAAAAACGTGTAAAAAGCTCGTCAATCGAGAGAGTTGAGCAATTGCAAAGTATCAAAGTGGGCCATTGCGCTCTATTTTGTGTTATTAGAAGTCTAAGTTGCTAGTTTAGCTTTCGTGCAACGTTTCGTAAGTTAAAGTTGCGAATAGACCAAGTTATGTTTATAATTGCACAAAAACGTGAATTGCCCGTCTATGGAGAGAGTTGAGCAATTCCAAAGCATCAAATTGGACCATTGTACTCTATTCAGTGTTCTTAGAAGTCTAACATGCTAGGTTTGCTTTCTTGCAACGTTTCGTAAGTTAAAGATGTGAATAGACCAAGTTATGTTTGAAATTGGACAAAAACATGAATTCCTCATCTATGGAGAGAGTTGACCAATTCCAAACCATCAAATTGGACCATTGTACTCTATTTAGTGTTCTTAAAAGTCTAAGTTGCTAGTTTAGATTTCTTGCAAGGTTTCGTAAGGTACGGATGAGAATAGACCAAGTTATGTTTGAAATGGCGTAAAAACGTGTAAAAAGCTCGTCTATCGAGAGAGTTGAGCAATTGCAAAGCATCAAATTGGACCGTTGTGCTCTATTTTGTGTTATTGGAAGTCTAAGTTGCTAGTTTAGCTTTCGTGCAACGTTTCGTAAGTTCAAGATGCGAATAGACCAAGTTATGTTTGAAATTGCACAAAAACGTGAATTGCTCGTCTATGGAGAGAGTTGAGCAATTCCAAAGCATCAAATTGGACCATTGTACACTATTTAGTGTTCTTAGAACTCTAACATGATAGTTAAGCTTTCGTGCAACGTTTCGTAAGTTAAAGATGCGAATAGACCAAGTTATGTTTGAAATGGAGTAAAAACGTGTAAAACACTCGTCTATCGAGAGAGTTGAGCAATTGCAAAGCATCATATTAGACCATTGTGCTCTATTTTGTGTTATTGGAAGTCTAAGTTGCTAGTTTAGCTTTCGTGCAACGTTTCGTAAGTTAAAGATGCGAATAGGCCAAGTTATGTTTGAAATTGCACAAAAACGTGAATTGCTCGTCTATGGAGAGAGTTGAGTAATTTCAAAGCATCAAATTGGACCATTGTACTCTATTTAGTGTTCTTAGAAGTCTAAGTTGCTAGTTTAGCTTTCTTGCAACGTTTCGTAAGGTAAACATGAGAATAGACCAAGTTATGTATGAAATGGCGTAAAAATGTGTAAAAAGCTCGTCTATCGAGTGAGTTGAGAAATTGCACAGCATCAAAGTGGACCATTGTGCTCTATTTTGTGTTATTAGAAGTCTAAGTTGCTAGTTTAGCTTTCTTGCAATGTTTCGTAAGTTAAAGATGCGAATAGACCAAGTTATGTTGGAAATGGTGTAAAAACATGTAAAAATCTCATCTATGGAGAGAGTTGAGCAATTCCAAAGCATCAAATTGGACCATTGTACTCTATTTAGTTCTCTTACAAGTCTAACATGCTAGTCTAGCATTCGTGCAACATTTCGTAAGTTAAAGATGCGAATAGACCAAGTTATGTTTGAAATTGCGCAAAAACGTGAATTGCTCGTCTATGGAGAGAGTTGAGCAATTACAAAGCATCAAATTGGACCATTGTACTCTATTTAGTGTTCTTAGAAGTCTAACATGCTAGTTTAGCCTTCGTGCAACGTTTCGTAAGTTAAAGATGTGAATAGACCAAGTTATGTTTGAAATTGCACAAAAACGTGAATTCCTCGAATATGGAGAGAGTTGAGCAATTCCAAAGCATCAAATTGGACCATTGTACTCTATTTAGTGTTCTTACAAGTCTAACATGCTAGTTTAGCATTCGTGCAACGTTTCGTAAGTTGAAGATGCGAATAGACCAAGTTATGTTTGAAATTGCAAAAAAACGTGAATTGCTCGTCTATGGAGAGAGTTGAGCAATTCCAAAGCATCAAATTGGACCATTGTACTCTATTTAGTGTTCTTAGAAGTCTAACATGCTAGTTTAGCCTTCGTGCAATGGTTCGTAAGGTAAAAAAACGAATTGATCGAGTACTGTTTGAAATTCCACAAAAACCTATAAATCTCGTCTATGGAGAGTGTTGAGCAATTCCAACGCATCAAAGAGGACCGTTGTACTCTATTTAGTATTGTTAGCAGTCTAACATGCTAGTTTAGCCTTCGTGCAATGGTTCGTAAGGTAAAAATACGAATAGATCAAGTAATGTTTGAAATTCCACAAAAACCTGTAAAGCTCGTCGATGAAGAGAGTTGAGCAATTTGAAAGCATCAAATTGGACCATTCTACCCTATTTAGTGTTCTTAGAACTCTAACATGCTAGTTAAGCTTTCGTTCAACGTTTCGTAAGTTAAAGATGCGAATAGACCAAGTTATGTTTGAAATGGCGTAAAAACGTGTAAAAAGCTCGTCAATCGAAAGAGTTGAGCAATTGCAAAGAATCAAAGTGGGCCGTTGCGCTCTATTTTGTGTTATTAGAAGTCTAAGTTGCTACTTTAGCTTTCGTGCAACGTTTCGTAAGTTAAAGATGCGAATAGACCAAGTTATGTTTGTAATTGCACAAAACGTGAATTCCTCGTCTATGGAGAGAGTTGAGCAATTCCAAAGCATCAAATTGGACCATTGTACTCTATTTAGTGTTCTTAGAAGTCTAACATGCTAGTTTAGCCTTCGTGCAACGTTTCGTAAGTTAAAGATGTGAATAGACCAAGTTATGTTTGAAATTGCACAAAAACGTGAATTCCTCGTCTATGGAGAGAGTTGAGAAATTCCAAAGCATCAAATTGGACCATTGTACTCTATTTAGTGTTCTTACAAGTCTAACATGCTAGTTTAGCATTCGTGCAACGTTTCGTAAGTTGAATATTCGAATAGACCAAGTTATGTTTGAAATTGCACAAAAACGTGAATTGCTCGTCTATGGAGAGAGTTGAGCAATTCCAAAGCATCAAATTGGACCATTGTATTCTATTTAGTGTTCTTAGAAGTCTAACATGCTAGTTTAGCCTTCGTGGGATGGTTCGTAAGGTAAAAATACGAATAGATCAAGTACTGTTTGAAATTCCACAAAAACCTATAAATCTCATCCATGGAGAGTGTTGAGCAATTACAACGCATCAAAGAGGACCGTTGTACTCTATTTAGTATTGTTAGCAGTCTAACATGCTAGTTTAGCATTCGTGGAATGGTTCGTAAGGTAAAAATACGAATAGATCAAGTAATGTTTGAAATTCCACAAAAACCTGTAAAGCTCGTCTATGGAGAGAGTTGAGCAATTTGAAAGCATCAAATTGGACCATTCTACCCTATTTAGTGTTCTTTGAACTCTAACATGCTAGTTAAGCTTTCGTTCAACATTTCGTAAGTTAAAGATGCGAATAGACAAAGTTATGTTTGAAATGGCGTAAAAACGTGTAAAAAGCTCGTCAATCGAGAGAGTTGAGCAATTGCAAAGCATCAAAGTGGGCCGTTGCGCTCTATTTTGTGTTATTAGAAGTCTAAGTTGCTAGTTTAGCTTCCGTGCAACGTTTCGTAAGTTAAAGACGCGAATAGACCAAGTTATGTTTGTAATTGCACAAAAACGTGAATTGCTCGTCTATGGAGAGAGTTGAGTAATTTCAAAGCATCAAATTGGACCATTGTACTCTATTTAGTGTTCTTAGAAGTCTAAGTTGCTAGTTTAGCTTTCTTGCAACGTTTCGTAAGGTAAACATGAGAATAGACCAAGTTATGTATGAAATGGCGTAAAAATGTGTAAAAAGCTCGTCTATCGAGTGAGTTGAGAAATTGCACAGCATCAAAGTGGACCATTGTGCTCTATTTTGTGTTATTAGAAGTCTAAGTTGCTAGTTTAGCTTTCTTGCAATGTTTCGTAAGTTAAAGATGCGAATAGACCAAGTTATGTTGGAAATGGTGTAAAAACATGTAAAAATCTCATCTATGGAGAGAGTTGAGCAATTCCAAAGCATCAAATTGGACCATTGTACTCTATTTAGTTCTCTTACAAGTCTAACATGCTAGTCTAGCATTCGTGCAACATTTCGTAAGTTAAAGATGCGAATAGACCAAGTTATGTTTGAAATTGCGCAAAAACGTGAATTGCTCGTCTATGGAGAGAGTTGAGCAATTACAAAGCATCAAATTGGACCATTGTACTCTATTTAGTGTTCTTAGAAGTCTAACATGCTAGTTTAGCCTTCGTGCAACGTTTCGTAAGTTAAAGATGTGAATAGACCAAGTTATGTTTGAAATTGCACAAAAACGTGAATTCCTCGAATATGGAGAGAGTTGAGCAATTCCAAAGCATCAAATTGGACCATTGTACTCTATTTAGTGTTCTTACAAGTCTAACATGCTAGTTTAGCATTCGTGCAACGTTTCGTAAGTTGAAGATGCGAATAAACCAAGTTATGTTTGAAATTGCAAAAAAACGTGAATTGCTCGTCTATGGAGAGAGTTGAGCAATTCCAAAGCATCAAATTGGACCATTGTACTCTATTTAGTGTTCTTAGAAGTCTAACATGCTAGTTTAGCCTTCGTGCAATGGTTCGTAAGGTAAAAAAACGAATTGATCGAGTACTGTTTGAAATTCCACAAAAACCTATAAATCTCGTCTATGGAGAGTGTTGAGCAATTCCAACGCATCAAAGAGGACCGTTGTACTCTATTTAGTATTGTTAGCAGTCTAACATGCTAGTTTAGCCTTCGTGCAATGGTTCGTAAGGTAAAAATACGAATAGATCAAGTAATGTTTGAAATTCCACAAAAACCTGTAAAGCTCGTCGATGAAGAGACTTGAGCAATTTGAAAGCATCAAATTGGACCATTCTACCCTATTTAGTGTTCTTAGAACTCTAACATGCTAGTTAAGCTTTCGTTCAACGTTTCGTAAGTTAAAGATGCGAATAGACCAAGTTATGTTTGAAATGGTGTAAAAACGTGTAAAAAGCTCGTCAATCGAAAGAGTTGAGCAATTGCAAAGAATCAAAGTGGGCCGTTGCGCTCTATTTTGTGTTATTAGAAGTCTAAGTTGCTACTTTAGCTTTCGTGCAACGTTTCGTAAGTTAAAGATGCGAATAGACCAAGTTATGTTTGTAATTGCACAAAACGTGAATTCCTCGTCTATGGAGAGAGTTGAGCAATTCCAAAGCATCAAATTGGACCATTGTACTCTATTTAGTGTTCTTAGAAGTCTAACATGCTAGTTTAGCCTTCGTGCAACGTTTCGTAAGTTAAAGATGTGAATAGACCAAGTTATGTTTGAAATTGCACAAAAACGTGAATTCCTCGTCTATGGAGAGAGTTGAGAAATTCCAAAGCATCAAATTGGACCATTGTACTCTATTTAGTGTTCTTACAAGTCTAACATGCTAGTTTAGCATTCGTGCAACGTTTCGTAAGTTGAATATTCGAATAGACCAAGTTATGTTTGAAATTGCACAAAAACGTGAATTGCTCGTCTATGGAGAGAGTTGAGCAATTCCAAAGCATCAAATTGGACCATTGTATTCTATTTAGTGTTCTTAGAAGTCTAACATGCTAGTTTAGCCTTCGTGGGATGGTTCGTAAGGTAAAAATACGAATAGATCAAGTACTGTTTGAAATTCCACAAAAACCTATAAATCTCGTCCATGGAGAGTGTTGAGCAATTACAACGCATCAAAGAGGACCGTTGTACTCTATTTAGTATTGTTAGCAGTCTAACATGCTAGTTTAGCATTCGTGGAATGGTTCGTAAGGTAAAAATACGAATAGATCAAGTAATGTTTGAAATTCCACAAAAACCTGTAAAGCTCGTCTATGGAGAGAGTTGAGCAATTTGAAAGCATCAAATTGGACCATTCTACCCTATTTAGTGTTCTTTGAACTCTAACATGCTAGTTAAGCTTTCGTTCAACATTTCGTAAGTTAAAGATGCGAATAGACAAAGTTATGTTTGAAATGGCGTAAAAACGTGTAAAAAGCTCGTCAATCGAGAGAGTTGAGCAATTGCAAAGCATCAAAGTGGGCCGTTGCGCTCTATTTTGTGTTATTAGAAGTCTAAGTTGCTAGTTTAGCTTCCGTGCAACGTTTCGTAAGTTAAAGACGCGAATAGACCAAGTTATGTTTGTAATTGCACAAAAACGTGAATTTCTCGTCCATGGAGAGAGTTGAGCAATTCCAAAGCATCAAATTGGACCATTGTACTCTATTTAGTGTTCTTAGAAGTCTAACATGCTAGGTTAGCTTTCTTGCAACGTTTCGTAAGTTAAAGATGTGAATAGACCAAGTTATGTTTGAAATTGCACAAAAACGTGAACTCCTCGTCTATGGACAGAGTTGAGCAATTCCAAAGCATCAAATTGGACCATTGTACTCTATTTAGTGTTCTTACAAGTCTAACATGCTAGTTTGGCATTCGTGCAACATTTCATAAGTTGAATATGCGAATAGACCAGGTTATGTTTGAAATTACACAAAAACGTGAATTGCTCGTCTATGGAGAGAGTTGAGCAATTCCAAAGCATCAAATTGGACCATTGTACTCTATTTAGTGTTCTTAAAAGTCTAACATGCTAGTTTAGCCTTCGTGCAATGGTTCGTAAGGTAAAAATATGAATAGATCAAGTACTGTTTGAAATTCCACAAAAACCTATAAATCTCGTCTATGGAGAGTGTTGAGCAATTCCAACGCATGAAAGAGGACCGTTGTACTCTATTTAGTATTCTTAGCAGTCTAACATGCTAGTTTAGCCTTCGTGCAATGGTTCGTAAGGTAAAAATAAGAATAGATCAAGTAATGTTTGAAATTCCACAAAAACCTGTAAAGCTCGTCCATGGAGAGATTTGAGCAATTTGAAAGCATCAAATTGGACCATTCTACCCTATTTAGTGTTCTTAGAACTCTAACATGCTAGTTAAGCTTTCGTTCAACATTTCGTAAGTTAAAGATGCGAATAGACTAAGTTATGTTTGAAATGGCGTAAAAACGTGTAAAAAGCTCGTCAATCGAGAGAGTTGAGTAATTGAAAAGCATCAAAGTGGGCCGTTGCGCTCTATTTTGTGTTATTAGAAGTCTAAGTTGCTAGTTTAGCTTCCGTGCAACGTTTCGTAAGTTAAAGATGCGAATAGACCAAGTTATGTTTGTTATTGCACAAAAACGAGAATTCCTCGAATATGGAGAGAGTTGAGCAATTCCAAAGCATCAAATTGGACCATTGTACTCTATTTAGTGTTCTTACAAGTCTAACATGCTAGTTTAGCATTCGTGCAACGTTTCGTAAGTTGAAGATGCGAATAGACCAAGTTATGTTTGAAATTGCAAAAAAACGTGAATTGCTCGTCTATGGAGAGAGTTGAGCAATTCCAAAGCATCAAATTGGACCATTGTACTCTATTTAGTGTTCTTAGAAGTTTAACATGCTAGTTTAGCCTTCGTGCAATGGTTCGTAAGGTAAAAAAACGAATAGATCGAGTACTGTTTGAAATTCCACAAAAACCTATAAATCTCGTCTATGGAGAGTGTTGAGCAATTCCAACGCATCAAAGAGGACCGTTGTACTCTATTTAGTATTGTTAGCAGTCTAACATGCTACTTTAGCCTTCGTGCAATGGTTCGTAAGGTAAAAATACGAATAGATCAAGTAATGTTTGAAATTCCACAAAAACCTGTAAAGCTCGTCGATGAAGAGAGTTGAGCAATTTGAAAGCATCAAATTGGACCATTCTACCCTATTTAGTGTTCTTAGAACTCTAACATGCTAGTTAAGCTTTCGTTCAACGTTTCGTAAGTTAAAGATGCGAATAGACCAAGTTATGTTTGAAATGGCGTAAAAACGTGTAAAAAGCTCGTCAATCGAGAGAGTTGAGCAATTGGAAAGAATCAAAGTGGGCCGTTGCGCTCTATTTTGTGTTATTAGAAGTCTAAGTTGCTAGTTTAGCTTTCGTGCAACGTTTCGTAAGTTAAAGATGCGAATAGACCAAGTTATGTTTGTAATTGCACAAAACGTGAATTCCTCGTCTATGGAGAGAGTTGAGCAATTCCAAAGCATCAAATTGGACCATTGTACTCTATTTAGTGTTCTTAGAAGTCTAACATTCTAGTTTAGCCTTCGTGCAACGTTTCGTAAGTTAAAGATGTGAATAGACCAAGTTATGTTTGAAATTGCACAAAAACGTGAATTCCTCGTCTATGGAGAGAGTTGAGAAATTCCAAAGCATCAAATTGGACCATTGTACTCTATTTAGTGTTCTTACAAGTATAACATGCTAGTTTAGCATTCGTGCAACGTTTCGTAAGTTGAATATTCGAATAGACCAAGTTATGTTTGAAATTGCACAAAAACGTGAATTGCTCGTCTATGGAGAGAGTTGAGCAATTCCAAAGCATCAAATTGGACCATTGTATTCTATTTAGTGTTCTTAGAAGTCTAACATGCTAGTTTAGCCTTCGTGGAATGGTTCGTAAGGTAAAAATACGAATAGATCAAGTACTGTTTGAAATTCCACAAAAACCTATAAATCTCGTCCATGGAGAGTGTTGAGCAATTACAACGCATCAAAGAGGACCGTTGTACTCTATTTAGTATTGTTAGCAGTCTAACATGCTAGTTTAGCATTCGTGGAATGGTTCGTAAGGTAAAAATACGAATAGATCAAGTAATGTTTGAAATTCCACAAAAACCTGTAAAGCTCGTCTATGGAGAGAGTTGAGCAATTTGAAAGCATCAAATTGGACCATTCTACCCTATTTAGTGTTCTTTGAACTCTAACATGCTAGTTAAGCTTTCGTTCAACATTTCGTAAGTTAAAGATGCGAATAGACAAAGTTATGTTTGAAATGGCGTAAAAACGTGTAAAAGGCTCGTCAATCGAGAGAGTTGAGCAATTGCAAAGCATCAAAGTGGGCCGTTGCGCTCTATTTTGTGTTATTAGAAGTCTAAGTTGCTAGTTTAGCTTCCGTGCAACGTTTCGTAAGTTAAAGACGCGAATAGACCAAGTTATGTTTGTAATTGCACAAAAACGTGAATTTCTCGTCCATGGAGAGAGTTGAGCAATTCCAAAGCATCAAATTGGACCATTGTACGCTATTTAGTGTTCTTAGAAGTTTAACATGCTAGTTTAGCATTCGTGCAACGTTTCGTAAATTGAAGATGCGAATAGACCAAGTTATGTTTGAAATTGCACAAAAAAGTGAATTGCTCGTCTATGGAGAGAGTTGAGCAATTCCAAAGCATCAAATTGGACCATTTTAGTGTATTTAGTGTTCTTAGAAGTCTAACATGCTAGTTTAGCCTTCATGCAATGGTTCGTAAGTTGAATATGCGAATAGACCAGGTTATGTTTGAAATTACACAAAAACGTGAATTGCTCGTCTATGGAGAGAGTTGAGCAATTCCAAAGCATCAAATTGGACCATTGTACTCTATTTAGTGTTCTTAAAAGTCTAACATGCTAGTTTAGCCTTCGTGCAATGGTTCGTAAGGTAAAAATAAGAATAGATCAAGTACTGTTTGAAATTCCACAAAAACCTATAAATCTCGTCTATGGAGAGTGTTGAGCAATTCCAACGCATCAAAGAGGACCGTTGTACTCTATTTAGTATTCTTAGCAGTCTAACATGCTAGTTTAGCCTTCGTGCAATGGTTCGTAAGGTAAAAATAAGAATAGATCAAGTAATGTTTGAAATTCCACAAAAACCTGTAAAGCTCGTCCATGGAGAGATTTGAGCAATTTGAAAGCATCAAATTGGACCATTCTACCCTATTTAGTGTTCTTAGAACTCTAACATGCTAGTTAAGCTTTCGTTCAACATTTCGTAAGTTAAAGATGCGAATAGACTAAGTTATGTTTGAAATGGCGTAAAAACGTGTAAAAAGCTCGTCAATCGAGAGAGTTGAGTAATTGAAAAGCATCAAAGTGGGCCGTTGCGCTCTATTTTGTGTTATTAGAAGTCTAAGTTGCTAGTTTAGCTTCCGTGCAACGTTTCGTAAGTTAAAGATGCGAATAGACCAAGTTATGTTTGTTATTGCACAAAAACGTGAATTCCTCGAATATGGAGAGAGTTGAGCAATTCCAAAGCATCAAATTGGACCATTGTACGCTATTTAGTGTTCTTAGAAGTCTAACATGCTAGTTTAGCATTCGTGCAACGTTTCGTAAATTGAAGATGCGAATAGACCAAGTTATGTTTGAAATTGCACAAAAAAGTGAATTGCTCGTCTATGGAGAGAGTTGAGCAATTCCAAAGCATCAAATTGGACCATTGTAGTCTATTTAGTGTTCTTAGAAGTCTAACATGCTAGTTTAGCCTTCATGCAATGGTTCGTAAGGTAAAAATACCAATAGATCAAGTAATGTTTGAAATTCCACAAAAACCTGTAAATCTCGTCTATGTAGAGTGTTGAGCAATTCCAATACATCAAAGTAGACCGTTGTACTCTATTTAGTGTTCTTAGAAGTCTAACTTGGTAGTTTAGCTTTCGTGCAACGTTTCATAAGTTAAAGATGCCAATAGACCAAGTTACGTTAGAAATTGCACAAAAACTTGTAAAGCTCATCCATGGAGAAAGTTGAGCAATTCCAAAGCATCAAACTGGACCGTTGTGCTCTATTTTGTGTTATTAGAAGTCTAAGTTGCTAGTTTAGCTTTTGTGCAACGTTTCGTATGTTAAAGATGCGAATAGACCAAGTGATGTTTGTAATTGCACAAAAACGTGAATTTCTCGTCCATGGAGAGAGTTGAGCAATTCCAAAGCATCAAATTGGACCATTGTACGCTATTTAGTGTTCTTAGAAGTCTAACATGCTAGTTTAGCATTCGTGCAACGTTTCGTAAATTGAAGATGCGAATAAACCAAGTTATGTTTGAAATTGCACAAAAAAGTGAATTGCTCGTCTATGGAGAGAGTTGAGCAATTCCAAAGCATCAAATTGGACCATTGTAGTCTATTTAGTGTTCTTAGAAGTCTAACATGCTAGTTTAGCCTTCATGCAATGGTTCGTAAGTTGAATATGCGAATAGACCAGGTTATGTTTGAAATTACACAAAAACGTGAATTGCTCGTCTATGGAGAGAGTTGAGCAATTCCAAAGCATCAAATTGGACCATTGTACGCTATTTAGTGTTCTTAGAAGTCTAACATGCTAGGTTAGCTTTCTTGCAACGTTTCGTAAGTTAAAGATGTGAATAGACCAAGTTATGTTTGCAATTGCACAAAAACGTGAATTCCTTGTCTATGGAGAGAGTTGAGCAATTGCAAAGCATCAAAGTGGACCATTGTACTCTATTTCATGTTCTTACAAGTCTAACATGCTAGGTTAGCCTTCATGCAATGTTTCGTAAGTTAAAGATGTGAATAGACCAAGTTATGTTTGAAATTGCACAAAAACGTGAATTGCTCGCCTATGGAGACATTTGAGCAATTCCAAAGCATCAAATTGGACCATTGTACTCTATTTAGTGTTCTTACAAGTCTAACATGCTAGTTTAGCCTTCGTGCAATGGTTCGTAAGGTTAAAATACGAATAGATCAAGTACTGTTTGAAAGCATCACATTGGACCATTCTACCCTATTTAGTGTTCTTAGAACTCTAACATGCTAGTTAAGCTTTCGTGCAACGTTTCGTAAGTTAAAGATGTGAATAGACCAAGTTATGTTTGAAATGGCGTAAAAACGTGTAAAAAGCTCGTCTATCGAGAGAGTTGAGCAATTTTAAAGCATCAAAGTGGATCGTTGTTCTCTATTTAGTGTTCTTAGAAGTGTAACTTGCTAGTTTAGCTTTCGTGCAACGTTTCGTAAGTTATAGATGCGAATAAACCAAGTTATGTTTGTTATTGCACAAAAACATGAATTGCTCGTATATGGAGAGAGTTGAGCAATTCCAAAGCATCAAATTGGACCATTGTACGCTATTTAGTGTTCTTAGAAGTCTAACATGCTAGGTTAGCTTTCTTGCAACGTTTCGTAAGTTAAAGATGTGAATAGACCAAGTTATGTTTGCAATTGCACAAAAACGTGAATTCCTTGTCTATGGAGAGAGTTGAGCAATTCCAAAGCATCAAAGTGGACCATTGTACTCTATTTAGTGTTCTTACAAGTCTAACATGCTAGTTTAGCATTCGTGCAACGTTTCGTAAATTGAAGATGCGAATAGACCAAGTTATGTTTGAAATTGCACAAAAAAGTGAATTGCTCGTCTATGGAGAAAGTTGAGCAATTCCAAAGCATCAAATTGGACCATTGTAGTCTATTTAGTGTTCTTAGAAGTCTAACATGCTAGTTTAGCGTTCATGCAATGGTTCGTAAGGTAAAAATACCAATAGATCAAGTAATGTTTGAAATTCCACAAAAACCTGTAAATCTCGTCTATGTAGAGTGTTGAGCAATTCCAATGCATCAAAGTAGACCGTTGTACTCTATTTAGTGTTCTTAGAAGTCTAACTTGCTAGTTTAGCTTTCGTGCAACGTTTCATAAGTTAAAGATGCCAATAGACCAAGTTACGTTAGAAATTGCACAAAAACTTGTAAAGCTCATCCATGGAGAAAGTTGAGCAATTCCAAAGCATCAAACTAGACCGTTGTGCTCTATTTTGTGTTATTAGAAGTCTAAGTTGCTAGTTTAGCTTTTGTGCAACGTTTCGTATGTTAAAGATGCGAATAGACCAAGTGATGTTTGAAATTGCACAAAAACTTGTAAAGCTCATCTATGGAGAGAGTTCGGCAATTCCAAACCATCAAAGTCGACCGTTGTACGCTATTTAGCGTTCTTAGAAGTCTAACATGCTAGTTTAGCCTTCGTCCTGTTTCGTAAGGTAAAGATGCGAATAGGCCAAGTTATGTTTGAAATGGCGTAAAAACGTGTAAAAAGCTCGTTTATCGAGAGAGTTGAGCAATTCCAAAGCATAAAGTGGGCCTTTGTGCTCTATTTTGTGTTATTAGAAGTCTAAGTTGCTAGTTTAGCTTTCGTGCAACGTTTCGTAAGTTAAAGATGCGAATAGACCAAGTTATGTTTGAAATTGCGCGAAAACGTGAATTGCTCGTCTAGGGAGAGAGTTGAGCAATTCCAAAGCATCAAATTGGACCATTCTACACTATTTAGTGTTCCAGAACTCTAACATGCTAGTTAAGCTTTCGTGCAACGTTCCGTAAGTTCAAGATGCGAATACACCAAGTAATGTTTGAAATGGCATAAAAACGTGTAAAAAGCTCATCTATCGAGAGAGTTGAGCAATTGCAAAGCATCAAATTGGACCATTGTACTCTATTTAGTGTTCTTACAAGTCTAACATGCTAGTTTAGCATTCGTGCAACGTTTCGTAAGTTGCAGATGCAAATAGACCAAGTTATGTTTGAAATTGCGCAAAAACGTGAATTTCTCGTCTATGGAGAGAGTTGAGCAATTTCAAAGCATCAAATTGGACCATTGTACTCTATTTAGTGTTCTTAGAAGTCTAACATGCTAGTTTAGCCTTCGTGCCATGGTTCGTAAGGTAAAAATACGAATAGATCAAGTAATGTTTGAAATTCCACAAAAACCTGTAAAGCTCGTCTATGGAGAGAGTTGAGCAATTTGAAAGCATCATTTTGGACCATTCTACCCTATTTAGTGTTGTTAGAACTCTAACATGCTAGTTAACCTTTCGTGCAACGTTTCGTAAGTTAAAGATGCGAATAGACCAAGTTATGTTTGAAATGGCATAAAAACATGTAAAAAGCTCGTCTATCGAGAGAGTTGAGCAATTGCAAAGCATCAAAGTGGGCCGTTGCGCTCTATTTTGTGTTATTAGAAGTCTAAGTTGCTAGTTTAGCTTTCGTGCAACGTTTCGTAAGTTAAAGATGTGAATAGACCAAGTTATGTTTGAAATTGCACAAAAACGTGAATTGCTCGTCTATGGAGAGAGTTGAGCAATTCCAAAGCATCAAATTGGACCATTGTACTCTATTTAGTGTTATTACAAGTATAACATGCTAGTTTAGCCTTCGTGCAATGGTTCGTAAGTTAAAGATGCAAATAGACCAAGTTATGTCTGAAATTGCGCAAAAACGTGAATTGCTCATCTATGGAGAGAGTTGAGCAATTCCAAAGCATCAAATTGGACCATTGTACTCTATTTGGTGTTCTTACAAGTCTAAAATGCTAGTTTAGCATTCGTGCAACGTTTCGTAAGTTAAAGATGCGAATAGACCAAGTTATGTTTGAAATTGCGTAAAAACGTGAATTGCTCGTCTATGGAGAGAGTTGAGCAATTCCAAAGCATCAAATTGGACCATTGTGCTCTATTTAGTGTTCTTACAAGTCTAACATGCTAGTTTAGCCTTCGTGCAATGGTTCGTAAGGTAAAAATACGAATAGATCAAGTACTGTTTGAAATTCCACAAAAACCTATAAATCTCGTCTATCGAGAGAGTTGAGCAATTGCAAAGCTTCAAAGTGGGCCGTTGCGCTCTATTTTGTGTTATTGGAAGTCTATGTTGCTAGTTTAGCTTTCGTGTAACGTTTCGTAAGTTAAAGATGCGAATAGACCAAGTTATGTTTGAAATTGTACAAAAACGTGAATTGCTCGTCTATGGAGAGAGTTGAGCAATTCCAAAGCATCAAATTGGACCATTGTACTCTATTTCGTGTTCTTACAAGTCTAACATGCTAGGTTAGCCTTCATGCAATGTTTCGTAAGTTAAAGATGTGAATAGACCAAGTTATGTTTGAAATTGCACAAAAACGTGAATTGCTCGCCTATGGAGACATTTGAGCAATTCCAAAGCATCAAATTGGACCATTGTACTCTATTTAGTGTTCTTACAAGTCTAACATGCTAGTTTAGCCTTCGTGCAATGGTTCGTAAGGTTAAAATACGAATAGATCAAGTACTGTTTGAAATTCCACAAAAACCTATAAATCTCGTCTACGGAGAGTGTTGAGCAATTCCAACGCATCAAAGTGGACCGTTGTACTCTATTTAGTGTTCTTAGAAGTCTAACATGCTAGTTTAGCCTTCGTGCAATGGTTCGTAAGGTAAAAATACGAATAGATCAAGTAATGTTTGAAAATCCACAAAAACCTGTAAAGCTCGTCTATGGAGAGAGTTGAGCAATTTGAAAGCATCACATTGGACCATTCTACCCTATTTAGTGTTCTTAGAACTCTAACATGCTAGTTAAGCTTTCGTGCAACGTTTCGTAAGTTAAAGATGTGAATAGACCAAGTTATGTTTGAAATGGCGTAAAAACGTGTAAAAAGCTCGTCTATCGAGAGAGTTGAGCAATTGCAAAGCATCAAATTGGACCATTGTACTCTATTTAGTGTTCTTACAAGTCTAACATGCTAGTTTAGCATTCGTGCAACGTTTCGTAAGTTGCAGATGCAAATAGACCAAGTTATGTTTGAAATTGCGTAAAAACGTGAATTGCTCGTCTATGGAGAGAGTTGAGCTATTCCAAAGCATCAAATTGGACCATTGTACTCTATTTAGTGTTCTTACAAGTCTAACATGCTAGTTTAGCCTTCGTGCAATGGTTCGTAAGGTAAAAATACGAATAGATCAAGTACTGTTTGAAATTCCACAAAAACCTATAAATCTCGTCTATCGAGAGAGTTGAGCAATTGTAAAGCTTCAAAGTGGGCCGTTGCGCTCTATTTTGTGTTATTAGAAGTCTAAGTTGCTAGTTTAGCTTTCGTGTAACGTTTCGTAAGTTAAAGATGCGAATAGACCAAGTTATGTTTGAAATTGTACAAAAACGTGAATTGCTCGTCTATGGAGAGAGTTGAGCAATTCCAAAGCATCAAATTGGACCATTGTACTCTATTTCGTGTTCTTACAAGTCTAACATGCTAGGTTAGCCTTCATGCAATGTTTCGTAAGTTAAAGATGTGAATAGACCAAGTTATGTTTGAAATTGCACAAAAACGTGAATTGCTCGCCTATGGAGACATTTGAGCAATTCCAAAGCATCAAATTGGACCATTGTACTCTAATTAGTGTTCTTACAAGTCTAACATGCTAGTTTAGCCTTCGTGCAATGGTTCGTAAGGTTAAAATACGAATAGATCAAGTACTGTTTGAAATTCCACAAAAACCTATAAATCTCGTCTACGGAGAGTGTTGAGCAATTCCAACGCATCAAAGTGGACCGTTGTACTCTATTTAGTGTTCTTAGAAGTCTAACATGCTAGTTTAGCCTTCGTGCAATGGTTCGTAAGGTAAAAATACGAATAGATCAAGTAATGTTTGAAAATCCACAAAAACCTGTAAAGCTCGTCTATGGAGAGAGTTGAGCAATTTGAAAGCATCACATTGGACCATTCTACCCTATTTAGTGTTCTTAGAACTCTAACATGCTAGTTAAGCTTTCGTGCAACGTTTCGTAAGTTAAAGATGTGAATAGACCAAGTTATGTTTGAAATGGGGTAAAAACGTGTAAAAAGCTCGTCTATCGAGAGAGTTGAGCAATTGCAAAGCATCAAATTGGACCATTGTACTCTATTTAGTGTTCTTACAAGTCTAACATGCTAGTTTAGCTTTTGTGCAACGTTTCGTATGTTAAAGATGCGAATAGACCAAGTGATGTTTGAAATTGCACAAAAACTTGTAAAGCTCATCTATGGAGAGAGTTCGGCAATTCCAAACCATCAAAGTCGACCGTTGTACGCTATTTAGCGTTCTTAGAAGTCTAACATGCTAGTTTAGCCTTCGTCCTGTTTCGTAAGGTAAAGATGCGAATAGGCCAAGTTATGTTTGAAATGGCGTAAAAAAGTGTAAAAAGCTCGTTTATCGAGACAGTTGAGCAATTCCAAAGCATAAAGTGGGCCTTTGTGCTCTATTTTGTGTTATTAGAAGTCTAAGTTGCTAGTTTAGCTTTCGTGCAACGTTTCGTAAGTTAAAGATGCGAATAGACCAAGTTATGTTTGAAATTGCGCGAAAACGTGAATTGCTCGTCTAGGGAGAGAGTTGAGCAATTCCAAAGCATCAAATTGGACCATTCTACACTATTTAGTGTTCCAGAACTCTAACATGCTAGTTAAGCTTTCGTGCAACGTTCCGTAAGTTCAAGATGCGAATACACCAAGTAATGTTTGAAATGGCATAAAAACGTGTAAAAAGCTCATCTATCGAGAGAGTTGAGCAATTGCAAAGCATCAAATTGGACCATTGTACTCTATTTAGTGTTCTTACAAGTCTAACATGCTAGTTTAGCATTCGTGCAACGTTTCGTAAGTTGCAGATGCAAATAGACCAAGTTATGTTTGAAATTGCGCAAAAACGTGAATTTCTCGTCTATGGAGAGAGTTGAGCAATTTCAAAGCATCAAATTGGACCATTGTACTCTATTTAGTGTTCTTAGAAGTCTAACATGCTAGTTTAGCCTTCGTGCAATGGTTCGTAAGGTAAAAATACGAATAGATCAAGTAATGTTTGAAATTCCACAAAAACCTGTAAAGCTCATCTATGGAGAGAGTTGAGCAATTTGAAAGCATCATTTTGGACCATTCTACCCTATTTAGTGTTGTTAGAACTCTAACATGCTAGTTAACCTTTCGTGCAACGTTTCGTAAGTTAAAGATGCGAATAGACCAAGTTATGTTTGAAATGGCATAAAAACATGTAAAAAGCTCGTCTATCGAGAGAGTTGAGCAATTGCAAAGCATCAAAGTGGGCCGTTGCGCTCTATTTTGTGTTATTAGAAGTCTAAGTTGCTAGTTTAGCTTTCGTGCAACGTTTCGTAAGTTAAAGATGTGAATAGACCAAGTTATGTTTGAAATTGCACAAAAACGTGAATTGCTCGTCTATGGAGAGATTTGAGCAATTCCAAAGCATCAAATTGGACCATTGTACTCTATTTAGTGTTATTACAAGTCTAACATGCTAGTTTAGCCTTCGTGCAATGGTTCGTAAGTTAAAGATGCAAATAGACCAAGTTATGTCTGAAATTGCGCAAAAACGTGAATTGCTCGTCTATGGAGAGAGTTGAGCAATTCCAAAGCATCAAATTGGACCATTGTACTCTATTTGGTGTTCTTACAAGTCTAAAATGCTAGTTTAGCATTCGTGCAACGTTTCGTAAGTTAAAGATGCGAATAGACCAAGTTATGTTTGAAATTGCGTAAAAACGTGAATTGCTCGTCTATGGAGAGAGTTGAGCAATTCCAAAGCATCAAATTGGACCATTGTACTCTATTTAGTGTTCTTACAAGTCTAACATGCTAGTTTAGCCTTCGTGCAATGGTTCGTAAGGTAAAAATACGAATAGATCAAGTACTGTTTGAAATTCCACAAAAACCTATAAATCTCGTCTATCGAGAGAGTTGAGCAATTGCAAAGCTTCAAAGTGGGCCGTTGCGCTCTATTTTGTGTTATTAGAAGTCTAAGTTGCTAGTTTAGCTTTCGTGTAACGTTTCGTAAGTTAAAGATGCGAATAGACCAAGTTATGTTTGAAATTGTACAAAAACGTGAATTGCTTGTCTATGGAGAGAGTTGAGCAATTCCAAAGCATCAAATTGGACCATTGTACTCTATTTCGTGTTCTTACAAGTCTAACATGCTAGGTTAGCCTTCATGCAATGTTTCGTAAGTTAAAGATGTGAATAGACCAAGTTATGTTTGAAATTGCACAAAAACGTGAATTGCTCGCCTATGGAGACATTTGAGCAATTCCAAAGCATCAAATTGGACCATTGTACTCTATTTAGTGTTCTTACAAGTCTAACATGCTAGTTTAGCCTTCGTGCAATGGTTCGTAAGGTTAAAATACGAATAGATCAAGTACTGTTTGAAATTCCACAAAAACCTATAAATCTCGTCTACGGAGAGTGTTGAGCAATTCCAACGCATCAAAGTGGACCGTTGTACTCTATTTAGTGTTCTTAGAAGTCTAACATGCTAGTTTAGCCTTCGTGCAATGGTTCGTAAGGTAAAAATACGAATAGATCAAGTAATGTTTGAAAATCCACAAAAACCTGTAAAGCTCGTCTATGGAGAGAGTTGAGCAATTTGAAAGCATCACATTGGACCATTCTACCCTATTTAGTGTTCTTAGAACTCTAACATGCTAGTTAAGCTTTCGTGCAACGTTTCGTAAGTTAAAGATGTGAATAGACCAAGTTATGTTTGAAATGGCGTAAAAACGTGTAAAAAGCTCGTCTATCGAGAGAGTTGAGCAATTTTAAAGCATCAAAGTGGACCGTTGTTCTCTATTTAGTGTTCTTAGAAGTGTAACTTGGTAGTTTAGCTTTCGTGCAACGTTTCGTATGGTAAAGATGCGAATAGACCAAGTTATGTTTGAAATGGCGTAAATACGTGTAAAAAGCTCGTCGATCGAGAGAGTTGAGCAATTGCAAAGCATCAAAGTGGACCGTTGTGCTCTATTTTGTGTTATTAGAAGTCTAAGTTGCTAGTTTATCTTTCGCGCAACGTTTTGTAAGTTAAAGATGCGAATAAGCCAAGTGATGTTTGAAATTGCACAAAAACTTGTAAAGCTCGTCTATGGAGAGAGTTGGGCAATTCCAAAGAGGCAAAGTCGACCGTTGTACTCTATTTAGCATTCTTAGAAGTCTAACATGCTACTTTAGCCTTCGTGCAATGTTTCGTAAGGGAAAGATGCGAGTAGACCAAGTTATGTTTGAAATTCTACAAAAACGTGAATTGCTCATCTATGGAGAGAGTTGAGCAATTCCAAAGCATCAAATTCGACCATTGTACTCTATTTTGTGTTCTTAGAAGTCTAACATGCTAGGTTAGCTTTCTTGCAACGTTTCATAAATTAAAGATGCGAATAGACCAAGTTATGTTTGAAATTGCACAAAAACGTGAATTGCTCATCTATGGAGAGAGTTGAGCAATTCCAAAGCATCAAATTGAACCATTGTACTCTATTTAGTGTTCTTAGAAGTCTAACATGCTAGTTTAGCCTTCGTGGAATGGTTTGTAAGAAAAAAATACGAATAGATCAAGTAATGTTTGGAATTCGACAAAAACCTGTAAATCTCGTCTATGGAGAGTGTTGAGCGATTCCAACGCATCAAAGTAGACCGTTGTGCTCTATTTAGTGTTCTTAGAAGTCTAACTTGCTAGTTTAGCTTTCGTGCAACGTTTCGTAAGTTAAAGATGCCAATAGACCAAGTTACGTTAGAAATTGCACAAAAACTTGTAAAGCTCATCCATGGAGAGAGTTGAGCAATTCCAAAGCATCAAAGTGGATCGTTGTGCTATATTTTGTGTTATTAGAAGTCTACGTTGCTAGTTTAGCTTTCGTGCAACGTTTCGTAAGTTAAAGATGCGAATAGACCAAGTGATGTTTGAAAATGCACAAAAACTTGAAAAGCTCGTCTATGGAGAGAGTTAGGCAATTCCAAAGCATCAAAGTCGACCGTTGTACTCTATTTAGCGTTCTTAGAAGTCTAACATGCTAGTTCAGCCTTCGTGCAATGTTTCGTAAGGTAAAGATGCGAATAGACCAAGTAATGTTTGAAATGGCGTAAAAACGTGTAAAAAGCTCGTCAATCGAGAGACTTGAGCAATTGCAAAGCATCAAAGTGGAACGTTGTGCTCTATTTTGTGTTATTAGAAGTCTAAGTTGCTAGTTTAGCTTTCGTGCAACGTTTTATAAGTTAAAGATGTGAATAGACCAAGTGATGTTTGAAATTGCACAAAAACGTGTAAAGCTCGTCTATGGAGAGAGTTGGGCAATTCCAAAGAGTCAAAGTCGTCCGTTGTACTCTATTTAGCATTCTTAGTAGTCTAACATGCTACTTTAGCCTTCGTGCAATGTTTCGTAAGGTAAAGATGCGAATAGACCAAGTTATGTTTGAAATTGCACAAAAACGTGAATTGCTCGTCTATGGAGAGAGTTGAGCAATTCCAAACCATCAAATTGGACCATTGTACTCTATTTAGTGTTCTTAGAAGTCTAACATGCTAGGTTAGCTTTCTTGCAACGTTTCGTAAGTTAAAGATGCGAATAGACCCAGTTATGTTTTAAATTGCACAAAAACGTGAATTGCTCTTCTATATAGAGAGTTGAGCAATTCCAAAGCATCAAATTGGACCATTGTACTCTATTTAGTGTTCTTACAAGTCTAGCATGCTAGTTTAGCATTCGTGCAACATTTCGTAAGTTGAAGATGCGAATAGACCAAGTTATGTTTGTAATTGCACAAAATCGTGAATTGCTCGTCTATGGAGAGAGTTGAGCAATTCCAAAGCATCAAATTGGACCATTGTACTCTATTTAGTGTTCTTAGAAGTCTAACATGCTAGCTTAGCCTTCGTGCAATGTTTCATAAGGTAAAGATGTGAATAGACCAAGTTATGTTTGAAATGGCATAAAAAGTGTGAAAAACTCGTCTATCGAGAGAGTTGAGCAATTGCAAAGCATCATAGTGGACTGTTGTGCTCTATTTTGTGTTATTAGAAGTCTAAGTTGCTAGTTTAGCTTTCGTGCAATGTTTCGTAAGTTAAAGATGCGAATAGACAAGTGATGTTTGAAATGGCATAAAAATGTGTGAAAAGCTCGTCTATCGAGAGAGTTGAGAAATTGTGAAGCATCAAAGTGGACCATTGTGCTCTATTTTGTGTTATTAGAAGTCTAAGTTGCTAGCTTAGCTTTCGTGCAACGTTTCGTAAGTTAAAGATGCGAATAGACCAAGTTATGTTTGAAATTGCACAAAAACGTCAATTGCTCGTCTATGGAGAGAGTTGAGCAATTCCAAACCATCAAATTGGACCATTGTACTCTATTTAGTGTTCTTACAAGTCTAACGTGCTAGTTTACCCTTCGTGCAATGGTTCGTATGGTCAAGATACGAATAGATCAAGTAATATTTGAAATTGCACAAAAACATGTAAATCTCATCTATGGAGAGTGTTGAGCAATTCCAACGCATCAAAGTGGACCGTTGCACTCTATTTAGTGTTCTTTGAAGTCTTACTTGATAGTTCAGCTTTCGTGCAACGTTTCTTTAGTTAAAGATGCGAATAGACCATGTTAGGTTTGGAATGCCACAACATCTTGTAAAGCTCGTCTATATAGAGAGTTGAGCAATTCCAAAGCATCAAATTGGACCATTGTACTCTATTTAGTGTTCCTAAAAGTCTAAGATGCTAGTTTAGCCTTCGGGCACGGTTTCGTGAGGTAAAGATGCGAATAGACCAAGTTATGTTGAAATTTCACAAAAACATGAACGCTCGTCTATGGAGAGCGTTGAGCAATTCCAAAGCCTGAAAGTGGACTGTTGTACTCTATTCAGTGTTCTTAGAAGTCTAACTTGCTAGTTTAGCTTTCGTGCAACGTTTCGTAAGTTAAAGATGCGAATAGACCAAGTAATGTTTGAAATTGCACAAAAACGTCAATTGCTCGTCTATGGGGAGAATTGAGTAATTCCAAAACATCAAATTGGACCATTGTACTCTATTTTGTGTTCTTAGAAGCCTAACATGCTAGTTTAGCCTTCGTGCAATGGTTCGTATGGTAAAGATATGAATTGATCAAGTAATATTTGAAATTGCACAAAAACATGTAAATCTCGTCTATGGAGAGTGTTGAGCAATTCCAACGCATCAAAGTGGACCGTTGTACTCTATTTAGTGTTCTTCGAAGCCTAACTTGCTAGTTCAGCTTTCGTGCAACGTTTTGTAAGTTAAAAATGCGAATAGACCAAGTTATGTTTGAAATTGCACAAAAACTTGTAAATCTCGTCTATGAAGAGAGTTGAGAAATTCCAAAGCATCAAAGTGGACCATTGTGCTCTATTTTGCGTTATTAGAAGTCTAAGTTGCTAGTTTAGCTTTTGTGCAAGGTTTCGTAAGTTAAAGATGCGAGTAGACCAAGTGATGTTTGAAATTGCACAAAAACGTCAATTGCTCGTCTATGGGGAGAGTTGAGTAATTCCAAAACATCAAATTGGACCATTGTACTCTATTTTGTGTTCTTAGAAGTCTAACGTGCTAGTTTAGCCTTCCTGCAATGGTTCGTATGGTAAAGATACGAATAGATCAAGCAATATTTGAAATTGCATAAAAACATGTAAATCTCGTCTATGGAGAGTGTTGAGCAATTCCAACGCATCAAAGTGGACCGTTGTACTCTATTTAGTGTTCTTAGAAGCCTAACTTGCTAGTTCAGCTTTCGTGCAACGTTTTGTAAGTTAAAAATGCGAATAGACCAAGTTATGTTTGAAATTGCACAAAAACTTGTAAATCTCGTCTATGAAGAGAGTTGAGAAATTCCAAAGCATCAAAGTGGAGCGTTGAGCTCTATTTTGTGTTATTAGAAGTCTAACTTGCTAGTTTGGCTTTCGTGCAACGTTTCTTTAGTTAAAGATGCGAATAGACCAGGTTAGGTTTGAAACTCCACAAAAACTTGTAAAGCTCGTCTATGGAGAGAGTTGTGCAATTCCAAAGCATCAAAGTCGACCGTTGAACTCTATTAGCGTTCTTCGAAGTCTAACAAGCTAGTTTAGCCTTCGTGCAACGTTTCGTAAGTTAAAGATGCGAATAGACGAAGTTATGTTTTAAATTGCACAAAAACTTGTAAAGCTTGTCTATGGAGAGAGGTGGGCAATTCCAAAGTATCAAACTTGACCATTGAACTCTATTTAGCGTTCTTCGAAGTCTAACATGCTAGTTTAGCCTTTGTGCAAGGTTTCGTAAGTTAAAGATGCGAGTAGACCAAGTGATGTTTGAAATTGCACAAAAACTTGTAAAGCTCGTCTATGGAGAGGGTTGGGCAATTCCAAAGCATCAAAGTCGACCATTGTACTCTATTTAGCGTTCTTTGAAATCTAACATGCTGGTTTAGCCTTCGTGCAATGTTTCGTAAGGTAAAGATGCGAATAGACCAAGTTATGTTTGCAATGGCATAAAAACGTGTAAAAAGCTCGTCTATCAAAAGAGTTGAGCATTTGCAAAGCATCAAAGTGGACCATTGTGCTCTATTTTGTGTTATTTGAAGTCTAAGTTGCTAGTTTAGCTTTCGTGCAACGTTTCATAAGTTAAAGATGCGAATAGACCAAGTAATGTTTGAAATTGCACAAAAACTTGTAAAGCTCGTCTATGGAGAGAGTTGGGCAATTCCAAAGCATCAAAGTCGACCATTGTACTCCATTTATCGTTCTTTGAAGTTTAACATGCTAGTTTAGCCTTCGTGCAATGTTTCGTAAGGTAAAGATGCGAATAGACCAAGTTATGATTGGAATGGCGTAAAAACGTGCAAAAAGCTCGTCTATCAAGAGAGTTGAGCAATTGCAAACCATCACATTGGACCATTGTACTCCATTTACTGTTCTTCAAGTCTAACATGCTAGTTTAGCCTTCGTGCAATGGTTCGTATGGTAAAGATACGAATAGACCAAGTAATATTTGAAATTGCACAAAAACATGTAAATCACATCTATGGATAGTGTTGAGCAATTCCAATGCATCAAAGTGGACCGTTGCACTCTATTTAGTGTTCTTTGAAGTCTAACTTGCTAGTTTGGCTTTCGTGCAACGTTTCTTTAGTTAAAGATGCGAATAGACCAGGTTAGGTTTGAAACTCCACAAAAACTTGTAAAGCTCGTCTATGGAGAGAGTTGTGCAATTCCAAAGCATCAAAGTCGACCGTTGAACTCTATTTGCGTTCTTCGAAGTCTAACAAGCTAGTTTAGCCTTCGTGCAACGTTTCGTAAGTTAAAGATGCGAATAGACGAAGTTATGTTTTAAATTGCACAAAAACTTGTAAAGCTCGTCTATGGAGAGAGGTGGGCAATTCCAAAGTATCAAAATTGACCATTGAACTCTATTTAGCGTTCTTCGAAGTCTAACATGCTAGTTTAGCCTTCGTGCAACGTTTCGTAAGCTAAAGATTCGAATAGACCAAGTTATGTTTTAAATTGCACAAAAAAGTGAATTTCTCATCTATGGAGAGAGTTGAGCAATTCCAAAGCATCAAATTGGACCATTGTACTCTATTTAGTGTTCTTAGAAGTCTAACATGCTAGTTTAGCCTTCGTGCAATGGTTCGTATGGTAAAGATACGAATAGATCAAGTAATATTTGAAATTGCACAAAAACATGTAAATCTCATCCATGGAGAGTGTTGCGCAATTCTAACGCATCAGAGTGGACCGTTGCACTCTATTTAGTGTTCTTTGAAGTCTAACTTGCTAGTTTAGCTTTCGTGCAACGTGTCGTAAGTTAATGATGCGAATAGACGAAGTTATGTTTGAAATTCCACAAAAACTTGTAAAGCTCGTCTATGGAGAGAGTTGAGCAATTCCAAAGCATCAAATTGGACCATTATACTCTATTTAGTGTTCTTAGAAGTCTAAGATGCTAGTCTAGCCTTCGGGCACGGTTTCATGAGGAAAAGATGTGAATAGACCAAGTTATGTTGAAATTGCACAAAAACTTGAAATGCTCGTCTATGGAGAGCATTGAGCAATTCCAAAGCATCAAAGTCGACCATTGTACTCTATTTAGCGTTCTTTGAAGTCTAACATGCTAGTTTAGCCTTCGTGCAATGTTTTGTAAGGTAAAGATGCGAGTAGACCAAGTTATGTTTGAAATGGTGTAAAAACATGTAAAAAGCTCGACTATCGAGAGAGTTGAGCAATTGCAAAGCATCAAAGTGGACCGTTGTACTCTATTTTGTGTTATTAGAAGTCTAAGTTGCTACTTTAGATTTCGTGCAACATTCCGTACGGTAAAGATGCGAGTAGACCAACTCATGTTCGAAATTGCACAAAAACGTGAAATGCTCATCTATGGAGAGAGTTGAGCAATTCCAAAGCATCAAATTGGACTGTTGTACTCTATTTAGTGTTCATAGAAGTCTAAGATGCTAGTTTGGCCTTCGTGCAAAGGTTCATAAGGTAAAGATACGAATAGATCAAGTAATGTTTGAAATTGCACAAAAACATGTAAATCTCATCTATGAAGACTGTTAAGCAATTCCAACGTATCAACGTGGACCGTTGTGCTCTATTTTGTGTTATTAGAAGTCTAACTTGCTAGTTTAGCTTTCATGCAACGTTTCGTAAGTTAAAGATGCGAATAGACCAAATGATTTTTGAAATTGCACAAAACTTTGTAAAGCACGTCTATGGAGAGAGTTGGGCAATTCCAAAGCATCAAAGTCGACCAGTGAACTCTATTTAGCGTTCTTCGAAGTCTAACAAGCTAGTTTAGCCTTCGTGCAACGTTTCGTAAGTTAAAGATGTGAATAGACCAAGTTATGCTTGAAATTGCACAAAAACGTGAATTGCTCGTCTATGGAGAGAGTAGAGCAATTCCAAAGCATCAAATTGGACCATTGTACTCTATTTAGTGTTCTTAGAAGTCTAACATGCTAGTTTAGCCTTCGTGCAATGGTTCAGATGGTAAAGATACGAATAGATCAAGTAATATTTGAAATTGAACAAAAACTTGTAAATCTCATCAATGGAAAGTGTTGAGCAATTCTAACGCATCAGAGTTGACCGTTGCACTCTATTTAGTGTTCTTTGAAGTCTAACTTGCTAGTTTAGCTTTCGTGCTACGTTTCGTAAGTTAAAGATGTGAATAGACCAAGTTATGTTTGAAATTGCACAAAAACATGTAAATCTCGTCTATGAAGACTGTTAAGCAATTCCAACGTATCAAAGTGTACCGTTGTACTCTATTTGGTGTTCTTAGAAGTCTAACTTGCTAGTTTAGCTTTCGTGCAACGTTTCGTAAGTTAAAGATGCGAATAGAGCAAGTTATGTTTGAAATTACACAAAAACTCGTAAAGCTCGTCTATGGAAAGAGTTGAGCAATTCCAAAGCATCAAAGTGGACCGTTGTGCTCTATTTTGTGTTATTAGAAGTCTAAGTTGCTTGTTTAGCTTTCGTGCAATATTTCGCAAGTTAAAGATGGGAATAGACCAAGTGATGTTTAACATTGCACAAAAACTTATAAAACTCGTTTATGGAGAGACTTGGGCAATTCCAAAGCATCAAAGTCGACCGTTGAACTCTATTTACCGTTCTTAGAAGTCTAACATGCTAGTTTAGCCTTCGTACAATGTTTCGTAAGGTAAATATACGAATAGACCAAGTTGTGTTTGAAATGGCCTAAAAACGTGTAAAAAAATCATCCATCGAGACAGTTGAGAAATTGCATAGCATCAGAGTAGACCGTTGTGCTCTATTTTGAGTTATTAGAAGTCTAAGTTTCTAGTTTAGCTTTCGTGCAACGTTTTGTAAGTTAAAGATGCGAATAGACCAAGTCATGTCTGAAATTACACAAAAACGTGAATTGCTCGTCTATGGAGAGAGTTGAGCAATTCCTAAGCATCAAATTGGACTGTTGTACTCTATTTAGTGTTCTTAGAAGTCTAAGATGCTAGTTTGGCCTTCGTGCAAAGGTTAGTAAGGTAAAGATACGAATAGATCAAGTAATGTTTGAAATTGCACAAAGACATGTAAATCTCGTCTATGAAGATTGTTAAGCAATTCCAACGTATCAAGTGGACCGTTGTACTCTATTTGGTGTTCTTAGAAGTCTAACTTGCTAGTTTAGCTTTCGTGCAACGTTTCATAAGTTAAAGATGAGAATAGACCAAGTTATGTTTGAAATTGCGCAAAAACGTCAATTGCTCCTCCATGGGGAGTGTTGAGCAATTCTAAAGCATCAAATTGGACCATTGTACTCTAATTAGTGTTCTTAGAAGTCTAACATGCTAGTTTAGCCTTCGTGCAATGGTTCGTATGGTAAAGCTACGAATAGATCAAGTAATATTTGAAATTACACAAAAACATGTAAATCTCATCTATGCAGAGTGTTGAGCAATTCCAAAGCATCAAATTGGACCATTGTACTCTATTTAGTGTTCTTGGAAGTCTAACATGCTAGTTTAGCCTTCATGCAATGGTTCGTATGGTAAAGATACGAATAGATCAAGTAATATTTGAAATTGCACAAAAACATGTAAATCTCATCTATGGAGAGTGTTGAGCAATTCTAACGCATCAGAGTGGACCGTTGCACTCCATTTAGTGTTATTAGAAGTCTAAGTTGCTAGTGTAGCTTTCGTGCAACGTTTCGTAAGTTAAAGATGTGAATAGACCAAGTGATGTTTGAAATTGCACAAAAACTTGTAAAGCACGTCTATGGAGAGAGTTGGGCAATTCCAAAGCATCAAAGTCGACCGTTGAACTCCATTTGGCGTTCTTCGAAGTGTAACAAGCTAGTTTAGCCTTCGTGCAACGTTTCTTAAGTTAAAGATGCGAATAGACCAAGTTATGTTTGAAATTGCACAAAAACGTGAATTGCTCGTCTATGGAGAGAGTTGAGCAATTCCAAAGCATCAAATTGGACCATTGTACTCTATTTAGTGTTCTTAAAAGTCTAACATGCTAGTTTAGCGTTCGTGCAATGGTTCAGATGGTAAACATACGAATAGATCAAGTAATATTCTAAATTGCACAAAAACATGTAAATCTCATCAATGGAGAGTGTTGAGCAATTCTAACGCATCAGAGTGGACCGTTGCACTCTATTTAGTGTTCTTTGAAGTCTAATTGCTAGTTTAGCTTTCGTGCTACGTTTCGTAAGTTAAAGATGTGAATAGACCAAGTTATGTTTGAAATTTCACAAAAACATGTAAATTTCGTCTATGAAGACTGTTAAGCAATTCCAACGTATCAAAGTGAACCGTTGTAGTCTATTTGGTGTTCTTAGAAGTCTAACTTGCTAGTTTAGCTTTCGTGAAACGTTTTGTAAGTTAATGATGTGAATAGACCAAGTTATGTTTGAAATTACACAAAAACTCGAAAAGCTCGTCTATGGAAAGAGTTGAGCAATTCCAAAGCATCGAAGTGGACCGTTGTGCTCTATTTTGTGTTGTTAGAAGTCTAAGTTGCTTGTTTAGCTTTCGTGCAACGTTTCACAAGTTAAAGATGCGAATAGACCAAGTGATGTTTAAAATTGCACAAAAACTTATAAAACTCGTTTATGGAGAGACTTGGGCAATTCCAAAGCATCAAAGTAGACCGTTGTACTCTATTTACCGATCTTAGAAGTCTAACATGCTAGTTTAGCCTTCGTACAATGTTTCGTAAGGTAAAGATGCGAATAGACCAAGTTATGTTTGAAATAGCCTAAAAACTTGTAAAAAGCTCATCCATCGAGACAGTTGAGAAATTGCAAAGCATTAGAGTGGACCGTTGTGCCCTATTTTGAGTTATTAGAAGTCTAAGTTCCTAGTTTAGCTTTCGTGCAACGTTTCGTAAGTTAAAGATGCGAATAGACCAAGCTATGTTTGAAATTGCGCAAAAACGTCAATTGCTGCTCTATGGGGAGTGTTGAGCAATTCTAAAGCATCAAATTGGACCATTGTACTCTATTTAGTGTTCTTAGAAGTCTAACATGCTAGTTTGGCCTTCGTGCAATGGTTCGTATGGTAAAGCTACGAATAGATCAAATAATATTTGAAAATGCACAAAAACATGTAAATCTCATCTATGGAGAGTGTTAAGCAATTCCAAATCATCAGATTGGACCATTGTACTCTATTTAGTGTTCCTAGAAGTCTAAGATGTTAGTTTAGCCTTCGTGCAATGGTTCGTATGGTAAAGATACGAATAGATCTAGTATTATTTGAAATTGCACAAAAACATGTAAATCTCATCTATGGAGAGTGTTGAGCAATTCTAACGCATCAGAGTGGACCGTTGCACTCTATTTAGTGTTCTTTGAAGTCTAACTTGCTAGTTTAGCTTTCGTGCAACGTTTCGTAAGTTAAAGATGCGAATAGACCAAGTTATGTTTGAAATTGCACAAAAACTTGTAAAGCTCGTCTATGAAGAGAGTTGGGAAATTCCAAAGCATCAAAGTGGACCGTTGTGCTCTATTTTGTGTTATTAGAAGTCTAAGTTGCTAGTTTAGCTTTTGCGCAAGGTTTCGTAAGTTAAAGATGCGAGTAGACCAAGTGATGTTTGAAATTGCACAAAAACTTGTAAAGCTCGTCTATGGAGAGAGTTGGGCGATTCCAAAGCATCAAAGTCGACGATTGTACTCTATTTAGCGTTCTTTGAAGTCTAACATGCTAGTTTAGCCTTCGTGCAATGTTTCATAAGGTAATGATGCGAATAGACCAAGTTATGTTTGAAATGGCGTAAAAACATGTAAAATGCTCGTCTATCAAGAGAGTTGAGCGATTGCAAAGCATCAAAGTGGACCATTGTACTCTATTTAGTGTTCTTAGAAGTCTAACATGCTAGTTTAGCCTTCATGCAATGGTTCGTATGGTAAAGCTACGAATAGATCAAATAATATTTGAAATTGCACAAAAACATGTAAATCTCATCTATGGAGAGTGTTGAGCAATTCCAAAGCATCAGATTGGACCATTGTACTCTATTTAGTTTTCTTAGAAGTCTAAGATGCTAGTTTAGCCTTCATGCAATGGTTCGTATGGTAAAGATACGAATAGATCAAGTATTATTTGAAAATGCATAAAAACATGTAAATCTCATATATGGAGAGTGTTGAGCAGTTCTAACGCATCAGAGTGGACCGTTGCACTCTATTTAGTGTTCTTTGTAGTCTAACTTGCTAGTTTAGCTTTCGTGCAACGTTTCGTAAGTTAAAGATGCGAATAGACCAAGTTATGTTTGAAATTCCACAAAAATTTGTCAAGCTCGTCTATGGAGAGAGTTGAGCAATTCCAAAGCATCAAATTGGACCATTATTCTCTATTTAGTGTTCTTAGAAGTCTAGGATGCTAGTTTAGCCTTCGTGCAATGGTTCGTATGGTAAAGATATGAATAGATCAAGTATTATTTGAAATTGCACAAAAACATGTAAATCTCATCTATGGAGAGTGTTGAGCAGTTCTAACGCATCAGAGTGGACCGTTGCACTCTATTTAGTGTTCTTTGTAGTCTAACTTGCTAGTTTAGCTTTCGTGCAACGTTTCGTAAGTTAAAGATACGAATAGACCAAGTTATGTTTCAAATTGCACAAAAACTTATAAAGCTCGTCTATGAAGAGACTTGGGAAATTCCAAAGCATCAAAGTGGACCGTTGTGCTCTATTTTGTGTTATTAGAAGTCTAAGTTGCTAGTTTAGCTTTTGTGCAAGGTTTCGTAAGTTAAAGATGCGAGTAGACCAAGTGATGTTTGAAATTGCACAAAAACTTGTAAAGCTCGTCTATAGAGACAGTTGGGCAATTCCAAAGCATCAAAGTCGACCATTGTACTCTATTTAGCGTTCTTTGAAGTCTAACATGCTAGTTTAGCATTCGTGCAATGTTTCATAAGGTAATGATGCGAATCGACCAAGTTATGTTTGAAATGGCGTAAAAACATGTAAAAAGCTCGTCTATCAAGAGAGTTGAGCGATTGCAAAGCATCAAAGTGGACCATTGTACTCTATTTAGTGTTCTTAGAAGTCTAACATGCTAGTCTAGCCCTCGTGCAATGGTTCGTATGCTAAAGCTACGAATAGATCAAATAATATTTGAAATTGCACAAAAACATGTAAATCTCATCTATGGAGAGTGTTGAGCAATTCCAAAGCATCAGATTGGACCATTGTACTCTATTTAGTGTTCTTAGAAGTCTAAGATGCTAGTTTAGCCTTCGTGCAATGGTTCGTATGGTAAAGATACGAATAGATCAAGTATTATTTGAAAATGCATAAAAACATGTAAATCTCATCTATGGAGAGTGTTGAGCAATTCTAACGCATCAGAGTGGACCGTTGCACTCTATTTAGTGTTCTTTGAAGTCTAACTTGCTAGTTTAGCTTTTGTGCAACGTTTCGTAAGTTAAAGATGCGAATAGACCAAGTTATGTTTGAAATTCCACAAAAATTTGTAAAGCTCGTCCATGGAGATAGTTGAGCAATTCCAAAGCATCAAATTGGACCATTATACTCTATTTAGTGTTCTTAGAAGTCTAAGATGCTAGTTTAGCCTTCGTGCAATGGTTCGTATGGTAAAGATACGAATAGATCAAGTATTATTTGAAATTGCACAAAAACATGTGAATCTCATCTATGGAGAGTGTTGAGAAATTCTAACGCATCAGAGTGGACCGTTGCACTCTATTTAGTGTTATTCGAAGTCAAACTTGCTAGTTTAGCTTTCGTGCAACGTTTCGTAAGTTAAAGATGCGAATAGAGCAAGTTATGTTTGAAATTGCACAAAAACTTGTAAAGCTCGTCGATGAAGAGAGTTGAGAAATTCCAATGCATCAAAGTGGACCGTTGTGCTCTATTCTGTGTTATTAGAAGTCTAAGTTGCTAGTTTATCTTTTGTGCAAGGTTTCGTAAGTTAAAGATGTGAGTAGACCAAGTGATGTTTGAAATTGCACAAAAACTTGTAAAGCTCGTCTATAGAGACAGTTGGGCAATTCCAAAGCATCAAAGTCGACCATTGTACTCTATTTAGCGTTCTTTGAAGTCTAACATGATAGTTTAGCATTCGTGCAATGTTTCATAAGGTAATGATGCGAATCGACCAAGTTATGTTTGAAATGGCGTAAAAACATGTAAAAAGCTCGTCTATCAAGAGAGTTGAGCGATTGCAAAGCATCAAAGTGGACCATTGTACTCTATTTAGTGTTCTTAGAAGTCTAACATGCTAGTCTAGCCCTCGTGCAATGGTTCGTATGCTAAAGCTACGAATAGATCAAATAATATTTGAAATTGCACAAAAACATGTAAATCTCATCTATGGAGAGTGTTGAGCAATTCCAAAGCATCAGATTGGACCATTGTACTCTATTTAGTGTTCTTAGAAGTCTAAGATGCTAGTTTAGCCTTCGTGCAATGGTTCGTATGGTAAAGATACGAATAGATCAAGTATTATTTGAAAATGCATAAAAACATGTAAATCTCATCTATGGAGAGTGTTGAGCAATTCTAACGCATCAGAGTGGACCGTTGCACTCTATTTAGTGTTCTTTGAAGTCTAACTTGCTAGTTTAGCTTTTGTGCAACGTTTCGTAAGTTAAAGATGCGAATAGACCAAGTTATGTTTGAAATTCCACAAAAATTTGTAAAGCTCGTCTATGGAGATAGTTGAGCAATTCCAAAGCATCAAATTGGACCATTATACTCTATTTAGTGTTCTTAGAAGTCTAAGATGCTAGTTTAGCCTTCGTGCAATGGTTCGTATGGTAAAGATACGAATAGATCAAGTATTATTTGAAATTGCACAAAAACATGTGAATCTCATCTATGGAGAGTGTTGAGAAATTCTAACGCATCAGAGTGGACCGTTGCACTCTATTTGGTGTTCTTCGAAGTCAAACTTGCTAGTTTAGCTTTCGTGCAACGTTTCGTAAGTTAAAGATGCGAATAGAGCAAGTTATGTTTGAAATTGCACAAAAACTTGTAAAGCTCGTCGATGAAGAGAGTTGAGAAATTCCAATGCATCAAAGTGGACCGTTGTGCTCTATTCTGTGTTATTAGAAGTCTAAGTTGCTAGTTTATCTTTTGTGCAAGGTTTCGTAAGTTAAAGATGTGAGTAGACCAAGTGATGTTTGAAATTGCACAAAAAATTTTAAAGCTCGTCTATGGAGAGAGTTGGGCAATTCCAAAGCATCAAAGTCGACCATTGTACTCTATTGAGCGTTCTTTGAAGTCTAACATGCTAGTTTAGCCTTTGTGCAATGTTTCATAAGGTAATGATGCGAATAGACCAAGTTATGTTTGAAATGGCGTAAAAACATGTAAAAAGCTCGTCTATCAAGAGAGTTGAGCAATTGCAAAGCATCAAAGTGGACCATTGTGCTCTATTTTGTGTTATTAGAAGTCTAAGTTGCTAGTTTAGCTTTAGTGCAACGTTTCGTAAGTTAAAGATGCGAATAGACCAAGTGATGTTTGAAATTGCACAAAAACTTGTAAAGCACGTCTATGGAGAGAGTTGGGCAATTCCAAAGCATCAAAGTCGACCGTTGAACTCTATTTAGCGTTATTCGAAGTCTCAATAGCTAGTTTAGCCTTCGTGCAACGTTTCGTAAGTTAAAGATGCGAATAGACCAAGTTATGTTTGAAATTGCACAAAAACGTGAATTGCTCATCTATGAAGAGAGTTGAGCAATTCCAAAGCATCAAATTGGACCATTGTACTCTATTTAGTGTTCTTAGAAGTCTAACATGCTAGTTTAGCCTTCGTGCAATGATTCAGATGGTAAAGATACGAATAGATCAAGTAATATTTGAAATTGCACAAAAACATGTAAATCTCATCTAAGGAGAGTGTTGGGCAATTCTAACGTATCAGAGTGGACCGTTGCACTCTATTTAGTGTTCTTTGAAGTCTAACTTGCTAGTTTAGCTTTCGTGCAACGTTTCGTAAGTTAAAGATGCGAATAGACCAAGTTATGTTTGAAATTCCACAAAAATTTGTAAAGCTTGTCTATGAAGAGAGTTGAGCAATTTCAAAGCATCAAAGTGGACCGTTGTGCTCTATTTTGTGCTATTAGAAGTCTAAGATGCTAGACTAGCCTTCGGGCACGGTTTCGAGAGGAAAAGATGTGAATAGACCAAGTTATGTTGAAATTGCACAAAAACGTGAAACGCTCGTCTATGGAGAGCGTTGAGCAATTCCAAAGCTTCAAAGTGTACCATTGTACTCTACTTAGTGTGCTTAGAAGTCTGACATGCTAGTTTAGCCTTAGTGCAATGGTTTGTATGGTAAAGATACGAATAGATCAAGTAATATTTGAAATTACACAAAAACATGTAAATCTCATCTATGGAGAGTGTTGAGCAATTCTAACGCATCAGAGTGAACCGTTGCCCTCTATTTAGTGTTCTTTGAAGTGTAACTTGCTAGTTTAGCTTTCGTGCAACGTTTCACAAGTTAAAGATGCGAATAGACCAAGTTATGTTTGAAATTGCACAAAAACTTGTAAAGCTCGTCTGTAAAGAGAGTTGAGCAATTTCAAAGCATCAAAGTGGACCGTTGTGCTCTATTTTGTGCTATTAGAAGTCTAAGTTGCTAGTTTAGCTTTTGTGCAAGGTTTCGTAAGTTAAAGATGCGACCAAGTGATGTTTGAAATTACACAAAAACTTTTAAAGCTCGTCTATGGAGAGAGTTGGACAATTCCAAAGCATCAAAGTCGACCATTGTACTCTATTTAGCGTTCTTTGAAGTCTAACATGCTAGTTTGCCTTCGTGCAATGTTTCGTAAGGTAAAGTTGCGAATAGACCAAGTTATGTTTGAAATGGCGTAAAAACGTGTAAAAAGCTCATCTATCAAGAGAGTTGACCTATTGCAAAGCATCAAAGTGGACCATTGTGCTCTATTTTGTGTTATTAGAAGTCTAGGTTGCTAGTTTAGCTTTCGTGCAACGTTTCGTAAGTTAAAGATGCGAATAGACCAAGTGATGTTTGAAATTGCACAAAAACTTGTAAAACACGTCTATGGAGAGAGTTGGGCAATTCCAAAGCATCAAAGTCGACCGTTGAACTCTATTTAGCGTTCTTTGAAGTCTAACAAGCTAGTTTAGCCTTCGTGCAACGTTTCGTAAGTTAAAGATGCGAATAGGCCAAGTTATGTTTGAAATTGCACAAAAACGTGAATAGCTCGTCCATGGAGAGAGTTGAGCATTTCCAAAGCATCAAATTGGACCATTGTACTCTATTTAGTGTTCTTAGAAGTGTAACATGCTAGTTTAGCCTTCGTGCAATTGTTCAGATGGTAAAGATACGAATAGATCAAGTAATATTTGAAATTGCACAAAAACATGTAAATCTCATCAATGGAGTGTGTTGAGCAATTCTAACGCATCAGAGTGGACCGTTGCACTCTATTTAGTGTTCTTCGAAGTCTAACTTGCTAGTTTAGCTTTCGTGCAACGTTTCATAAGTTAAAGATGCGAATAGACCAAGTTATGTCTGAAATTCCACAAAAACTTGTAAAGCTCGTCTATGGAGAGAGTTGAGCAATTCCAAAGCATCAAATTGGACCATTATACTCTATTTAGTGTTCTTAGATGTCTAAGATGCTAGTCTAGCCTTCGGGCACGGTTTCGTGAGGAAAAGATGTGAATAGACCAAGTTACGTTGAAATTGCACAAAAACGTGAAACGCTCGTCTATGGAGAGCGTTGAGCAATTCCAAAGCTTCAAAGTGGACCGTTGTACTCTACTTAGTGTGCTAGAAGTCTGACATGCTAGTTTAGCCTTCGTGCAATGTTTCGTAAGGTAAAGGTTCAAATTGACCAAGTTATGTTTGAAATGGGATCAAAACGTGTAAAGCTCATCTATCGAGAGAGTTCAGCAATTTTAAAGCAACAAAGTGGACCGTTGTACTCTATTTTGTGTTATTAGAAGTCTAAGTTGCTAGTTTAGCTTTCGTGCAATGTTTCTTGAGTTAAAGATGCGAATAGCCCAAGTTATGTTTGAAATTGCACAAAAACATATAAGTCTCGTCTATGAAGACTGTTACGCAATTCCAACGTATCAAAGTGGACCGTTGTACTCTATTTGGTGTTCTTAGAAGTCTAACTTGCTAGTTTAGCTTTTGTGCAACGTTTTGTAAGTTAAAGATGCGAATAGACCAAGTTATGTTTGAAATTACACAAAAACTCGTAAAGCTCGTCGATGGAAAGAGTTGAGCAATTCCAAAGCTTCAAAGTGGACCGTTGTGCTCTATTTTCTGTTATTAGAAGTCTAAGTTGCTTGTTTAGAATTCGTGCAACGTTTCGCAAGTTAAAGATGCAAATAGACCAAGTGATGTTTAAAATTGCACAAAAACTTATAAAGCTCGTTTATGGAGAGACTTGGGCAATTCCGAAGCATCAAAGTCGACCGTTGTACTATATTTACCGTTCTTAGAAGTCTAACATGCTAGTTTAGCCTTCGTACAATGTTTCGTAAGATAAAGATGCTAATAGACCAAGTTATGTTTGAAATGGCATAAAAACGTGTAAAAAGCTCGTCCATCGAGACAATTGAGAAATTGCAAAGCATCAGAGTGGACCGTTGTGCTCTATTTTGAGTTATTAGAAGTCTAAGTTGCAAGTTTAGCTTTCGCGCAACGTTTCGTAAGTTAAAGATGCGAATAGACCAAGTCATGTATGAAATTACACAAAAATGTGAATTGCTTATCTATGGAGAGAGTCGAGTAATTCCAAAGCATCAAATTGGACCATTGTACTCTATTTAGTGTTCTTAGAAGTCTAACATGCTAGTTTAGCCTTCGTGCAGTGGTTCGTATGGTAAAGCTACGAATAGATCAAGTAATATTTGAAATTGCACAAAAACATGTAAATCTCATCTATGGAGAGTGTTGAGCAATTCCAAAGCATCAAATTGGACCATTGTACTATATTTAGTGTTCTTAGAAGTATAACATGCTAGTTTAGCCTTTGTGCAATTCAAACGCATCAAAGTGGACCGTTGTACTCTATTTAATGTTCTTTGAAGTCTAACTTGCTAGTTTAGCTTTCGAGCAACGTTTCGTAAGTTAAAGATGCGAATAGACCAAGTTATGTTTGAATTTGTACAAAAACTTGTAAAGCTCGTCTATGAAGAGAGTTGAGAAATTCCAAAGCATCAAAGTGGACCATTGTGCTCTATTTTGTGTTATTAGAAGTCTAAGTTGCTAGTTTAGCTTTTGTGCAAGGTTTCGTAAGTTAAAGATGCCAGTAGACCGAGTGATGTTTGAAATTGCACAAAAACTCCTAAAGCTCTTCTATGGAGAGAGTTGGGCAATTCCAAAGCATCAAAGTCGACGATTGTACTCTATTTAGCGTTCTTTGAAGTCTAACATGCTAGTTTAGCCTTCGTGCAATGTTTCATAAGGTAAAGATGTGAATAGACCAAGTTATGTTTGAAATGGCGTTAAAACATGTAAAAAGCTCGTCTATCAAGAGAGTTGAGCAATTGCAATGCATGAAAGTGCACCATTGTGCTCTATTTTGTGTTATTAGAAGTCTAAGTTGCTAGTTTAGCTTTCGTGCAATGTTTCGTAAGTTAAAGATGCGAATAGACCAAGTGATGTTTGAAATTGCACAAAAACTTGCAAAGCACGTCTATTGAGAGAGTTGGGCAATTCCAAAACATCTATGTCGACCGTTGAACTCTATTTAGCGTTCTACGAAGTCTAAATAGCTAGTTTAGCCTTCCTGCAACGTTTCGTACGTTAAAGATGCGAATAGACCAAGTTATGTTTCAAATTGCATAAAAACGTGAATTGCTCGCCTATGGAGAGAGTTGAGCAATTCCAAAGCATCCAATTGGACCATTGTACTCTATTTAGTGTTCTTAGAAGTCTAACATGCTAGTTTAGCCTTCGTGGAATGGTTCAGATGGTAAAGATACGAATAGATCAAGTAATATATGAAATTACAAAATAATATGTAAATCTCATCTATGGAGAGAGTTGAGCAATTCCAAAGCATCAAATTGGACCATTATACTCTATTTAGTGTTCTTAGAAGTCTAACATGCTAGTCTAGCCTTCGGGCACGGTTTCGTGAGCAAAAGATGTGAATAGACCAAGTTATGTTGAAATTGCACAAAAACGTGAAACGCTCGTCTTTGGAGAGCGTTGAGCAATTCCAAAGCTTCAAAGTGGACCGTTGTACTCTACTTAGTGTGCTTAGAAGTTTGACATGCTAGTTTAGCCTTCGTGCAATGTTTCATAAGGTAAAGATTCAAACAGACCAAGTTATGTTTGAAATGGCATAAAAACGTGTAAAGCTCATCTATCGAGAGAGTTGAGCAATTTCAAATATCAAAATGGACCGTTGTACTCTATTTTGTGTTATTAGAAGTCTAAGTTGCTAGTTTAGCTTTCATGCAATGTTTCGTAAGTTAAAGATGCGAATAGACCAAGTTATGTTTGAAATTGCACAAAAACATGTAAATCTCATCTATGGAGAGTGTTGAGCAATTCCAACGCATCAAAGTGGACCGTTGTGCTCTATTTAGTGTTCTTAGAAGTCTAACTTGCTAGTTTAGCTTTCGTGCAACATTTTCGTAAGTTAAAGATGCGAATAGACCAAGTTATGTTTGAAATTGCACAAAAACTTGTAAAGCTCGTCTATGGAGAGAGTTGGGCAATTCCAAAGCATCAAAGGCGACCATTGTACTCTATTTAGCGTTCTTTGAAGTCTAACATGCTAGTTTAGCCTTCGTGCAATGTTTCATAAGGTAAAGATGCGAATAGACCAAGTTATGTTTGAAATGGCGTAAAAACATTTAAAAAGCTCGTCTATCAAGAGAGTTGAGCAATTGCGAAGCATCAAAGTGGATCATTGTGCTCTATTTTGTGTTATTAGAAGTCTAAGTTGATAGTTTAGCTTTCGTGCAACGTTTCGTAAGTTAAAGATGCGAACATACCAAGTTATGTTTGAAATTGCACAAAAACTTGTAAAGCACGTCTATGGAGAGAGTCGGGCAATTCCAAAACATCAAAGTCGACCGTTGAACTCTATTTAGCATTCTTCGAAGTTTAAATAGCTAGTTTAGCCTTCGTGCAACCTTTCGTAAGTTAAAGATGCGAATAGACCAAGTTATGTTTGAAATTGCACAAAAACGTGAATTGCTCATCTATGGAGAGAGTTGAGCAATTCCAAAGCATCAAATTTTACCATTGTACTCTATTTAGTGTTCTTAGAAGTCTAACTTTCTAGTTTAGCTTTCGTGCAACATTTCGTAAGTTAAAGATGCGAATAGACCAATTTATGTTTGAAATTGCATAAAAACGTGAATTGCTCACCTATGAAGAGAGTTGAGCAATTCCAAAGCATCAAATTGGACCATTGTACTCTATTTAGTGTTCTTAGAAGTCTAACATGCTAAGTCAGCCTTCGTGGAATGGTTCAGATGGTAAAGAGACGAATAGATCAAGTAATATTTGAAATTGCAAAAAAATATGTAAATCTCATTTATGGAGAGAGTTGAGCAATTCCAAAGCATCAAATTGGACCATTATACTCTATTTAGTGTTCTTAGAAGTCTAACATGCTAGTCTAGCCTTCGGGCACGGTTTCGTGAGGAAAAGATGTGAATAGACCAAGTTATGTTGAAATTGCACAAAAACGTGAAACGCTCGTCTATGGATAGCGTTGAGCAATTCCAAAGCTTCAAAGTGGACCGTTGTACTCTACTTAGTGTGCTTAGAAGTCTGACATGCTAGTTTAGCCTTCGTGCAATGTTTCATAAGGTAAAGATTCAAACAGACCAAGTTATGTTGGAAATGGCATAAAAACGTGTAAAGCTCATCTATCGAGAGAGTTGAGCAATTTCAAAGATCAAAATGGACCGTTGTACTCTATTTTGTGTTATTAGAAGTCTAAGTTGCTAGTTTAGCTTTCATGCAATGTTTCGTAAGTTAAAGATGCGAATAGACCAAGTTATGTTTGAAATTGCACAAAAACATGTAAATCTCATCTATGGAGAGTGTTGAGCAATTCCAACGCATCAAAGTGGACCGTTGTGCTCTATTTAGTGTTCTTAGAAGTATAACTTGCTAGTTTAGCTTTCGTGCAACGTTTTCGTAAGTTAAAGATGCGAATAGACCAAGTTATGTTTGAAATTGCACAAAAACTTGTAAAGCTCGTCTATGGAGAGAGTTGGGCAATTACAAAGCATCAAAGTCGACCATTGTACTCTATTTAGCGTTCTTTGAAGTCTAACATGCTAGTTTAGCCTTCGTGCAATGTTTTTGTAAAGATGCGAATAGACCAAGTTATATTTGAAATGGCGTAAAAACATGTAAAACGCTCGTCTATCAAGAGAGTTGAGCAATTGCAAAGCATCAAAGTGGATCATTGTGCTCTATTTTGTGTTATTAGAAGTCTAAGTTGCTAGTTTAGCTTTCGTGCAACGTTTCGTAAGTTAAAGATGCGAACAGACCAAGTTATGTTTGAAATTGCACAAAAACTTGTAAAGCACGTCTATGGAGAGAGTCGGGCAATTCCAAAACATCAAAGTCGACCGTTGAACTCTATTTAGCATTCTTCGAAGTTTAAATAGCTAGTTTAGCCTTCGTGCAACCTTTCGTAAGTTAAAGATGCGAATAGACGAAGTTATGTTTGAAATTGCACAAAAACGTGAATTGCTCATCTACGGAGAGAGTTGAGCAATTCCAAAGCATCAAATTTTACCATTTTACTCTATTTAGTGTTCTTAGAAGTCTAACATGCTAGTTTAGCCTTCGTGCAATGGTTCAGATGGTAAAGATACGAATAGATCAAGTAATATTTGAAATTGTACTCTATTTAGTGTTCTTAAAAAGTGGTTCTCCCTTGTTCTGCCTGAAATGGAAAATCTGATCTCTAAGCCTCTGTGTCCTTGACTGAGTATAGAATTTCTGAATAAACTTAGCAGAAAGTTGATCCCAAGAAGTGATAGAATTTGGTGGCAAAGTCTTGAACCAGCACCTTCCTTAAGAGAAAAAGGAAATAGCTTCAACCGTATGAACTCTTCAGATATGCCCTGAATTTTTTGAGTGCCACAAATCTCCAGAAAATTATCAATGTGATCACTAGCATCTTGATTTTCCGCTCCTGAGAATGATGGGAGCATGTTAATCACATGGCATTTAAGCTCATAAGAGAGATTTGGCGGAATGGTTGGTAATACGATGCAAGATTGTCTAGTAGAGAATTGTGGCATAGAGTAGTCCATTATGGTGACAGGAGCATTTGCATTGTTGGCATTATTGCCAACTTCTTCACGATTTTCAGCCATGCTCGCTTGTTCAGAATGTTCCCCCAAATTTTTGTCACTAGACGAACTAGAGCAGGATGTAGGAGAAATAGAACGAGTGGACGATTTCTCCTCAAGAAGATCCTTGTCTCTCTTGTTCCTTCGTGCACGTTCCAAGTCTAGATCAACAGGAAGAATTTCTGTATCTTGAGAACGCCTTCCTTGCATGAACTACAAACAAGAAAGAAAAGTATAAGGATCACTAATTATCAAGTAATAAAGAGCTAAACTAAGTATGTAAGTATCTATGTATATAAACACGAATGGATCAAATATAAGCAACCATCCCCGGCAACGGCGCCATAAACTTGTTGGGTCTAAATTAACCTTACTAGCAAGTGTACTAGTCGGCGACTACAGCACAATGATAAGCAAGGGTCGAATCCACAGGGATGGAGTTATGTTTAATCCAAATGTATACTTGTATGTATGTATGTACAATGCAAACGAAGTAAAGATCAACTCAAGATTGTTTGGGTTGGTAATTAAACTAAGACAAGTAAAGAGCAAAGTATTTTTGGTATTTTCTTAGAATAGGGATGCAACTAATGCAAATGAGTTGAACACCAAGGCTTTGGAATCCCCCTTGGGAAATAACTTGCGATGACACAAATTCACGCACACATTTGCTAATTCGGGCATAACGAATCCGTACCTAAGTCGGTTTTAGCGCACCTAAGCCAAATCTCCCTAAAATCGATTACTAGCCATCTTATTGGTCTAGGTCGGATATTCCTAAATACATTCTAGCCATCTTATTGGTCTAAACATGCATAGGAATTCATGGAGTTCTATGGAGATTAGGATTCATACAAATTGTCACCTAATTAAAGGGAGACACATTCATAATCAAGTGTTTCAAGGAGCATAATCTACTTGACATATTATTGTCTAAGCAAATTCTCCAAACAATTTCATCCAAAAACCTAAAGTGTTGGCCAAACACCACAAGCATGAAGAAATTGCAATCAAACATAGAAACACAAGATTTATACCCAAATCAACTCATATGTATGTAAATCAAGTCATAAACAAAGTCATCAAACCCAAGGCTTCATCCTAGCCTTGGCACAAGAGATTTAGTTACACATAATGAGAGAAAAACACAAAAGGAGAGATGAGAAAATCATGAATAAACCCAATTAGTTGAGTAAATCCAAGTTGAGCTGAAGAATCTCTCCTCCTAGCTCCAAGAATCGCCTTCCCCCTCTGGTTTCGCTCCCCAGAAAATCAGTTCTAGGTCTCAAAATCCCCCGCAGCTCGGACAAATCGCGACTTAAAACACCCCAGAAAATTGCTTTTCACGCCTAGGCGCGTTGTTTTCACGCCTAGGCGCACCACGCCTAGGCACACGCCTAGGCGCACGCCTAGGCGCAATCCTAGGCGTGCACAACTTAAAATTCAAGTCCAACTCTCTGGACTGGGCGTGCAGGAGTGATCCTGGGCGTGCACAATTTGTGCGCCTAGGCGCGCCACGCCTAGGCGCGTTACCCCTAGGCATATTATTCAAATGACCATAACTTCTCCATATGACCTCCGATTTGCATGATTTTAGGTTCTACGGAAAGCTTGAGATGTCTAGTTTCCAATGCCTTTTGTTGCGCTCAATTCCAATAATGTGACAGAAAGTTATGACTATTTGAACACACGAAGGTCGGTGGACATTTTCTTCAATTCAGCCCCTTTTCCGTCGCTTTTCATCCAAACCGCAATCAACCTATCAAAATACAAATCAACACATAAATACACTCATTATTTATCAAAAGAAAGCTTAAGAGGGTATATTTCTACCAAAAATAATAGGTATTATCATACCTATCAAACACCCCACACTTAAACCTTACTTGTCCTCAAGTAAAACTAAACAAAGTACATCTACCAACGAACATCCTAACTCACTAACGCAGGAATCGCGATTGCATTTAGCATATGCAACAAGCCGTTAAACCCCTAGGTGTCCCTAGTGGAGGAGTTTTGTCTCCTGAGGGCTTACAAGAACGACACCCACAAACGTTTCAAGATAACTCAAATCAAACATATGGGAGGGAAATCACTAGAATCGAAACAATATACATCAATGCCATGCAATCAAAAAGATGTGGAGACCCCACACTTCATCCAAACATATACTCAATGAAGATTATCCGTCTACTCAATCACTTCGTCTACATTAAGTGCGTGCAAAGAAGAAATGTATAATTATTTGGCTTCCAAGAGTTCATAGGCGCCAAACATAGTCACATTCCAAGAATTCCAAGAACAGTCAAGTAGTAATACCAAGGCACTTTTATTTATATACATACTTCTCTTCTTCTTCTTCTTCTCTTTTTATTTTTTTATTTTTTTTTATTTTCATCTTACTAGGCCCGTGCAATGCTCACTCCTTTAAGCTTTCTAGTCAACCCATGTAACGAGTTCTCAACCAATGACTCCCAACCAGTTGGTTTAGGGCATTATGTGATAAAGCACACCTCGGATCAATCACTCGAGTTGAAAAGGCTTCGAAGTTAAGCTAGCCTAGTATGTTCATCAAGATTGTCTTACCTTTTTACGCGAAACTCGAGTTGGTTAGACAAGAGCCCCGGTTACTCAGCAAGATCACAAGAGCGGAACATGCTTTTAATCATCATCAAATTTATTTATTTTTTTTTAACATGCATGTAATTAACTAGTGCCAAGAATATAACTAACACGGTGTTCTAGATCATCTTAGAGAAAGTCCACATCCAACATCTATTCACCCAAGTCATACCCCACAAGCACACATTCTCGTGCAGGTGAATTACAGTGATTGTGCAATAGAGTAGACGTCAAGCATATAGAAGGATATGATGGGTTCCACAAACCAAGATTAGCTGCATTTCAATATAGCACTCAATTCAACAGAAAATTCCCATAAATATGCAAGATTCAAGCACTGAAATTTTTTTTTTTTTTTTTTTAAATTCAGCTACTACAAAAATCATGTGAAATTTTGCACAAGATAATCCATATGCAGTCCACCACCCCACACTTTAAAGAATGCATTGTCCTCAATGCAAAACATAACAATGTAATAATGCACTAAAAAGAGGACAAGTTGAAGCAATACAACCTGGGGTTGGAGTCATGCATCGAGTGGATTGGGGTGCTGGCCTGGCCACAATTCTTCAATGTTTTCATGAACCCTTTCTAGCATATGAACCCCTTTTTTTTTTTTTTTTTTTTTTATACCCACGCGCCTAGGCGTGTATAAGGTGCGCCTAGGCATGGTCTGGCTATAAACATAATGCCCAGAAATTTAAACTTTCTTCATTGGGTTGCCTCCCAAGTAGCGCTAAGTTTAATGTCTTCAGCCAGACGTAGTTGTACCTACAAAATCAACCAAGTATGCATCAACACTTAACAATTTAAGCAAACTCTCACCCCAAACGTTAAGAACATGCATGGTCGTCAATGCAAATAAATAAAGGGAGGGAGAAAGCTTAAACACAACACTTGTTTTAGAAAAGGAGAGAGACAACCTGATTTGGAGAAATCACCACAAGCCTCAACACCTTCACAACAATTCTTGGGAAACAAATCAAGGAGGATGGTGCATAGGATACTTTCCATTCAGAATCCCCGAAACATTTGGCCCACAGAATTCAAGTTGGCGAGCCACAAATTTCCACCCTTTTTCTATCTTAGAATTCGTTATTGTGAAAGTACCATGGATAGACAATTTCAATGTCTCAAAAGGAGCACTTGTTTTACCTCTCAATATTGTTTTGGACCGTGCCTTTTTCAACTTCCTTGCTCTTGTCCACACGCCTTTCAAAGTTGGAGATAGCTTGCTAGTAACAAGGGAAGTAGCCAAGAGCTCGTTGGATATTGGCGATGATGGAGTCCTTTTGCTTTCAATGCTATCACCAACCACATATTCCACAACCTCATCACTTGAAGCTGTTTTTGTCAATAAATTCACTCTCTCATTGCCTACCATATCAACATGAAGGCATTCTCTAATGACATCCGGACTCTTGATAGCCTTAAAGATTTTGAACTCAATGGTCTTGTCAAAGACTGTCATTGTGAGCATGCCCTTTTCCACATCTATAATGGTCTTTGTGGTAGCCATGAAACCACGGCCTAGAATGAGTGGTACATCTCTTGTCGGATTAGGTTCACCCTCCATATCAAGCACCAGAAAATCCACCGGAATAACAAAATCACCCACCTTTACTAAAACATCTTCAACTAACCCAAAAGGATGCACTAAAGAGCGATCAGCTAGTTGGAGAGTGACTGAAGTTGGTTTCAACTCACCTATCTTCAAAGTAGTGTAAACAGAATAAGGCATGATATTTACACTTGCACCAAGATCCATCAAGGCCTTTTCAATTTCTTTCTCTCCAATAATACAAGGAATGGTAAAGCTACCTGGATCTTTTAATTTGGGCGGGAGCTTCTTTTGTAAAATAGCACTCGTTTCTTCGGAGAGAAATACTTCTTCATGATCACCTATCTTCCTTTTGTTAGTGCACAACTCCTTCAAAAATTTTGCATATGCGGGAATAGACTTAATTGCCTCAATGAGTGGAATATTAATCTCCACTTTCTTCAAAACTTCAAAAATATCCCGATTATACTTGCTTTTCTTAGCTGGGGCAAGACGAGATGGAAAAGGCACTTTTGGAACATACTCTTCTACTTCCGGCCTTTCCTTCTCAACGTGAGGTATTTTGGAGGCACTTGGCTCCACCACTATAGGCTCATCATGATTCTCACCTTCAAGCTTTTTATATTCAATCTTGTTATCCACATTTTTCCCACTTCGCAAAACAGTAATAGCATTAGCATCCTCATACTGCTTAGGATTTACCTCAGGTTGACTCGGTAGCTTTCCTGGCTGTCTTTCACTCAAGGCATGAGCAAGTTGTCCTACTTGCATTTCAAGCTTTGCAATAGATTGAGTATTACTGGAAACAGTTTGTTGCAACTGAGTCATTGACTTGCTCATCTCTGCTTGGGAATGTTGCATTGTGACTTGTGATTGAGCAAGTTGGGAAATAAGGTCCTCCATAGTAAACTTCCTTGCATCTTGAGAAGGTGGTTCTTGTCGTGGAGCTTGCCAAGGTCTGGGTCCTTGATTGAAATTCTGGGGTGAAGCATAGGAGAAATTGGGGTGATTCTTCCATCCTGGGTTATATGTGTGAGAAAAGGGATCATTCTGCTGCCTATGAAAAGGTTGAACTGCATTAACTTCCGCTTCAGGAAATGTCCCACTTCTAGAACATACATGAGTAGGATGATCGGTGCCTCCACAAATGCCACAAGGCTCCAGATTTCTACTCAGCAAAGTCACTACCGCATCCAATTTCCTAGCCACAGATGCCATCTCTGAATTTGAAGCACTAGCCTCATAAACCACGTGTCTAGGAGCATCAAGATCACGATTATCCCATTGTGAGGAATTTGCCACCACAGTCTCAATAATTTCATTGGCCTCAGTCGGTTCCTTAGCCATAATATTTCCTCCAGCAGCTGCATCTAACCTATGGCGGCATTCATCAGCCAGATGTTGGTAAAAGTATGATATAATCTGCCATGGCAAGAATTGATGATGTGGGCAACCAATCAATAAAGTTTTATATCGCTCCCAAGCCTTAAAAAGTGGTTCTCCCTTGTTCTGCCTGAAATGGAAAATCTGATCTCTAAGCCTCTGTGTCCTTGACTGAGTATAGAATTTCTGAATAAACTTAGCAGAAAGTTGATCCCAAGAAGTGATAGAATTTGGTGGCAAAGTCTTGAACCAGCACCTTCCTTAAGAGAAAAAGGAAATAGCTTCAACCGTATGAACTCTTCAGATATGCCCTGAATTTTTTGAGTGCCACAAATCTCCAGAAAATTATCAATGTGATCACTAGCATCTTGATTTTCCGCTCCTGAGAATGATGGGAGCATGTTAATCACATGGCATTTAAGCTCATAAGAGAGATTTGGCGGAATGGTTGGTAATACGATGCAAGATTGTCTAGTAGAGAATTGTGGCATAGAGTAGTCCATTATGGTGACAGGAGCATTTGCATTGTTGGCATTATTGCCAACTTCTTCACGATTTTCAGCCATGCTCGCTTGTTCAGAATGTTCCCCCAAATTTTTGTCACTAGACGAACTAGAGCAGGATGTAGGAGAAATAGAACGAGTGGACGATTTCTCCTCAAGAAGATCCTTGTCTCTCTTGTTCCTTCGTGCACGTTCCAAGTCTAGATCAACAGGAAGAATTTCTGTATCTTGAGAACGCCTTCCTTGCATGAACTACAAACAAGAAAGAAAAGTATAAGGATCACTAATTATCAAGTAATAAAGAGCTAAACTAAGTATGTAAGTATCTATGTATATAAACACGAATGGATCAAATATAAGCAACCATCCCCGGCAACGGCGCCATAAACTTGTTGGGTCTAAATTAACCTTACTAGCAAGTGTACTAGTCGGCGACTACAGCACAATGATAAGCAAGGGTCGAATCCACAGGGATGGAGTTATGTTTAATCCAAATGTATACTTGTATGTATGTATGTACAATGCAAACGAAGTAAAGATCAACTCAAGATTGTTTGGGTTGGTAATTAAACTAAGACAAGTAAAGAGCAAAGTATTTTTGGTATTTTCTTAGAATAGGGATGCAACTAATGCAAATGAGTTGAACACCAAGGCTTTGGAATCCCCCTTGGGAAATAACTTGCGATGACACAAATTCACGCACACATTTGCTAATTCGGGCATAACGAATCCGTACCTAAGTCGGTTTTAGCGCACCTAAGCCAAATCTCCCTAAAATCGATTACTAGCCATCTTATTGGTCTAGGTCGGATATTCCTAAATACATTCTAGCCATCTTATTGGTCTAAACATGCATAGGAATTCATGGAGTTCTATGGAGATTAGGATTCATACAAATTGTCACCTAATTAAAGGGAGACACATTCATAATCAAGTGTTTCAAGGAGCATAATCTACTTGACATATTATTGTCTAAGCAAATTCTCCAAACAATTTCATCCAAAAACCTAAAGTGTTGGCCAAACACCACAAGCATGAAGAAATTGCAATCAAACATAGAAACACAAGATTTATACCCAAATCAACTCATATGTATGTAAATCAAGTCATAAACAAAGTCATCAAACCCAAGGCTTCATCCTAGCCTTGGCACAAGAGATTTAGTTACACATAATGAGAGAAAAACACAAAAGGAGAGATGAGAAAATCATGAATAAACCCAATTAGTTGAGTAAATCCAAGTTGAGCTGAAGAATCTCTCCTCCTAGCTCCAAGAATCGCCTTCCCCCTCTGGTTTCGCTCCCCAGAAAATCAGTTCTAGGTCTCAAAATCCCCCGCAGCTCGGACAAATCGCGACTTAAAACACCCCAGAAAATTGCTTTTCACGCCTAGGCGCGTTGTTTTCACGCCTAGGCGCACCACGCCTAGGCACACGCCTAGGCGCACGCCTAGGCGCAATCCTAGGCGTGCACAACTTAAAATTCAAGTCCAACTCTCTGGACTGGGCGTGCAGGAGTGATCCTGGGCGTGCACAATTTGTGCGCCTAGGCGCGCCACGCCTAGGCGCGCGCCTAGGCGCGTTACCCCTAGGCATATTATTCAAATGACCATAACTTCTCCATATGACCTCCGATTTGCATGCTTTTAGGTTCTACGGAAAGCTTGAGATGTCTAGTTTCCAATGCCTTTTGTTGCGCTCAATTCCAATAATGTGACAGAAAGTTATGACTATTTGAACACACGAAGGTCGGTGGACATTTTCTTCAATTCAGCCCTTTTTCCGTCGCTTTTCATCCAAACCGCAATCAACCTATCAAAATACAAATCAACACATAAATACACTCATTATTTATCAAAAGAAAGCTTAAGAGGGGATATTTCTACCAAAAATAATAGGTATTATCATACCTATCAGCGAATAGACCAAGTTATGTTTGAAATGGCGTAAAAACATGTAAAAAGCTCGTCTATCAAGAGAGTTGAGCAATTGCAAAGCATCAAAGTGGGTCATTGTGCTCTATTTTGTGTTATTAGAAGTCTAAGTTGCTAGTTTAGCTTTCGTGCAACGTTTCGTAAGTTAAAGATGCGAATAGACCAAGTGATGTTTGAAATTGTACAAAAACTTGTAAAGCACGTCTATGGAGAGAGTCGGGCAATTCCAAAACATCAAAGTCGACCGTTGAACTCTATTTAGCATTCTTCGAAGTCTAAATAGCTAGTTTAGCCTTCGTGCAACCTTTCGTAAGTTAAAGATGCGAATAGACCAAGTTATGTTTGAAATTGCACAAAAACGTGAATTGCTCATCTACGGAGAGAGTTGAGCAATTCCAAAGCATCAAATTTTACCATTGTACTCTATTTAGTGTTCTTAGAAGTCTAACATGCTAGTTTAGCCTTCGTGCAATGGTTCAGATGGTAAAGATACGAATAGATCAAGTAATATTTGAAATTGCACAAAAACATGTAAATCTCATCTATGGAGAGTGTTGAGCAATTCTAACGCATCAGAGTGGACCGTCGCACTCTATTTAGTGTTCTTTGAAGTCTAACTTTCTAGTTTAGCTTTCGTGTAACGTTTCGTAAGTTAAAGATGCGAATAGACCAAGTTATGTTTGAAATTCCACAAAAACTTGTAAAGCTCGTCTATGGAGAGAGTTGAGCAATTCCAAAGCATCAAATTGGACCATTATACTCTATTTAGTGTTCTTAGAAGTCTAAAATGCTAGTCTAGCGTTCGGGCACGGTTTCGTGAGGAAAAGATGTGAATAGACCAAGTTATGTTTAAATTGCACAAAAACGTGAAACGCTCATCTATAGAGAGCGTTGAGCACTTCCAAAGCTTCAAAGTGGACTATTGTACTCTACTTAGTGTGCTTAGAAGTCTGACATGCTAGTTTAGCCTTCGTGCAATGTTACGTAAGGTAAAGATTCAAATAGACCAAGTTATGTTTGAAATGGCATAAAAACGTATAAAGCTCATTTATCGAGAGAGTTGAGCAATTTATAAGCATCAAAGTGGACCGTTGTACTCTATTTTGTGTTATTAGAAGTTTAGGTTGCTAGTTTAGCTTTCGTGCAACATTTCGTAAGTTAAAGATGCGAATAGACCAAGTTATGTTTGAAATTGCACAAAAACATGTAAATCTCGTCTATGGAGAGTGTTAAGCAATTCCAACGCATCAAACTGGACCGTTGTGCTCTATTTTGTGTTATTGGAAGTCTAAGTTGCTAGTTTAGCTATTGTGCAAGGTTTCGTAAGTTAAAGATGCGAATAGACCAAGTGATGTTTGAAATTGCACAAAAACTTGTAAAGCTCGTCAATGGAGAGTTGGGAAATTCCAAAGCTTTAAAGTCGACCATTGTAGTCTATTTAGCGTTCTTAGAAGTCTAACATGCTAGTTTAGCCTTCGTGCAATGTTTCGTAGGGTAAAGATACGAATAGATCAAGTCATGTTTGAAATTGCACAAAAACATGTAAATCTCATCTATGGAGAGCGTTGAGCAATTCCAACACATCAAAGTGGACCGTTGTACTCTATTTAGTGTTCTTAGAAGTCTAACTTGCTAGTTTAGATTTCGTTCAACGTTTCGTAAGTTAAAGATGTGGATAGACCAAGTTATGTTTGAAATGGCATAAAAACGTGTAAAAAGCTCATCTATTGACACAGTAGAGCAATTGCAAAGCATCAGAGTGGACCGTTGTGCTCTATTTTGAGTTATTAGAAGTCTAAGTTGCTAGTTTAGCTTTCGTACAACGTTTTGTAAGTTAAAGATGCGAATAGACCAAGTTATGTTTGAAATTGCACAAAAACGTCAATTGCTTGTCTATGGAGAGAGTTGAGCAATTCCAAAGCATCAAAGTCGACCGTTGTACTCTATTTAGCTTTCTTAGATGTCTAACATGCTACTTTAGCGTTCGTGCAATGTTTCGTAAGGTAAAGATGAGAATAGTCGAAGTTATGTATGAAATGGCGTAAAAACGTGTAAAAAGCTCGTCTATCGAGGGAGTTGAGCAATTGTAAGGCATCAAAGTGGACCGTCGTGCTCTATTTTGTGTTATTAGAAGTCTAATTTGCTATTTTAGCTTTCGTGCAACGTTTCGTAAGTTAAAGATGCGAATAGACCAAGTTATGTTTGAAATTGCACAAAAATGTGAATTGCTCGTCCATGGAGAGAGTTGAGCAATTCCAAAGCATCAAATTGGACCATCGTACCCTATTTAGTGTTCTTAGAAATCTAACATGCTAGTTTAGCCTTCAGGCAAGGTTTCGTGAGGTAAAGATGACGAATAGAACAAGTTATGTTGAAATTGCACAAAAACGTGAAACTCTCGTCTATGGAGAGAGATGAGCAATTCCAAAGCATCAAATTGGACCATTGTACTCTATTTAGTGTTCTTAGAAGTCTACCATGCTAGTTTAGCCTTCGTGCAATGGTTCGCAAGGTAAAGATACGAATAGATCAAGTAATTTTTGAAATTCCATAAAAACTTGTACATCTTGTCTATGGAGAGTGTTGAGCAATTCCAAAGCATCAAAGTGGACCGTTGTGGTCTATTTTGTGTTATCAGAAGTCTAAGTTACTAGTTTAGCTTTCGTGCAACACTTCACAAGTTAAAGATGCGAATAGACCAAGTGATGTTTGAAATTGCACAAAAACTTATAAAGCTCGTTTATGGAGAGACTTGGGCAATTCCAAAGTATCAAAGTCGACCGTTGTACTCTATTTAGCGTTCTTAGAAGTCTAACATGCTAGTTTAGCCTTCGTGCAATGTTTTGTAAGGTGAAGATGGGAATAGACCAAGTTATGTTTGGAATGACATAAAAACGTGTAAAAAGCTCGTCTATCGAGACATTTGAGCAATTGCAAAGCATCAAAGTGGACCGTTGTGCTCTATTTTGTGTTATTAGAAGTCTAACTTCCTAGTTTAGCTTTCGTGCAACGTTTCGTAAGTTAAAGATGCGATAGACCAAGTCATGTCTAAAATTGCACAAAAACGTGAATTGCTCGTCTATGAAGAGAGTTGAGCAATTCCAAGCATCAAATTGGACCATTATACTCTATTTAGTGTTCTTAGAAGTCTAACATGCTAGTTTGGCCTTCGTGCAATGGTTCGTAAGGTAAATATTCGAATAGATCAAGTAATGTTTGAAATTGCACAAAAACATGTAAATCTCATCTATGGAGAGTGTTGAGCAATTCCAACGCATCAAAGTGGACCGTTGTACTATATTTAGTGTTCTTTGAAGTCTAACTTGCTAGTTTAGCTTTCGTGCAACGATCCGTAAGTTAAAGATGCGAATAGACCAAGTTATGTTTGAAATTGCACAAAAACTCGTAAAGCTCGTCTATGGAAGAGTTGAGCAATTCCACAGCATCAAAGTGGACTGTTGTTCTCTATTTTGTGTTATTAGAAGTCTAAGTGGCTATTTTACCTTTTGTGAAACGTTTCGTAAGTTAAGGATGCCAATAGACCAAGTGATTTTTGCAATTGCACAAAAACTTGTAAAGCTCGTCTATGGAGAGAGTTGGGCAATTCCAAAGCATCAAAGTGGACCGTTGTACTCTATTTAGCGTTCTTAGAAGTCTAACATGCTAGTTTAGCCTTCGTGCAATGTTTCGTGGGGTAAAGATGTTAATAGACCAAGTTATGTTTGAAATAGCGTAAAAACGTGTAAAAAGCTCGTCTATCGAGAGAGTTGAGCAATTGCAAAGGATCAAAGTGGACCATTGTGCTCTATTTTGTGTTAGTAGAAGTCTAAGTTGCTACTTTAGCTTTCGTGTGATGTTTTGTAAGTTAAAGATGCGAATAGACCAAGTTATGTTTGAAATTGGACAAAAACGTCAATTGCTCGTCTATGGAGAGAGTTGAGCAATTGCAAAGCATCAAATTGGACCATTGTACTCTATTTAGTGTTCTTAGAAGTCTAACATGTTAGTTTATCCTTCGTGCAACCGTTCATATGGTAAAGCTACGAATAGATCAAGTACTCTTTGAAATTGCACAAAAACATGTAAATCTCATCTACGGAGAGTGTTGAGAAAATCCAATGCATCAAAGTGGACCGTTGTACTCTATTTAGTGTTCCTAGAAGTCTAACTTGCTAGTTTAGCTTTCGTGCAACGTTCCGTAAGTTAAAGATGCGAATAGACCAAGTTTTGTTTGGAATGGCGTAAAAACATGTAAAAAGCTCGTCTATCGAGAGAGTTGAGCAATTGCAAGGCATCAAAGTGGACCGTTGGGCTCTATTTTGTGTTATTAGAAGTCTAAGTTGCTAGTTTAGCTTTCGTGCAACGTTTCGTAAGTTAAAGATGCGAATAGACCAAGTGATGTTTGAAATTGCACAAAAACTTGTAAACCTCATCCATGGAGAGAGTTGGGCAATTCCATAGCATGAAAGTCGACCGTTGTACTCTATTTAGCGTTCTTAGAAGTCTAACATGCTACTTTAGCCTTCTACAATGTTTCGTAAGGTAAAGATGCGAATAGACCAAGTTATGCTTGAAATGGCATAAAAACGTGTAAAAAGCTCACCTATCGAGACAGTTGAGCAATTGCAAAGTGTGAAAGTGGACCGTTGTGCTCTATTTTGAGTTATTAGAAGTCTAAGTTGCTAGTTTAGCTTTCGTGCAACGTTTCGTAAGTTAAAGATGCGAATAGACCAAGTCATGTCTAAAATTGCACAAAAACGTGAATTGCTCGTCTATGGAGAGTGTTGAGCAATTCCAACGCATCAAAGTGGACCGTTGTACTCTATTTAGTGTTCTTAGAAGTCTAACTTGCTAGTTTAGCTTTCGTGTAACGTTCCGTAAGTTAAAGAAGCGAACAGACCAAGTTATGTTTGAAATTGCACAAAAACTCGTAAAGCTCGTCTATGGAAAGAGTTGAGCAATTCCATAGTATCAAAGTGGACCGTTGTTCTCTATTTTGTGTTATTAGAAGTCTAAGTTGCTATTTTAGCTTTTGTGAAACGTTTCGTAAGTTAAGGATGCGAATAGACCAAGTGATGTTTACAGTTGCACAAAAACATGTAAATCTCATCAATGGAGTGTGTTGAGCAATTCTAACGCATCAGAGTGGACCGTTGCACTCTATTTAGTGTTCTTTGAAGTCTAACTTGCTAGTTTAGCTTTCGTGCAACGTTTCATAAGTTAAAGATGCGAATAGACCAAGTTATGTCTGAAATTCCACAAAAACTTGTAAAGCTCGTCTATGGAGAGAGTTGAGCAATTCCAAAGCATCAAATTGGACCATTATACTCTATTTAGTGTTCTTAGAAGTCTAAGATGCTAGTCTAGCCTTCGGGCACGGTTTCATGAGGAAAAGATGTAAATAGACCAAGTTACGTTGAAATTGCACAAAAACGTGAAACGCTCATCTATGGAGAGCGTTGAGCAATTCCAAAGCTTCAAAGTGGACCGTTGTACTCTACTTAGTGTGCTTAGAAGTCTGACATGCTAGTTTAGCCTTCGTGCAATGTTTCGTAAGGTAAAGGTTCAAATTGACCAAGTTATGTTTGAAATGGGATCAAAACGTTTAAAGCTCATCTATCGAGAGAGTTCAGCAATTTTAAAGCATCAAAGTGGACCGTTGTACTCTATTTTGTGTTATTAGAAGTCTAAGTTGCTAGTCTAGCTTTCGTGCAATGTTTCGTGAGTTAAATATGCGAATAGCCCAAGTTATGTTTGAAATTGCACAAAAACATATAAATCTCGTCTATGAAGACTGTTAAGCAATTCCAACGTATCAAAGTGGACCGTTGTACTCTATTTGGTGTTCTTAGAAGTCTAACTTGCTAGTTTAGCTTTTGTGCAACGTTTTGTAAGTTAAAGATGCGAATAGACCAAGTTATGTTTGAAATTACACAAAAACTCGTAAAGCTCATCGATTGAAAGAGTTGAGCAATTCCAAAGCATCAAAGTGGACCGTTGTGCTCTATTTTGTGTTATTAGAAGTCTAAGTTGCTTGTTTAGAATTCGTGCAACGTTTCGCAAGTTAAAGATGCAAATAGACCAAGTGATGTTTAAAATTGCACAAAAACTTATAAAGCTCGTCTATGGAGAGACTTGGGCAATTCCGAAGCATCAAAGTCGACCGTTGTACTCTATTTACCATTCTTAGAAGTCTAACATGCTAGTTTAGCCTTCGTACAATGTTTCGTAAGATAAAGATGCTAATAGACCAAGTTATGTTTGAAATGGCATAAAAACGTGTAAAAAGCTCGTCCATCGAGACAATTGAGAAATTGCAAAGCATCATAGTGGACCGTTGTGCTCTATTTTGAGTTATTAGAAGTCTAAGTTTCAAGTTTAGCTTTCATGCAACGTTTCGTAAGTTAAAGATGCGAATAGGCCAAGTCATGTCTGAAATTACACAAAAATGTGAATTGCTTATCTATGGAGAGAGTCGAGTAATTCCAAAGCATCAAATTGGACCATTGTACTCTATTTAGTGTTCTTAGAAGTCTAACATGCTAGTTTAGCCTTCGTGCAATGGTTCGTATGGTAAAGCTACGAATAGATCAAGTAATATTTGAAATTGCACAAAAACATGTAAATCTCATCTATGGAGAGTGTTGAGCAATTCCAAAACATCAAATTGGACCATTGTACTATATTTAGTGTTCTTAGAATTCTAACATGCTAGTTTAGCCTTTGTGCAATTCCAACGCATCAAAGTGGACCGTTGTACTCTATTTAATGTTCTTTGAAGTCTAACTTGCTAGTTTAGCTTTCGAGCAACGTTTCGTAAGTTAAAGATGCGAATAGACCAAGTTATGTTTGAAATTGTACAAAAACTTGTAAAGCTCGTCTATGAAGAAAGTTGAGAAATTCCAAAGCATCAAAGTGGACCGTTGTGCTCTATTTTGTGTTATTAGAAGTCTAAGTTGCTAGTTTAGCTTTTGTGCAAGGTTTCGTAAGTTAAAGATGCCAGTAGACCGAGTGATGTTTGAAATTGCACAAAAACTTCTAAAGCTCGTCTATGGAGAGAGTTGGGCAATTCCAAAGCATCAAAGTCGACCATTGTACTCTATTTAGCGTTCTTTGAAGTCTAACATGCTAGTTTAGCCTTCGTGCAATGTTTCATAAGGTAAAGATGTGAATAGACCAAGTTATGTTTGAAATGGCGTTAAAACATGTAAAAAGCTCGTCTATCAAGAGAGTTGAGCAATTGCAATGCATGAAAGTGCACCATTGTGCTCTATTTTGTGTTATTAGAAGTCTAAGTTGCTAGTTTAGCTTTCGTGCAATGTTTCGTAAGTTAAAGATGCGAATAGACCAAGTGATGTTTGAAATTGCACAAAAACTTGCAAAGCACGTCTATTGAGAGAGTTGGGCAATTCCAAAACATCTAAGTCCCCCGTGGAACTCTATTTAGCGTTCTACGAAGTCTAAATAGCTAGTTTAGCCTTCCTGCAACGTTTCGTACGTTAAAGATGTGAATAGACCAAGTTATGTTTGAAATTGCATAAAAACGTGAATTGCTCGCCTATGGAGAGAGTTGAGCAATTCCAAAGCATCCAATTGGACCATTGTACTCTATTTAGTGTTCTTAGAAGTCTAACATGCTAGTTTCGCCTTCGTGGAATGGTTCAGATGGTAAAGATACGAATAGATCAAGTAATATTTGAAATTACAAAAAAATATGTAAATCTCATCTATGGAGAGAGTTGAGCAATTCCAAAGCATCAAATTGGACCATTATACTCTATTTAGTGTTCTTAGAAGTCTAACATGCTAGTCTAGCCTTCGGGCACGGTTTCGTGAGCAAAAGATGTGAATAGACCAAGTTATGTTGAAATTGCACAAAAACGTGAAACGCTCGTCTTTGGAGAGCGTTGAGCAATTCCAAAGCTTCAAAGTGGACCGTTGTACTCTACTTAGTGTGCTTAGAAGTCTGACATGCTAGTTTAGCCTTCGTGCAATGTTTCATAAGGTAAAGATTCAAACAGACCAAGTTATGTTTGAAATGGCATAAAAACGTGTAAAGCTCATCTATCGAGAGAGTTGAGCAATTTCAAATATCAAAATGGACCGTTGTACTCTATTTTGTGTTATTAGACGTCTAAGTTGCTAGTTTAGCTTTCATGCAATGTTTCGTAAGTTAAAGATGCGAATAGACCAAGTTATGTTTGAAATTGCACAAAAACATGTAAATCTCATCTATGGAGAGTGTTGAGCCATTCCAACGCATCAAAGTGGACCGTTGTGCTCTATTTAGTGTTCTTAGAAGTCTAACTTGCTAGTTTAGCTTTCGTGCAACGTTTTCGTAAGTTAAAGATGCGAATAGACCAAGTTATGTTTGAAATTGCACAAAAACTTGTAAAGCTCGTCTATGGAGAGAGTTGGGCAATTCCAAAGCATCAAAGTCAACCATTGTACTCTATTTAGCGTTCTTTGAAGTCTAACATGCTAGTTTAGCCTTCGTGCAATGTTTCATAAGGTAAAGATGCGAATAGACCAAGTTATGTTTGAAATGGCGTAAAAACATGTAAAAAGCTCATCTATCAAGAGAGTTGAGCAATTGCAAAGCATCAAAGTGGATCATTGTGCTCTATTTTGTGTTATTAGAAGTCTAAGTTGCTAGTTTAGCTTTCGTGCAACGTTTCGTAAGTTAAAGATGCGAACAGACCAAGTTATGTTTGAAATTGCACAAAAACTTGTAAAGCACGTCTATGGAGAGAGTCGGGCAATTCCAAAACATCAAAGTCGACCGTTGAACTCTATTTAGCATTCTTCGAAGTTTAAATAGCTAGTTTAGCCTTCGTGCAACCTTTCGTAAGTTAAAGATGCGAATAGACCAAGTTATGTTTGAAATTGCACAAAAACGTGAATTGCTCATCTATGGAGAGAGTTGAGCAATTCCAAAGCATCCAATTGGACCATTGTACTCTATTTAGTGTTCTTAGAAGTCTAACATGCTAGTTTAGCCTTCGTGGAATGGTTCAGATGGTAAAGATACGAATAGATCAAGTAATATTTGAAATTACAAAAAAATATGTAAATCTCATCTATGGAGAGAGTTGAGCAATTCCAAAGCATCAAATTGGACCATTATACTCTATTTAGTGTTCTTAGAAGTCTAACATGCTAGTCTAGCCTTCGGGCACGGTTTCGTGAGCAAAAGATGTGAATAGACCAAGTTATGTTGAAATTGCACAAAAACGTGAAACGCTCGTCTTTGGAGAGCGTTGAGCAATTCCAAAGCTTCAAAGTGGACCGTTGTACTCTACTTAGTGTGCTTAGAAGTCTGACATGCTAGTTTAGCCTTCGTGCAATGTTTCATAAAAACGTGTAAAGCTCATCTATCGAGAGAGTTGAGCAATTTCAAATATCAAAATGGACCGTTGTACTCTATTTTGTGTTATTAGACGTCTAAGTTGCTAGTTTAGCTTTCATGCAATGTTTCGTAAGTTAAAGATGCGAATAGACCAAGTTATGTTTGAAATTGCACAAAAACATGTAAATCTCATCTATGGAGAGTGTTGAGCCATTCCAACGCATCAAAGTGGACCGTTGTGTTCTATTTAGTGTTCTTAGAAGTCTAACTTGCTAGTTTAGCTTTCGTGCAACGTTTTCGTAAGTTAAAGATGCGAATAGACCAAGTTATGTTTGAAATTGCACAAAAACATGTAAATCTAGGAACACTAAATAGAGTACAATGGACCGTTGTACTCTATTTTGTGTTATTAGACGTCTAAGTTGCTAGTTTAGCCTTCGTGCAATGTTTCATAAGGTAAAGATGCGAATAGACCAAGTTATGTTTGAAATGGCGTAACAACATGTAAAAAGCTCGTCTATCAAGAGAGTTGAGCAATTGCAAAGCATCAAAGTGGATCATTGTGCTCTATTTTGTGTTATTAGAAGTCTAAGTTGCTAGTTTAGCTTTCGTGCAACGTTTCGTAAGTTAAAGATGCGAACAGACCAAGTTATGTTTGAAATTGCACAAAAACTTGTAAAGCACGACTATGGAGAGAGTCGGGCAATTCCAAAACATCAAAGTCGACCGTTGAACTCTATTTAGCATTCTTCGAAGTTTAAATAGCTAGTTTAGCCTTCGTGCAACCTTTCGTAAGTTAAAGATGCGAATAGACCAAGTTATGTTTGAAATTGTACAAAAACGTGAATTGCTCATCTATGGAGAGAGTTGAGCAATTCCAAAGCATCAAATTTTACCATTGTACTTTATTTAGTGTTCTCTTAGAAGTCTAACATGCTAGTTTAGCCTTCGTGCAATGGTTCAGATGGTAAAGATACGAATAGATCAAGTAATATTTGAAATTGCACAAAAACATGTAAATCTCATCTATGGAGAGTGTTGAGCAATTCTAACGCATCAGAGTGAACCGTTGTACTCTATCGAGAGAGTTGAGCAATTGCAAAGCATCAAAGTGAACCGTTGTACTCTATTTTGTGTTCTTGGAAGTCTAACTTGCTAGTTTAGCTTTCGTGCAACGTTTTCGTAAATTAAAGATACGAGTAGACCAAGTGATGTTTGTAATTGCACAAAAACTTGTAAAGCACGTCTATGGAGAGAGTTGGGCAATTCCAAAGCATCAAAGTCGACCATTGTACTCTATTTAGCGTTCTTTGAAGTCTAACATGCTAGTTTAGCCTTCGTGCAATGTTTCATAAGGTAAAGATGCGAATAGACCAAGTTATGTTTGAAATGGCGTAAAAACATGTAAAAAGCTCGTCTATCAAGAGAGTTGAGCAATTGCAAAGCATCAAAGTGGATCATTGTGCTCTATTTTGTGTTATTAGAAGTCTAAGTTGCTAGTTTAGCTTTCGTGCAACGTTTCGTAAGTTAAAGATGCGAATAGACCAAGTGATGTTTGAAATTGTACAAAAACTTGTAAAGCACGTCTATGGAGAGAGTCGGGCAATTCCAAAACATCAAAGTTGACCGTTGAACTCTATTTAGCATTCTTCGAAGTCTAAATAGCTAGTTTAGCCTTCGTGTAACCTTTCGTAAGTTAAAGATGCGAATAGACCAAGTTATGTTTGAAATTGCACAAAAACGTGAATTGCTCATCTACGGAGAGAGTTGAGCAATTCCAAAGCATCAAATTTTACCATTGTACTCTATTTAGTGTTCTTAGAAGTCTAACATGCTAGTTTAGCCTTCGTGCAATGGTTCAGATGGTAAAGATACGAATAGATCAAGTAATATTTGAAATTGCACAAAAACATGTTAATCTCATCTATGAAGAGTGTTGAGCAATTCTAACGCATCAGAGTGGACCGTCGCACTCTATTTAGTGTTCTTTGAAGTCTAACTTTCTAGTTTAGCTTTCGTGTAACGTTTCGTAAGTTAAAGATGCGAATAGACCAAGTTATGTTTGAAATTCCACAAAAACTTGTAAAGCTCGTCTATGGAGAGAGTTGAGCAATTCCAAAGCATCAAATTGGACCATTATACTCTATTTAGTGTTCTTAGAAGTCTAAAATGCTAGTCTAGCGTTCGGGCACGGTTTCGTGAGGAAAAGATGTGAATAGACCAAGTTATGTTTAAATTGCACAAAAACGTGAAACGCTCATCTATAGAGAGCGTTGAGCACTTCCAAAGCTTCAAAGTGGACTGTTGTACTCTACTTAGTGTGCTTAGAAGTCTGACATGCTAGTTTAGCCTTCGTGCAATGTTACGTAAGGTAGAGATTCAAATAGACCAAGTTATGTTTGAAATGGCATAAAAACGTATAAAGCTCATCTATCGAGAGAGTTGAGCAATTTGTAAGTATCAAAGTGGACCGTTGTACTCTATTTTGTGTTATTAGAAGTTTAGGTTGCTAGTTTAGCTTTCGTGCAACATTTCGTAAGTTAAAGATGCGAATAGTCCAAGTTATGTTTGAAATTGCACAAAAACATGTAAATCTAGTCTATGGAGAGTGTTAAGCAATTCCAACGCATCAAACTGGACCGTTGTGCTCTATTTTGTGTTATTAGAAGTCTAAGTTGCTAGTTTAGCTATTGTGCAAGGTTTCGTAAGTTAAAGATGCGAATAGACCAAGTGATGTTTGAAATTGCACAAAAACTTGTAAAGCTCGTCTATGGAGAGTTGGGAAATTCCAAAGCATCAAAGTCGACCATTGTAGTCTATTTAGGGTTCTTAGAAGTCTAACATGCTAGTTTAGCCTTCGTGCAATGTTTCGTAGGGTAAAGATGTGAATAGACCAAGTTAAGTTTGAAAGGGTGCAAAAACATGTAAAAAGCTCGTCTATCGAGAGAGTTGAGCCATTGGAAAGCATCAAAGTGGACTGTTGTACTCTATTCTGTGTTATTAGAAGTCTAAGTTGCTAGTTTATATTTCTTGCAACGTTTCGTACGGTAAAGATGCGAATAGATCAACTCATGTTTGAAATTGCACAAAAACGTGAATTGCTCATCTACGGAGAGAGTTGCGCAATTCCAAAGCATCAAATTCGACCGTTGTACTCTATTTAGTGTTCTTAGAAATCTAACATGATAGTTTGGCCTTCATGCAAAGGTTCGTAAGGTAAAGATACGAATAGATCAAGTAATGTTTAAAATTGCACAAGAACATGTAAATCTCATCTATGAAGATTGTTGAGCAATTCCAGCGCATCAAAGTGGACCGTTGTACTCTATTTACTGTTCTTAGAAGTCTAACTTGCTAGTTTAGCTTTCGTGCAACGTTTCGTAAGTTAAAAATGCGAATAGACCAAATTATGTTTGAAATTACAAAAAAAGTCAATTGCTCGTCTATGGGGAGAGTTGGGTAATTCCAAAACATCAAATTGGACCATTGTACTCTATTTTGTGTTCTTAGAAGTCTAACATGCTAGTTTAGCCTTCGTGCAATGGTTCGTATGGTAAAGATACGAATAGACCAAGTCATGTTTGAAATTGCACAAAAACTTGTAAAGCTCGTCTATGGAGAGAGTTGGGCAATTCCAAAGCATCAAAGTCGACCAATGTACTCTATTTAGCGTATTTTGAAGTCTAACATGCTAGTTTAGCCTTCGTGCAATGTTTCGTAAGGTAAAGATGCGAATAGACCAAGTTATGTTTGAAATGGTGTAAAAACATGTAAAAAGCTCGTCTATCGAGAGAGTTGAGCAATTGCAAAGCATCAAAGTGAACCGTTGTACTCTATTTTGTGTTCTTAGAAGTCTAACTTGCTAGTTTAGCTTTCGTGCAACGTTTTCGTAAATTAAAGATACGAGTAGACCAAGTGATGTTTGTAATTGCACAAAAACTTGTAAAGCACGTCTATGGAGAGAGTTGGGCAATTCCAAAGCATCAAAGTCGACCATTGTACTCTATTTAGCGTTCTTTGAAGTCTAACATGCTAGTGTAGCCTTCGTGCAATGTTTCATAAGGTAAAGATGCGAATAGACCAAGTTATGTTTGAAATGGCGTAAAAACATGTAAAAAGCTCGTCTATCAAGAGAGTTGAGCAATTGCAAAGCATCAAAGTGGATCATTGTGCTCTATTTTGTGTTATTAGAAGTCTAAGTTGCTAGTTTAGCTTTCGTGCAACGTTTCGTAAGTTAAAGATGCGAATAGACCAAGTGATGTTTGAAATTGTACAAAAACTTGTAAAGCACGTCTGTGGAGAGAGTCGGGCAATTCCAAAACATCAAAGTCGACCGTTGAACTCTATTTAGCATTCTTCGAAGTCTAAATAGCTAGTTTAGCCTTCGTGCAACCTTTCGTAAGTTAAAGATGCGAATAGACCAAGTTATGTTTGAAATTGCACAAAAACGTGAATTGCTCATCTACGGAGAGAGTTGAGCAATTCCAAAGCATCAAATTTTACCATTGTACCCTATTTAGTGTTCTTAGAAGTCTAACATGCTAGTTTAGCCTTCGTGCAATGGTTCAGATGGTAAAGATACGAATAGATCAAGTAATATTTGAAATTGCACAAAAACATGTAAATCTCATCTATGAAGAGTGTTGAGCAATTCTAACGCATCAGAGTGGACCGTCGCACTCTATTTAGTGTTCTTTGAAGTCTAACTTTCTAGTTTAGCTTTCGTGTAACGTTTCGTAAGTTAAAGATGCGAATAGACCAAGTTATGTTTGAAATTCCACAAAAACTTGTAAAGCTCGTCCATGGAGAGAGTTGAGCAATTCCAAAGCATCAAATTGGACCATTATACTCTATTTAGTGTTCTTAGAAGTCTAAAATGCTAGTCTAGCGTTCGGGCACGGTTTCGTGAGGAAAAGATGTGAATAGACCAAGTTATGTTTAAATTGCACAAAAACGTGAAACGCTCATCTATAGAGAGCGTTGAGAACTTCCAAAGCTTCAAAGTGGACTGTTGTACTCTACTTAGTGTGCTTAGAAGTCTGACATGCTAGTTTAGCCTTCGTGCAATGTTACGTAAGGTAAAGATTCAAATAGACCAAGTTATGTTTGAAATGGCATAAAAACGTATAAAGCTCATCTATCGAGAGAGTTGAGCAATTTATAAGCATCAAAGTGGACCCTTGTACTCTATTTTGTGTTATTAGAAGTTTAGGTTGCTAGTTTAGCTTTCGTGCAACATTTCGTAAGTTAAAGATGCGAATAGACCAAGTTATGTTTGAAATTGCACAAAAACATGTAAATCTCGTCTATGGAGAGTGTTAAGCAATTCCAACGCATCAAACTGGACCGTTGTGCTCTATTTTGTGTTATTAGAAGTCTAAGTTGCTAGTTTAGCTATTGTGCAAGGTTTCGTAAGTTAAAGATGCGAATAGACCAAGTGATGTTTGAAATTGCACAAAAACTTGTAAAGCTCGTCAATGGAGAGTTGGGAAATTCCAAAGCTTTAAAGTCGACCATTGTAGTCTATTTAGCGTTCTTAGAAGTCTAACATGCTAGTTTAGCCTTCGTGCAATGTTTCGTAGGGTAAAGATACGAATAGATCAAGTCATGTTTGAAATTGCACAAAAACATGTAAATCTCATCTATGGAGAGTGTTGAGCAATTCCAACACATCAAAGTGGACCGTTGTACTCTATTTAGTGTTCTTAGAAGTCTAACTTGCTAGTTTAGATTTCGTTCAACGTTTCGTAAGTTAAAGATGCGGATAGACCAAGTTATGTTTGAAATGGCATAAAAACGTGTAAAAAGCTCATCTATTGACACAGTAGAGCAATTGCAAAGCATCAGAGTGGACCGTTGTGCTCTATTTTGTGTTATTTGAAGTCTAAGTTGCTAGTTTAGCTTTCGTACAACGTTTTGTAAGTTAAAGATGCGAATAGACCAAGTTATGTTTGAAATTGCACAAAAACGTCAATTGCTTGTCTATGGAGAGAGTTGAGCAATTCCAAAGCATCAAATTCGACCATTGTACTCATTTTAGTGTTCTTAGAAGTCCAACTTGCTAGTTTAGCTTTTGTGCAACGTTTTGTAAGTTAAAGATGCGAATAGACCAAGTTATGTTTGAAATTGCACAAAAACTTGTAAAGCTTATCTATGGAGAGAGTTGAGCAATACCAAAGCATCAAAGTGTACCGTTGTGCTCTATTTTGTGTTTTTAGAAGTCTAAGTTGCTAGTTTAGCTTTCATGCAATGTTTCGTAAGTTCAAGATGCGAATAGACCAACTGATGTTTAAAATTACACAAAAACTTGTAAAGCTCGGCTATGGAGAGAGTTGGGCAATTCCAAAGCATCAAAGTCGACCGTTGTACTCTATTTAGCTTTCTTAGATGTCTAACATGCTACTTTAGCGTTCGTGCAATGTTTCGTAAGGTAAAGATGAGAATAGTCGAAGTTATGTATGAAATGGCGTAAAAACGTGTAAAAAGCTCGTCTATCGAGGGAGTTGAGCAATTGTAAGGCATCAAAGTGGACCGTCGTGCTCTATTTTGTGTTATTAGAAGTCTAATTTGCTATTTTAGCTTTCGTGCAACGTTTCGTAAGTTAAAGATGCGAATAGACCAAGTTATGTTTGAAATTGCACAAAAATGTGAATTGCTCGTCCATGGAGAGAGTTGAGCAATTCCAAAGCATCAAATTGGACCATCGTACCCTATTTAGTGTTCTTAGAAATCTAACATGCTAGTTTAGCCTTCAGGCAAGGTTTCGTGAGGTAAAGATGACGAATAGAACAAGTTATGTTGAAATTGCACAAAAACGTGAAACTCTCGTCTATGGAGAGAGATGAGCAATTCCAAAGCATCAAATTGGACCATTGTACTCTATTTAGTGTTCTTAGAAGTCTACCATGCTAGTTTAGCCTTCGTGCAATGGTTCAGATGGTAAAGACTTGTACATCTTGTCTATGGAGAGTGTTGAGCAATTCCAAAGCATCAAAGTGGACCGTTGTGGTCTATTTTGTGTTATCAGAAGTCTAAGTTACTAGTTTAGCTTTCGTGCAACACTTCACAAGTTAAAGATGCGAATAGACCAAGTGATGTTTGAAATTGCACAAAAACTTATAAAGCTCATTTATGGAGAGAGTTGGGCAATTCCAAAGTATCAAAGTCGACCGTTGTACTCTATTTAGCGTTCTTAGAAGTCTAACATGCTAGTTTAGCCTTCGTGCAATGTTTCGTAAGGTGAAGATGTGAATAGACCAAGTTATGTTTGGAATGACATAAAAACGTGGAAAAAGCACGTCTATCGAGACATTTGAGCAATTGCAAAGCATCAAAGTGGACCGTTGTGCTCTATTTTGTGTTATTAGAAGTCTAACTTCCTAGTTTAGCTTTCGTGCAACGTTTCGTAAGTTAAAGATGCGATAGACCAAGTCATGTCTAAAATTGCACAAAAACGTGAATTGCTCGTCTATGGAGAGAGTTGAGCAATTCCAAAGCATCAAATTGGACCATTGTACTCTATCTAGTGTTCTTAGAAGTCTAACATGATAGTTTGGCCTTCGTGCAATGGTTCGTAAGGTAAATATTCGAATAGATCAAGTAATGTTTGAAATTGCACAAAAACATGTAAATCTCATCTATGGAGAGTGTTGAGCAATTCCAACGCATCAAAGTGGACCGTTGTACTATATTTAGTGTTCTTAGAAGTCTAACTTGCTAGTTTAGCTTTCGTGCAACGATCCGTAAGTTAAAGATGCGAATAGACCAAGTTATGTTTGAAATTGCACAAAAACTCGTAAAGCTCGTCTATGGAAGAGTTGAGCAATTCCACAGCATCAAAGTGGACTGTTGTTCTCTATTTTGTGTTATTAGAAGTCTAAGTGGCTATTTTACCTTTTGTGAAACGTTTCGTAAGTTAAGGATGCCAATAGACCAAGTGATTTTTGCAATTGCACAAAAACTTGTAAAGCTCGTCTATGGAGAGAGTTGGGCAATTCCAAAGCATCAAAGTCGACCGTTGTACTCTATTTAGCGTTCTTAGAAGTCTAACATGCTAGTTTAGCCTTCGTGCAATGTTTCGTGGGGTAAAGATGTTAATAGACCAAGTTATGTTTGAAATAGCGTAAAAACGTGTAAAAAACTCGTCTATCGAGAGAGTTGAGCAATTGCAAAGGATCAAAGTGGACCATTGTGCTCTATTTTGTGTTAGTAGAAGTCTAAATAGCTAGTTTAGCCTTCGTGTAACCTTTCGTAAGTTAAAGATGCGAATAGACCAAGTTATGTTTGAAATTGGACAAAAACGTCAATTGCTCGTCTATGGAGAGAGTTGAGCAATTGCAAAGCATCAAATTGGACCATTGTACTCTATTTAGTGTTCTTAGAAGTCTAACATGTTAGTTTATCCTTCGTGCAACGGTTCAGATGGTAAAGATACGAATAGATCAAGTAATATTTGAAATTGCACAAAAACATGTTAATCTCATCTATGAAGAGTGTTGAGCAATTCTAACGCATCAGAGTGGACCGTCGCACTCTATTTAGTGTTCTTTGAAGTCTAACTTTCTAGTTTAGCTTTCGTGTAACGTTTCGTAAGTTAAAGATGCGAATAGACCAAGTTATGTTTGAAATTCCACAAAAACTTGTAAAGCTCGTCTATGGAGAGAGTTGAGCAATTCCAAAGCATCAAATTGGACCATTATACTCTATTTAGTGTTCTTAGAAGTCTAAAATGCTAGTCTAGCGTTCGGGCACGGTTTCGTGAGGAAAAGATGTGAATAGACCAAGTTATGTTTAAATTGCACAAAAACGTGAAACGCTCATCTATAGAGAGCGTTGAGCACTTCCAAAGCTTCAAAGTGGACTGTTGTACTCTACTTAGTGTGCTTAGAAGTCTGACATGCTAGTTTAGCCTTCGTGCAATGTTACGTAAGGTAGAGATTCAAATAGACCAAGTTATGTTTGAAATGGCATAAAAACGTATAAAGCTCATCTATCGAGAGAGTTGAGCAATTTGTAAGTATCAAAGTGGACCGTTGTACTCTATTTTGTGTTATTAGAAGTTTAGGTTGCTAGTTTAGCTTTCGTGCAACATTTCGTAAGTTAAAGATGCGAATAGTCCAAGTTATGTTTGAAATTGCACAAAAACATGTAAATCTAGTCTATGGAGAGTGTTAAGCAATTCCAACGCATCAAACTGGACCGTTGTGCTCTATTTTGTGTTATTAGAAGTCTAAGTTGCTAGTTTAGCTATTGTGCAAGGTTTCGTAAGTTAAAGATGCGAATAGACCAAGTGATGTTTGAAATTGCACAAAAACTTGTAAAGCTCGTCTATGGAGAGTTGGGAAATTCCAAAGCATCAAAGTCGACCATTGTAGTCTATTTAGGGTTCTTAGAAGTCTAACATGCTAGTTTAGCCTTCGTGCAATGTTTCGTAGGGTAAAGATGTGAATAGACCAAGTTAAGTTTGAAAGGGTGCAAAAACATGTAAAAAGCTCGTCTATCGAGAGAGTTGAGCCATTGGAAAGCATCAAAGTGGACTGTTGTACTCTATTCTGTGTTATTAGAAGTCTAAGTTGCTAGTTTATATTTCTTGCAACGTTTCGTACGGTAAAGATGCGAATAGATCAACTCATGTTTGAAATTGCACAAAAACGTGAATTGCTCATCTACGGAGAGAGTTGCGCAATTCCAAAGCATCAAATTCGACCGTTGTACTCTATTTAGTGTTCTTAGAAATCTAACATGATAGTTTGGCCTTCATGCAAAGGTTCGTAAGGTAAAGATACGAATAGATCAAGTAATGTTTAAAATTGCACAAGAACATGTAAATCTCATCTATGAAGATTGTTGAGCAATTCCAGCGCATCAAAGTGGACCGTTGTACTCTATTTACTGTTCTTAGAAGTCTAACTTGCTAGTTTAGCTTTCGTGCAACGTTTCGTAAGTTAAAAATGCGAATAGACCAAATTATGTTTGAAATTACAAAAAAAGTCAATTGCTCGTCTATGGGGAGAGTTGGGTAATTCCAAAACATCAAATTGGACCATTGTACTCTATTTTGTGTTCTTAGAAGTCTAACATGCTAGTTTAGCCTTCGTGCAATGGTTCGTATGGTAAAGATACGAATAGACCAAGTCATGTTTGAAATTGCACAAAAACTTGTAAAGCTCGTCTATGGAGAGAGTTGGGCAATTCCAAAGCATCAAAGTCGACCAATGTACTCTATTTAGCGTATTTTGAAGTCTAACATGCTAGTTTAGCCTTCGTGCAATGTTTCGTAAGGTAAAGATGCGAATAGACCAAGTTATGTTTGAAATGGTGTAAAAACATGTAAAAAGCTCGTCTATCGAGAGAGTTGAGCAATTGCAAAGCATCAAAGTGAACCGTTGTACTCTATTTTGTGTTCTTAGAAGTCTAACTTGCTAGTTTAGCTTTCGTGCAACGTTTTCGTAAATTAAAGATACGAGTAGACCAAGTGATGTTTGTAATTGCACAAAAACTTGTAAAGCACGTCTATGGAGAGAGTTGGGCAATTCCAAAGCATCAAAGTCGACCATTGTACTCTATTTAGCGTTCTTTGAAGTCTAACATGCTAGTGTAGCCTTCGTGCAATGTTTCATAAGGTAAAGATGCGAATAGACCAAGTTATGTTTGAAATGGCGTAAAAACATGTAAAAAGCTCGTCTATCAAGAGAGTTGAGCAATTGCAAAGCATCAAAGTGGATCATTGTGCTCTATTTTGTGTTATTAGAAGTCTAAGTTGCTAGTTTAGCTTTCGTGCAACGTTTCGTAAGTTAAAGATGCGAATAGACCAAGTGATGTTTGAAATTGTACAAAAACTTGTAAAGCACGTCTGTGGAGAGAGTCGGGCAATTCCAAAACATCAAAGTCGACCGTTGAACTCTATTTAGCATTCTTCGAAGTCTAAATAGCTAGTTTAGCCTTCGTGCAACCTTTCGTAAGTTAAAGATGCGAATAGACCAAGTTATGTTTGAAATTGCACAAAAACGTGAATTGCTCATCTACGGAGAGAGTTGAGCAATTCCAAAGCATCAAATTTTACCATTGTACCCTATTTAGTGTTCTTAGAAGTCTAACATGCTAGTTTAGCCTTCGTGCAATGGTTCAGATGGTAAAGATACGAATAGATCAAGTAATATTTGAAATTGCACAAAAACATGTAAATCTCATCTATGAAGAGTGTTGAGCAATTCTAACGCATCAGAGTGGACCGTCGCACTCTATTTAGTGTTCTTTGAAGTCTAACTTTCTAGTTTAGCTTTCGTGTAACGTTTCGTAAGTTAAAGATGCGAATAGACCAAGTTATGTTTGAAATTCCACAAAAACTTGTAAAGCTCGTCCATGGAGAGAGTTGAGCAATTCCAAAGCATCAAATTGGACCATTATACTCTATTTAGTGTTCTTAGAAGTCTAAAATGCTAGTCTAGCGTTCGGGCACGGTTTCGTGAGGAAAAGATGTGAATAGACCAAGTTATGTTTAAATTGCACAAAAACGTGAAACGCTCATCTATAGAGAGCGTTGAGAACTTCCAAAGCTTCAAAGTGGACTGTTGTACTCTACTTAGTGTGCTTAGAAGTCTGACATGCTAGTTTAGCCTTCGTGCAATGTTACGTAAGGTAAAGATTCAAATAGACCAAGTTATGTTTGAAATGGCATAAAAACGTATAAAGCTCATCTATCGAGAGAGTTGAGCAATTTATAAGCATCAAAGTGGACCCTTGTACTCTATTTTGTGTTATTAGAAGTTTAGGTTGCTAGTTTAGCTTTCGTGCAACATTTCGTAAGTTAAAGATGCGAATAGACCAAGCTATGTTTGAAATTGCACAAAAACATGTAAATCTCGTCTATGGAGAGTGTTAAGCAATTCCAACGCATCAAACTGGACCGTTGTGCTCTATTTTGTGTTATTAGAAGTCTAAGTTGCTAGTTTAGCTATTGTGCAAGGTTTCGTAAGTTAAAGATGCGAATAGACCAAGTGATGTTTGAAATTGCACAAAAACTTGTAAAGCTCGTCAATGGAGAGTTGGGAAATTCCAAAGCTTTAAAGTCGACCATTGTAGTCTATTTAGCGTTCTTAGAAGTCTAACATGCTAGTTTAGCCTTCGTGCAATGTTTCGTAGGGTAAAGATACGAATAGATCAAGTCATGTTTGAAATTGCACAAAAACATGTAAATCTCATCTATGGAGAGTGTTGAGCAATTCCAACACATCAAAGTGGACCGTTGTACTCTATTTAGTGTTCTTAGAAGTCTAACTTGCTAGTTTAGATTTCGTTCAACGTTTCGTAAGTTAAAGATGCGGATAGACCAAGTTATGTTTGAAATGGCATAAAAACGTGTAAAAAGCTCATCTATTGACACAGTAGAGCAATTGCAAAGCATCAGAGTGGACCGTTGTGCTCTATTTTGTGTTATTTGAAGTCTAAGTTGCTAGTTTAGCTTTCGTACAACGTTTTGTAAGTTAAAGATGCGAATAGACCAAGTTATGTTTGAAATTGCACAAAAACGTCAATTGCTTGTCTATGGAGAGAGTTGAGCAATTCCAAAGCATCAAATTCGACCATTGTACTCATTTTAGTGTTCTTAGAAGTCCAACTTGCTAGTTTAGCTTTTGTGCAACGTTTTGTAAGTTAAAGATGCGAATAGACCAAGTTATGTTTGAAATTGCACAAAAACTTGTAAAGCTTATCTATGGAGAGAGTTGAGCAATACCAAAGCATCAAAGTGTACCGTTGTGTTCTATTTTGTGTTTTTAGAAGTCTAAGTTGCTAGTTTAGCTTTCATGCAATGTTTCGTAAGTTCAAGATGCGAATAGACCAACCGATGTTTAAAATTACACAAAAACTTGTAAAGCTCGGCTATGGAGAGAGTTGGGCAATTCCAAAGCATCAAAGTCGACCGTTGTACTCTATTTAGCTTTCTTAGATGTCTAACATGCTACTTTAGCGTTCGTGCAATGTTTCGTAAGGTAAAGATGAGAATAGTCGAAGTTATGTATGAAATGGCGTAAAAACGTGTAAAAAGCTCGTCTATCGAGGGAGTTGAGCAATTGTAAGGCATCAAAGTGGACCGTCGTGCTCTATTTTGTGTTATTAGAAGTCTAATTTGCTATTTTAGCTTTCGTGCAACGTTTCGTAAGTTAAAGATGCGAATAGACCAAGTTATGTTTGAAATTGCACAAAAATGTGAATTGCTCGTCCATGGAGAGAGTTGAGCAATTCCAAAGCATCAAATTGGACCATCGTACCCTATTTAGTGTTCTTAGAAATCTAACATGCTAGTTTAGCCTTCAGGCAAGGTTTCGTGAGGTAAAGATGACGAATAGAACAAGTTATGTTGAAATTGCACAAAAACGTGAAACTCTCGTCTATGGAGAGAGATGAGCAATTCCAAAGCATCAAATTGGACCATTGTACTCTATTTAGTGTTCTTAGAAGTCTACCATGCTAGTTTAGCCTTCGTGCAATGGTTCAGATGGTAAAGACTTGTACATCTTGTCTATGGAGAGTGTTGAGCAATTCCAAAGCATCAAAGTGGACCGTTGTGGTCTATTTTGTGTTATCAGAAGTCTAAGTTACTAGTTTAGCTTTCGTGCAACACTTCACAAGTTAAAGATGCGAATAGACCAAGTGATGTTTGAAATTGCACAAAAACTTATAAAGCTCATTTATGGAGAGAGTTGGGCAATTCCAAAGTATCAAAGTCGACCGTTGTACTCTATTTAGCGTTCTTAGAAGTCTAACATGCTAGTTTAGCCTTCGTGCAATGTTTCGTAAGGTGAAGATGTGAATAAACCAACTTATGTTTGGAATGACATAAAAACGTGGAAAAAGCACGTCTATCGAGACATTTGAGCAATTGCAAAGCATCAAAGTGGACCGTTGTGCTCTATTTTGTGTTATTAGAAGTCTAACTTCCTAGTTTAGCTTTCGTGCAACGTTTCGTAAGTTAAAGATGCGATAGACCAAGTCATGTCTAAAATTGCACAAAAACGTGAATTGCTCGTCTATGGAGAGAGTTGAGCAATTCCAAAGCATCAAATTGGACCATTGTACTCTATCTAGTGTTCTTAGAAGTCTAACATGATAGTTTGGCCTTCGTGCAATGGTTCGTAAGGTAAATATTCGAATAGATCAAGTAATGTTTGAAATTGCACAAAAACATGTAAATCTCATCTATGGAGAGTGTTGAGCAATTCCAACGCATCAAAGTGGACCGTTGTACTATATTTAGTGTTCTTAGAAGTCTAACTTGCTAGTTTAGCTTTCGTGCAACGATCCGTAAGTTAAAGATGCGAATAGACCAAGTTATGTTTGAAATTGCACAAAAACTCGTAAAGCTCGTCTATGGAAGAGTTGAGCAATTCCACAGCATCAAAGTGGACTGTTGTTCTCTATTTTGTGTTATTAGAAGTCTAAGTGGCTATTTTACCTTTTGTGAAACGTTTCGTAAGTTAAGGATGCCAATAGACCAAGTGATTTTTGCAATTGCACAAAAACTTGTAAAGCTCGTCTATGGAGAGAGTTGGGCAATTCCAAAGCATCAAAGTCGACCGTTGTACTCTATTTAGCGTTCTTAGAAGTCTAACATGCTAGTTTAGCCTTCGTGCAATGTTTCGTGGGGTAAAGATGTTAATAGACCAAGTTATGTTTGAAATAGCGTAAAAACGTGTAAAAAGCTCGTCTATCGAGAGAGTTGAGCAATTGCAAAGGATCAAAGTGGACCATTGTGCTCTATTTTGTGTTAGTAGAAGTCTAAGTTGCTACTTTAGCTTTCGTGCGACGTTTTGTAAGTTAAAGATGCGAATAGACCAAGTTATGTTTGAAATTGGACAAAAACGTCAATTGCTCGTCTATGGAGAGAGTTGAGCAATTGCAAAGCATCAAATTGGACCATTGTACTCTATTTAGTGTTCTTAGAAGTCTAACATGTTAGTTTATCCTTCGTGCAACGGTTCATATGGTAAAGCTACGAATAGATCAAGTACTCTTTGAAATTGCACAAAAACATGTAAATCTCATCTACGGAGAGTGTTGAGAAAATCCAATGCATCAAAGTGGACCGTGGTACTCTATTTAGTGTTCCTAGAAGTCTAACTTGCTAGTTTAGCTTTCGTGCAACGTTCCGTAAGTTAAAGATGCGAATAGACCAAGTTTTGTTTGGAATGGCGTAAAAACATGTAAAAAGCTCGTCTATCGAGAGAGTTGAGCAATTGCAAGGCATCAAAGTGGACCGTTGTGCTCTATTTTGTGTTATTAGAAGTCTAAGTTGCTAGTTTAGCTTTCGTGCAACGTTTCGTAAGTTAAAGATGCGAATAGACCAAGTGATGTTTGAAATTGCACAAAAACTTGTAAACCTCATCCATGGAGAGAGTTGGGCAATTCCATAGCATGAAAGTCGACCGTTGTACTCTATTTAGCGTTCTTAGAAGTCTAACATGCTACTTTAGCCTTCTGCAATGTTTCGTAAGGTAAAGATGCGAATAGACCAAGTTATGTTTGAAATGGCATAAAAACGTGTAAAAAGCTCGCCTATCGAGACAGTTGAGCAATTGCAAAGTGTGAAAGTGGACTGTTGTGCTCTATTTTGAGTTATTAGAAGTCTAAGTTGCTAGTTTAGCTTTCGTGCAACGTTTCGTAAGTTAAAGATGCGAATAGACCAAGTCATGTCTAAAATTGCACAAAAACGTGAATTGCTCGTCTATGGAGAGTGTTGAGCAATTCCAACGCATCAAAGTGGACCGTTGTACTCTATTTAGTGTTCTTAGAAGTCTAACTTGCTAGTTTAGCTTTCGTGTAACGTTCCGTAAGTTAAAGAAGCGAACAGACCAAGTTATGTTTGAAATTGCACAAAAACTCGTAAAGCTCGTCTATGGAAAGAGTTGAGCAATTCCATAGTATCAAAGTGGACCGTTGTTCTCTATTTTGTGTTATTAGAAGTCTAAGTTGCTATTTTAGCTTTTGTGAAACGTTTCGTAAGTTAAGGATGCGAATAGACCAAGTGATGTTTACAATTGCACAAAAACTTGTAATGCTCGTCTATGGAGAGTGTTGGGCAATTCCAAAGCATCAAAGTCGACCGTTGTACTCTAGTTAGCGTTCTTGGAAGTCTAACATGCTAGTTTAGCCTTCGTGCAATGTTTCGTGGGGTGAAGATGCTAATAGACCAACTTATGTTTGAAATAGCATAAAAACGTGTAAAAAGTTCGTCTATCGAGAGAGTTGAGCAATTGCAAAGCATCAAAGTGGACCGTTGTGCTCTATTTTGTGTTATTGGAAGTCTAAGTTGCTACTTTAGCTTTCGTGCAACGTTTTGTAAGTTAAAGATGCGAATAGACCAAGTTATATTTGAAATTGGACAAAAACGTCAATTGCTCGTCTATGGAGAGAGTTGAGCAATTGCAAAGCATCAAATTGGACCATTGTACTCTATTTAGTGTTCTTAGAAGTCTAACATGTTAGTTTAGCCTTCGTGCAACGGTTCATATATTAAAGCTACGAATAGATCAAGTACTCTTTGAAATTGCACAAAAACATGTAAATCTCATCTACGGAGAGTGTTGAGCAAATCCAATGCATCAAAGTGGACCATTGTACTCTATTTAGTGTTCCTAGAAGTCTAACTTGCTAGTTTAGCTTTCGTGTAACGTTCCGTAAGTTAAAGATGCAAATAGACCAAGTTATGTTTGAAATTGCACAAAAACTCGTAAAGCTCGTCTATGGAAGAGTTGAGCAATTCCACGGCATCAAAGTGGACCGTTGTTGGGTCTAAATTAACCTTACTAGCAAGTGTACTAGTCGGCGACTACAGCACAATGATAATTAAGGGTCGAATCCATGGGGACGGTGTTATGTCTAATCCAAATGTATATTTGTATGTATATATGGACAATGCAATCAAAAGTAAAGTTCAACTCAAGATTGTTTGGGTTGGTAATTAAACTAAGACAAGTAAAGAGCAAAGTATTTTTGGTATTTTCTTAGAATAGGGATGCAACTAATACAAATGAGATGAACACCAAGGTTTTGGAATCCCCCTTGAGAAATGACTTGCAATGACACAAATTCACACACATATTTGCTAATTCGGGCATAACGAATCCGTACCTAAGTCGGTTTTAGCGCACTTAAGCCAAATCTCCCTAAAATCGATTACTAGCCATCTTATTGGTCTAGGTCGGATATTCCTAAATACATTCTAGCCATCCTATTGGTCTAAACATGCATAGGAATTCATGAAGTTCTATGGAGATTAGGATTCATACAAATTGTCACCTAATTAAAGGGAGACACATTCATAATCAAGTGTTTCAAGAAGCATAATCTACTTGACATATTATTGTCTAAGCAAATTCTCCAAACAATTTCATCCAAAAACCTAAAGTGTTGGCCAAACACCACAAGCATGAAAAAATTGCAATCAAACATAGAAACACAAGATTTATACCCAAATCAACTCATATGTATGTAAATCAAGTCATAAACAAAGTCATCAAACCCAAGGCTTCATCCTAGCCTTGGCACAAGAGGTTTAGTTACACATAATGAGAGAAAAACACAAAAGGAGAGATGAGAAAATCATGAATAAACCCAATTAGTTGAGTAGATCCAAGTTGAGCTGAAGAATCTCTCCTCCTAGCTCCAAGAGTCGCCTCTCCCTCTGCTTTCGCTCCCCAGAAATTCAGTTCTAGGTCTAAAAACTCCCGTAGCTCGGACAAATCGTGACTTAAAACACCTCAGAAAATTGCTTTTCACGCCTAGGCGCGTTGTTTTCACGCCTAGGCGTGCACAACTTAAAATTCAAGTCCAACTCTCTGGACTGGGCGTGCAGGAGTGATCCTGGGCGTGCACAATTTGTGCGCCTAGGCGCGCCACGCCTAGGCGCGCGCCTAGGCGCGTTACCCCTAGGCACATGATTCAAATGACTATAACTTCTCCATATGACCTCCGATTTGCATGATTTTAGATTCTACAGAAATCTTGAGATGTCTAGTTTCCAATGCCTTTTGTTGCGCTCAATTCCAATAACGTGACAGAAAGTTATGACTATTTTAACACACGAAGGTCGGTGGACATTTTCTTCAATTCAGCCCTTTTTCCGTCGCTTTTCATCCAAACCGCAATCAACCTATCAAAATACAAATCAACACATAAATACACTCATTATTTATCAAAAGAAAGCTTAAGAGGGGGATATTTCTACCAAAAACAATAGGTATTATCATACCTATCAAACACCCCACACTTAAACCTTACTTGTCCTCAAGTAAAACTAAACAAAGTACATCTACCAACTAAAATCCTAACTCACTAACGCAGGAATCGCGATTGCATTTAGCATATGCAACAAGCCGTTAAACCCCTAGGTGTCCCTAGTGGAGGAGTTTTGTCTCCTGAGGGCTTACAAGAACGACACCCACAAACGTTTCAAGATAACTCAAATCAAACATATGGGAGGGAAATCACTAGAATCGAAACAATATACATCAATGCCATGCAATCAAAAAGATGTGGAGACCCCACACTTCATCCAAACATATACTCAATGAAGATTATCCGTCTACTCAATCACTTCGTCTACATTAAGTGCGTGCAAAGAAGAAATGTATAATTATTTGGCTTCCAAGAGTTCATAGGCGCCAAACATAGTCACATTCCAAGAATTCCAAGAACAGTCAAGTAGTAATACCAAGGCACTTTTATTTATATACATACTTCTCTTCTTCTTATTATTATTTTTTTTATTTATTATTATTATTACTATTATTATTTTTTTTTGCTAGGCCCGTGCAATGCTCACTCCTTTAAGCTTTCTAGTCAACCCATGTAACGAGTTCTCAACCAATGACTCCCAACCAGTTGGTTTAGGGCATTATGTGATAAAGCACGCCTCGGATCAATCACTCGAGTTGAAAAGGCTTCGAAGTTAAGCTAGCCTAGTATGTTCATCAAGATTGTCTTACCTTTTTATGCGAAACTCGAGTTGGTTAGACAAGAGCCCCGGTTACTCGGCAAGATCACAAGAGCGGAACATGCTTTTAATCATCATCAAATTTATTTTTTTTCATTTTTTTTAACATGCATATAATTAACTAGTGACAAGAATATAACTAACACGGTGTTCTAGATCATCTTAGAGAAAGTCCACATCCAACATCTATTCACCCAAGTCATACCCCACAAGCACACATTCTCGTGCAGGTGAATTACAGTGGTTGTGCAATAGAGTAGACGTCAAGCATATAGAAGGATATGATGGGTTCCACAAACCAAGATTAGCTGCATTTCAATATAGCACTCAATTCAATAGAAAATTCCCATAAATATGCAAGATTCAAGCACTAAATTTTATTTATTATTTTTTTTTTAAATTTTCAATTTCTTTGTTTTTTTTTTTTAAATTCAGCTACTACAAAAATCATGTGAAATTTTGCACAAGATAATCCATATGCAGTCCACCACCCCACACTTTAAAGAATGCATTGTCCTCAATGCAAAACATAACAATGTAATAATGCACTAAAAAGAGGACAAGTTGAAACAATACAACCTGGGGGTTGGAGTCATGCATCGAGTGGATTGGGGTGCTGGCCTGGCCACAATTCTTCAATGTCTATATGCACCCTCCTCTTGTCTTCAGCTAGACGAGATCCACCACTTTGCAGTGGCTCAATAAATAGGGCACAAACATCCTTTTTTGATGTGCCCATCAAAAAGATTCTATCTCTAAATTCCTTTGGCCCTCTTGGTTGAAATTGTAGTTTTCCATGCCAATGGAAGAGATATTTTGAGTAGAGGGGAAGCTTCTTCAATGATCTTGCAATGTAGCTCTCCATGCTTTGTTGAAGCTTCCATTTTTTCTTTGTTGGCAAAATTTCCTCCAGGATTTGCATTATGGAAGCACTGAGATTTACATTAAGCTCCTCAACTCCAATAAAGTCAATGAATTGTGCTTCAAATGGTGATAGCACCTGATTGTGGAGTGTGGTATCCTCATGCCTCTCTACAAAGTTATCATATTCTTCCTCCACCTTATCATCATACTTGTTCTCCAAATCTTCAGCTTTCAAATTTTTTTCGGAATCGACAAGAGCTTTCTCTTCTATATCTTGCTCAATCCATGTAGGTCCATTAATTTCTTGTTCGATTGAAACTATCTCACATTCTGCAGCTGATGGAGACTTCTCTGATTCTTCTAAATCAATGCCCTCCTTCATTGGTGGATCCATCTCCGAAAGTGAAGTGAGAAGCATTATCTCATACTCCTCTTCATCCACATAATTATACTCAATTTTTCCTCTAAGCTCCAACTTTTTGTCATTGCTTAATGTAACTGCTTGAGTTGTCTCACATATATCTTTCCCCTCACTTGTTTTCATCATAGGTTGGCAAAGCTGATTTTTGTTTGATACCATCCTATGCGTTGCCTCTGCTAAAGTTTGGGTACTCACATTTAAGGAATCGAGTATGTCATCCAATGATGACTCATGTCTTTGCTCAAGCGGTGGTGGTGAAGCCCATTGACACATCTCCTCTCTACAAGCTTGAGTGTTTGCTTTCAACTTTTGGGTACTCGTAACCAATGCATTTAGTACGTCTTGTAGATATGAGTCTTGTGCTTGCTCAAGCAATGGTGGTGGTGCTGCTTGTGTAGGAACAAATTGATGCTGGTAGTTGTTCCATAGGAATTGAGGTCGTTCACACCATCCAGAGTTATAAGTGTTGGAGAAGGAGTTGCATGGTGGATATGGGGCATGGTCTGGAGGAGTTGTCCTTGCATTATATCCTTGCAAATATAAGCTCGACCCATAAAAACCTGCTTCCTGATAAGCACATGGTGGAGGATATCCCATCTCAAAGCATATGCCAACAAAAGAAAAATTAGTTAACAAATAATATGTACAAGTATTATGTACAAACAAAGGAAAAGAGAAAAAAAAAATAAAAATTATGGACAAATAACAAAAATGGATCAAACGTAAGCTACCATCCCCGGCAACGACGCCATAAACTTGTTGGGTCTAAATTAACCTTACTAGCAAGTGTACTAGTCGGCGACTACAGCACAATGATAAGCAAGGGTCGAATCCACAGGGACGGTGTTATGTCTAATCCAAATGTATATTTGTATGTATATATGGACAATGCAATCAAAAGTAAAGTTCAACTCAAGATTGTTTGGGTTGGTAATTAAACTAAGACAAGTAAAGAGCAAAGTATTTTTGGTATTTTCTTAGAATAGGGATGCAACTAATACAAATGAGATGAACACCAAGGTTTTGGAATCCCCCTTGAGAAATGACTTGCAATGACACAAATTCACACACATATTTGCTAATTCGGGCATAACGAATCCGTACCTAAGTCGGTTTTAGCGCACTTAAGCCAAATCTCCCTAAAATCGATTACTAGCCATCTTATTGGTCTAGGTCGGATATTCCTAAATACATTCTAGCCATCCTATTGGTCTAAACATGCATAGAAATTCATGAAGTTCTATGGAGATTAGGATTCATACAAATTGTCACCTAATTAAAGGGAGACACATTCATAATCAAGTGTTTCAAGAAGCATAATCTACTTGACATATTATTGTCTAAGCAAATTCTCCAAACAATTTCATCCAAAAACCTAAAGTGTTGGCCAAACACCACAAGCATGAAAAAATTGCAATCAAACATAGAAACACAAGATTTATACCCAAATCAACTCATATGTATGTAAATCAAGTCATAAACAAAGTCATCAAACCCAAGGCTTCATCCTAGCCTTGGCACAAGAGGTTTAGTTACACATAATGAGAGAAAAACACAAAAGGAGAGATGAGAAAATCATGAATAAACCCAATTAGTTGAGTAGATCCAAGTTGAGCTGAAGAATCTCTCCTCCTAGCTCCAAGAGTCGCCTCTCCCTCTGCTTTCGCTCCCCAGAAATTCAGTTCTAGGTCTAAAAACTCCCGTAGCTCGGACAAATCGTGACTTAAAACACCTCAGAAAATTGCTTTTCACGCCTAGGCGCGTTGTTTTCATGCCTAGGCGTGCACAACTTAAAATTCAAGTCCAACTCTCTGGACTGGGCGTGCAGGAGTGATCCTGGGCGTGCACAATTTGTGCGCCTAGGCGCGCCACGCCTAGGCGCGCGCCTAGGCGCGTTACCCCTAGGTACATGATTCAAATGACCATAACTTCTCCATATGACCTCCGATTTGCATGATTTTAGATTCTCCGGAAATCTTGAGATGTATAGTTTCCAATGCCTTTTGTTGCGCTCAATTCCAATAACGTGACAGAAAGTTATGACTATTTGAACACACGAAGGTCGGTGGACATTTTCTTCAATTCAGCCCTTTTTCCGTCGCTTTTCATCCAAACCACAATCAACCTATCGAAATACAAATCAACACATAAATACACTCATTATTTATCAAAAGAAAGCTTAAGAGGGGGATATTTCTACCAAAAACAATAGGTATTATCATACCTATCAACCGTTGTTCTCTATTTTGTGTTATTAGAAGTCTAAGTTGCTATTTTACCTTTTGTGAAACGTTTCGTAAGTTAAGGATGCCAATAGACCAAGTGATTTTTGCAATTGCACAAAAACTTGTAAAGCTCGTCTATGCAGAGAGTTGGGCAATTCCAAAGCATCAAAGTCGACCGTTGTACTCTATTTAGCGTTCTTAGAGGTCTAACATGCTAGTTTAGTTTTCGTGCAATGTTTCGTGGGGTGAAGATGTTAATAGAACAAGTTATGTTTGAAATAGCGTAAAAACGTGTAAAAAGCTCGTCTATCGAGAGAGTTGAGCAATTGCAAAGGATCAAAGTGGACCATTGTGCTCTATTTTGTGTTATTAGAAGTCTAAGTTGCTACTTTAGCTTTCGTGCGACGTTTTGTAAGTTAAAGATGCGAATAGACCAAGTTATGTTTGAAATTGGACAAAAACATCAATTGCTCGTCTATGGAGAGAGTTGAGCAATTTGCAAAGCATCAAATTGGACCATTGTACTCTATTTAGTGTTCTTAGAAGTCTAACATGTTAGTTTATCCTTCGTGCAACGGTTCATATGGTAAAGCTACGAATAGATCAAGTACTCTTTGAAATTGCACAAAAACATGTAAATCTCATCTACGGAGAGTGTTGAGAAAATCCAATGCATCAAAGTGGACCGTTGTACTCTATTTAGTGTTCCTAGAAGTCTAACTTGCTAGTTTAGCTTTCGTGTAACGTTCCGTAAGTTAAAGATGCAAATAGACCAAATTATGTTTGAAATTGCACAAAAACTCGTAAAGCTCGTCTATGGAAGAGTTGAGCAATTCCACAGCATCAAAGTGGACCGTTGTTCTCTATTTTGTGTTATTAGAAGTCTAAATTGCTATTTTACCTTTTGTGAAACGTTTCGTAAGTTAAGAATGCCAATAGACCAAGTGATTTTTGCAATTGCACAAAAACTTGTAAAGCTCGTCTATGGAGAGAGTTGGGCAATTCCAAAGCATCAAAGTCGACCGTTGTACTCTATTTAGCGTTCTTAGAGGTCTAACATGCTAGTTTAGCCTTCGTGCAATGTTTCGTAGGGTGAAGATGTTAATAGACCAAGTTATGTTTGAAATAGCGTAAAAACGTGTAAAAAGCTCGTCTATCGAGAGAGTTGAGCAATTGCAAAGGATCAAAGTGGACCATTGTGCTATATTTTGTGTTATTAGAAGTCTAAGTTGCTACTTTAGCTTTCGTGCGACGTTTTGTAAGTTAAAGATGCGAATAGACCAAGTTATGTTTGAAATTGGACAAAAACATCAATTGCTCGTCTATGGAGAGAGTTGAGCAATTTGCAAAGCATCAAATTGGACCATTGTACTCTATTTAGTGTTCTTAGAAGTCTAACATGTTAGTTTATCCTTCGTGCAATGGTTCATATGGTAAAGCTACGAATAGATCAAGTACTCTTTGAAATTGCACAAAAACATGTAAATCTCATCTACGGAGAGTGTTGAGAAAATCCAATGCATCAAAGTGGACCGTTGTACTCTATTTAGTGTTCCTAGAAGTCTAACTTGCTAGTTTAGCTTTCGTGTAACGTTCCGTAAGTTAAAGATGCAAATAGACCAAATTATGTTTGAAATTGCACAAAAACTCGTAAAGCTCGTCTATGGAAGAGTTGAGCAATTCCACAGCATCAAAGTGGACCGTTGTTCTCTATTTTGTGTTATTAGAAGTCTAAGTTGCTATTTTACCTTTTGTGAAACGTTTCGTAAGTTAAGAATGCCAATAGACCAAGTGATTTTTGCAATTGCACAAAAACTTGTAAAGCTCGTCTATGGAGAGAGTTGGGCAATTCCAAAGCATCAAAGTCGACCGTTGTACTCTATTTAGCGTTCTTAGAGGTCTAACATGCTAGTTTAGCCTTCGTGCAATGTTTCGTGGGGTGAAGATGTTAATAGACCAAGTTATGTTTGAAATAGCGTAAAAACGTGTAAAAAGCTCGTCTATCGAGAGAGTTGAGAAATTGCAAAGGATCAAAGTGGACCATTGTGCTCTATTTTGTGTTATTAGAAGTCTAAGTTGCTACTTTAGCTTTCGTGCGACGTTTTGTAAGTTAAAGATGCGAATAGACCAAGTTATGTTTGAAATTGGACAAAAATGTCAATTGCTCGTCTATGGAGAGAGTTGAGCAATTGCAAAGCATCAAATTGGACCATTGTACTCTATTTAGTGTTCTTAGAAGTCTAACATGTTAGTTTATCCTTCGTGCAACGATTCATATGGTAAAGCTACGAATAGATCAAGTACTCTTTGAAATTGCACAAAAACATGTAAATCTCATCTACGGAGAGTGTTCTTAGAAGTCTAACTTGCTAGTTTAGCTTTCGTGTAATGTTCCGTAAGTTAAAGATGCAAATAGACCAAGTTATGTTTGAAATTGCACAAAAACTCGTAAAGCTCGTCTATGAAAGTGTTGAGCAATTCCACAGCATCAAACTGGACCGTTGTTCTCTATTTTGTGTTATTAGAAGTCTAAGTTGCTATTTTACCTTTTGTGAAACGTTTCGTAAGTTAAGGATGCCAATAGACCAAGTGATTTTTGCAATTGCACAAAAACTTGTAAAGCTCGTCTATGGAGAGAGTTGGGCAATTCCAAAGCATCAAAGTCGACCATTGTACTCTATTTAGCGTTCTTAGAAGTCTAACATGCCAGTTTAGCCTTCGTGCAATGTTTCGTGGGGTAAAGATGTTAATAGACCAAGTTATGTTTGGAATAGCGTAAAAACGTGTAAAAAGCTCTTCTATCGAGAGAGTTGAGCAATTGCAAATGATCAAAGTGGACCATTGTGCTCTATTTTGTGTTATTAGAAGTCTAAGTGGCTACTTTAGCTTTCGTTCGACGTTTTGTAAGTTAAAGATGCGAATAGACCAAGTTATGTTTGAAATTGGACAAAAACGTCAATTGCTCGTCTATGGAGAGAGTTGAGCAATTGCAAAGCATCAAATTGGACCATTGTACTCTATTTAGTGTTCTTAGAAGTCTGACATGTTAGTTTATCCTTTGTGCAATGGTTCATATGGTAAAGCTACGAATAGATCAAGTACTCTTTGAAATTGCACAAAAACATGTAAATCTCATCTACGGAGAGTGTTGAGAAAATCCAATGCATCAAAGTGGACCGTTGTACTCTATTTAGTGTTCCTAGAAGTCTAACTTGCTAGTTTAGCTTTCGTGCAACGTTCCGTAAGTTAAAGATGCGAATAGACCAAGTTTTGTTTGGAATGGCTTAAAAACGAGTAAAAAGCTCGTCTATCGAGAGAGTTGAGCAATTGCAAGGCATCAAAGTGGACCGTTGTGCTCTATTTTGTGTTATTAGAAGTCTAAGTTGCTAGTTAAGCTTTCGTGCAACGTTTCGTAAGTTAAAGATGCGAATAGACCAAGTGATGTTTGAAATTGCACAAAAACTTGTAAACCTCATCCATGGAGAGAGTTGGGCAATTCCAAAGCATGAAAGTCGACCGTTGTACTCTATTTAGCGTTCTTAGAAGTCTAACGTGCTACTTTAGCCTTCGTGCAATGTTTCGTAAGGTAAAGATGCGAATAGACCAAGTTATGTTTGAAATGGCATAAAAACATGTAAAAAGCTCGCCTATCGAGACAGTTGAGCAATTGCAAAGTGTGAAAGTGGACCGTTGTGCTCTATTTTGAGTTATCAGAAGTCTAAGTTGCTAGTTTAGCTTTCGTGCAATGTTTCGTAAGTTAAAGATGCGAATAGACCAAGTCATGTCTAAAATTGCACAAAAACGTGAATTGCTCGTCTATGGAGAGTGTTGAGCAATTCCAACGCATCAAAGTGGACCGTTGTACTCTATTTAGTGTTCTTAGAAGTCTAACTTGCTAGTTTAGCTTTCGTGTAACGTTCCGTAAGTTAAAAAAGCGAACAAACCAAGTTATGTTTGAAATTGCACAAAAACTCGTAAAGCTCGTTTATGGAAAGAGTTGAGCAATTCCACAGTATCAAAGTGGACCGTTGTTCTCTTTTTTGTGTTATTAGAAGTCTAAGTTGCTATTTTAGCTTTTGTGAAACATTTCGTAAGTTAAGGATGCGAATAGACCAAGTGATGTTTACAATTGCACAAAAACTTGTAAAGCTCGTCTATGGAGAGTGTTGGGCAATTCCAAAGCATCAAAGTCGACCATTGTACTCTATTTAGCGTTCTTGGAAGTCTAACATGCTAGTTTAGCCTTCGTGCAATGTTTCGTGGGGTGAAGATGCTAATAGACCAACTTATGTTTGAAATAGCATAAAAACGAGTAAAAAGCTCGTCTATCGAGAGAGTTGAGCAATTGCAAAGCAACAAAGTGGACCGTTGTGCTCTATTTTGTGTTATTGGAAGTCTAAGTTGCTACTTTAGCTTTCGTGCAACGTTTTGTAAGTTAAAGATGCGAATAGACCAAGTTATATTTGAAATTGGACAAAAACGTCAATTGCTCGTCTATGGAGAGAGTTGAGCAATTGCAGAGCATCAAATTGGACCATTGTACTCTATTTAGTGTTCTTAGAAGTCTAACATGTTAGTTTAGCCTTCGTGCAACGGTTCATATATTAAAGCTACGAATAGATCAAGTACTCTTTGAAATTGCACAAAAACATGTAAATCTCATCTACGGAGAGTGTTGAGCAAATCCAATGCATCAAAGTGGACCGTTGTACTCTATTTAGTGTTCCTAGAAGTCTAACTTGCTAGTTTAGCTTTCGTGTAACGTTCTGTAAGTTAAAGATGCAAATAGACCAATTTTTGTTTGAAATGGCGTAAAAACGTGCAAAATGCTCGTCTATCGAGAGAGTTGAGCAATTGCAAAGCATCAAAGTGGAACGTTGTGCTCTATTTTGTGCTATTAGAAGTCTAAGTTGCTAGTTTAGCTTCCGTGCAACGTTTCGTAAAGATGCGAATAGACCAAGTGATGTTTGAAATTGTACAATAACTTGTAAAGCTCGTCTATGGAGAGAGTTGGGAAATTCCAAAGCATCAAAGTCGACCGTTGTACTCTATTTAGCGTTCTTAGAAGTCTAACATGCTACTTTAGCCTTCGTGCAATGTTTCACAAGGTAAAGATGCGAATAGACCAAGTTATGTTTTAAATGGCATAAAAATGTGTAAAAAGCTCGTCTATCGAAAGAGTTGTGCAATTCCAAAGCATCAAAGTGGACTGTTGTGCCCTATTTTGTGTTATTAGAAGTCTAAGTTGCTAGTTTAGCTTTCGTGCAACGTTTCGTAAGTTAAAGATGCGAATAGACCAAGTGATGTTTGAAATAGCACAAAAACTTGTAAAGCTCGTCTATGGAGAGAGTTGAGCAATTCCAAAGCATCAAAGTGGACCGTTGTGCTCTATTTTTTATTATTAGAAGTCTAAGTTGCACGTTTCGCTTTCATGCAACGTTTCGTAAGTTAAAGATACGAATAGACCAAGTGATGTTTGAAATTGCACAAAAACTTGTAAAGCTCGTTCGTGGAGAGAGTTGGGCAATTCCAAAGCATCAAAGTCGACCGTTGTACTTTAGTTAGCTTTCTTAGAAGTCTAATATGCTACTTTAGCCTTCGTGCAATGTTTCGTAAGGTAAAGATGCGAATAGACCAAGTTATGTTTGAAATGGCGTAAAAACGTGTAAGAAGCTCGTCTATTGAGAGAGTTGAGCAATTGCAAAGCATCAAAGTGGACCGTTGTGCTCTATTTTGTCTTACTAGAAGTCTAAGTTCCTAGTTTAGCTTTCGTGCAATGTTTCGTAAGTTAAAGATGCGAATAGACCAAGTGATATTTGAAATTGCACAAAAACTTGTAAAGCTCGTCCATGGAGAGAGTTGGGTCATTCTAAAGCATCAAAGTCGACCGTTGTACTCTATTTAGCGTTCTTCGAAATCTAACATGCTAGCTTAGCCTTCGTGCAATGTTTCATTTGGTAAAGATGCGAATAGACCAAGTTATGTTTGAAATGGCATAAAAACGTGTGAAAAGCTCATCTATCGAGAGAGTTGAGCAATTGCAAAGCATCAAAGTGGACCGTTGTGCTCTATTTTGTGTTATTAGAAGTCTAAGTTGCTAGTTTAGCTTTTGTGCAACGTTTCGTAAGTTAAAGATGCGAATAGACCAAGTGATATTTGGAATTGCATAAAAACTTGTAAAGCTCATCCATGGAGAGAGTTGGGTAATTCCAAAGCATCAAAGTCGACTGTTGTACTCTATTTAGCGTTCTTCGAAGTCTAACATGGTAGCTTAGCCTTCGTGCAATGTTTCATAAGATAAAGATGCGAATAGACCAAGTTCTGTTTGAAATGGCATAAAAATGTGTGAAAAGCTCATCTATCGAGAGAGTTGAGCAATTGCAAAGCATCAAAGTGGACCGTTGTGCTCTATTTTGTGTTATTAGAAGTCTAAGTTTCTAGTTTAGCTTTCGTGCAATGTTTCGTAAGTTAAAGATGCGAATAGACAAGTGATGTTTGAAATTGCACAAAAACTTGTAAAGCTCGTCTATGGAGAGAGTTGGGCAATTCCAAAGCATCAAAGTCGACCGTTGTACTCTATTTAGCGTTCTTCGAAGTCTAACACTGTCATATCCTAATCTAATTTTACACTATTCGTAGTATCTTATCGTGGTGGTTGAGGTGGAGTGAACCTCTGTGTTGGTGAATCGGTATTTGAAGAGAATAAAATTAAAGTGTGAATAAATATTTTAATAAATGGGGAATTTTAAAAGAAAACTTTTGGAGTAAAAAAAAAAATACTTAAATCAGATTTAAATTTGATTTGTTATGAATTTTGAAGTAAATTGTAACAATTTAGTTGGGGGTGTTTTTGACAGGTGGGTGTTTTTGGTAAGTCAAAGTTATTATAAAAAAAAACTTAAAACGAAAAAAAACCTTACGCAGTTTTTTCTTTTTTTTTTCCTTTTCTCTCTTCCGTACATCTTTGTTACTATTCATTTTCTGAGTTCGACGACGGTGAGCGACACCACCGGTGTCAAAAGAAGCGTATTGACGAGACGAGTCTAACCCAACTTGAATCACGTCGATCGGAGTTGTCGTTAGGGAGATATCGGAGTTTGAAGTTCCGATTTCCTCGGATTTCTTTTGGTCGATCCGGCCGATTCCGGCAACGGTTTGACGTGTTTCAGGTACCTATGAGTTTATCTCATCGAGTTCTTCAATTTGATATAAGATTTGACAGGTTTGGGTGGTCGGATCGCCGGCGATGGGGTTAAATGGGTTTCCGGCGAGTTGACCGAGTCATGCCGAGTTGACTCAGTTGACCGGCGAGTTGACTCGGTTGACTGGCGAGTTGACATGCCGGTTACTATTTGACTATTGACTTTGACTCGGTTACTATTTATACGTTGACTTTGACCAGTACTATATGGCCGTTGACCATAGTTGACCGACCGTATTTTTTTACAGTATTTACATATATCGTGTTTTTCGGTGTAGACGGTGGTCACGGTTGAGATTCGGAGCGGGTTAACTTTTGGAGTTAGGGGTTGTCTGGGACGCGTGCTTGGTTTTAGCACTCTGATTTCCAGGTAGGGGTTTCCTTACTCTTGCATGTGACTTTAGAGTTCCGGTTTACGGACTCTGGTGATATTATGGTTTTGTCGGTTTCCGGGGGTGGAAATACGACCTATTTTGCATGTTGATTTATATTCCCTGTTATATATATCACTGTTGGTATGTTTTCTGAGAGTGAGGTGATTGGAGGTGTTGGATGTGGATGTGGATATGGATGTGGATGTGGATTGTGGGCCCATATAGGCGCCCAAATGATCAGATATGGATTTCTGATGGATGATATATATACATATACAGACCGGATATATACCGGTGGACCGTCTGAGATGGGGTGCATCACAGGGGACGCCCTCTGGTGTAGGCTATGCTATCGGGATACCCGATCCTCATCCAGTTTCGGTGTGGACCTGGATTGGGAGACACCCTACGGGGATTAGGGTGGGTCCAGGGGTGTGATGGATTGTTGGAGATTGATGTGGTGATTACAGTGTTGGATAGCCTTATCGGCTACCATTTCACTTGATTGGATTGGTGTATGGATTTCTGGAGACCAGTGTTGGTGGTTCCAGTGTTGCTTAGCCTTATCGGCTATTGTGCTATTTGGTTGACTTACTGATGGATGTATATTTCCTGTATTGCATACTATGCGTTTCGTTTCTGGATTTATCATTATTATTTATGGATATTGGCATTTCCTCTCTACGCCCTACTGAGCTTTGTGGCTCACCCCTCTTCTTTATCCCCCTTTCAGGTGAGTTGGATGTAGGTGATGGCGGTCAGCGGGGGGTGCGTGAGCTGGTGTGTAGCCTTGGGCTGACTCTTAGTGGGTGTGGGAACTTTTGTATTGTATTGGTATATATCCTATATGGTTTGGTATCGGGTAGATATGTTTTATTCTTCCGCTATTGTATATGTAGACAGGTGGATGTACCTTGTGGATAGTATGGTAGTTCTTATTATTATTATTATTATGTCTGTTGGGTTTAGTCGCAGATTTGGGATCTGGTTCGGGGGATGGGGTGTCCCCTGCCGGTCACGTGCCTGTGGTATAGGTATACTTCGGTATATCTTAGGAGAGAGGGGCGTGACAGTTTGGTATCGGAGCTGTAGGTTTAGAAACTTATAGTGGTTAGGTTACCTAGGTTATTTTGTTGGCTACACATCATGCGTTTCCCGGCTGACCTGGTGAGTTTTTATTTTTGGTGTTTCCTGCTTTAGATTTATGTATACATGTGTTATATTTTCTAGATATGGTTGACACACGTAGTACTCGGGTGCGAGGATATAGACGGGGTAGAGGAGAACATGAGGCGGATGAGCCTCAGGAGGTAGATGAGGTGGGTATGCCTGAGGTGGCACCATTAGAGCGGGGGCGAGGACGGAGAGGTAGGGGTGCGAGGCGTAGTAGGGGCGGAAGACGTGGGAGAGGTGGGGGTAGGCGGCGAGTGAATATAGATCCAGTGGATGATATTGGGGAGGATCAGGAGGGATATCTAGCACCACAGGGGGTAGAGGCTGTTGTTACTACTTTACGACAGGAGGTCCGGGATGTTACTGAATTGGTACGAGCTCTTGGGCAAACTGTTACAGGACTTGTGACACAGATGACTGCTCCAGTGCCAGCTGCATTACAGGCTCCTGTTGAGGTTCCAGAGCAGGTTTCGACTTTAGGTGAGTTACAGGAGGGTGCAGGACAGATTATGGAGGCACATTTAGCTCCTTTGGCGATTGACACGTCGATCAAAGAGCTAGCCGAGTTACGGAAGACGAATCCTCCAGTATATAGGGGAGTGATAGATCCAGTGGCAGCAAAGGAGTGGGTTCGCCAGTTACGCAGGAAGATGACTACCTTACAGATTCCTGAGGAGAGGAGGGCTTTATTAGCTGCTGAGTTTCTAGAGGGAGATGCTTTCACTTGGTGGGAGGTGATGACAGTTAGTCGGGGCAGAGAGGGTATGCCGTGGGCAGAGTTTGAGACTGCTTTTCTGGCACAGTATGTACCACAGACAGTGCGTGTTGCTAAAGCTAAGGAGTTTCTCGAGTTGATTCAGTCCCCGGACATGACAGTGACACAGTATCAGGCTCGTTTTGAGGAGTTAGGGCGATATGGGGAGGAGTATATTTGTACAGAGGAAAAGAAGATATTGAGATTTATGAGAGGGTTGTCACCAAAGATTTCACCTCATTTGGCGGCTCAGACTATCACCACCTATCGTGAGTGTATTGATAAGGCACTCGGAGTGGAGAGGACTTTAGTGGAGATTAAGGATTACTGGGAGATTCATAAAAGGAAGCTTGAGAGTTCTACATCTGTTACTGGCGAGAGTAGTTAGCACAGACAGAGGACTGATACTCGGGGGCAGCAGCAGAGTCAGGGACAGGGTTCTCAGAGTCGGAGGCAGGGTTACCGAGGACCCAGGCAGGGACTGCAGGGTCCTAGACAGGTTCAGCTGGGGCAGAGACAGGGTCAACAGGGGCAGAGATCAGACCAGCAGGGACAGGCTTCGAGGCGGGATCAGCAGCCTCAGCATTGTTATGCTTGTGGTCAGGTGGGCCATATGATTCGGGATTGTCCTAATCTGTTATGTTTCCAGTGTGGATTGCCAGGACATATGAGGAGAGATTGTTCACAGGGTAGAGGATTTGCACCGCTAGTACCTGGAGGTCAGAGAGCTCCAGCTCCAGCACCAGTTCCGATACAGAGGGGTCCTACAGGACGGGGTAGGCCACTAGTTCAGCAGCAGGTTCAGAGAGGTGGAGTGTATGCACTTAGGCCTGATGTGGTTCCAGCAGAGCGAAATCGCTTGGGAGGTAGGTTTCTCTTATTCAGTTCTTGGGCACGTGTTTTGTTTGACACTGGTGCTACTCATTCATTTATTTCTGCATCATTTGCTGAGACATTGGGTTTGGAGATTATGGGAGTGGTGAGGAGATTTATAGTTGATTCACCACTAGGACCAGGTACCGTGATTAGTGCTGTCTGTAGGGACTGTGTATTTAGTTTCTCAGACCATGAGTTTAGAGCGGATCTGTTTGTGATGCCATTTACTGATTTTGATGTTATTCTTGGATTGGATTGGTTGACTGAGTATGAGGCGATTATAGAGTGTGCTGAGAGGAGGATTACACTGACCACACCTACGGGGAGGGTTAGATTTCGTGGAACGAGATTTCTTCCGTGTCCACATTTTCTAGATAATCTTCAGTACACCGATTGTGTTATAGCGGGTTTGATTACTTCAGCGTCTAGGGGAGATTCTTCGAACCCTATACTGGTTGTGGAGCATTATATAGATGTTTTTCCAGATGATTTACCGGGATTGCCACCGCAGAGGGAGATTGAGTTTGTGATTGAGTTGTACCCGGGTACAGATTCGATTTCTATACCACCGTATAGGATGGCACCAGCAGAGCTGAAGGAGTTGAACACTCAGTTGACAGATTTACAGAAGTTGGGATTTATCAGACCGAGCACTTCACCTTGGGGAGCACCTGTTTTGTTTGTGAAAAAGAAGGATGGTACGATGCGTATGTGTGTGGACTACCGGCAGCTGAACAGGGTGACAGTAAAGAACAAATATCCATTGCCGAGGATTAATGATTTGTTTGATCAGTTGAGAGGTAGTCATTATTACTCCAAGATTGATCTCAGATCGGGGTACTATCGACGTTTTATTGAGGGATTCTCACGGATTGCAGCACCGATGACACAGTTGACTCGGAAGGATACTCCATTTGCGTGGACAGATGTGTGTGAGCAGGCATTCCAGGAGTTGAAGACTCGACTCACTTCACCTCCAGTGTTGGTGATACCCGATAGGGGTATTGGTTATCAGGTATATTGTGATGATTCAGGAGTTGGTTTGGGTTGTGTGTTGATGCAGCAGGAGAGAGTGGTTGAGTATGCTTCACGTTTGTTGAAGCCGCACGAGAGGAATTATCCCGTGCATGATTTGGAGTTGGCTGCGGTGGTGTTCGCACTGAAGCAGTGGAGATATTATCTTTATGGAGAGAGGTTTGAGGTATTTTCGGATCATAGGAGTCTCCGGTACTTGTTTACACAGAGAGATTTAAACCAAAGACAGCGTAGATGGATGGAGTATCTTGAGGACTTTGATTTTACTTTACAGTATCATCCGGGCAAGGCCAATGTGGTGGTTGATGCCTTGAGTAGGAGATTGATTGCAGCTCGATTGGCTATTCAGGAGTTTGGGTTAGTGGATACACTTAGTCAGTATCGACTAGATGTGGATGAGCGTAGAGATGTACTGAGTTTACGGAGTTTGATTGCTCGTCCAACCCTAGTACAGAGGGTGTTGGATGCACAGTTGGGGGATGCATTATTTGATGACATTGAGGATATGGAGGGATGGGTTAGAGGCACTGATGGTGGAGTCAGATTCAGGGGCAGATTAGTGGTTCCAGAGGATACTGAGTTACGCGATGAGATACTTCAGGAGGCACATTACTCACGATTTGCGATGCATCCTGGTGCTACTAAGATGTATCGAGATTTACGGAGGCAGTATTTGTGGAGTGGCATGAAGAGAGATGTGGCACAAACTGTGACTCGATGTCTTACCTGTCAGCAGGTAAAGGCAGAGCATCGACGACCTGCTGGATTATTGCAACCGCTTCCATTACCTGAATGGAAGTGGGAGCATATCACTATGGATTTTGTGATGGGTTTACCTATGACTCCGCGGAGACATGATGCGGTTTGGGTTGTTGTCGATCGGTTGACAAAGACAGTTCATTTTATGCCTATTTGTCAGACAGATTCGATTGAGTCGTTGACGAGATTATATGTACGAGAGATAGTCCGATTGCATGGGGTACCGTTGAGTATTGTATCTGATCGGGATCCCAGATTTACCTCACGGTTTTGGGGCAGTTTTCAGGATACTCTGGGGATGAAACTGAACTTCGGTACAGCTTTTCATCCGCAGACTGATGGACAGAGTGAGCGGACTATTCAGATTCTGGAGGATATGCTTCGGGCTTGTGCGATAGACTTTCGAGGAGATTGGGAGACTCATATTCCTTTAGTGGAGTTTGTGTACAACAATAGCTATCAGAGTAGTATTCAGATGGCACCATTTGAGGCATTATATGGGAGACCTTGTAGATCACCGTTGTGTTGGTCAGAGGTTGGAGATAGACCATTATTGGGTCCAGAGATGGTGCAGCAGACTACTGAGGTGGTGACAGTGATTCGACAACGGCTTCTGACAGCTCAGTCACGTCAGAAGAGTTACGCGGATAGGAGACATAGACCTCTAGAGTTTCAGGTGGGGGATCATGTTTTCCTGAGGGTTAGTCCTCGTAGAGGAGTACAGCGGTTTGGGAGAGCGGGGAAGTTATCCCCTAGATTTATAGGGCCATTTGAGATTTTGGAAAGAGTGGGGACGGTAGCTTATCGATTATCATTACCCCCACAATTGTCAGGAGTACATGGGGTATTTCATGTGTCTATGTTACGGAGGTACCATAGGGACCCTTCTCATATATTAGATTGGTCTACCTTGGAGATTGGTGAGGACGCTACTTTCGAGACACGTCCTATTAGGATTACGGATAGACAGGAGAGGCGACTACGGTCGAAGACCATACCCTTGGTTAAGGTGATATGGCAACATTATGGAGTGGAGGAGACGACTTGGGAGTTGGAGTCGGATATGCAGACGAGATTTCCGGATTTATTTACTACCTACGTATGATTTAATTTCGGGGACGAAATTTTCTTAAGGGGGGAAGGATGTCATATCCTAATCTAATTTTACACTATTCGTAGTATCTTATCGTGGTGGTTGAGGTGGAGTGAACCTCTGTGTTGGTGAATCGGTATTTGAAGAGAATAAAATTAAAGTGTGAATAAATATTTTAATAAATGGGGAATTTTAAAAGAAAACTTTTGGAGTAAAAAAAAAATAATACTTAAATCAGATTTAAATTTGATTTGTTATGAATTTTGAAGTAAATTGTAACAATTTAGTTGGGGGTGTTTTTGACAGGTGGGTGTTTTTGGTAAGTCAAAGTTATTATAAAAGAAAACTTAAAACGAAAAAAAACCTTACGCAGTTTTTTCTTTTTTTTTCCTTTTCTCTCTTCCGTACATCTTTGTTACTATTCATTTTCTGAGTTCGACGACGGTGAGCGACACCACCGGTGTCAAAAGAAGCGTATTGACGAGACGAGTCTAACCCAACTTGAATCACGTCGATCAGAGTTGTCGTTAGGGAGATATCGGAGTTTGAAGTTCCGATTTCCTCGGATTTCTTTTGGTCGATCCGGCCGATTCCGGGAACGGTTTGACGTGTTTCAGGTACCTATGAGTTTATCTCATCGAGTTCTTCAATTTGATATAAGATTTGACAGGTTTGACTCAGTTGACCGGCGAGTTGACTCGGTTGACCGGCGAGTTGACTCGGCTGGGTACTATTTGACCCGATTTGACCCGGTCGGGTACTATTTGACCCTTGACCCGGTTACTATTTGACTATTGACTTTGACTCGGTTACTATTTATACGTTGACTTTGACCAGTACTATATGGCCGTTGACCATAGTTGACCGACCGTATTTTTTTACAGTATTTACATATATCGTGTTTTTCGGTGTAGACGGTGGTCACGGTTGAGATTCGGAGCGGGTTAACTTTTGGAGTTAGGGGTTGTCTGGGACGCGTGCTTGGTTTTAGCACTCTGATTTCCAGGTAGGGGTTTCCTTACTCTTGCATGTGACTTTAGAGTTCCGGTTTACGGACTCTGGTGATATTATGGTTTTGTCGGTTTCCGGGGGTGGAAATACGACCTATTTTGCATGTTGATTTATATTCCCTGTTATATATATCACTGTTGGTATGTTTTCTGAGAGTGAGGTGATTGGAGGTGTTGGATGTGAATGTGGATATGGATGTGGATGTGGATTGTGGGCCCATATAGGCGCCCAAATGATCAGATATGGATTTCTGATGGATGATATATATACATATACAGACCGGATATATACCGGTGGACCGTCTGAGATGGGGTGCATCACAGGGGACGCCCTCTGGTGTAGGCTATGCTATCGGGATACCCGATCCTCATCCAGTTTCGGTGTGGACCTGGATTGGGAGACACCCTACGGGGATTAGGGTGGGTCCAGGGGTGTGATGGATTGTTGGAGATTGATGTGGTGATTACAGTGTTGGATAGCCTTATCGGCTACCATTTCACTTGATTGGATTGGTGTATGGATTTCTGGAGACCAGTGTTGCTTAGCCTTATCGGCTATTGTGCTATTTGGTTGACTTACTGATGGATGTATATTTCCTGTATTGCATACTATGCGTTTCGTTTCTGGATTTATCATTATTATTTATGGATATTGGCATTTCCTCTCTACGCCCTACTGAGCTTTGTGGCTCACCCCTCTTCTTTATCCCCCTTTCAGGTGAGTTGGATGTAGGTGATGGCGGTCAGCAGCGGGATGCGTGAGCTGGTGTGTAGCCTTGGGCTGACTCTTAGTGGGTGTGGGAACTTTTGTATTGTATTGGTATATATCCTATATGGTTTGGTATCGGGTAGATATGTTTTATTCTTCGGCTATTGTATATGTAGACAGGTGGATGTACCTTGTGGATAGTATGGTAGTTCTTATTATTATTATTATTATGTCTGTTGGGTTTAGTCGCAGATTTGGGATCTGGTTCGGGGGATGGGGTGTCCCCTGCCGGTCACGTGCCTGTGGTATAGGTATACTTCGGTATATCTTAGGAGAGAGGGGCGTGACAAACACGCTAGCTTAGCCTTCGTGCAATGTTTCATAAGGTAAAGATGCGAATAGACCAAGTTATGTATGAAATGGCATAAAAACGTGTGAAAAGCTCGTCTATCGAGAGAGTTGAGCAATTGGAAAGCATCAAAGTAGACCGTTGTGCTCTATTTTGTGTTATTAGAAGTCTAAGTAGCTAGTTTAGCTTTTGTGCAATGTTTCGTAAGTTAAAGATGCGAATAGACAAGTGATGTTTGAAATTGCACAAAAACTTGTAAAGCTCATCCATGAAGAGAGTTGGGCAATTGCAAAGCATCAAAGTCGATAGTTGTACTCAATTTAGCGTTCTTCTAAGTCTAACATGCTAGCTTAGCCTTCGTGCAATGTTTCATAAAGTAAAGATGCGAATACACCAAGTTATGTTTGAAACGGCATAAAAACGTGTGAAAAGCTCGTCTATCGAGAGAGTTGAGCAATTGCAAAGCATCAAAGTGGACCGTTGTGCTCTATTTTGTGTTATTAGAAGTCTAAGTTACTAGTTTAGCTTTTGTGCAACGTTTCGTAAGTTAAAGATGCAAATAGACAAGTGATGTTTGAAATTGCACAAAAACTTGTAAAGCTCGTCTATGGAGAGAGTCGGGCAATTCCAAAGCATCAAAGTCGACCGTTGTACTGCATTTAGCGTTCTTCGAAGTCTAACATGCTAGCTTAGCCTTCGTGCAATGTTTCATAAGGTAAAGATGCGAATAGACCAAGTTATGTTTGAAATGGCATAAAACGTGTGAGAAGCACGTCTATCAAGAAAGTTGAGCAATTGCAAAGCATCAAAGTGGACCGTTGTGCTCTATTTTGTGTTCTTAGAAGTCTAAGTTGCTAGTTTAGCTTTTGTGCAACATTTCGTAAGTTAAAGATGCGAATAGACAAGTGATGTTTGAAATTGCACAAAAACTTGTAAAGCTCGTCTATGGAGAGAGTTGGGCAATTCCAAAGCATCAAAGTCGACCGTTGTACTCTATTTAGCGCTCTTCGAAGTCTAACATGCTAGCTTAGCGTTCGTGCAATGTTTCATAAGGTAAAGATGTGAATAGACCAAGTTATGTTTGAAATGGCATAAAACGTGTGAAAAGCCGTCTATCGAGAGAGTTTAGCAATTGCAAAGCATCAAAGTGGACCATTGTGCTCTATTTTGTGTTATTAGAAGTCTAAGAAGCTAGTTTAGCCTTCGTGCAACGTTTCGTAAGTTAAAGATGCGAATAGACCAAGTTATGTTTGAAATTGCACAAAAACGTGAATTGCTTATCTATGGAGAGAGTTGAGCAATTCCAAAGCATCAAATCGGACCATTGTACTCTATTTAGTGATCTTAGAAGTCTAACATGCTAGTTTAGCCTTCGTGCATTGGTTCAGATGGTAAAGATATGAATAGATCAAGTAATATTTGAAATTGCACAAAAACATGTAAATGTCATCAATGGAGAGTGTTGAGCAATTCTAACTCATCAGAGTGGACCGTTGCACTCTATTTAGTGTTCTTTGAAGTCTAACTTGCTAGTTTAGCTTTCGTGCAACGTTTCGTAAGTTAAAGATGTGAATAGACCAAGTTATGTTTGAAATTGCACAAAAACATATAAATCTCGTCTATGAAGACTGTTAAGCAATTCCAACGTATCAAAGTGGACCGTTGTACTCTATTTGGTGTTCTTAGAAGTGTAACTTGCTAGTTTAGCTTTCGTGCAATGTTTCGTAAGTTAAAGATGCGAATAGACAAGTGATGTTTGAAATTGCACAAAAACTTGTAAAGCTCATCCATGAAGAGAGTTGGGCAATTCCAAAGCATCAAAGTCGACCGTTGTACTCAATTTAGCGTTCTTCTAAGTCTAACATGCTAGCTTAGCCTTCGTGCAATGTTTCATAAGGTAAAGATGCGAATACACCAAGTTATGTTTGAAATGGCATAAAAACGTGTGAAAAGCTCGTCTATCGAGAGAGTTGAGCAATTGCAAAGCATCAAAGTGGACCGTTGTGCTCTATTTTGTGTTATTGGAAGTCTAAGTTGCTAGTTTAGCTTTGTGCAACGTTTCGTAAGTTAAAGATGCGAATAGACAAGTGATGTTTGAAATTGCACAAAAACTTGTAAAGCTCGTCTATGGAGAGAGTCGGGCAATTCCAAAGCATCAAAGTCGACCGTTGTACTGCATTTAGCATTCTTCGAAGTCTAACATGCTAGCTTAGCCTTCGTGCAATGTTTCATAAGGTAAGGATGCGAATAGACCAAGTTATGTTTCAAATGGCATAAAACGTGTGAAAAGCACGTCTATCGAGAAAGTTGAGCAATTGGAAAGCATCAAAGTGGACCGTTGTGCTCTATTTTGTGTTATTAGAAGTCTAAGTTGCTAGTTTAGCTTTTGTGCAACATTTCGTAAGTTAAAGATGCGAATAGACAAGTGATGTTTGAAATTGCACAAAAACTTGTAAAGCTCGTCTATGGAGAGAGTTGGGCAATTCCAAAGCATCAAAGTCGACCGTTGTACTCTATTTAGCGCTCTTCGAAGTCTAACATGCTAGCTTAGCGTTCGTGCAATGTTTCATAAGGTAAAGATGTGAATAGACCAAGTTATGTTTCAAATGGCATAAAAACGTGTGAAAAGCCGTCTCTCGAGAGAGTTTAGCAATTGCAAAGGATCAAAGTGGACCATTGTGCTCTATTTTGTGTTATTAGAAGTCTAAGAAACTAGTTTAGCCATCGTGCAACGTTTCGTAAGTTAAAGATGCGAATAGACCAATTTATGTTTGAAATTGCACAAAAACGTGAATTGCTCGTCTATGGAGAGAGTTGAGCAATTCCAAAGCATCAAATTGGACCATTGTACTCTATTTAGTGTTCTTAGAAGTCTAACATGCTAGTTTAGCCTTCGTGCATTGGTTCAGATGGTAAAGATATGAATAGATCAAGTAATATTTGAAATTGCACAAAAACATGTAAATGTCATCAATGGAGAGTGTTGAGCAATTCTAACTCATCAGAGTGGACCGTTGCACTCTATTTAGTGTTCTTTGAAGTCTAACTTGCTAGTTTAGCTTTCGTGCAACGTTTCGTAAGTTAAAGATGTGAATAGACCAAGTTATGTTTGAAATTGCACAAAAACATATAAATCTCGTCTATGAAGACTGTTAAGCAATTCCAACGTATCAAAGTGGACCATTGTACTCTATTTGGTGTTCTTAGAAGTCTAACTTGCTAGTTTAGCTTTCGTGCAATGTTTCGTAAGTTAAAGATGCAAATAGACCAAGTTATGTTTGAAATTACACAAAAACTCGTAAAGCTCGTCTATGGAAAGAGTTAAGCAATTCCAAAGCATCAAAGTGGACCGTTGTGCTCTATTTTGTGTTAGTAGAAGTCTAAGTTGCTTGTTTAGCTTTCGTGCAACGTTTCGCACGTTAAAGATGTGAATAGACCAAGTGATGTTTAAAATTGCACAAAAACTTATAAAACTCGTTTATGGAGAGACTTGGCCAATTCCAAAGCATCAAAGTCGACCGTTCTACTCTATCTACCGTTCTTTGTAGTCTAACATGCTAGTTTGGCCTTCGTACAATGTTTCGTAAGGTAAAGATGCGAATAGACCAAGTTATGTTTGAAATGGCATAAAAACGTGTGAAAAGCACGTCTATCGAGAAAGTTGAGCAATTGGAAAGCATCAAAGTGGACCGTTGTGCTCTATTTTGTGTTATTAGAAGTCTAAGTTGCTAGTTTAGCTTTTGTGCAACATTTCGTAAGTTAAAGATGCGAATAGACAAGTGATGTTTGAAATTGCACAAAAACTTGTAAAGCTCGTCTATGGAGAGAGTTGGGCAATTCCAAAGCATCAAAGTCGACCGTTGTACTCTATTTAGCGCTCTTCGAAGTCTAACATGCTAGCTTAGCGTTCGTGCAAAGCATGTTATGTTTGAAATGGCATAAAAACGTGTAAAAAGCTCGTCCATCGAGATAGTTGAGAAATTGCAAAGCATCAAAGTGGACCATTGTACTCTATTTAGTGTTCTTAGAAGTCTAACATGCTAGTTTAGCCTTCGTGCAATGGTTCGTATGGTAAAGATACGAATAGATCAAGTAATATTTGAAATAGCAAAAAAACATGTAAATTCATCTATGGAGAGTGTTGAGCAATTCTAACGCATCAGAGTGGACCGTTGCACTCTATTTAGTGTTCTTTGAAGTCTAACTTGCTAGTTTAGCTTTTGTGCAACGTTTCATAAGTTAAAGATGCGAATAGACCAAGTGATGTTTGCAATTGCCCAAAAACTTGTAAAGCTCGTCTATGGAGATAGTTCGGCAATTCCAAAGCATCAAAGTCGACCATTGTACTCTATTTAGCGTTCTTTGAAGTCTAACATGCCAGTTTAGCCTTTGTGCAATGTTTCGTAAGGTAAAGATGCGAATAGATCAAGTTATGTTTGAAATGGCGTAAAAACGTGTAAAAAGCTCATCTATCAAGAGAGTTGAGCTATTGCAAAGCATCAAAGTGGACCGTTGTGCTCTATTTTGTGTTATTAGAAGTCTAAGTTGCTAGTTTAGCTTTCGTGCAACGTTTCGTATGTTAAAGATGCGAATAGACCAGGTGATGTTTGAAATTGCACAAAAACTTGTAAAACACGTCGATGGAGAGAGTTGGGCAATTCCAAAGCATCAAAGTCGACCGTTGAACTCTATTTAGCGTTCTTCGAAGTCTAACAAGCTAGTTTAGCTTTCGTGCAACGTTTTGTAAGTTAAAGATGCGAATAGGACAAGTTATGTTTGAAATGGCATAAAAACGTGTAAAAAGCTCGTCCATCGAGACAGTTGAGAAATTGCAAAGCATCAGAGTGGACCGTTGTGCTCTATTTTGAGTTATTAGAAGTCTAAGTTGCTAGTTTAGCTTTCGTGCAACGTTTCGTAAGTTAAAGATGTGAATAGACCAAGTCATGTCTGAAATTACACAAAAGCGTGAATTGCTCGTCTATGGAGAGAGTTGAGCAATTCCAAAGCATCAAATTGGACCATTGTACTCTATTTAGTTTTCTTAGAAGTCTAACATACTAGTTTAGCCTTCGTGCAATGGTTCGTATGGTAAAGATACGAATAGATCAAGTAATATTTGAAATAGCAAAAAAACATGTAAATTCATCTATGGAGAGTGTTGAGCAATTCTAACGAATCAGAGTGGACCGTTGCACTCTATTTAGTGTTCTTTGTAGTCTAACTTGCTAGTTTAGCTTTTGTGCAACGTTTCGTAAGTTAAAGATGCGAATAGACCAAGTGATGTTTGAAATTGCACAAAAACTTCTAAAGCTCGTCTATGGAGATAGTTCGGCAATTCCAAAGCATCAAAGTCGACCATTGTACTCTATTTAGCGTTCTTTGAAGTCTAACATGCCAGTTTAGCCTTCGTGCAATGTTTCGTAAGGTAAAGATGCGAATAGACCAAGTTATGTTTGAAATGGCGTAAAAATGTGTAAAAAGCTCATCTATCCACAGAGTTGAGCTATTGCAAAGCATCAAAGTGGACCGTTGTGCTCTATTTTGTGTTATCAGAAGTCTAAGTTGCTAGTTTAGCTTTCGTGCAACGTTTCGTAAGTTAAAGATGCGAATAGACCAGGTGATGTTTGAAATTGCACAAAAACTTGTAAAACACGTCTATGGAGAGAGTTGGGCAATTCCAAAGCATCAAAGTCGACCGTTGAACTCTATTTAGCGTTCTTCGAAGTCTAACAAGCTAGTTTAGCTTTCGTGCAATGTTTCGTAAGTTAAAGATGCGAATAGACCAAGTTATGTTTGAAATGGCATAAAAAAGTGCAAAAAGCTGGTCCATCGAGACAGTTGAGAAATTGCAAAGCATCAGAGTGGACCGTTGTGCTCTATTTTGAGTTATTAGAAGTCTAAGTTGCTAGTTTAGCTTTCGTGCAACGTTTCGTAAGTTAAAGATGCGAATAGACCAAGTCATGTCTGAAATTACACAAAAGCATGAATTGCTCGTCTATGGAGAGAGTTGAGCAATTCCAAAGCATCAAATTGGACCATTGTACTCTATTTAGTGTTCTTAGAAGTCTAACATGCTAGTTTAGCCTTCGTGCAATGGTTCGTATGGTAAAGATACGAATAGATCAAGTAATATTTGAAATAGCAAAAAAACATGTAAATTCATCTATGGAAGGTGTTGAGCAATTCTAACGCATCAGAGTGGACCGTTGCACTCTATTTAGTGTTCTTTGAAGTCTAACTTGCTAGTTTAGCTTTTGCGCAACGTTTCGTAAGTTAAAGATGCGAATAGACCAAGTGATGTTTGAAATTGCACAAAAACAAGTAAAGCACGTCTATGGAGAGAGTTGTGCAATTCCAAAGCATCAAAGTCGACCGTTGAACTCTATTTAGCGTTCTTCGAAGTCTAAATAGCTAGTTTAGCCTTCCTGCAACGTTTCATAAGTTAAAGATGCGAATAGACCAAGTTATGTTTGAAATTGCACAAAAACGTGAATTGTACGTCTATAGAGAGAGTTGAGCAATTCCAAAGCATCAAATTGGACCATTGTACACTATTTAGTGTTATTAGAAGTCTAAGTTTCTAGTTTAGCTTTTGTGCAAGGTTTCGTAAGTTAAAGATGCGAGTAGACCAAGTGATATTTGAAATTGCACAAAAACTTGTAAAGCTCGTCTATGGAGAGAGTTGGGCAATTCCAAAGCATCAAAGTCGACCATTGTACTCTATTTAGCGTTCTTTGAAGTCTAACATGCCAGTTTAGCCTTCGTGCAATGTTTCGTAAGGTAAAGATGCGAATAGACCAAGTTATGTTTGAAATGGCGTAAAAATGTGTAAAAAGCTCATCTATCCACAGAGTTGAGCTATTGCAAAGCATCAAAGTGGACCGTTGTGCTCTATTTTGTGTTATCAGAAGTCTAAGTTGCTTGTTTAGCTTTCGTGAAACGTTTCGTAAGTTAAAGACGCGAATAGACCAGGTGATGTTTGAAATTGCACAAAAACTTGTAAAACACGTCTATGGAGAGAGTTGGGTAATTCCAAAGCATCAAAGTCGACCGTTGAACTCTATTTAGCGTTCTTCGAAGTCTAAATAGCTAGTTTAGCCTTCCTGCAACGTTTCATAAGTTAAAGATGCGAATAGACCAAGTTATGTTTGAAATTGCACAAAAACGTGAATTGCACGTCTATAGAGAGAGTTGAGCAATTCCAAAGCATCAAATTTGACCATTGTACTCTATTTAGTGTTATTAGAAGTCTAAGTTGCTAGTTTAGCTTTTGTGCAAGGTTTCGTAAGTTAAAGATGCGAGTAGACCAAGTGATGTTTGAAATTGCACAAAAACTTGTAAAGCTCGTCTATGGAGATAGTTGGGCAATTCCAAAGCATCAAAGTCGACCATTGTACTCTATTTAGCGTTCTTTGAAGTCTAACATGCCAGTTTAGCCTTCGTGCAATGTTTCGTAAGGTAAAGATACGAATAGACCAAGTTATGTTTGAAATGGCGTAAAAATGTGTAAAAAACTCATCTATCCACAGAGTTGAGCTATTGCAAAGCATCAAAGTGGACCATTGTGCTCTATTTGGTGTTCTTAGAAGTCTAACTTGCTAGTTTAGCTTTCGTGCAATGTTTCGTAAGTTAAAGATGCGAATAGACCAAGTTATGTTTGAAATCACATCAAAACGTGTAAAAAGCTCGTCCATCGAGACAGTTGAGAAATTGCAAAGCATCAGAGTGGACCGTTGTGCTCTATTTTGAGTTATTAGAAGTCTAAGTTGCTAGTTTAGCTTTCGTGCAACGTTTCGTAAGTTAAAGATGCGAATAGACCAAGTCATGTCTGAAATTACACAAAAGCGTGAATTGCTCGTCTATGGAGAGAGTTGAGCAATTCCAAAGCATCAAATTGGACCATTGTACTCTATTTAGTGTTCTTAGAAGTCTAACATGCTAGTTTAGCCTTCGTGCAATGGTTCATATGGTAAAGATACGAATAGATCAAGTATTATTTGAAATAGCAAAAAAACATGTAAATTCATCTATGGAAGGTGTTGAGCAATTCTAACGCATCAGAGTGGACCGTTGCACTCTATTTAGTGTTTTTTGAAGTCTAACTTGCTAGTTTAGCTTTTGCGCAACGTTTCATAAGTTAAAGATGCGAATAGACCAAGTGATGTTTGAAATTGCACAAAAACAAGTAAAGCACGTCTATGGAGAGAGTTGTTCAATTCCAAAGCATCAAAGTCGACCGTTGAACTCTATTTAGCGTTCTTCGAAGTCTAAATAGCTAGTTTAGCCTTCCTGCAACGTTTCATAAGTTAAAGATGCGAATAGACCAAGTTATGTTTGAAATTGCACAAAAACGTGAATTGCACGTCTATAGAGAGAGTTGAGCAATTCCAAAGCATCAAATTGGACCATTGTACACTATTTAGTGTTATTAGAAGTCTAAGTTTCTAGTTTTGCTTTTGTGCAAGGTTTCGTAAGTTAAAGATGCGAGTAGACCAAGTGATATTTGAAATTGCACAAAAACTTGTAAAGCTCGTCTATGGAGAGAGTTGGGCAATTCCAAAGCATCAAAGTCGACCATTGTACTCTATTTAGCGTTCTTTGAAGTCTAACATGCCAGTTTAGCCTTCGTGCAATGTTTCGTAAGGTAAAGATGCGAATAGACCAAGTTGTGTTTGAAATGGCGTAAAAATGTGTAAAAAGCTCATCTATCCACAGAGTTGAGCTATTGCAAAGCATCAAAGTGGACCGTTGTGCTCTATTTTGTGTTATCAGAAGTCTAAGTTGCTAGTTTAGCTTTCGTGAAACGTTTCGTAAGTTAAAGACGCGAATAGACCAGGTGATGTTTGAAATTGCACAAAAACTTGTAAAACACGTCTATGGAGAGAGTTGGGTAATTCCAAAGCATCAAAGTCGACCGTTGAACTCTATTTAGCGTTCTTCGAAGTCTAAGTAGCTAGTTTAGCCTTCCTGCAACGTTTCATAAGTTAAAGATGCGAATAGACCAAGTTATGTTTGAAATTGCACAAAAACGTGAATTGCACGTCTATAGAGAGAGTTGAGCAATTCCAAAGCATCAAATTTGACCATTGTACTCTATTTAGTGTTATTAGAAGTCTAAGTTGCTAGTTTAGCTTTTGTGCAAGGTTTCGTAAGTTAAAGATGCGAGTAGACCAAGTGATGTTTGAAATTGCACAAAAACTTGTAAAGCTCGTCTATGGAGAGAGTTGGGCAATTCCAAAGCATCAAAGTCGACCATTGTACTCTATTTAGCGTTCTTTGAAGTCTAACATGCCAGTTTAGCCTTCGTGCAATGTTTCGTAAGGTAAAGATACGAATAGACCAAGTTATGTTTGAAATGGCGTAAAAATGTGTAAAAAACTCATCTATCCACAGAGTTGAGCTATTGCAAAGCATCAAAGTGGACCGTTGTGCTCTATTTGGTGTTCTTAGAAGTCTAACTTGCTAGTTTAGCTTTCGTGCAATGTTTCGTAAGTTAAAGATGCGAATAGACCAAGTTATGTTTGAAATCGCATCAAAACGTGTAAAAAGCTCGTCCATCGAGACAGTTGAGAAATTGCAAAGCATCAGAGTGGACCGTTGTGCTCTATTTTGAGTTATTAGAAGTCTAAGTTGCTAGTTTAGCTTTCGTGCAACGTTTCGTAAGTTAAAGATGCGAATAGACCAAGTCATGTCTGAAATTACACAAAAGCGTGAATTGCTCGTCTATGGAGAGAGTTGAGCAATTCCAAAGCATCAAATTGGACCATTGTACTCTAGTTAGTGTTCTTAGAAGTCTAACATGCTAGTTTAGCCTTCGTGCAATGGTTCATATGGTAAAGATACGAATAGATCAAGTATTATTTGAAATAGCAAAAAAACATGTAAATTCATCTATGGAAGGTGTTGAGCAATTCTAACGCATCAGAGTGGACCGTTGCACTCTATTTAGTGTTTTTTGAAGTCTAACTTGCTAGTTTAGCTTTTGCACAACGTTTCATAAGTTAAAGATGCGAATAGACCAAGTGATGTTTGAAATTGCACAAAAACAAGTAAAGCACGTCTATGGAGAGAGTTGTTCAATTCCAAAGCATCAAAGTCGACCGTTGAACTCTATTTAGCGTTCTTCGAAGTCTAAATAGCTAGTTTAGCCTTCCTGCAACGTTTCATAAGTTAAAGATGCGAATAGACCAAGTTATGTTTGAAATTGCACAAAAACGTGAATTGCACGTCTATAGAGAGAGTTGAGCAATTCCAAAGCATCAAATTGGACCATTGTACTCTATTTAGTGTTATTAGAAGTCTAAGTTGCTAGTTTAGCTTTTGTGCAAGGTTTCGTAAGTTAAAGATGCGAGTAGACCAAGTGATGTTTGAAATTGCACAAAAACTTGTAAAGCTCGTCTATGGAGAGAGTTGGGCAATTCCAAAGAATCAAAGTCGACCATTGTACTCTATTTAGCGTTCTTTGAAGTCTAACATGCCAGTTTAGCCTTCGTGCAATGCTTCGTAAGGTAAAGATGCGAATAGACCAAGTTATGTTTGAAATGGCGTAAAAATGTGTAAAAAGCTCATCTATCCACAGAGTTGAGCTATTGCAAAGCATCAAAGTGGACCGTTGTGCTCTATTTTGTGTTATCAGAAGTCTAAGTTGCTAGTTTAGCTTACGTGCAACGTCTCGTAAGTTAAAGATGCGAATAGACCAGGTGATGTTTGAAATTGCACAAAAACTTGTAAAACACGTCTATGGAGAGAGTTGGGCAATTCCAAAGCAACAAAGTCGACCGTTGAACTCTATTTAGCGTTCTTCGAAGTCTAACAAGCTAGTTTAGCTTTCGTGCAATGTTTCGTAAGTTAAAGATGTGAATAGACCAAGTTATGTTTGAAATCGCATAAAAACGTGTAAAAAGCTCGTCCATCGAGACAGTTGAGAAATTGCAAAGCATCAGAGTGGACCGTTGTGCTCTATTTTGAGTTATTAGAAGTCTAAGTTGCTAGTTTAGCTTTCGTGCAACGTTTCGTAAGTTAAAGATGCGAATAGACCAAGTCATGTCTGAAATTACACAAAAGCGTGAATTGCTCGTCTATGGAGAGAGTTGAGCAATTCCAAAGCATCAAATTGGACCATTGTACTCTATTTAGTGTTCTTAGAAGTCTAACATGCTAGTTTAGTCTTCGTGCAATGGTTCGTATGGTAAAGATACGAATAGATCAAGTAATATTTGAAATAGCAAAAAAACATGTAAATTCATCTATGGAAGGTGTTGAGCAATTCTAACGCATCAGAGTGGACCGTTGCACTCTATTTAGTGTTCTTTGAAGTCTAGCTTGCTAGTTTAGCTTTTGCGCAATGTTTCGTAAGTTACAGTTGCGAATAGACCAAGTGATGTTTGAAATTGCACAAAAACAAGTAAAGCACGTCTATGGAGAGAGTTGTGCATTTCCAAAGCATCAAAGTCGACCGTTGAACTCTATTTAGCGTTCTTCGAAGTCTAAATAGCTAGTTTAGCCTTCCTGCAACGTTTCATAAGTTAAAGATGCGAATAGACCAAGTTATGTTTGAAATTGCACAAAAACGTGAATTGCACGTCTATAGAGAGAGTTGAGCAATTCCAAAGCATCAAATTGGACCATTGTACTCTATTTTGTGTTATTAGAAGTCTAAGTTGCTAGTTTAGCTTTTGTGCAAGGTTTCGTAAGTTAAAGATGCGAGTAGACCAAGTGATGTTTGAAATTGCACAAAAACATGTAAAGCTCGTCTATGGAGAGAGTTGGGCAATTCCAAAGCATCAAAGTCGACCATTGTACTCTATTTAGCGTTCTTTGAAGTCTAACATGCCAGTTTAGCCTTCGTGCAATGCTTCGTAAGGTAAAGATGCGAATAGACCAAGTTATGTTTGAAATGGCGTAAAAATGTGTAAAAAGCTCATCTATCCACAGAGTTGAGCTATTGCAAAGCATCAAAGTGGACCGTTGTGCTCTATTTTGTGTTATCAGAAGTCTAAGTTGCTAGTTTAGCTTACGTGCAACGTTTCGTAAGTTAAAGATGCGAATAGACCAGGTGATGTTTGAAATTGCACAAAAACTTGTAAAACACGTCTATGGAGAGAGTTGGGCAATTCCAAAGAATCAAAGTCGACCGTTGAACTCTATTTAGCGTTCTTCGAAGTCTAACAAGCTAGTTTAGCTTTCGTGCAATGTTTCGTAAGTTAAAGATGCGAATAGACCAAGTTATGTTTGAAATGGCATAAAAACGTGTAAAAAGCTCATCCATCGAGACAGTTGAGAAATTGCAAAGCATCAGAGTGGACCGTTGTGCTCTATTTTGAGTTATTAGAAGTCTAAGTTGCTAGTTTAGCTTTCGTGCAACGTTTCGTAAGTTAAAGATGCGAATAGACCAAGTCATGTCTGAAATTACACAAAAGCGTGAATTGCTCGTCTATGGAGAGAGTTGAGCAATTCCAAAGCATCAAATTGGACCATTGTACTCTATTTAGTGTTCTTAGAAGTCTAACATGCTAGTTTAGGCTTCGTGCAATGGTTCGTATGGTAAAGATACGAATAGATCAAGTAATATTTGAAATAGCAAAAAAACATGTAAATTCATCTATGGAAGGTGTAGAGCAATTCTAACGCATCAGAGTGGACCGTTGCACTCTATTTAGTGTTCTTTGAAGTCTAACTTGCTAGTTTAGCTTTTGCGCAACGTTTCGTAAGTTAAAGATGCGAATAGACCAAGTGATGTTTGAAATTGCACAAAAACAAGTAAAGCACGTCTATGGAGAGAGTTGTGCAATTCCAAAGCATCAAAGTCGACCGTTGAACTCTATTTAGCGTTCTTCGAAGTCTAAATAGCTAGTTTAGCCTTCCTGCAACGTTTCATAAGTTAAAGATGCGAATAGACCAAGTTATGTTTGAAATTGCACAAAAACGTGAATTGCACGTCTATAGAGAGAGTTGAGCAATTCCAAAGCATCAAATTGGACCATTGTACTCTATTTTGTGTTATTAGAAGTCTAAGTTGCTAGTTTAGCTTTTGTGCAAGGTTTCGTAAGTTAAAGATGCGAGTAGACCAAGTGATGTTTGAAATTGCACAAAAACTTGTAAAGCTCGTCTATGGAGAGAGTTGGGCAATTTCAAAGCATCAAAGTCGACCATTGTACTCTATTTAGCATTCTTTGAAGTCTAACATGCCAGTTTAGCCTTCGTGCAATGCTTCGTAAGGTAAAGATGCGAATAGACCAAGTTATGTTTGAAATGGCGTAAAAATGTGTAAAAAGCTCATCTATCCACAGAGTTGAGCTATTGCAAAGCATCAAAGTGGACCGTTGTGCTCTATTTTGTGTTATTAGAAGTCTAAGTTGCTAGTTTAGCTTACGTGCAACGTTTCGTAAGTTAGAGATGCGAATAGACCAGGTGATGTTTGAAATTGCACAAAAACTTGTAAAACACGTCTATGGAGAGAGTTGGGCAATTCCAAAGAATCAAAGTCGACCGTTGAACTCTATTTAGCGTTCTTCGAAGTCTAACAAGCTAGTTTAGCTTTCGTGCAATGTTTCGTAAGTTAAAGATGCGAATAGACCAAGTTATGTTTGAAATCGCATAAAAACGTGTAAAAAGCTCGTCCATCGAGACAGTTGAGAAATTGCAAAGCATCAGAGTGGACCGTTGTGCTCTATTTTGAGTTATTAGAAGTCTAAGTTGCTAGTTTAGCTTTCGTGCAACGTTTCGTAAGTTAAAGATGCGAATAGACCAAGTCATGTCTGAAATTACACAAAAGCGTGAATTGCTCGTCTATGGAGAGAGTTGAGCAATTCCAAAGCATCAAATTGGACCATTGTACTCTATTTAGTGTTCTTAGAAGTCTAACATGCTAGTTTAGTCTTCGTGCAATGGTTCGTATGGTAAAGATACGAATAGATCAAGTAATATTTGAAATAGCAAAAAAACATGTAAATTCATCTATGGAAGGTGTTGAGCAATTCTAACGCATCAGAGTGGACCGTTGCACTCTATTTAGTGTTCTTTGAAGTCTAACTTGCTAGTTTAGCTTTTGCGCAACGTTTCGTAAGTTAAAGATGCGAATAGACCAAGTGATGTTTGAAATTGCACAAAAACAAGTAAAGCACGTCTATGGAGAGAGTTGTGCAATTCCAAAGCATCAAAGTCGACCGTTGAACTCTATTTAGCGTTCTTCGAAGTCTAAATAGCTAGTTTAGCCTTCCTGCAATGTTTCATAAGTGAAAGATGCGAATAGACCAAGTTATGTTTGAAATTGCACAAAAACGTGATTTGCTCGTCTATAGAGAGAGTTCAGCAATTCCAAAGCATCAAATTGGACCATTGTACTCTATTTAGTGTTATTAGAAGTCTAAGTTGCTAGTTTAGCTTTTGTGCAAGGTTTCGTAAGTTAAAGATGCGAGTAGACCAAGTGATGTTTGAAATTGCACAAAAACTTGTAAAGCTCGTCTATGGAGAGAGTTGGGCAATTCCAAAGCATCAAAGTCGACCATTGTACTCTATTTAGCGTTCTTTGAAGTCTAACATGCCAGTTTAGCATTCGTGCAATGTTTCGTAAGGTAAAGATGCGAATAGACCAAGTTATGTTTGAAATGGCGTAAAAACGTGTAAAAAGCTCATCTATCAAGAGAGTTGAGCTATTGCAAAGCATCAAAGTGGACCATTGTGCTCTATTTAGTGTTAATAGAAGTCTAAGTTGCTAGTTTAGCTTTCGTGCAACGTTTCGTAGGTTAAAGATGCGAATTGACCAGGTGATGTTTGAAATTGCACAAAAACTTGTAAAACACGTCTATGAAGAGAGTTGGGCAATTCTAAAGCATCAAAGTCAACCGTTGAACTCTATTTAGCGTTCTTCGAAGTCTAACAAGCTAGTTTAGCTTTCGTGCAACGTTTCGTAAGTTAAAGATGCGAATAGGCCAAGTTATGTTTGAAATGGCATAAAAACGTGTAAAAAGCTCGTCCATCGAGACAGTTGAGAAATTACAAAGCATCAGAGTGGACCGTTGTGCTCTATTTTGAGTTATTAGAAGTCTAAGTTGCTAGTTTAGCTTTCGTGCAACGTTTTGTAAGGTAAAGATGCGAATAGACCAAGTCATGTCTGAAATTACACAAAAGCGTGAATTGCTCGTCTATGGAGAGAGTTGAGCAATTCCAAAGCATCAAAGTGGACCATTGTACTCTATTTAATTTTCTTAGAAGTCTAACATGCTAGTTTAGCCTTCGTGCAATGGTTCGTATGGTAAAGATACGAATAGATCAAGTCATATTTGAAATAGCAAAAAAACATGTAAATTCATCTATGGAGAGTGTTGGGCAATTCTAACGCATCAGAGTGGACCGTTGCTCTCTATTTAGTGTTCTTTGAAGTCTAACTTGCTAGTTTAGCTTTTGTGCAACGTTTCGTAAGTTAAAGATGTGAATAGACCAACTTTTTTTGAAATGGCGTAAAAACATGTAAAAAGCTCGTCTATCAAGAGAGTTGAGCAATTGCAAAGCATCAAAGTGGACCATTGTGCTCTATTTTGTGTTATTAGAAATCTAAGTTGCTAGTTTAGCTTTCGTGCAACGTTTCGTAAGTTAAAGTTGCGAATAGACCAAGTTATGTTTGAAATTGCGTAAAAACATGAATTGCCTGTCTATGGAGAGAGTTGAGCAATTCCAAAGCATAAAATTGGACCATTGTACTCTATTTAGTGTTCTTAGAAGTCTAACGTGCTAGTTTAGCCTTCGTGCAATGGTTCAGATGGTAAAGATACAAATAGATCAAGTAATATTTGAAATTGCACAAAACCATGTAAATCTCATCTATGGAGAGTGTTTAGCAATTCTAACGCATCAGAGTGGACCGTTGCACTCTATTTAGTGTTCTTTGAAGTCCAACTTGCTAGTTTAGCTTTCGTGCAACGTTTCGTAAGTTAAAGATGCGAATAGACCAAGTTATGTTTGAAATTCCACAAAAACTTGTAAAGCTCGTCTATGGAGAGAGTTGAGCAATTCCAAACCATCAAATTGGACCATTATACTCTATTTAGTGTTCTTAGAAATCTAAGATGCTAGTCTAGCCTTCGGGCACGGTTTCGTGAGGAAAAGATGTGAATAGACCAAGTTATGTTGAAATTGCACAAAAACGTGAAACGCTCATCTATGTAGAGCGTTGAGCAATTCCAAAGCTTCAAAGGGGACCGTTGCACTCTACTTAGTGTGCTTAGAAGTCTGACATGCTAGTTTAGCCTTCGTGCAATGTTTCGTAAGGTAAAGATTCAAACAGACCAAGTTATGTTTGAAATGGCATAAAAACGTGTAAAGCTCATCTATCGAGAGAGTTGAGCAATTTCAAAGCATCAAAGTGGACCGTTGTACTCTATTTTGTGTTATTAGAAGTCTAAGTTGCTAGTTTAGCTTTCGTGCAACTTCTCGTAAGTTAAGATGCGAATAGACCAAGTTATGTTTGAAATTGCACAAAAACATGTAAATCTCATCTATGGAGAGTGTTGAGCAATTCCAAAGCATCAAAGTGGACCGTTGTGCTCTATTTAGTGTTCTTAGAAGTCTAACTTGCTAGTTTAGCTTTCGTGCAACGTGTTCGTAAGTTAAAGATGCGAATAGACCAAGTTATGTTTGAAATTGCACAAAAACTTGTAAAGCTCGTCTATGAAGAGAGTTGAGCAATTCCAACGCATCAAAGTGGACCGTTGTGCTCTATTTTGTGTTATTAGAAGTCTAAGTTGCTAGTTTAGCTTTTGTGCAAGGTTTCGTAAGTTAAAGATGCGAGTAGACCAAGTGATGTTTGAAATTGCACAAAAACTTGTAAAGCTCGTCTATGGAGAGAGTTGGGGAATTCCAAAGCATCAAAGTCGACCATTGTACTCTATTTAGCGTTCTTTGAAGTCTAACATGCCAGTTTAGCCTTCGTGCAATGTTTCGTAAGGTAAAGATGTGAATAGACCAAGTTATGTTTGAAATGGCGTAAAAACGTGTAAAAAGCTCATCTATCAAGAGAGTTGAGCTATTGCAAAGCATCAAAGTGGACCATTGTGCTCTATTTTGTGTTATTAGAAGTCTATGTTGCTAGTTTAGCTTTCGTGCAACGTTTCGTAAGTTAAAGATGCGAATAGACCAAGTGATGTTTGAAATTGCACAAAAACTTGTAAAGCTCGTCTATGGAGAGAGTTGGGCAATTCCAAAGCATCAAAGTCGACCGTTGAACTCTATTTAGCGTTCTTTGAAGTCTAACATGCTTGTTTAGCATTCGTGCAATGTTTCATAAGGTAAAGATGCGAATAGACCAAGTTTTGTTTGAAATGGAGTAAAAACATGTAAAAAGCTCGTCTATCAAGAGAGTTTAGCAATTGCAAAGCATCACAGTGGACCATTGTGCTCTATTTTGTGTTATTAGAAGTCTAAGTTTCTAGTTTAGCTCTCGTGCAACATTTCGTAAGTTAAAGATGCGAATAGACCAAGTGATGTTTGAAATTGCACAAAAACTTGTAAAGCTCGTATATGGAGAGAGTTGGGCAATTCCAAAGCATCAAAGTCGACCATTGTACTCTATTTAGCGTTCTTTGAAGTCTAACATGCTAGTTTAGCCTTCGTGCAATGTTTCGTAGGGTAAAGATGCGAATAGACCAAGTTATGTTTGAAATGGCGTAAAAACGTGTAAAAAGCTCATCTATCAAGAGAGTTGAGCTATTGCAAAGCATCAAAGTGGACCATTGTGCTCTATTTTGTGTTATTAGAAATCTAAGTTGCTAGTTTAGCTTTCGTGCAACGTTTCGTAAGTTCAAGATGCGAATAGACCAAGTGATGTTTGAAATTGCACAAAAACTTGTAAAGCACGTCTATGGAGAGAGTTGGGCAATTCCAAAGCATCAAAGTCGACCGTTGAACTCTATTTAGCGTTCTTCGAAGTCTAACATGCTAGTTTAGCCTTCGTGCAATGTTTCATAAGGTAAAGATGCGAATAGACCAAGTTTTGTTTGAAATGGCGTAAAAACATGTAAAAAGCTCGTCCATCAAGAGAGTTGAGCAATTGCAAAGCATCAAAGTGGACCATTGTGCTCTATTTTGTGTTATTAGAAGTCTAAGTTGCTAGTTTAGCTTTCGTGCAACGTTTCGTAAGTTAAAAATGCGAACAGACAAGTGATGTTTGAAATTGCATAAAAACTTGTAAAGCTCGTCCATGGAGAGAGTGGGGCAATTCCAAAAGCATCAAAGTCGACCATTGTACTCTATTTAGCGTTCTTGGAAGTCTAACATGCTGGTTTAGCCTTCGTGCAATGTTTCATAAGGTAAAGATGTGAATAGACCAACTTTTTTTGAAATGGCGTAAAAACATGTAAAAAGCTCGTCTATCAAGAGAGTTGAGCAATTGCAAAGCGTCAAAGTGGACCATTGTGCTCTATTTTGTGTTATTAGAAATCTAAGTTGCTAGTTTAGCTTTCGTGCAACGTTTCGTAAGTTAAAGTTGCGAATAGACCAAGTTATGTTTGAAATTGCGTAAAAACGTGAATTACCTGTCTATGGAGAGAGTTGAGCAATTCCAAAGCATAAAATTGGACCATTGTACTCTATTTAGTGTTCTTAGAAGTCTAACGTGCTAATTAGCCTTCGTGCAATGGTTCAGATGGTAAAGATACAAATAGATCAAGTAATATTTGAAATTGCACAAAACCATGTAAATCTCATCTATGGAGAGTGTTTAGCAATTCTAACGCATCAGAGTGGACCGTTGCACTCTATTTAGTGTTCTTTGAAGTCCAACTTGCTAGTTTAGCTTTCGTGCAACGTTTCGTAAGTTAAAGATGCGAATAGACCAAGTTATGTTTGAAATTCCACAAAAACTTGTAAAGCTCGTCTATGGAGAGAGTTGAGCAATTCCAAACCATCAAATTGGACCATTATACTCTATTTAGTGTTCTTAGAAATCTAAGATGCTAGTCTAGCCTTCGGGCACGGTTTCGTGAGGAAAAGATGTGAATAGACCAAGTTATGTTGAAATTGCACAAAAACGTGAAACGCTCATCTATGTAGAGCGTTGAGCAATTCCAAAGCTTCAAAGGGGACCGTTGCACTCTACTTAGTGTGCTTAGAAGTCTGACATGCTAGTTTAGCCTTCGTGCAATGTTTCGTAAGGTAAAGATTCAAATAGACCAAGTTATGTTTGAAATGGCATAAAAACGTGTAAAGCTCATCTATCGAGAGAGTTGAGCAATTTCAAAGCATCAAAGTGGACCGTTGTACTCTATTTTGTGTTATTAGAAGTCTAAGTTGCTAGTTTAGCTTTCGTGCAACTTCTCGTAAGTTAAGATGCGAATAGACCAAGTTATGTTTGAAATTGCACAAAAACATGTAAATCTCGTCTATGGAGAGTGTTGAGCAATTCCAAAGCATCAAAGTGGACCGTTGTGCTCTATTTAGTGTTCTTAGAAGTCTAACTTGCTAGTTTAGCTTTCGTGCAACGTGTTCGTAAGTTAAAGATGCGAATAGACCAAGTTATGTTTGAAATTGCACAAAAACTTGTAAAGCTCGTCTATGAAGAGAGTTGAGCAATTCCAACGCATCAAAGTGGACCGTTGTGCTCTATTTTGTGTTATTAGAAGTCTATGTTGCTAGGTTAGCTTTTGTGCAAGGTTTCGTAAGTTAATGATGCGAGTAGACCAAGTGATGTTTGAAATTGCACAAAAACTTGTAAAGCTCATCTATCGAGAGAGTTGGCCAATTCCAAAGCATCAAAGTCGACCATTGTACTCTATTTAGCGTTCTTTGAATTCTAACATGCTAGTTTAGCCTTCGTGCAATGTTTCATAAGGTAAAGATGCGAATAGACCAATTTATGTTTGAAATGGCGTAAAAACATGTAAAAAGCTCGTCTATCAAGAGAGTTGAGCAATTGCAAAGCATCAAAGTGGACCATTATGCTCTATTTTGTGTTATTAGAAGTCTAAGTTGCTAGTTTAGCTTTCGTGCAACGTTTCGTAAGTTAAAGATGCGAATAGACCAAGTGATGTTTGAAATTGCACAAAAACTTGTAAAGCACGTCTATGGAGAGAGTTGGGGAATTCCAAAGCATCAAAGTCGACCATTGTACTCTATTTAGCGTTCTTTGAAGTCTAACATGCCAGTTTAGCCTTCGTGCAATGTTTCGTAAGGTAAAGATGCGAATAGACCAAGTTATGTTTGAAATGGCGTAAAAACGTGTAAAAAGCTCATCTATCAAGAGAGTTGAGCTATTGCAAAGCATCAAAGTGGACCATTGTGCTCTATTTTGTGTTATTAGAAGTCTATGTTGCTAGTTTAGCTTTCGTGCAACGTTTCGTAAGTTAAAGATGCGAATAGACCAAGTGATGTTTGAAATTGCACAAAAACTTGTAAAGCTCGTCTATGGAGAGAGTTGGGCAATTCCAAAGCATCAAAGTCGACCGTTGAACTCTATTTAGCGTTCTTTGAAGTCTAACATGCTTGTTTAGCATTCGTGCAATGTTTCATAAGGTAAAGATGCGAATAGACCAAGTTTTGTTTGAAATGGAGTAAAAACATGTAAAAAGCTCGTCTATCAAGAGAGTTTAGCAATTGCAAAGCATCACAGTGGACCATTGTGCTCTATTTTGTGTTATTAGAAGTCTAAGTTTCTAGTTTAGCTCTCGTGCAACATTTCGTAAGTTAAAGATGCGAATAGACCAAGTGATGTTTGAAATTGCACAAAAACTTGTAAAGCTCGTATATGGAGAGAGTTGGGCAATTCCAAAGCATCAAAGTCGACCATTGTACTCTATTTAGCGTTCTTTGAAGTCTAACATGCTAGTTTAGCCTTCGTGCAATGTTTCGTAGGGTAAAGATGCGAATAGACCAAGTTATGTTTGAAATGGCGTAAAAACGTGTAAAAAGCTCATCTATCAAGAGAGTTGAGCTATTGCAAAGCATCAAAGTGGACCATTGTGCTCTATTTTGTGTTATTAGAAATCTATGTTGCTAGTTTAGCTTTCGTGCAACGTTTCGTAAGTTCAAGATGCGAATAGACCAAGTGATGTTTGAAATTGCACAAAAACTTGTAAAGCACGTCTATGGAGAGAGTTGGGCAATTCCAAAGCATCAAAGTCGACCGTTGAACTCTATTTAGCGTTCTTCGAAGTCTAACATGCTAGTTTAGCCTTCGTGCAATGTTTCATAAGGTAAAGATGCGAATAGACCAAGTTTTGTTTGAAATGGCGTAAAAACATGTAAAAAGCTCGTCCATCAAGAGAGTTGAGCAATTGCAAAGCATCAAAGTGGACCATTGTGCTCTATTTTGTGTTATTAGAAGTCTAAGTTGCTAGTTTAGCTTTCGTGCAACGTTTCGTAAGTTAAAAATGCGAACAGACAAGTGATGTTTGAAATTGCATAAAAACTTGTAAAGCTCGTCCATGGAGAGAGTGGGGCAATTCCAAAAGCATCAAAGTCGACCATTGTACTCTATTTAGCGTTCTTGGAAGTCTAACATGCTGGTTTAGCCTTCGTGCAATGTTTCATAAGGTAAAGATGTGAATAGACCAACTTTTTTTGAAATGGCGTAAAAACATGTAAAAAGCTCGTCTATCAAGAGAGTTGAGCAATTGCAAAGCGTCAAAGTGGACCATTGTGCTCTATTTTGTGTTATTAGAAATCTAAGTTGCTAGTTTAGCTTTCGTGCAACGTTTCGTAAGTTAAAGTTGCGAATAGACCAAGTTATGTTTGAAATTGCGTAAAAACGTGAATTACCTGTCTATGGAGAGAGTTGAGCAATTCCAAAGCATAAAATTGGACCATTGTACTCTATTTAGTGTTCTTAGAAGTCTAACGTGCTAATTAGCCTTCGTGCAATGGTTCAGATGGTAAAGATACAAATAGATCAAGTAATATTTGAAATTGCACAAAACCATGTAAATCTCATCTATGGAGAGTGTTTAGCAATTCTAACGCATCAGAGTGGACCGTTGCACTCTATTTAGTGTTCTTTGAAGTCCAACTTGCTAGTTTAGCTTTCGTGCAATGTTTCGTAAGTTAAAGATGCGAATAGACCAAGTTATGTTTGAAATTCCACAAAAACTTGTAAAGCTCGTCTATGGAGAGAGTTGAGCAATTCCAAACCATCAAATTGGACCATTATACTCTATTTAGTGTTCTTAGAAATCTAAGATGCTAGTCTAGCCTTCGGGCACGGTTTCGTGAGGAAAAGATGTGAATAGACCAAGTTATGTTGAAATTGCACAAAAACGTGAAACGCTCATCTATGTAGAGCGTTGAGCAATTCCAAAGCTTCAAAGTGGACCGTTGCACTCTATTTAGTGTCCTTAGAAGTCTAACATGCTAGTTTAGCCTTCGTGCAATGTTTCGTAAGGTAAAGATGCAAATAGACCAAGTTATGTTTGAAATGGCATAAAAACGTGTAAAGCTCATCTATCGAGAGAGTTGAGCAATTCCAAAGCATCAAAGTGGACCGTTGTACTCTGTTTTGTGTTATTAGAAGTCTAAGTTGCTAGTTTAGCTTTCGTGCAACTTCTCGTAAGTTAAGATGCGAATAGACCAAGTTATGTTTGAAATTGCACAAAAACATGTAAATCTCGTCTATGGAGAGTGTTGAGCAATTCCAAAGCATCAAAGTGGACCGTTGTGCTCTATTTAGTGTTCTTAGAAGTCTAACTTGCTAGTTTAGCTTTCGTGCAACGTGTTCGTAAGTTAAAGATGTGAATAGACCAAGTTATGTTTGAAATTGCACAAAAACTTGTAAAGCTCGTCTATGAAGAGAGTTGAGCAATTCCAACGCATCAAAGTGGACCGTTGTGCTCTATTTTGTGTTATTAGAAGTCTAAGTTGCTAGGTTAGCTTTTGTGCAAGGTTTCGTGAGTTAATGATGCGAGTAGACCAAGTGATGTTTGAAATTGCACAAAAACTTGTAAAGCTCATCTATCGAGAGAGTTGGCCAATTCCAAAGCATCAAAGTCGACCATTGTACTCTATTTAGCGTTCTTTGAATTCTAACATGCTAGTTTAGCCTTCGTGCAATGTTTCATAAGGTAAAGATGCGAATAGACCAATTTATGTTTGAAATGGCGTAAAAACATGTAAAAAGCTCGTCTATCAAGAGAGTTGAGCAATTGCAAAGCATCAAAGTGGACCATTATGCTCTATTTTGTGTTATTAGAAGTCTAAGTTGCTAGTTTAGCTTTCGTGCAACGTTTCGTAAGTTAAAGATGCGAATAGACCAAGTGATGTTTGAAATTGCACAAAAACTTGTAAAGCACGTCTATGGAGAGAGTTGGGGAATTCCAAAGCATCAAAGTCGACCATTGTACTCTATTTAGCGTTCTTTGAAGTCTAACATGCCAGTTTAGCCTTCGTGCAATGTTTCGTAAGGTAAAGATGCGAATAGACCAAGTTATGTTTGAAATGGCGTAAAAACGTGTAAAAAGCTCATCTATCAAGAGAGTTGAGCTATTGCAAAGCATCAAAGTGGACCATTGTGCTCTATTTTGTGTTATTAGAAGTCTATGTTGCTAGTTTAGCTTTCGTGCAACGTTTCGTAAGTTAAAGATGCGAATAGACCAAGTGATGTTTGAAATTGCACAAAAACTTGTAAAGCTCGTCTATGGAGAGAGTTGGGCAATTCCAAAGCATCAAAGTCGACCGTTGAACTCTATTTAGCGTTCTTTGAAGTCTAACATGCTTGTTTAGCATTCGTGCAATGTTTCATAAGGTAAAGATGCGAATAGACCAAGTTTTGTTTGAAATGGAGTAAAAACATGTAAAAAGCTCGTCTATCAAGAGAGTTTAGCAATTGCAAAGCATCACAGTGGACCATTGTGCTCTATTTTGTGTTATTAGAAGTCTAAGTTTCTAGTTTAGCTCTCGTGCAACATTTCGTAAGTTAAAGATGCGAATAGACCAAGTGATGTTTGAAATTGCACAAAAACTTGTAAAGCTCGTATATGGAGAGAGTTGGGCAATTCCAAAGCATCAAAGTCGACCATTGTACTCTATTTAGCGTTCTTTGAAGTCTAACATGCTAGTTTAGCCTTCGTGCAATGTTTCGTAGGGTAAAGATGCGAATAGACAAAGTTATGTTTGAAATGGCGTAAAAACGTGTAAAAAGCTCATCTATCAAGAGAGTTGAGCTATTGCAAAGCATCAAAGTGGACCATTGTGCTCTATTTTGTGTTATTAGAAATCTAAGTTGCTAGTTTAGCTTTCGTGCAACGTTTCGTAAGTTCAAGATGCGAATAGACCAAGTGATGTTTGAAATTGCACAAAAACTTGTAAAGCACGTCTATGGAGAGAGTTGGGCAATTCCAAAGCATCAAAGTCGACCGTTGAACTCTATTTAGCGTTCTTCGAAGTCTAACATGCTAGTTTAGCCTTCGTGCAATGTTTCATAAGGTAAAGATGCGAATAGACCAAGTTTTGTTTGAAATGGCGTAAAAACATGTAAAAAGCTCGTCCATCAAGAGAGTTGAGCAATTGCAAAGCATCAAAGTGGACCATTGTGCTCTATTTTGTGTTATTAGAAGTCTAAGTTGCTAGTTTAGCTTTCGTGCAACGTTTCGTAAGTTAAAAATGCGAACAGACAAGTGATGTTTGAAATTGCATAAAAACTTGTAAAGCTCGTCCATGGAGAGAGTGGGGCAATTCCAAAAGCATCAAAGTCGACCATTGTACTCTATTTAGCGTTCTTGGAAGTCTAACATGCTGGTTTAGCCTTCGTGCAATGTTTCATAAGGTAAAGATGTGAATAGACCAACTTTTTTTGAAATGGCGTAAAAACATGTAAAAAGCTCGTCTATCAAGAGAGTTGAGCAATTGCAAAGCGTCAAAGTGGACCATTGTGCTCTATTTTGTGTTATTAGAAATCTAAGTTGCTAGTTTAGCTTTCGTGCAACGTTTCGTAAGTTAAAGTTGCGAATAGACCAAGTTATGTTTGAAATTGCGTAAAAACGTGAATTACCTGTCTATGGAGAGAGTTGAGCAATTCCAAAGCATAAAATTGGACCATTGTACTCTATTTAGTGTTCTTAGAAGTCTATGTTGGACCTATGGTCCTATATGTCTAATTTTGATGATATTAAATCATTTATAAATCATAATGAAACATTAAAGCAATATTTGATTTATATGAATTGAATTTAAATGACTATATATTTTTTAGATAGTGCTGGAAATTAAGTTTTAAAAACAAACATACATGGACTAAGTTAGAGCATCAATTTTCCAATTATCATATCTTAACCAACTTAGGTCCAAATGACTTGAAACTTGAATCACATATACATGAAGGTTTAATATATGTTCTAGGACTATAATCATGAGAAATTAAGTGCATCACATATATATTTGGTCATATGCTTAAATTCCGCCAAAACTAGGTTTTACCTAATTTTGTGCATATGTGTTCTTTGTGAACGTGGTGAACCAAATGAACTCCGATTTAAATGAAATTTCGTGTGCATCTTAGTTTCATCACTATGAACATATTTGATTTAGTAAAGTTCAAGAGAAAAGGTCATTTACACTGAGTTAGCAAAATGACTTTGAATTTACACTTAGAATTTATCGGTTTCACTATTAGTGATCAAATTGCTTGGTTGAGTGACCAAACGATTTCCGATTGTTATGAAATTTTACATGGACATTCTAATACATATAAAATGATTTATCATGCAGTAATATGAATTTTCTGGGTTGTTTTTCTAATATAATTAACCTATGCGCTCTATATGAAGCTCTTTGAGCTTACATGCAATTGGGGAGTTCTACCTCCTATTTCCTTGTAGGTTAATCATCATTGTGGTCTCATATGGCTCAGAATTCAGTATGTTCAAGAGTGGTCGAAGTCCAGTTTCTAAGAATGAGCTTGGAGCTCTAGGAAACTATGAAAAATCCTATATTTGCCAACTTTCCACTAAGGCACTTAATCAAGTTGAATGAATCAAACATTGAGGCTATTGGTTGTGGTCTTCATGGAGATACAACTCTTTTCAAACATGTGGGACAAACCTTGTCCTCTCTATCATTAGTGATATATTCTTGTTTGACATTTTCACTCAAGACATGTGCTACCAAGAAAGTTAGGTTGGTGCAATCAAACAAGATCCTTGACATTTTCACTCAAGACATGTGCTACCAAGAAAGTTAGGTTGGTGCAATCAAACAAGATCCTTGACTAAGAGATCACTTTTGAAGTCTTTGATTCAAAATGAAGGGACAAGATGGCATAGTACAATCTACATCCATGGCTGAGAATTAAAGAGAGTTTGAATGGTCAAGATTTGAAGACATACATTGATCAAATGGTTGTGCATAAGACAACTTTCTTGCTTGCAATTTTTGACTTAAAAAAAGGAGCATGTGCAACGTCTATATGCTCTATGGTGGAGATTTGTTTGCTCAAATCATCAATGACCAAGATTAGGAGCTGCAATGGATGGTAGAGATCAACTCTTGAAGTTTGATCCAATGGCTGCAAGCATAGGAGAGAATTGCCTTTAAAAGAGGATCTTCCCTTTCATACAACTTGGAGAAGCAAATTGAAAACTTTATCCTTGAGAGAAACCTCTTGCTATCAAGTTCATCAATCATCAAGCCTTCTTGCTATTTGCTACAACAATCTTCTCCAATACAAGCCTCTACAATCAAGGACTTCTCACTACTCTTGCTTTTGCAAAAGGGAAGTTCCTATATCCTTTAGGCTTTGTTTACTTACAATCTAAACCTCTCTTGTTCTTAAAATCCTATCTTTGAGAGTGTTGCTGTAATCTTGAGAGTTCCATACCAAATACCTTTGAGGTAACCTGTGAGAACCTTGGCTGAAAATCCCATTGAGAAATTCCCTTTGTTAGGGGAAATTGTAAACATTGAAGTTTGAGGGAGTTCTTAGAAACCCTTGGTGTAAGGAGTTTTGTGGGTCTCTTAAAACCACACCTTAGTGGAGTTGGGAAAATCCTAGGTTGGTGAATCTAGGTAGTAGACGTAGGAGAAGGGTCTCCGAACTACTATAAATCGCTGTGTTGATTTCTTTGTTTACTTGTTTATATTTACTACTTGTTTCAAACTGCAGGATTTTCAAAACCCTAATCTGTCCGAGATTAGCAGACTGCCTTAAACTTTGAATTTTGATCTGAAATTTTGATATAGTGTTTATTAAGGTGTTGTGACATTGCATATAAAATTTCGTTGCATTTTGACATCATTTGATAGGTAAAATCTGAGTTGGAAAATCTGTGTGCAGTGTGTTGCTTGAAAATCTGTTTTGTGCAATTCTTGATTATTTGATATTTGGTTATTCACTATATTGTATCACATCTTGCATTGGATTGAATATTGATTAGGAAAATCATTAGAGTCCAAATTTGTGTGCTACTTGTTAATTGCCATTAATTTGTTTAAATTGAAAAAGGGATTCCAATTGGAATTTGGGGACACAATTCACCCCCCCTCTTGTGTTAAACTCGATCCGTCAATTGGTATCGGAGCAGGTTAGCTAAAACTAGGAGTTATATCCTATTTGGCATATTTATGGCAAATATTAATTCTTATGGTGAGGCCGAAGGCCTATCCATGAATAGACCACCATTTTTCAATGGCTTGCAATACGGTTTTTGGAAAAATAGGATGAAAATTTTTATAAATTCCATTGATTATGATTTGTGGGAAGTTGTAGAGAATGGTCCTTATGTTCCTAGGAAACTTTTGGGTGATGAGATGGTAGATAAGGAAAAGAGTGAGTTTACTAAGGAAGATAAGAGATTACTTAGCCTAAATAATAAGGCAATCAACACTTTGCACATTGCACTTATTAGGAGTGAATTTGATTACATAGCTCAATGTAAGAGTGCAAAGGAGATTTGGGATATGTTAGAGTTGAAGCATGAAGGAACAAGTCAAGTGAAGGACTCTAAGATAAACATGCTAGTCACCGAGTTTGAGACCTTTAGAATGAAGAAGGGTGAGAGCATTAGGGAGATGTTTTCTAGACTTACTTGCATATGTAATGAATTAGAAGCTTTGAACAAACCATATGAGGAAGTTGATAAGGTCCAAAAGATCCTTAGGAGTTTACCTAGGATTTGGAAAGATAAGGTAGTAGCCATTAAAGAGGCTAAAGATCTTAGGAAGCTTAAGATAGAGGAATTAATAGGAAGTCTAATGACACATGAGTTGGAGATGTCAAGATTAGATGAGGAAGATGCACTACCTAAGAAAAATGGCTTAGCTCTTAGGATCAATAGTGACACTAGTTCGGATTCTAGTGATGATGATAGTGAAATAGGGGCAGCCCTATTAGCTAAGCATTTCAAGAAGTTCTTGAAGATGAACAAACGTGGAGGATTCAAGAATAGAAAGGCTTTTAAAGAAAAGAGAGAGGAGAAAGAGAAAGAAAAGAGTACTTGCTTTAAGTGTGGCAAAGTAGGTCACTTTATGGCCGATTGCCCTAAGCTTCAAAAGAAGAAGCATAAGGAATATAGAGAGAAAGAGAAGAAGAAGGACAAAGGGAAGAAGGAGAAGAAGGCATTCAAGGCCACTTGGGATGATTCTTCATCATCATCTTCAAGTGATAGTGAAGAGGAACTCCAAGCCAACTTGTGTCTCATGGCAAATGAGGAAGAGGAAGTGTCCTCATCAAATTCGGATGAGATGGTAACATCTTCTAAACCTTCTTATGATGAGCTCTCTTGTGTTTATGATGAACTTTATATTGCTTATGAGAAATTAATGCATAAACACAAGCATACTAAGAAAGAAGTTAGTAGACTTTCTAAAGTAGAAAAAATGCATCTAAATGAGTGTTGTGATTTGAAATCTAAATATGATGATGTATGTTTTTCACTTGATGCATTAGTTAAAGAAAATGAGGATTTAAAAAATCAATTGAAAACATGTGTTAATTCTAGTAACATTGCATCATCTAGCAATTCACATGACTTAGATGCTTTGCATGCTAGGATTCATGAGCTAGAAGGTGAGTTGGATACATGGGATGATCATGAGTGCATTATTATGCCTAACTCTTCTTCTCTACAAAAAGAGCTTGATATGGCCAATGAGAAATACAATATGCTTGAAAAACAATTTTCAAAATTTTCTATGAGTTCTTCTAAATTGGATGAACTTCTTGCATCTCAAAGACATTATCTTGACAAGAGTGGATTAGGATATGATCCTATGAAACTTAAGGACACCCTAGAGGCTAAGGAGGCCACGGTCAATGTGAACAAAAATGGTACCTACCCCAAGGGTAAGGCTAATGTTCCTAAGGGAACTACACCTAGGAAGAGAAAAGTTTATGTGAAGAAGGTTTGGGTGCCTAAAGGGTTGAATGACTTTGAAAAGAAAGCATATGTGATGAGAACTTTCAAAATTGATGCATATGCCTTTATTGCTACTAACCCCAAAGGATCCAAAGTTTGGATACCTAAGGTATATTAAACATATGTTTATCTAGGTGTGCTTAAAATCCAAATCCGAATCATGCAAATGGTATTTGGATAGTGGTTGTTCTAGACACATGACGGGAGATGCTTCATTATTCACATCCTTTGAAGCAAAGAAGAATGGAGGATTTGTGACCTTTGGAGACAAGGTCAAAGGTAAGATCCTAGGCTTGGGATCCATAGCTAACTCTTCTTTCTCCCTTAGTGAAGTAAGATTGGTTGAAAATTTATCTTTTAATTTATTGAGTGTTAGTCATTTAGCCGATAAAGGCTTTGATATTCTTTTCAAAAATGATAAATGTTATGTGTTTGATGTTTATGGTAATGTTGTGAAATTAGGAAGTAGAAGTGGTGATATGTATGTAATGCATTTTGATGCTATGAAAAATTCTAAAATATCTTGCTTGCTTGCTAAGAATGATGATGCTTTGCATTGGCATAGAAGATTAGGTCATATCGGAATGTCTACATTGAAAAAGTTGTGTGCCAATGAACTTATTAGAGGATTGCCTAAGTTAAATTTCAATGTTGAACATGTTTGTGATGTTTGTGTTAGGGGTAAACAAACTAAAGAGTCTTTTAAGCCTAAACTTGATATTAGTACTTCTAGGCCTCTAGAATTGTTACATATGGATTTATTTGGTCCTAGTAGAGTTAGGAGTCTAGGTGGAAAATACTATGCATTTGTTATTGTGGATGATTATACTAGATTTACATGGTGTTTGTTTCTTGTGCATAAAAGTGATGCATTGCATGCCTTTGAAAACTTACTTAGGAGATTGCAAAATGAGCATAACTTAAAAGTTTCAAAAATTAGAAGTGACCATGGAGGTGAATTTGAAAATGTTAATTTTGATTCTTTGTGTGCTTCTTTTGGTATTAAACACGAGTTTAGTGCTCCTAGGACACCTCAACAAAATGGGGTTGTAGAAAGGAAGAATAGAACTTTACAAGAACTAGGAAGAACTATGCTTCTAGAATATAATCTTCCTAAATATTTTTGGGCCGAAGCTACTAGTAATGCATGTTATGTGAGTAATAGATTTAGCATTAGAAAAGGATTAAAGAAAACTTCTTATGAACTCTTGTATGGCAAGAAACCTAAAGTAGATTACTTTAAGGTTTTTGGTGCTAAATGTTTTATTTTAAATACCAAAGACAATTTGGATAAATTTGATGCAAAGAGTGACATTGGAATATTTTTAGGATATTCATCATCATCTAAAGCATATAGAGTATTTAACTCTAGAACTAAAATTGTGGAAGAAAGTGTAAATGTTAAATTCGATGATATGACCACACTTGCTCCAAATGTGCGTGTAGAAAATAAATTTTCAGATTTGGAACATCCTTTGAAGCACAAAAATGAAGGTACACATGGAGTACAATTGCTAGAAGAAGATGAAGATGATGTCCCTTTGGTGGAGAACTTAAGGGAGATGAATATCTCAAATGAAGAAACACCACCAAATGAAGAAAGTGAAGGTGAACCCGAGGGAAATGAAGAACCAAAAGAAGCTGAAAATGCTATGGAACAACCGGGTGTTCACAAATACAAGGTGATGAAGTCTCATCCAAAAGAACTAATTATTGGAGACTTGCATCAAGGAAGGCAACTAAGAGCCAAAAGGGACTCTACGGTCAATTCTAATCCTTTAAACTCTTTTGCCATGCTTTCTTTAGTAGAGCCTAAAAATGTACGTGATGCTTTGCATGATGATGATTGGGTGTATGCCATGCAAGAGGAGTTAGAACAATTTGAGAGAAGTAAGGTTTGGACTCTTTGTCCTAAACCTAAAGACCACACCATTATCGGAACAAAATGGGTCTATAGGAATAAGATGGATGAAAATGGTAATGTAACTAGGAACAAAGCTAGATTAGTGGCCCAAGGATATTGCCAAGAAGAGGGCATTGACTTTGATGAAACCTTTGCACCGGTTGCAAGGTTAGAGGCTATTAGATTATTGCTTGCATTTGCATGTTACAAAAATATCAAACTTTTTCAAATGGATGTGAAAAGTGCATTTTTAAATGGTGTGATAAATGAGGAAGTTTATGTTAAACAACCTCCCGGATTTGAAAGTAAGAAATTTCCAAACCATGTTTACAAACTAGACAAGGCTTTATATGGTTTAAAACAAGCTCCTAGAGCTTGGTATGAAAGATTGTCTAAGTTCTTGCTTGAAAATGGTTTTCAATGTGGTAGTATTGATGATACTTTGTTTATTAAATACAAAGGTCTTGATATGCTAATTGTGCAAATATATGTTGATGATATTGTGTTTGGTGCTACATTAGAATCTATGTGTGAAGATTTTGCATTATGCATGAAGAATGAATTTGAAATGAGTATGATGGGTGAGTTGACTTACTTTCTAGGTTTACAAATTAAACAAACCCCACTTGGCACTCACATTAGTCAAACTAAGTATACAAATGAGATATTAAAAAGGTTTGGCATGGATATTTCTAAAGGTTCATCCACACCTATGGGAGTGGGAACCAAATTAGAACCCGACCTAGATGGTAATGATGTTGATCAAAAGAGATATAGGTCAATGATTGGTAGTTTACTTTACTTGACCGCATCTAGGCCCGATATTATGTTTAGTGTTTGCATGTGTGCAAGATTTCAATCTAATCCTAAGCAAACACATCTCATGGCCATAAAGAAGATTCTTAGGTACTTAAAGGACACACCTTCCCTAGGGTTGTGGTATGATAAGAAATCTTCATTTGACTTGCATTCATTTGTAGATGCCGACTTTGCGGGTTGCAAAATAAATAGGAAAAGTACTAGTGGTACTTGTCAATACCTAGGAAATATGCTCATATCTTGGTTCTCCAAGAAGCAAACATGTGTTGCTTTGAGCACTACCGAAGCCGAATATATGGCTATTGGTAGTTGTACTTGCCAATTGCTTTGGATTAAACAACAAATGCTTGATTTTAATATGGAATTTTCAAACATTCCAATTCTTTGTGATAACATAAGTGCCATACATTTGTCTAAGAATCCTAGATATCATGGTAAAGCTAAGCATATAGACATTAGACATCATTTCATTAGAGATCATGTTGCTAAAAAGAACATTGTGCTTGAACATGTAGAAGGGGAACATAATATTGCCGATTTGTTCACTAAACCTTTAGCTAAGGATAGATTCATAAAACTAAGAAATGCATTGGGTTTGTGTGAAGCACCTTGAGAGCATATTACTTGAATGCATATCCTTGTTTGATTGATATCCCAAGATTGAACTTGAATGCTTATTATATTTTCTTGGTGATATGTGCTTATAAGCTAAATGTATAAATTGGTATGCATGATTGAAGGGGGAGTAACCTAGTGTCATTAGGAGGCCATGGGTCACTTAGTGTGATAGGCTCCAAATTAGGTCACTTAGGTTCTATTAGTTCAATTGGTGTGTTGCCATGACTATTTGTTGATGAGAACTAGTTTTGATATTATTTGAAGTATGTTTATGGTCTTAAATCACTTTTGTGATAAAATCTCAAAAATGCTTATAAATCTTTTACAAAACTTGCATCAACCCCTTAGTTCTCCACTTTTTGATTTATTACAAAAAGGGGGAGAGACATGATGATAAATTGCATTAAAATCATTTGCCAAAATGCATATATAGGCATAACTTAAGGGGGAGTGTATATGCCATGATTGGGAGAGAATAGATGTTAAAGTAAGGGGGAGCTAAGCTTACTTAACTAAAGTTGTATATGAGTTTCAAAATTGTTTTAAATTGATATCATTAAACTTTTTAATGCACTTTGAATTGATATTAAATTCAATTACAATCAAATAGACATTTATATCATGCATGTTTTGTAATCATCAAAAAGGGGGAGATTGTTGGACCTATGGTCCTATATGTCTAATTTTGATGATATTAAATCATTTATAAATCATAATGAAACATTAAAGCAATATTTGATTTATATGAATTGAATTTAAATGACTATATATTTTTTAGATAGTGCTGGAAATTAAGTTTTAAAAACAAACATACATGGACTAAGTTAGAGCATCAATTTTCCAATTATCATATCTTAACCAACTTAGGTCCAAATGACTTGAAACTTGAATCACATATACATGAAGGTTTAATATATGTTCTAGGACTATAATCATGAGAAATTAAGTGCATCACATATATATTTGGTCATATGCTTAAATTCCGCCAAAACTAGGTTTTACCTAATTTTGTGCATATGTGTTCTTTGTGAACGTGGTGAACCAAATGAACTCCGATTTAAATGAAATTTCGTGTGCATCTTAGTTTCATCACTATGAACATATTTGATTTAGTAAAGTTCAAGAGAAAAGGTCATTTACACTGAGTTAGCAAAATGACTTTGAATTTACACTTAGAATTTATCGGTTTCACTATTAGTGATCAAATTGCTTGGTTGAGTGACCAAACGATTTCCGATTGTTATGAAATTTTACATGGACATTATAATACATATAAAATGATTTATCATGCAGTAATATGAATTTTCTGGGTTGTTTTTCTAATATAATTAACCTATGCGCTCTATATGAAGCTCTTTGAGCTTACATGCAATTGGGGAGTTCTACCTCCTATTTCCTTGTAGGTTAATCATCATTGTGGTCTCATATGGCTCAGAATTCAGTATGTTCAAGAGTGGTCGAAGTCCAGTTTCTAAGAATGAGCTTGGAGCTCTAGGAAACTATGAAAAATCCTATATTTGCCAACTTTCCACTAAGGCACTTAATCAAGTTGAATGAATCAAACATTGAGGCTATTGGTTGTGGTCTTCATGGAGATACAACTCTTTTCAAACATGTGGGACAAACCTTGTCCTCTCTATCATTAGTGATATATTCTTGTTTGACATTTTCACTCAAGACATGTGCTACCAAGAAAGTTAGGTTGGTGCAATCAAACAAGATCCTTGACATTTTCACTCAAGACATGTGCTACCAAGAAAGTTAGGTTGGTGCAATCAAACAAGATCCTTGACTAAGAGATCACTTTTGAAGTCTTTGATTCAAAATGAAGGGACAAGATGGCATAGTACAATCTACATCCATGGCTGAGAATTAAAGAGAGTTTGAATGGTCAAGATTTGAAGACATACATTGATCAAATGGTTGTGCATAAGACAACTTTCTTGCTTGCAATTTTTGACTTAAAAAAAGGAGCATGTGCAACGTCTATATGCTCTATGGTGGAGATTTGTTTGCTCAAATCATCAATGACCAAGATTAGGAGCTGCAATGGATGGTAGAGATCAACTCTTGAAGTTTGATCCAATGGCTGCAAGCATAGGAGAGAATTGCCTTTAAAAGAGGATCTTCCCTTTCATACAACTTGGAGAAGCAAATTGAAAACTTTATCCTTGAGAGAAACCTCTTGCTATCAAGTTCATCAATCATCAAGCCTTCTTGCTATTTGCTACAACAATCTTCTCCAATACAAGCCTCTACAATCAAGGACTTCTCACTACTCTTGCTTTTGCAAAAGGGAAGTTCCTATATCCTTTAGGCTTTGTTTACTTACAATCTAAACCTCTCTTGTTCTTAAAATCCTATCTTTGAGAGTGTTGCTGTAATCTTGAGAGTTCCATACCAAATACCTTTGAGGTAACCTGTGAGAACCTTGGCTGAAAATCCCATTGAGAAATTCCCTTTGTTAGGGGAAATTGTAAACATTGAAGTTTGAGGGAGTTCTTAGAAACCCTTGGTGTAAGGAGTTTTGTGGGTCTCTTAAAACCACACCTTAGTGGAGTTGGGAAAATCCTAGGTTGGTGAATCTAGGTAGTAGACGTAGGAGAAGGGTCTCCGAACTACTATAAATCGCTGTGTTGATTTCTTTGTTTACTTGTTTATATTTACTACTTGTTTCAAACTGCAGGATTTTCAAAACCCTAATCTGTCCGAGATTAGCAGACTGCCTTAAACTTTGAATTTTGATCTGAAATTTTGATATAGTGTTTATTAAGGTGTTGTGACATTGCATATAAAATTTCATTGCATTTTGACATCATTTGATAGGTAAAATCTGAGTTGGAAAATCTGTGTGCAGTGTGTTGCTTGAAAATCTGTTTTGTGCAATTCTTGATTATTTGATATTTGGTTATTCACTATATTGTATCACATCTTGCATTGGATTGAATATTGATTAGGAAAATCATTAGAGTCCAAATTTGTGTGCTACTTGTTAATTGCCATTAATTTGTTTAAATTGAAAAAGGGATTCCAATTGGAATTTGGGGACACAATTCACCCCCCCTCTTGTGTTAAACTCGATCCGTCAGTCTAACGTGCTAATTAGCCTTCGTGCAATGGTTCAGATGGTAAAGATACAAATAGATCAAGTAATATTTGAAATTGCACAAAACCATGTAAATCTCATCTATGGAGAGTGTTTAGCAATTCTAACGCATCAGAGTGGACCGTTGCACTCTATTTAGTGTTCTTTGAAGTCCAACTTGCTAGTTTAGCTTTCGTGCAACATTTCGTAAGTTAAAGATGCGAATAGACCAAGTTATGTTTGAAATTCCACAAAAACTTGTAAAGCTCGTCTATGGAGAGAGTTGAGCAATTCCAAACCATCAAATTGGACCATTATACTCTATTTAGTGTTCTTAGAAATCTAAGATGCTAGTCTAGCCTTCGGGCACGGTTTCGTGAGGAAAAGATGTGAATAGACCAAGTTATGTTGAAATTGCACAAAAACGTGAAACGCTCATCTATGTAGAGCGTTGAGCAATTCCAAAGCTTCAAAGGGGACCGTTGCACTCTACTTAGTGTGCTTAGAAGTCTGACATGCTAGTTTAGCCTTCGTGCAATGTTTCGTAAGGTAAAGATTCAAATAGACCAAGTTATGTTTGAAATGGCATAAAAACGTGTAAAGCTCATCTATCGAGAGAGTTGAGCAATTTCAAAGCATCAAAGTGGACCGTTGTACTCTATTTTGTGTTATTAGAAGTCTAAGTTGCTAATTTAGCTTTCGTGCAACTTCTCGTAAGTTAAGATGCGAATAGACCAAGTTATGTTTGAAATTGCACAAAAACATGTAAATCTCGTCTATGGAGAGTGTTGAGCAATTCCAAAGCATCAAAGTGGACCGTTGTGCTCTATTTAGTGTTCTTAGAAGTCTAACTTGCTAGTTTAGCTTTCGTGCAACGTTTCGTAAGTTAAAGATGCGAATAGACCAAGTTATGTTTGAAATTGCACAAAAACTTGTAAAGCTCGTCTATGGAGAGAGTTGAGCAATTCCAACGCATCAAAGTGGACCGTTGTGCTCTATTTTGTGTTATTAGAAGTCTAAGTTGCTAGGTTAGCTTTTGTGCAAGGTTTCGTAAGTTAATGATGCGAGTAGACCAAGTGATGTTTGAAATTGCACAAAAACTTGTAAAGCTCATCTATCGAGAGAGTTGGCCAATTCCAAAGCATCAAAGTCGACCATTGTACTCTATTTAGCGTTCTTTGAATTCTAACATGCTAGTTTAGCCTTCGTGCAATGTTTCATAAGGTAAAGATGCGAATAGACCAATTTATGTTTGAAATGGCGTAAAAACATGTAAAAAGCTCGTCTATCAAGAGAGTTGAGCAATTGCAAAGCATCAAAGTGGACCATTATGCTCTATTTTGTGTTATTAGAAGTCTAAGTTGCTAGTTTAGCTTTCGTGCAACGTTTCGTAAGTTAAAGATGCGAATAGACCAAGTGATGTTTGAAATTGCACAAAAACTTGTAAAGCACGTCTATGGAGAGAGTTGGGCAATTCCAAAGCATCAAAGTCGACCGTTGAACTCTATTTAGCGTTCTTCGAAGTCTAAATAGCTAGTTTAGCCTTCCTGCAACGTTTCGTAAGTTAAAGATGCGAATAGACCAAGTTATGTTTGAAATTGCACAAAAACGTGAATTGCTCGCCTATGGAGAGATTTGAGCAATTCCAAAGCATCAAATTGGACCATTGTACTCTATTTAGTGTTCTTTGAAGTCTAACTTGCTAGTTTAGCTTTCGTGCAACGTTTCATAAGTTAAAGATGCGAATAGACCAAGTTATGTTTGAAATTCCACAAAAACTTGTAAAGCTCGTCTATGGAGAGAGTTGAGCAATTCCAAAGCATCAAATTGGACCATTATACTCTATTTAGTGTTCTGAGAAGTCTAAGATCGTAGTCTAGCCTTCGGGCACGGTTTCGTGAGGAAAAGATGTGAATAGACCAAGTTATGTTGAAATTGCACAAAAACGTGAAACACTCATCTATGGAGAGCGTTGAGCAATTCCAAAGCTTCAAAGTGGACCGTTGTACTCTACTTAGTGTGCTTAGAAGTCTGACATGCTAGTTTAGCCTTCATGCAATGTTTCGTAAGGTAAAGATTCAAATAGACCAAGTTATTTTTGAAATGGCATAAAAACGTATGAAGCTCATCTATCGAGAGAGTTGAGCAATTTCAAAGCATCAATGTGAACCGTTGTACTCTATTTTGTGTTATTAGAAGTCTAAGTTGCTAGTTTAGCTTTCGTGCAACGTTTCGTAAGTTAAAGATGCGAATAGACCAAGTTATGTTTGAAATTGCGCAAAAACGTGTAAATGTCATCTATGGAGAGTGTTGAGCAATTCCAACGCATCCAAGTGGATTGTTGTGCTCTATTTAGTGTTCTTAGAAGTCGAACTTGCTAGTTTAGCTTTCGTGCAACATTTTCGTAAGTTAAAGATGCAAATAGACCAAGTTATGTTTGAAATTAAACAAAAACTTGTAAAGCTCGTCTATGAAGAGAGTTGAGCAATTCCAACGCATCAAAGTGTACCGTTGTGCTCTATTTTGTGTTATTAGAAGTCTAAGTTGCTAGTTTAGCTTTCGTGCAACGTTTCGTAAGTTCAAGATGCGAATAGACCAAGTGATGTTTGAAATTGCACAAAAACTTGTAAAGCACGTCTATGGAGATAGTTGGGCAATTCCAAAGCATCAAAGTCGACCGTTGAACTCTATTTAGCGTTCTTCGAAGTCTAACATGCTAGTTTAGCCTTCGTGCAATGTTTCATAAGGTAATGATGCGAATAGACCAAGTTTTGTTTGAAATGGCGTAAAAACACGTAAAAAGCTCATCTATCAAGAGAGTTGAGCAATTGCAAAGCATCAAAGTGGACCGTTGTGCTCTATTTTGTTTTACTAGAAGTCTAAGTTGCTAGTTTTGCTTTCGTGCAACGTTTTTGTAAGTTAAAGATGCGAATAGACCAAGTTATGTTTGAAATTCCACAAAAACGTGAATTGCTCGTCTATGGAGAGAGTTGAGCAATTCCAACTCATCAAATTGGACCATTGTACTCTATTTAGTGTTCTTAGAAGTCTAACATTCTAGTTTAGCCTTCATGCAACGGTTCATATGGTAAAGATACGAATAGATCAAGTAATATTTGAAATTGCACAAAAACTTGTAAATGTCATCTACGGAGAGTGTTGAGCAATTCCAACGCATCAAAGTGGACCGTTGTACTCTATTTAGTGTTCTTTGAGGTCTAACTTGCTAGTTTAGCTTTCGTGCAACGTTTCGTAAGTTAAAGATGCGAATAGACCAAGTTATGTTTGAAATTGCACAAAAGCGTCATTTGCTCGTCTATGGGGAGAGTTGAGTAATTCCAAAGCATCAAATTGGACCATTGTACTCTATTTTGTGTTTTTAGAAGTCTAACATGCTAGTTTAGCCTTCGTGCAATGGTTCGTATGGTAAAGATACGAATAGATCAAGTAATATTTGAAATTGCACAAAAACATCTAAATCTCGTCTATCGAGAGTGTTGAGCAATTCCAACTCATCAAAGTGGACTGTTGTGCTCTATTTAGTGTTCTTAGAAGTCTAACTTGCTAGTCTAGCTTTCGTGCAACGTTTCGTAAGTTAAAGATGCGAATAGACCAAGTTATGTTTGAAATTGCACAAGAACTTGTAAAGCTCGTCTATGAAGAGAGTTGAGCAATTTCAAAGCATCAAAGTAGACCGTGGTGCTCTATTTTGTGTTATTAGAAGTCTAAGTTGCTAGTTTAGCTTTTGTGCAAGGTTTCGTAAGTTAAAGATGTGAATACACCAAATGATGTTTGAAATTGCACAAGAACTTGTAAAGCTCGCCTATGGAGAGAGTTGGGCAATTCCAAAGCATCAAGGTCGACCATTGTACTCTATTTAGCGTTCTTAGAAGTCTAACATGCTAGTTTAGCCTTCGTGCAATGTTTCGTAAGGTAAAGATGTGAATAGACCAAGTTATGTTTGAAATGTCGTGAAAATGTGTAAAAAGCTCGTCGATCGAGAGAGTTGAGCAATTGCAAAGCATCAAAGTGGACCGTTCTACTCTATTTTGTGTTATTAGAAGTCTAAGTTGCTAGTTTACATTTCGTACAGTAAAGATGCGAATAGACCAACTCTTGTTTGAAATTGCACAAAAACGTGAATTGCTCGTCTATGGAGAGAGTTGAGTAATTTCAAAGCATCAAATTGGACCATTGTACTCTATTTTGTGTTCTTAGAGGTCTAGGATGCTAGTTTAGCGTTCGTGCAATGGTTCGTATGGTGAAGATACGAATAGATCAAGTAAAATTTGAAATTGCACAAAAACATGTAAATCTCGTCTATGGAGAGTGTTGAGCAATTCCAACGCATCAAAGTGGACCGTTGTACTCTATTTAGTGTTCTTAGAAGTCTAAGATGCTAGTTTCGCCTTCATGCAATGGTTCGTAAGGTAAAGATACGAATAGATCAAGTAATGTTTAATTTTGCACAAAAACATGTAAATTTCGTCTATGGAGAGTGTTGAGCAATTCCAACGCATCAAAGTGGACCATTGTACTCGATTTAGTGTTCTTAAAAGTCTAACTTGCTAGTTTAGCTTTCGTCAAACGTTTCGTAAGTTAAAGATGCTGATACACCAAGTTATGTTTGAAAATGTACAAAAACTCGTAAAGCTCATCTATGGAAAGAGTTGAGCAATTCCAAAGCATCAAAGTGGGCCGTTGTTCTCTATTTTGTGTTATTAGAAGTCTAAGTTGCTATTTTAGCTTTTGCGCAACGTTTCATAAGTTAAGGATGCGAATAGACCAAGTTATGTTTGAAATTGCATAAAAACGTCAATTGCTCGTCTATGGAGAGAGTTGAGCAATTCCAAAGCATCAAATTGGACCATTGTACTCTATTTAGTGTTCTTAGAAGTCTAACATGCTAGTTTAGCCTTCGTGCAATGGTTCACATGGTAAAGATACGAATAGATCAAGTAATATTTGAAATTGCACAAAAACATGTAAATATCATCTACGGAGAGTGTTGAGCAATTCCAATGCATCAAAGTGGACCGTTGTACTCTATTTAGTGTTTTTAGAAGTCCAACTTGCTAGTTTAGCTTTTGTGCAACGTTTCGTAAGTTAAAGATGTGAATAGGCCAACTGATGTTTAAAATTACACAAAAACTTGTAAAGCACGTCTATGGAGAGAGTTGGAAAATTCCAAAGCATCAAAGTCGACCGTTGTACTCTATTTAGCGTTCTTAAATGTCTAACATGCTGCTTTAGCGTTCGTGCAATGTTTCGTAAGGTAAAGACGAGAATCGACCAATTTATATTTGAAATGGCGTAAAAACGTGTAAAAAGCTCGTCTATCAAGAGAGTTGAGCAATTGCAAAGCATCAAAGGGGACCGTTGTGCTTTATTTTGTGTTATTAGAAGTCTAAGTTGCTAGTTTAGCTTTCGTGCAACGATTCGTAAGTTAAAGATGCGAATAGACCAAGTTATGTTTGAAATTGCACAAAAACGTGAATTGCTCGTCTATGGAGAGAGTTGAGCAATTCCAAAGCATCAAATTGGACCAGTGTACTCCATTTAGTGTTCTTAGAAGTCTAACATGCTAGTTTAGCCTCCGTGCAATGGTTCATATGGTAAAGATACGAATAGATCAAGTAGTGTTTGAAATTGCACAAAAACATGTAAATCTCGTCTATGGAGAGTGTTGAGCAATACCAATGCATCAAAGTGGACCGTTGTACTCTATTTAGTGTTCTTAGAAGTCTAACATGCTAGTTTAGCCTTCGGGCAAGGTGTCGTACGATAAAGATGTGATTAGACCAAGTTATGTTGAAATTGCACAAAAACGTGAAACGCTCGTCTATCGAGAGGGTTCAGCAATTCCATAGCTTCAAAGTATATCGTTGTACTCTATTTAGTGTGCTTAGAAGTCTGACATGCTAGTTTAGCCTTCGTGCAATGTTTCGTAAGTTAAAGATGCAAATAGACCAAGTTACGTTTTAAATATCACAAAAACCTGTAAAGATCGTCTACGGAGAGAGTTGGGCAATTCCAAAGCATCAAGTCCACCGTTGTACTCTATTTAGTGTTCTTAGAAGTGTAACATGCTAGTTTAGCCTTCGTGCAATGTTTCGTAAGGTAAAGATGCGAATAGACCAAGTTATGTTTGGAATGGCCTAGAAACGTGTAAAAAGCTCATCTATCGAGAGAGTTGAGCAATTGCAAGGCATCAAAGTGGTCCGTTGTTCTGTATTTAGTGTTATTAGAAGTCTATGTTGCTAGTTTAGCTTTCGTGCAACGTTTCATAAGTTAAAAATGCGAATAGACCAAGTTATGTTTGAAATTGCACAAAAACGTGAATTGCTCATCTATCGAGAGAGTTGAGCAATTCCAAAGCATCAAATTGGACCATTGTGCTCTATTTTGTGTTATTTAGAAGCCTAAGTTGCTAGTTTAGCTGTCGTGCAATGTTTCATAAGTTAAAGATGCGAATAGACCAAGTTATGTTTGAAATTGCACAAATACATCTATTGCTCGTCTACGGAGAGAGTTGAGCAATTCCAAAGCATCAAAGTGGACCGTTGTACTCCATTTAGTGTTCTTAGAAGTCTAACTTGCTAGTTTAACTTTCGTGCAACATTTCGTAAGTTAAAGATTCGAATAGACCAAGTTATGTTTGAAATTGCACAAAAACTCGTAAAGGTCGTCTATGGAGAGAGTTGAGCAATTCCAAACCATCAAAGTGGACCGTTGTTGTCTATTTTGTGTTATTAGAAGTCTATGTTGCTAGTTCAGCTTTCGTGCAACGTTTCATAAGTTAAAAATGCGAATAGACCAAGTTATATTTGAAATTGCACAAAAACGTGAATTGCTCATCTATCGAGAGAGTTGAGCAATTCCAACGCATCAAATTGGACCATTGTGCTCTATTTTGTGTTATTAGAAGCATAAGTTGCTAGTTTAGCTTTCGTGCAATGTTTCATAAGTTAAAGATGCGATAGACCAAGTTATGTTTGAAATTGCACAAAAACGTCAATTGCTCGTCTACGGAGAGTGTTGAGCAATTCCAACGCATCAAAGTGGACCGTTGTACTCTATTTAGTGTTCTTAGAAGTCTAACTTGCTAGTTTAGCTTTCGTGCAACGTTTCGTAAGTTAAAGATGCGAATAGACCAAGTTATGTTTGAAATTGCACAAAAACTCGTAAAGCTCGTCTATGGAGAGAGTTGAGCAATTCCAAAGCATCAAAGTGGACCGTTGTTCTCTATTTTGTGTTCCTAGAAGTCTAAGTTGCTATTTTAGCTTTTGTGCAACGTTTCGTAAGTTAAGGATGCGAATAGACCAAGGGATGTTTGCAATTGCACAAAAACTTGTGAAGCTCGTCAATGGAGAGAGTTGGGCATTTCCAAAGCATCAAAGTCGACTGTTGTACTCTATTTAGCGTTCTTAGAAGTCTAACATGCTAGTTTAGCATTCGTGCAATGTTTCGTAAGGTAAAGATGCGAATAGACCAAGTTATGTTTGAAATGGCGTAAAAACGTGTAAAAAGCTCGTCTATCGAGAGAGTTGAGCAATTGCAAAGCATCAAAGTGGACCGTTGTGATGTATTTTGTGCTATTAGAAGTCTAAGTTGCTAGTTTAGCTTTCGTGGAACGTTTTGTAAGGTAAAGATGCGAATAGACCAAGTTATGTTTGAAATTGCCCAAAAAGGTCAATTGCTCGTCTATGGAGAGAGTTGAGCAATTCCAAATCATCAATTGGAACATTGTACTCTATTTAGTGTTCTTAGAAGTCTAACATGCTGGTTTAGCCTTCGTGCAATGTTTCGTAAGGTAAAGATGCGAATAGACCAAGTTATGTTTGAAATGGCGTAAAAACGTGTAAAAAGCTCGTCTATCGAGAGAGTTGAGCAATTGCAAAGCATCAAAGTCAACCGTTGTGCTGTATTTTGTGCTATTAAATGTCTAAGTTGCTAGTTTAGCTTTTGTGCAACGTTTTGTAAGTTAAAGATGCGAATAGACCAAGTTATGATTGAAATTGCAGAAAAACGTCAATTGCTCATCTATGGAGAGAGTTGAGCAATTCCAAAGCATCAATTGGACCATTGTACTCTATTTAGTGTTCATAGAAGTCTAACATGCTAGTTTAGCCTTCGTGCAATGTTTCGTAAGGTAAAGATGCGAATAGACCAAGTTATGTTGGAAATGGCATAAAAACGTGTAAAAAGCTCGTCTATCGAGAGAGTTGAGCAATTACAAATCATCAAAGTAGACCAAGGTAAAGATGCAAATAGACCAAGTTATGTTTTAAAGTTGCACCAAGTTTAGCCTTCGTGCAATGGTTCATATGGTAAAGATACGAATACATCAAGTAATATTTGAAATTGCACAAAAACATGTAAATCTAATCTACGGAGAGTTTTGAGCAATTCCAATGCATGAAAGTGGACCGTTGTACTCTATTTAATATTCTTAGAGGTCTAACTTGCCCGTTTAGCTTTCGTGCAACGTTTCGTAAGTTAAAGATGCGAATAGACCAAGTCATGTTTGAAATTGCACAAAAAGTCGTAAAGCTCGTCTATAGAGAGAGTTGAGCAATTCCAAAGCATCAAAGTGGACCGTTGTTCTCTATTTTGTGTTATTAGAAGTCTAAGTTGTTATTTTAGCTTTTGTGCAACGTTTCGTAAGTTAACGATGTGAATAGACCAAGTGATATTTGCAATTGCACAAAAACTTGTGAAGCTCGTCAATGGAGAGAGTTGGGCAATTCTAAAGCATCAAAGTCGACCGTTGTACTCTATTTAGCGTTCTTAGAAGTCTAACATGCTAGTTTAGCCTTCGTGCAATGTTTTGTAAGGTAAAGATGCGAATAGACCAAATTATATTTGAAATGGCGTAAAAACATGTAAAAAGCTCGTCTATCGAGAGATTTGAGTAAATTCAGAGCATCAAAGTGGACCGTTGTGCTGTATTTTGTGCTATTAGAAGTCTAAGTTGCTAGTTTAGCTTTCGTGCAACATTTTGTAAGGTAAAGTTGCGAATAGAACAAGTTATGTTTGAAATTGCCCAGAAAGGTCAATTGCTCGTCTATGGAGAGAGTTGAGCAATTCCAAAGCATCAAATTGGACCATTGTACTCTATTTAGTGTTCTTAGAAGTCTAAAATGCTAGTTTAGCCTTCGTGCAATGTTTCGTAAGGTAAAGATGCGAATAGACCAAGTTATGTTAGAAATGACATAAAAACGTGTAAAAAACTCGTCTATCGAGAGAGTTGAGCAATTGCAAGGCATCAAAGTGGACCGTTGCGCTCTATTTTGTGCTATTAGAAGTCTAAGTTGCTACATTAGCTTTCGTGCAACGTTTCGTAAGTTGAAGATGCAAATAGACCAAGTTATGTTTGAAATTGCACAAAAAAGTGAATTTCTCGTCTCTGGAGAGGGTTGAGCATTTCCAAAGCTTCAAAGTGGACCGTTGTACTCTATTTAGTGTGCTTAGAAGTCTGACATGCTAGTTTAGCCTTCGTGCAATGTTTCGTAAGTTAAAGATGCAAATAGACCAAGTTATGTTTGAAATGGCACAAAAATGTGTAAAGCTCATCTATCGAGAGAGTTCACCAATTCGAAAGCATCAAAGGGGGCCATTGTACGCTTTTTTGTGTTATTAGAAGTCTAAGTTGCTAGTTTAGATTTCGTGCAACGTTTCGCACGGTAAAGATGCGAATACACCAACTCATGTTTGAAATTGCACAAAATCATGAATTGCTCGTCTATGGAGAGAGTTGAGCAATTCCAAAGCATCAAATTGGAGCATTGTACTATATTTAGTGTTCTTAGAAGTCTAACATGCTAGTTTGGCCTTCCTGCAATGGTTCGTAAGGTAAAGATACGAATAGATCAAGTAGTGTTTGAAATTGCACAAAAACATGTAAATCTCTTCTACGGAGAGTGTTGAGCAATTCCAACGAATCAAAGTGGACCGTTGTACTCTATATAGTGCTCTTAGAAGTCTAAGTTGCTAGTTTAGCTTTCGTGCAATGGTTCATATGGTAAAGATACGAATAGATCAAGTAATATTTGAAATTGCACTAAAACATGTAAATCTCATCTACGAAGAGTTTTGAGCAATTCCAATGCATCAAAGTGGACCGTTGTACTCTATTTAGTGTTCTTATAAGTCTAACATGCTAGTTTAGCCTTCAGGCAAGGTGTCGTAAGGTAAAGATGCGAATAGACCAAGTTACGTTGAAATTGAACAAAAACGTGAAACGCTCGTCTATGGAGAGGGTTAGCAATTCCAAAGCTCCAAAGTGGACCGTTGTACTCTGCTTATTGTGCTTAGAAGTCTGACATGCTAGTTTGGCCTTCGTGCAATGTTTCGTAAGTTAAAGATGCAAATAGACCAAGTTATGTTTTAAATTGCACAAAAACTTGTAAAGCTCACCCACGGAGAGAGTTGGGCAATTCCAAAGCATCAAAGTCGACCGTTGTACTCTATTTAGGTTTCTTAGAAGTGTAACATGCTAGTTTAGCCTTCGTGCAACGTTTCGCACGGTAAAGATGCGAATACACCAATTCATGTTTGAAATTGCACAAAATCATGAATTGCTCGTCTATGGAGAGAGTTGAGCAATTCCAAAGCATGAAATTGGAGCATTGTACTATATTTAGTGTTCTTAGAAGTCTAACATGCTAGTTTCGCGTTCCTGCAATGGTTCGTAAGGTAGAGATACGAATATATCAAGTAGTGTTTGAAATTGCACAAAAACATGTAAATCTCGTCTATGGAGAGTGTTGACCAATTCCAACGAATCAAAGTGGACCGTTGTACTCTATATAGTGCTCTTAGAAGTCTCACTTGCTAGTTTAGCTTTCGTGCAATGGTTCATATGGTAAAGATACGAATAGATCAAGTAATATTTGAAATTGCACTAAAACATGTAAATCTCATCTACGAAGAGTTTTGAGCAATTCCAATGCGTCAAAGTGGACCGTTGTACTCTATTTAGTGTTCTTATAAGTCTAACATGCTAGTTTAGCCTTCAGGCAAGGTGTCGTAAGGTAAAGATGTGAATAGACCAAGTTACGTTGAAATTGAAGAAAAACGTGAAACGCTCGTCTATGGAGAGGGTTAGCAATTCCAAAGCTCCAAAGTGGACCGTTGTCCTTTGCTTATTGTGCTTAGAAGTCTGACATGCTAGTTTGGCTTTCGTGCAATGTTTCGTAAGTTAAAGATGCAAATAGGCCAAGTTATGTTTTAAATTGCACAAAAACTTGTAAAGCTCGCCCACGGAGAGAGTTGGGCAATTCCAAAGCATCAAAGTCGACCGTTGTACTCTATTTAGTGTTCTTAGAAGTGTAACATGCTAGTTTAGCCTTCGTGCAATGTTTCGTAAGGTAAAGATGCGAATAGACCAAGTTATATTTGAAATGGCGTAAAAACGTGTAAAAAGCTCCTCTATCGAGAGAGTTGAGCAATTGCAAGGCATCAAAGTGGACCGTTGTTCTCTATTTTGTGTTATTAGAAGTCTATGTTGCTACTTTAGCTTTCGTGCAACGTGTCGTAAGTTAAAGATGCGAATAGACCAAGTTATGTTTGAAATTACACAAAAACGTGAATTGCTCATCTATCGAGAGAGTTGAGCAATTCCAAAGCATCAAATTGGACCATTGTGCTCTATTTTGTGTTATTAGAAGTCTAAGTTGCTAGTTTAGCTTACGTGCAATGTTTCATAAGTTAAAGATGCAAATAGACCAAGTTATGTTTGAAATTGTACAAAAACGTCAATTGCTCGTCTATGGAGAGAGTTGAGCAATTCCAAAGCATCAAAGTGGACCGTTGTACTCTATTTAGTGCTTTTAGAAGTCTAACATGCTAGTTTAGCCTTCGTGCAATGTTTCGTAAGGTAAAGATGCGAATAGACCAAGTTATGTTCGAAATGGCGTAAAAACGTGTAAAAAGCTCGTCTATCGAGAGAGTTGAGCAATTGCAAAGCATCAAAATGGACCGTTGTGCTGTATTTTGTGCTATTAGAAGTCTAAGTTGCTAGTTTAGCTTTCGTGCAACGTTTTGTAAGTTAAAGATGCGAATAGGCCAAGTTATGTTTGAAATTACAAAAAAACGTCAATTTCTCGTCTATGGAGAGAGTAGAGCATTTCCAAAGCATCAAATTGGACCACTGTACTCTATTTAGTGTTCTTAGAAGTCTAACATGCTGGTTTAGCCTTTGTGCAATGTTTCGTCAGGCAAAGATGCGAATAGACCAAGTTATGTTGGAAATGGCGTAAAAACGTGTAAAAAGCTCATCTATCGAGAGAGTTGAGCAATTGCAAGGCATCAAAGTGGACCGTTGTGCTCTATTTTGTGTTATTAGAAGTCTAAGTTGCTAGTTTAGCTTTCGTGCAACGTTTCGTAAGTTAAAGATGTGAATAGACCAAGTTATTTTTGAAATTGCTTAAAAAGGTGAATTGCTCATCTATCGAGAGAGTTGAGCAATTCCAAAGCATCAAATTGGACCATTGTGCTCTATTTTCTGTTATTAGAAGTCTAGGTTGCTAGTTTAGCTTTCGTGCAATGTTTCATAAGTTAAAGATGCAAATAGACCAAGTTATGTTTGAAATTGCACAAAAACGTGAATTTCTCGTCTATGGAGAGAGTTGAGCAATTCCAAAGCATCAAATTGGACCGTTGTACCCTAGTTAGTGTGCTTATAAGTCTGACATGCTAATTTAGCCTTCGTGCAATGTTTCGTAAGTTAAAGATGCAAATAGACCAAGTTATGTTTTAAATGGCACAAAAACGTGCAAAGCTCATCTATCGAGAGAATTCAGCAATTCCAAAGCATCAAAGTGTACCGTTGTACTCTATTTTGTGTATTAGAAGTCTAAGTTGCTAGTTTAGATTTCATGCAACGTTTCGTACGGTAAGGTAAGGTAAAGATACGAATAGATCAAGTAGTGTCTGAAATTGCACAAAAACATGTAAATCTCGTCTATGGAGAGTGTTGAGCAATTCCAACGCATCAAAGTGGACCGTTGTACTCTATTTAGTGTTCTTAGAAGTCTAACTTGCTAGTTTAGCTTTCGTGCAATGGTTCACATGGTAAAGATACGAATAGATCAAGTAATATTTGAAATTGTACAAAAACATGTAAATCTCATCTACGGAGAGTGTTGAGCAATTCCAATGCATCAAAGTGGACCGTTGTACTCTATTCAGTGTTCTTAGAAGTCTAACATGCTAGTTTAGCCTTCGGGCAAGGTGTCGTAAGGTAAAGATGCGAATAGACCAAGTTATGTTGAAAATGCACAAAAACGTGAAACGCTCGTCTATGGAGAGGGTTGAGCAATTCTAAAGCTTCAAAGTGGACCGTTGTACTCTAATTAGTGTGCTTAGAAGTCTGCCGTGCTACTTTAGCCTTCGTGCAATGTTTCGTAAGTTAAAGATGCAAATAGACCAAGTTATGTTTTAAATTGCACGAAAACATGTAAATCTCGTCTATGGAGAGTGTTGAGCAATTCCAACGCATCAAAGTGGACAGTTGTACTCTATTTAGTGTTCTTAGAAGTCTAACTTGCTAGTTTAGCTTTCGTGCAATGGTTCATATGGTAAAGATACGAATAGATCAAGTAATATTTGAAATTGCACAAAAACATGTAAATCTCATCTACGGAGAGTGTTGAGTAATTCCAATGCATCAAAGTGGAACGTTGTACTATATTCAGTGTTCTTAGAAGTCTAACATGCTAGTTTAGCCTTCGGGCAAGGTGTCATAAGGTAGAGATGCGAATAGACCAAATTATGTTTGAAATTGCCCAAAAAAGTCAATTGCTCGTCTATGGAGAGAGTTGAGCAATTCCAAATCATCAATTGGACCATTGTACTCTATTTATTGTTCATAGAAGTCTAACATGCTAGTTTAGCCTTCGTGCAATGTTTCGTAAGGTAAAGATGCGAATAGACCAAGTTATGTTGGAAATGGCATAAAAACGTGTAAAAAGCTCATCTATCGAGAGAGTTGAGCAATTACAAATCATCAAAGTGGACCGTCGTACTGTATTTAGTGTGCTTAGAAGTCTTACATGCTAGTTTAGCCTTCGTGCAATGTTTCGTGAGTTAAAAATGCAAATAGACCAAGTTATGTTTGAAATGGCACAAAAACGTGCAAAGCTCATCTATCGAGAGAGTTCAGTAATTCCAAAGCATCAAAGTGGACCGTTGTACGATTTTTTGTGTTATTAGAAGTCTAAGTTGCTAGTTTAGATTTCGTACGGTAAAGATGCGAATAGACCAACTCATGTTTGAAATTGCACAAAATCATGAATTGCTCATCTATGGAGAGAGTTGAGCAATTACAAAGCATCAAATTGGACCATTGTACTATATTTAGTGTTCTGAGAACTCTAACATGCTAGTTTGGCCTTTCTGCATTGGTTCGTAAGGTAAAGATACGGAAACGCTCATCTATGGAGAGGGTTTAGCAATTCCAAAGCTTCAAAGTGGACCGTTGTACTCTATTTAGTGTGCTTAGAAGTCTGACATGCTAGTTTAGCCTTCGTGCAATGTTTCGTAAGTTAAAGATGCAAATAGACCAAGTTATGTTTTAAGTTGCACAAAAACTTGTAAAGCTCATCTACTGAGAGAGTTGGGCAATTCCAGAGCATCAAAGTCGACCGTTGTACACTATTTAGTGTTCTTAGAAGTCTAACATGCTAGTTTAGACTTCGTGCAATGTTTCGTAAGGTAAAGATGCGAATGGAACAAGTTATGTTTGAAATGGCATAAAAACGTGTAAAAAGCTTATCTATCGAGAGAGTTGAGCAATTGCAAGGCATCAAAGTGGACCATTGTGCTCTATTTTGTGTTATTAGAAGTCTAAGTTGCTAGTTTAGCTTTCGTCCCATGTTTCATAAGTTAAAGATGCGAATAGACCAAGCTATGTTTGAAATTGCACAAAAACGTCAATTGCTCGTTTATGGAGAGAGTTGAGCAATTCCAAAGCATCAAAGTGGACCGCTGTACTCTATTTAGTGTTCTTGGAAGTCTAAGTTGCTAGTTTAGCTTTCGTGCAACATTTCGTAAGTTAAAGATGCGAATAGACCAAGTTATGCTTGAAATTGCACAAAAACTTGTAAAGCTCGTCTATGGAGAAAGTTGAGCAATTCCAGAGCATCAAAGTGGACCGTTGTACTATATTTAGTGTTCTTAGAAGTCTAACATGCTAGTTTAGCCTTCGTGCAATGTTTCGTAAGGTAAAGATGCGAATAGACCAAGTTATGTTTGAAATGGCGTAAAAACGTGTAAAAACCTCGTCTATCGAGAGAGTTGAGCAATTGCAAAGCATCAAAGTGGACCGTTGTGCTAGATTTTGTGCTATTAGAGGTCTAAGTTGCTAGTTTAGCTTTTGTGCAACGTTTTGTAAGTTAAAGATGCGAATAGACCAAGTTATGTTTGAAATTGCACAAAAACATCAATTGCTCGTGTATGGAGAGAGTTGAGCAATTCCAAAGCATCAAATTGGACCATTGTACTCTATTTAGTGTTCTTAGAAGTCTGACATGCTAGTTTAGCCTTCGTGCAGTGGTTCATATGGTAAAGATACGAATAGATCAAGTAATATTTGAAATTGCACAAAAACATGTAAATCTAATCTACGGAGAGTTTTGAGCAATTCCAATGCATGAAAGTGGACCGTTGTACTATATTTAATATTCTTGGAGGTCTAACTTGCCCGTTTAGATTTCGTGCAACGTTTCGTAAGTTAAAGATGCGAATAGACCAAGTTATGCTTGAAATTGCACAAAAACTTGTAAAGCTCGTCTATGGAGAAAGTTGAGCAATTCCAGAGCATCAAAGTGGACCGTTGTACTATATTTAGTGTTCTTAGAAGTCTAACATGCTAGTTTAGCCTTCGTGCAATGTTTCGTAAGGTAAAGATGCGAATAGACCAAGTTATGTTTGAAATGGCGTAAAAACGTGTAAAAAGCTCGTCTATCGAGAGAGTTGAGCAATTGCAAAGCATCAAAGTGGACCGTTGTGCTCGATTTTGTGCTATTAGAAGTCTAAGTTGCTAGTTTAGCTTTTGTGCAACGTTTTGTAAGTTAAAGATGCGAATAGACCAAGTTATGTTTGAAATTGCACAAAAACATCAATTGCTCGTGTATGGAGAGAGTTGAGCAATTCCAAAGCATCAAATTGGACCATTGTACTCTATTTAGTGTTCTTAGAAGTCTGACATGCTAGTTTAGCCTTCGTGCAGTGGTTCATATGGTAAAGATACGAATAGATCAAGTAATATTTGAAATTGCACAAAAACATGTAAATCTAATCTACGGAGAGTTTTGAGCAATTCCAATGCATGAAAGTGGACCGTTGTACTATATTTAATATTCTTGGAGGTCTAACTTGCCCGTTTAGATTTCGTGCAACGTTTCGTAAGTTAAAGATGCGAATAGACCAAGTCATGTTTGAAATTGCACAAAAAGTCGTAAAGCTCGTCTATGGAGAGAGTTGAGCAATTCCAAAGCATCAAAGTGGACCGTTGTTCTCTATTTTGTGTTATTAGAAGTCTAAGTTGTTATTTTAGCTTTTGTGCAACGTTTCGTAAGTTAACGATGCGAATAGACCAAGTGATGTTTGCAATTGCACAAAAACTTGTGAAGCTCGTCCATGGAGAGAGTAGAGCAATTCCAAAGCATCAAATTGGACCACTGTACTCTATTTAGTGTTCTTAGAAGTCTAACATGCTGGTTTAGCCTTTGTGCAATGTTTCGTCAGGTAAAGATGCGAATAGACCAAGTTATGTTGGAAATGGCGTAAAAACGTGTAAAAAGCTCATCTATCGAGAGAGTTGAGCAATTGCAAGGCTTCAAATTGGACCGTTGTGCTCTATTTTGTGTTATTAGAAGTCTAAGTTGCTAGTTTAGCTTTCGTGCAACGTTTCGTAAGTTAAAGATGCGAATAGACCAAGTTATGTTTGAAATTGCTTAAAAAGGTGAATTGCTCATCTATCGAGAGAGTTGAGCAATTCCAAAGCATCAAATTGGACCATTGTGCTCTATTTTCTGGTATTGGAAGTCTAGGTTGTTAGTTTAGCTTTCGTGCAATGTTTCATAAGTTAAAGATGCAAATAGACCAAGTTATGTTTGAAATTGCACAAAAACGTTAATTTCTCGTCCATGGAGAGAGTTGAGCAATTCCAAATCATCAAATTGGACCATTGTACTCTATTTAGTGTTCTTATAAGTCTAACATACTAGTTTAGCCTTCGGGCACGGTGTCGTGAGGTTAAGATGCGAATAGACCAAGTTATGTTGAAATTGCACAAAAACGTGAAACGCTCGTCTATGGAGAGGGTTGAGCAATTCCAAAACTTCAAAGTGGTCCGTTGTACCCTAGTTAGTGTGCTTATAAGTCTGACATGCTAATTTAGCCTTCGTGCAATGTTTCGTAAGTTAAAGATGCAAATAGACCAAGTTATGTTTAAAATGGCACAAAAACCTGCAAAGCTCATCTATCGAGAGAATTCAGCAATTCCAAAGCATCAAAGTGGACCGTTGTACTCTATTTTGTGTATTAGAAGTCTAAGTTGCTAGTTTAGATTTCATGCAACGTTTCGTACGGTAAAGATGCGAATAGACCAACTCATGTTTGAAATTGCACAAAATCATGAATTGCTCGTCTATGGAGAGAGTTGAGCAATTCCAAAGCATCAAATTGGACCATTGTACTATAGTTAGTGTTCTTAGAAGTCTAACATGCTAGTTTGGCCATCGTGCAGTAGTTCGTAAGGTAAAGATACGAATAGATCAAGTAGTGTCTGAAATTGCACAAAAACATGTAAATCTCGTCTATGGAGAGTGTTGAGCAATTCCAACGCATCAAAATGGACCGTTGTACTCTATTTAGTGTTCTTAGAAGTCTAACTTGCTAGTTTAGCTTTCGTGCAATGGTTCATATGGTAAAGATACGAATAGATCAAGTAATATTTGAAATTGCACAAAAACATGTAAATCTCATCTACGGAGAGTGTTGAGCAATTCCAATGCATCAAAGTGGACCGTTGTACTCTATTCAGTGTTCTTAGAAGTCTAACATGCTAGTTTAGCCTTCGGGCAAGGTGTCGTAAGGTAAAGATGCGAATAGACCAAGTTATGTTGAAAATGCACAAAAATGTGAAACGCTCGTCTATGGAGAGGGTTGAGCAATTCTAAAGCTTTAAAGTGGACCGTTGTACTCTAATTAGTGTGCTTAGAAGTCTGACATGCTACTTTAGCCTTCGTGCAATGTTTCGTAAGTTAAAGATGCAAATAGACCAAGTTATGTTTTAAATTGCACGAAAACATGTAAATCTCGTCTATGGAGAGTGTTGAGCAATTCCAACGCATCAAAGTGGACAGTTGTACTCTATTTAGTGTTCTTAGAAGTCTAACTTGCTAGTTTAGCTTTCGTGCAATGGTTCATATGGTAAAGATACGAATAGATCAAGTAATATTTGAAATTGCACAAAAACATGTAAATTTCATCTACGGAGAGTGTTGAGCAATTCCAATGCATCAATGTGGACCGTTGTACTCTATTCAGTGTTCTTAGAAATCTAAGATGCTAGTTTAGCCTTCGGGCAAGGTGTCATAAGGTAAAGATGCGAATATACCAAGTTATGTTGAAAATGCACAAAAACGTGAAACGCTCGTCTATGGAGAGGGTTGAGCAATTCCAAAGCATCAAAGTCGACCGTTGTACTCTATTTAGTGTTCTTAGAAGTCTAACATGCTAGTTTAGCCTTCGTGCAATGTTTCGTAAGGTAAAGATGCGAATAGACCAAGTTATATTTGAAATGGCGTAAAAACGTGTAAAAAGCTCATCTATCGAGAGAGTTGAGCAATTGCAAGGCATCAAAGTGGACCGTTGTTCTCTATTTTATGTTATTAGAAGTCTATTTATCTAGTTTAGCTTTCGTGCAACGTGTCGTAAGTTAATGATGCGAATAGATCAAGTTATGTTTGAAATTACACAAAAACGTGAATTGCTCATCTATCGAGAGAGTTGAGCAATTCCAAAGCATCAAATTGGACCATTGTGCTCTATTTTGTGTTATTTGAAGTCTAAGTTGCTAGTTTAGCTTTCGTGCAATGTTTCATAAGTTAAAGATGCGAATAGACCAAGTTATGTTTGAAATTGAACAAAAACGTCAATTGCTCGTCTATGGAGAGAGTTGAGCAATTCCAAAGCATCAAAGTGGACCGTTGTAGTCTATTTAGTGTTCTTAGAAGTCTAACTTGCTAGTTTAGCTTTCGTGCAACGTTTCGTAAGTTAAAGATGCGAATAGACCAAGTTATGTTTGAAATTGCACAAAAGCTTGTAAAGCTCGTCTATGGAGAGAGTTGAGCAATTCCAAAGCATCAAAGTGGACCATTGTTCTCTATTTTGTGTTATTAGAAGTCTAACATACTAGTTTAGCCTTCGGGCACGGTGTCGTGAGGTTAAGATGCGAATAGACCAAGTTATGTTGAAATTGCACAATAAAGTGAAACGCTCGTCTATGGAGAGGGTTGAGCAATTCCAAAACTTCAAAGTGGACCGTTGTACCCTTGTTGGTGTGCTTAGAAGTCTGACATGCTAATTTAGCCTTCTTGCAATGTTTCGTAAGTTAAAGATGCAAATAGACCAAGTTATGTTTTAAATGGCACAAAAACGTGCAAAGCTCATCTATCGAGAGAATTCAGCAATTCCAAAGCATCAAAGTGGACCGTTGTACTCTATTTTGTGTATTAGAAGTCTAAGTTGCTAGTTTAGATTTCATGCAACGTTACGTACGGTAAAGATGCGAATAGACCAACTCATGTTTGAAATTGCACAAAATCATGAATTGCTCGTCTATGGAGAGAGTTGAGCAATTCCAAAGCATCAAATTGGACCATTGTACTATAGTTAGTGTTCTTAGAAGTCTAACATGCTAGTTTGGCCATCGTGCAATAGTTCGTAAGGTAAAGATACGAATAGATCAAGTAGTGTCTGAAATTGCACAAAAACATGTAAATCTCGTCTATGGAGAGTGTTGAGCAATTCCAACGCATCAAAGTGGACCGTTGTACTATATTTAGTGTTCTTAGAAGTCTAACTTGCTAGTTTAGCTTTCGTGCAATGGTTCATATGGTAAAGATACGAATAGATCAAGTAATATTTGAAATTGCACAAAAACATGTAAATCTCATCTACGGAGAGTGTTGAGCAATTCCAATACATCAAAGTGGACCGTTGTACTCTATTCAGTGTTCTTAGAAGTCTAACATGCTAGTTTAGCCTTCGGGCAAGGTGTCGTAAGGTAAAGATGCGAATAGACCAAGTTATGTTGAAATTGCACAAAAACGTGAAACGCTCGTCTATGGAGAGGGTTGAGCAATTCCAAAGCATCAAAGTCGACCGTTGTACTCTATTTAGTGTTCTTACAAGTCTAACATGCTAGTTTAGCCTTCGTGCAGTGTTTCGTAAGGTAAAGATGTGAATAGACCAAGTTATATTTGAAATGGCGCAAAAACGTGTAAAAAGCTCATCTATCGAGAGAGTTGAGCAATTGCAAGGCATCAAAGTGGACCGTTGTTCTCTATTTTGTGTTATTAGAAGTCTATGTTGCTAGTTTAGCTTTCGTGCAGCGTGTCGTAAGTTAAAGATGCGAATAGACCAAGTTATGTTTGAAATTACACAAAAACGTGAATTGCTCATCTATCGAGAGAGTTGAGCAAGTCCAAAGCATCAAATTGGACCATTGTGCTCTATTTTGTGTTATTAGATGTCTAAGTTGCTAGTTTAGCTTTCGTGCAATGTTTCGTAAGTTAAAGTTAGCGAATAGACCAAGTTATGTTTGAAATTGCACAAAAACTTGTAAAGCTCGTTTGTGGAGAGAGTTGAGCAATTTCAAAGAATCAAAGTGGACCGTTGTTCTCTATTTTGTGTTATTAGAAGTCTAAGTTGCTATTTTAGCTTTTGTGCAACGTTTCATAAGTTAAGGATGCGAATAGACCAAGTGATATTTGCAATTGCACAAAAACTTGTAAAGCTCGTCCATGGAGAGAGTTGGGCAATTCCAAAGCATCAAAGTCGACCGTTGTACTCTATTTAGCGTTCTTAGAAGTCTAACATGCTAGTTTAGCCTTCGTGCAATGTTTCGTAAGGTAAAGATGCGAATAGACCAAGTTATGTTCGAAATGGCGTAAAAACGTGTAAAAAGCTCGTCTATCGAGAGAGTTGAGCAATTGCAAAGCATCAAAATGGACCGTTGTGAAATATTTTGTGCTATTAGAAGTCTAGGTAGCTAGTTTAGCATTCGTGCAACGTTTTGTAAGTTAAAGATGCGAAAAGGCCAAGTTATGTTTGAAATTGCACAAAAACGTCAATTGCTCGTCTATGGAGAGAGTTGAGCAATTGCAAAGCATCAAAGTGGACCGTTGTGCTCCATTTTGTGTTATTAGAAGTCTAACTTGCTAGTTTAGCTTTCGTGCAACGTTTCGTAAGTTAAAGATGCGAATAGACCAAGTGATGTTTTAAATTGCACAAAAACTTGTAAAGCTCATCTACAGAGAGAGTTGGGCAATTCCAAAGCATCAAATTGGACCATTGTACTCTATTTAGTGTTCCTAGAAGTCTAACATACTAGTTTAGCCTTCGGGCAAGGTGTCGAGAGGTAAAGATGCGAATAGACAGAGTTATGTTGAAATTGCGCAAAAATGTGAAACGCTCATCTATATGGAGAGGGTTGAGCAATTCCAAAGCTTCAAAGTGGACCGGTGTACTTTATTTAGTGTGCTTAGAAGTCTGACATGCTAGTTTATCCTTCGGGCAATGTTTCGTAAGTCAAAGATGCAAATAGACCAAGTTATGTTTGAAATGGCACAAAAACGTGTAAAGCTCATCTATCGAGAGAGTTCAGCAATTCCAAAGCATCAAAGTGGACCGTTGTACTCTATTTTGTGTTATTAGAAGTCTAAGTTGCTAGTTTAGATTTCGTGCAACGTTTCGTACGGTAAAAATTCGAATAAACCAACTCAAGTTTGAAATTGCACAAAATCATGAATTGCTCGTCTATGGAGAGAGTTGAGCAATTCCAAAGCATCAAATTGGACCATTGTACAATATTTAGTGTTCTTAGAAGTCTAACATGCTAGTTTGGCCTTTTTGCAATGGTTCGTAAGGTAAAGATACGAATAGATCAAGTAGTGTCTGAAATTGCACAAAAACATGTAAATCTCGTCTATGGAGAGTGTTGAGTAATTCCAACGAATCAAATTGCACCGTTGTACTCTATTTAGTGTTCTTATAAGTCTAACGTGCTAGTTTAGCTTTCGTGCAATGGTTCATATGGAAAAGATACGAATAGATCAAGTAATATTTGAAATTGCACTAAAATATGTAAATCTCATCTACAGAGAGTTTTGACCAATTCCAATACATCAAAGTGGACCGTTGCACTCTATTTAGTGTTCTTAGAAGTCTAACATGCTAGTTTAGCCTTCGGGCAAGGTGTCGTAAGGTAAAGATGCGAATAGACCAAGTTATGTTGAAATTGAACAAAAACGTGAAACGCTCGTCTATGGAGAGGGTTGAGCAATTCCAAAGCTTCAAAGTGGACCGTTGTACTCTGCTTAGTGTGCTTAGAAGTCTGACAAGCTAGTTTGGCCTTCGTGCAATGTTTCGTAAGTTAAAGATGCAAATAGACCAAGTTATGTTTTAAATTGCACAAAAACTTGTAAAGCTCGCCCACGGAGAGAGTTGGGCAATTCCAAAGCATCAAAGTCGACCGTTGTACTCTATTTAGTGTTCTTAGAAGTCTAACATGCTAGTTTAGCCTTCGTGCAATGTTTCGTAAGGTAAAGATGCGAATAGACCAAGTTATATTTGATATGGCGTAAAAACGTGTAAAAAGCTCATCTATCGAGAGAGTTGTGCAATTGCGATGCATCAAAGTGGACCGTTGTTCTCTATTTTGTGTTATTAGAAGTCTATGTTGCTAGTTTAGCTTTCGTGCAACGTGTCGTAAGTTAAAGATGCGAATAGACCAAGTTATGTTTGAAATTGCACAAAAACGTGAATTGCTTATCTATCGAGAGAGTTGAGCAATTCCAAAGCATCAAATTGGACCATTGTGCTCTATTTTGTGTTATTAGAAGTCTAAGTTGATAGTTTAGCTTTCGTGCAATGTTTCATAAGTTAAAGATGCGAATAGACCAAGTTATGTTTGAAATTGAACAAAAACGTCAATTGCTCGTCTATGGAGAGAGTTGAGCAATTCCAAAGCATCAAAGTGGACCGTTGTAGTCTATTTAGTGTTCTTAGAAGTCTAACATGCTAGTTTGGCCATCGTGCAATGGTTCATATGGTAAAGATACAAATAGATCAAGTAATATTTGAAATTGCGCAAAAACATGTAAATCTCGTCTATGGAGAGTGTTGAGCGATTCCAACGCATCAAAGTGGACCGTTGTACTATATTTAGTGTTCTTAGAAGTCTAACTTGCTAGTTTGGCTTTCATGCAATGGTTCATACGGTAAAGATACGAATAGATCAAGTAATATTTGAAATTGCACAAAAACATGTAAATCTCATCTACGGAGAGTATTGAGCAATTCCAATGCATCAAAGTGGACCACTTTACTCTCTTCAGTGTTCTTAGAAGTCTAACATGCTAGTTTAGCCTTCGGGCAAGGTGTCGTAAGGTAAAGATGGGAATAGACCAAGTTATGTTGAAATTGCACAAAAACGTGAAACGCTCGTCTATGGAGAGGGTTGAGCAATTCCAAAGCTTCAAAGTGGATCGTTGTACTTTATTCAGTGTGCTTAGAAGTCTGACATGTTAGTTTAGCCTTCGTGCAATGTTTCGTAAGTTAAAGATGCAAATAGACCAAGTTATGTTTTAAATTGCACAAAACTTGTAAAGCTCATCTACGGAGAGAGTTGGGAAATTCCAAAGCATCAAAGTCGACCGTTGTACTCTATTTAGTGTTCTTAGAAGTCTAACATGCTAGTTTAGCCTTCGTGCAATGTTTCGTAAGGTAAAGATGTGAATAGACCAAGTTATATTTGAAATGGCGTAAAAACGTGTAAAAAGCTCATCTATCGAGAGAGTTGAGCAATTGCAAGGCATCAAAGTGGACCGTTGTTCTCTATTTTGTGTTATTAGAAATCTAAGTTGCTAGTTTAGCTTTCGTGCAACGTTTCATAAGTTAAAGATGCGAATAGACCAAGTTATGTTTGAAATTGCTTAAAAACGTGAATTGCTCATCTATCGAGAGAGTTGAGCAATTCGAAAGCATCGAATTGGACCATTGTGCTCTATGTTGTGTTATTAGAAGTCTAGGTTTCTAGTTTAGCTTTCGTGCAATGTTTCATAAGTTAAAGACGCGAATAGAACACGTTATGTTTGAAATTGCCCAAAAACGTGAATTGCTCGTCTATATAGAGAGTTGCGCAATTCCAAAGCATCAAATTGGACCATTGTACTCTATTTAGTGTTGTTAGAAGTCTAACATGCTAGTTTAACCTTCGTGCAAAGTTTCGTGAGGTAAAGATGCGAATAGGCCAAGTTTTGTTTGAAACGACGCAAAAACGTGTAAAGCTCGTCTATCGAGAGGGTTGAGCAATTCCAAAACATCAAAGGGGACCGTTGTGCTCTATTTTGTGTTATTAGAAGTCTAACTTGCTAGTTTAGCTTTCATGCAACGTTTCGTATGTTAAAGATGCGAATAGACCAAGTGATGTTTTAAATTGCACAAAAACTTGTAAAGCTCATCTACAGAGAGAGTTGGGCAATTCCAAAGCATCAAATTGGACCATTGTACTCTAGTTAGTGTTCTTAGAAGTCTAACATACTAGTTTAGCCTTCGGGCAAGGTGTCGTGAGGTAAAGATGTGAATAGACCAAGTTATGTTGAAATTGCACAAAAACGTGAAACGCTCGTCTATGGAGAGGGTTGAGCAATTCTAAAGCTTCAAAGTGTACCGTTGTACTCTATTTAGTGTGCTTAGAAGTCTGACATGCTAGTTTAGCCTTCGTGCAATGTTTCGTAAGTTAAAGATGCAAATAGACCAAGTTATGTTTGAAATTACAGAAAAACGTGTAAAGCTCATCTATCGAGAGAGTTCAGCAATTACAAAGCATCAAAGTGGACCGTTGTACTCTATTTTGTGTTATTAGAAGTGTAAGTTGCTAGTTTAGATTTCGTGCAACGTTTCGTACTGTAAATATTCGAATAGACCAACTCATGTTTGAAATTATACAAAATCATGAATTGCTCGTCTATGGAGAGAGTTGAGCAATTCCAAAGCATCAAATTGGACCATTGTACTATAGTTAGTGTTCTTAGAAGTCTAACATGCTAGTTTGGCCATCGTGCAATGGTTCATATGGTAAAGATACGAATAGATCAAGTAATATTTGAAATTGCACAAAAACATGTAAATCTCTTCTATGGAGAGTGTTGAGCAATTCCAACGCATCAAAGTGGACCGTTGTACTATATTTAGTGTTCTTAGAAGTCTAACTTGCTAGTTTGGCTTTCGTGCAATGGTTCATATGGTAAAGATACGAATAGATCAAGTAATATTTGAAATTGCACAAAAACATGTAAATCTCATCTACGGAGAGTATTGAGCAATTCCAATGCATCAAAGTGGACCGCTTTACTCTCTTCAGTATTCTTAGAAGTCTAACATGCTAGTTTAGCCTTCGGGCAAGGTGTCGTAAGGTAAAGATGGGAATAGACCAAGTTATGTTGAAATTGCACAAAAACGTGAAACGCTCGTCTATGGAGAGGGTTGAGCAATTCCAAAGCTTCAAAGTGGATCGTTGTACTTTATTTAGTGTGCTTAGAAGTCTGACATGTTAGTTTAGCCTTCGTGCAATGTTTCGTAAGTTAAAGATGCAATTAGACCAAGTTATGTTTTAAATTGCACAAAACTTGTAAAGCTCATCTACGGAGAGAGTTGGGAAATTCCAATGCATCAAAGTCGACCGTTGTACTCTATTTAGTGTTCTTAGAAGTCTAACATGCTAGTTTAGCCTTCGCGCAATGTTTCGTAAGGTAAAGATGTGAATAGACCAAGTTATATTTGAAGTGGCGTAAAAACGTGTAAAAAGCTCATCTATCGAGAGAGTTGAGCAATTGCAAGGCATCAAAGTGGACCGTTGTTCTCTATTTTGTGTTATTAGAAATCTAAGTTGCTAGTTTAGCTTTCGTGCAACGTTTCATAAGTTAAAGATGCGAATAGACCAAGTTATGTTTGAAATTGCTTAAAAACGTTAATTGCTCATCTATCGAGAGAGTTGAGCAATTCCAAAGCAGCGAATTGGACCATTGTGCTCTATGTTGTGTTATTAGAAGTCTAGGTTTCTAGTGTAGCTTTCGTGCAATGTTTCATAAGTTAAAGACGCGAATAGAACACGTTATGTTTGAAATTGCCCAAAAACGTGAATTGCTCGTCTATATAGAGAGTTGAGCAATTCCAAAGCATCAAATTGGACCATTGTACTCTATTTAGTGTTGTTAGAAGTCTAACATGCTAGTTTATCCTTCGTGCAAAATTTCGTGAGGTAAAGATGCGAATAGGCCAAGTTTTGTTTGAAACAACGCAAAAACGTGTAAAGCTCGTCTATCGAGAGGGTTGAGCAATTCCAAAACATCAAAGGGGACCGTTGTGCTCTATTTTGTGTTATTAGAAGTCTAACTTTCTAGTTTAGCTTTCATGCAACGTTTCGTATGTTAAAGATGCGAATAGACCAAGTGATGTTTTAAATTGCACAAAAACTATTAAAGCTCATCTACAGAGAGAGTTGGGCAATTCCAAAGCATCAAATTGGACCATTGTACTCTCGTTAGTGTTCTTAGAAGTCTAACATACTAGTTTAGCCTTCGGGCAAGGTGTCGTGAGGTAAAGATGTGAATAGACCAAGTTATGTTGAAATTGCACAAAAACGTGAAACGCTCGTCTATGGAGAGGGTTGAGCAATTCGAAAGCTTCAAAGTGTACCGTTGTACTCTATTTAGTGTGCTTAGAAGTCTGACATGCTAGTTTAGCCTTCGTGCAATGTTTCGTAAGTTAAAGATGCAAATAGACCAAGTTATGTTTGAAATTACAGAAAAACGTGTAAAGCTCATCTATCGAGAGAGTTCAGCAATTCCAAAGCATCAAAGTGGACTGTTGTACTCTATTTTGTGTTATTAGAAGACTAAGTTGCTAGTTTATCTTTCGTGCAACGTTTCGTAAGTTAAAGATGCGAATAGACCAAGTTATGTTTGAAATTGTTTAAAAATGTGAATTGCTCATCTATCGAGAGAGTTGAGCAATTCCAAAGCATCAAATTGGACCATTGTGCTCTATTTTGTGTTATTAGAAGTCTAGGTTGCTAGTTTAGCTTTCGTGCAATGTTTCATAAGTTAAAGATGCGAATTGACCAAGTTATGTTTCAAATTGCACAAAAACGTGAATTTCTCGTCTATGGAGAGAGTTGAGCAATTCCAAAGCGTCAAATTGGACCATTGTACTCTATTTAGTGTTCTTAGAAGTCCAACATACTAGTTTAGCCTTCGGGCAAGGTGTCGTGAGGTTAAGATGCGAATAGACCAAGTTATGTTGAAATTGCACAAAAACGTGAAACGCTCGTCTATGGAGAGGGTTGAGCAATTCCAAAGCTTCAAAGTGGACCGTTGTACTCTATTTAGTGTGCTTAGAAGTCTGACATGCTAGTTTAGCCTTCGTGCAATGTTTTGTAAGTTAAAGATGCAAATAGACCAAGTTATGTTTTAAATGGCACAAAAACATGCAAAGCTCATCTATTGAGAGAATTCAGCAATTCCAAAGCATCAAAGTGGACTGTTGTACTCTATTTTGTGCTATTAGAAGTCTAAGTTGCTAGTTTAGATTTCATGCAACGTTTCGTACGGTAAATATGCGAATAGACCAACTCATGTTTGAAATTGCACAAAATCATGAATTGCTCGTCTATGGAGAGAGTTGAGCAATTCCAAAGCATCAAATTGGACCATTGTACTATAGTTAGTGTTCTTAGAAGTCTAACATGCTAGTTTGGCCTTCGTGCAATAGTTCGTAAGGTAAAGATACGAATAGATCAAGTAGTGTCTGAAATTGCACAAAAACATGTAAATCTCATCGATGGAGAGTGTTGAGCAATTCCAACGCATCAAAGTGGACCGTTGTACTCTATTTAGTGTTCTTGGAAGTCTAACTTGCTAGTTTAGCTTTCGTGCAATGGTTCATATGGTAAAGATACGAATAGATCAAGTAATATTTGAAATTGCACAAAAACATGTAAATCTCATCTATGGAGAGTCTTGAGCAATTCCAATGCATCAAAGTGGACCGTTGTACTCTATTCAGTGTTCTTAGAAGTCTAACATGCTTGTTTAGCCTTCGGGCAAGGTGTCGTAAGGTAAAGATGCGAATAGACCAAGTTATGTTGAAATTGCACAAAAACGTGAAACGCTCGTCTACGGAGAGGGTTGAGCAATTCCAAAGCTTCAAAGTGGACCGTTGTACTCTATTTATTGTGCTTAGAAGTCTGACATGCTAGTTTAGCCTTCGTGCAATGTTTCGTAAGTTAAAGATGCAAATAGACCAAGTTATGTTTTAAATTGCACAAAAACTTGTATAGCTCGTCTACGGAGAGAGTTGGGCAATTCCAAAGCATCAAAGTCGACCATTGTACTCTATTTAGTGTTCTTAGAAGTCTAACATGCTGTTTTAGCCTTCGTGCAATGTTTCATAAGGTAAAGATGTGAATAGACCAAGTTATATTTGAAATGGCGTAAAAACGTGTAAAAAGCTCATCTATCGAGAGAGTTGAGCAATTGCAAGGCGTCAAAGTGGACCGTTGTTCTCGATTTTGTGTTATTAGAAGTCTAAGTTTCTAGTTTAGCTTTCGTGCAATGTTCGTAAGTTAAAGATGGGAATAGACCAAGTTATGTTTGAAATTGCTTAAAAACGTGAATTGCTCATCTATCGAGAGAGTTGAGCAATTCCAAAGCATCAAATTGGACCATTGTGCTCTATTTTGTGTTATTAGAAGTCTAGGTTGCTAGTTTAGCTTTCGTGCAATGTTTCAAAAGTTAAAGAGGCGAATAGACCAAGTTATGTTTGAAATTACCCAAAAACATGAGTTGCTCGTCTATATAGAGAGTTGAGTAATTCCAAAGCATCAAATTGGACGATTGTACTATATTTAGTGTTGTTAGAAGTCTAACATGCTAGTTTAACCTTCGTGCAAGGTTTCGTGAGGTAAAGATGCTAGTAGCCCAAGTTTTGTTTGAAACAACGTAAAAACGTGTAAAGCTCGTCTATCGAGAGGGTTGAGCAATTTCAAAACATCAAAGTGGACCGTTGTGCTCTATTTCGTGTTATTAGAAGTCTAACTTGCTAGTTTAGCTTTCGTGCAACGTTTCGTAAGTTGAAGATGCGAATAGACCAAGTGATGTTTTAAATTGCACAAAAACTTGTAAAGCTCATCTACAGAGAGAGTTGGGCAATTCCAAAGCATCAAATTGGACCATTGTACTCTATTTAGTGTTCTTAGATGTCTAACATACTAGTTTAGCCTTCGGGAAAGGTGTCGTGAGGTAAAGATGCGAATAGACCAAGTTATGTTGAAATTGCATGAAAACGTGAAACGCTCGTCTATGGAGAGGGTTGAGCAATTCCAAAGCTTCAAAGTGGACCGTTGTATTCTATTTAGTGTTCTTAGAAGTCTGACATGCTAGTTTAGCCTTCGTGCAATGTTTCGTAAGTTAAAGATGCAAATAGACCAAGTTATGTTTTAAATTGCACAAAAACTTGTAAATCTCATCTACGGAGAGTGTTGAGACATTCCAATGCATCAAAGTCGACCGTTGTACTCTATTTAATATTCTTAGAAGTCTAACATGCTAGTTTAGCCTTCGGGCAAGGTGTCGTAAGGTAAAGATGCGAATAGACCAAGTTATGTTGAAATTGCATAAAAACGTGAAACGCTCGTCTATGGAGAGGGTTGAGCAATTCCAAAGCTTCAAAGTGGACCATTGTACTCTATTTAGTGTTCTTAGAAGTCTAACATGCCAGTTTAGCATTCGTGCAATGTTTCGTAAGGTAAAGATGCGAATAGACCAAGTTATCATTGAAATGAAATAAAAACGTGTAAAAAGCTCATCTATCAAGAGAGTTGAGCAATTGTAAGGCATGAAAGTGCACCGTTGTTCTCTATCTTGTGTTATTAGAAGTCTAAGTTGCTAGTCTAGCTTTCGTGCAACGTTTCGTAAGTTAAAGATGCGAATAGACCAAGTTATGTTTGAAATTGCTTAAAAACGTTAATTGCTCATCTATCGAGAGAGTTGAGCAACTCCAAAGCATCAAATTGGACCATTGTGCTCTATTTTGTGTTATTGGAAGTCTAGCTTGCTAGTTTAGCTTTCGTGCAATGTTTCATAAGTTAAAGATGCGAATAGACCAAGTTATGTTTGAAATTGCACAAAACCGTGAATTTCTCGTCTATCGAGAGAGATGAGCAATTCTGATCGATACTTTTTATTGCAAGAAATACTTGCAACTCAATACCGACGGGTTTATCCCAATCGCAAGTGTACGTGCCAACTGACAGTATAATAGTGAAAGGGGTCGAATCCACGAGGACTGTATTAATTACCAACTATAACTACTAACAATAGTGCAAATTAAATTCGGATGCTTCTAATATTAACTAGCAATAAAATTTAGATAAATATCAATGGATGAAAAACTAGCTTGGGTTTGGCTTCCAACTACCTCCACCTGTGCACACAGATTAATATGCAATCACACAATTTAAAAGTCTAACAATGTCAATTGAAAGGCCTTGGTCCAGCTGCAGTCAATTAGATTTCCCTAAACAACGATCCTGACTTTGGTCCAGTTGCAAGATCTTTTCTTATCAAAGGAGTCTTGGTTGGTCTATCCTAAGAGTTTCCTAAGACAAGCATAAGCACTAGGAAATCGACAGTTGCACAATCTAGGATAATGGTCTATTACCCAATCAATTATGTCCTATGTTCCCAAAACTTGGATCTTACGCAAGTTCTTGTTACTTCGTCAAACACCGGGTCATGGTCAGCCGAATATGTTTAACTAACAACTCCTAAAATTATGATGTTGATCAGGCATGCATAACAATAGGAAATAAACAATTAATCCAGAGAACAAAGAATTAAACTTAGTCTGATTGTCAATAAAATATGTGCACAAGGTTTATGGTAGAAGTATTACCAAACCCTAGCTAGTAAAGAGTTTAGCTACACATGCTTAAAATTAAAACCATATAAATACTCATAGACAATGTTCAAATCAATGGAAGAGTAGAAATTTGCTGAAGAATTGATGTGCCCAGCTTTGATGTTGCTTCTCCTCCTTCCTGCCGACACCCACTTCCTCAATCTTTGGTCTTCGGCTGCGCAAGGTAAAAGTCCCCCTTTTTTTCTCAGCTTAACACGCCTTATATAGTCTTTAGCAAGCCCTAAACTGGCCCAATTGTCCTTGCCACGTCAGCAACTTAATTAACACAAGTCTGGTTCCCACGTTCTGCGGCCGCGACAAGTTGCAAAACAGGTTACAAATTCTGTCCAGTAATGAATTTATTCTCCCGCAGTACCTGTGCATAAAAACACCAATGTGGGTAGTATTTTGCACTAAACAACATAGAAAAATAGTAATTTTAAGCCCGTAAAAGTAGGTGTATTTTACACCCAACAAAATCCCCCAAACTTCACTCTTGCTTGTCCTCAAGCAAGTAATCAAGAAAAAACTTAAACCATTTAAGCATCAGTTGAAAATCTGCAATCAAGAATTGGCACTACAAGTACTCTCTCATTATTGCAATGCAATATTGACATCCAGTAGAAAATTGCACAGCCCTAACTCTGCTCACAACCACTTTGGTTTACACAATTATTCTCACACACCCTCACCAAGGTACACACATAATATATAGAAGAGAATTTTCACTCAAGTGTATAAGGGTAGTGTTTACTCTCTTATGAATTCATAACCTGCAGCCATATGCTCACATGTCCACCAATCATACTTCACACTAAAATTTTCATTCAATAAATCAGAAGGACTTTATTGGGGCAAGAAATTTGGCTAAGGAAGGCTAAAAAATGAACAAAATAAATATAAACTGGATTCAAACCAAAGTTATCATGATCCAATCACAAGCAGGCACAATGCAACAAGGATAAGCGTCAATGAATACATAGGTTAGATACGGGTATGGTTTAACAAAATATGTGATGATCATGCCATATATCACACAGTCTCAAAAATAGGCATCCATCATACGACTAATCCTAACACCATCTAACCATCCCAACATAATAAAGTACCAAAAGAGAACTCCCCTACTCCAAAATAACAAATAAGATTATCAGCAACCTAACTAGAACACCAGCACACATCCACATAACTTCAGGGTAGGCTTCCATCACGAATCAAATCAAACATCTCCCTCTGTTGAGCCTCAAACCTCTGCATTGCCTCCTTCATCTCATGCATATGTGTCCCAATACTCATTTGAAGTGACTCAACTGTTGATTCAAGATGCTCCAACCGGGTTATAACCTGCCCCTGCAAACTCCCAACTTGCTCAACTTCGACACCCAAATCAGTCACTTTCTCCTCAACAGCCTCCAACCTTTCGTCCAAATTACCACAACCTGCACCAACAGTTCCTTCTTCAGTATTATGCACCCGAGACTCCTCAGCTGTCCCAGAAGTTTTCTGTTGCTGCCTAACAAGCTGCACTTCACTTCTATCAAACCAAAACCTGTTAAGAGGTGCTTTCCTTTTCTCCTGAACATCACCCAGCTCCTTTTCCACACTTTCAGCAAGACACAAAGTAGTGATTAGTACTCCAAACGGCAGCACCTGACCAGGTTTATTGTCCTCTTTCACTTTAACAATGTGATCATATATAGTACTTGCCATGCAAAAATCCAAATCACAAATAATGGCATACATCAAATAGCAAGACTTTGCATTGACAGTGGAGAGATGAGTCACAGGTATCACATTCCTGGTCACTATCTGAGCTAACAGTCTATAAGGTTGCATCAAATCTACATATAAAATCACATTTTTGTTCGGCTCATCACTACTATTCCCAGTCAGAGTTTCAACCACAATCCTCCAATCAGGCCACACAATATCAACATTCGAAGTTCCAAAATCCCTAAATTTAAAGCTAGGTTTCTTCAATGGTTCGGGTAGGCTCAAAACAGATGAAACCCTTCTTGGGTTGAAAAAGAACTGCTTACCTCGAACATATGCCATACAATGGTTATCATTAACTATCAAATTGGCATAAAACTCATAAACCAGTTGCCGAATAGCCACACCTGGAACACTGGTGATGCCGAGCCATCCCCTCTCTTTCAATTTGTAATACCAGTTAACCCGTTGGAAGTGCTCCACCACAACATGGCGTTCCACATGCAAAGCCCGCTTCGACCACACTTCCTCACACTCGATCTGCACTGCCGGGGATATGAATCGGTCAAAACCTTCTTCTTCCTCCACAGGGACATCCGCACTCTCAACCACCTTTCCCTTCTTCTTGCTTGCTAACTCCTTCTTCCTCTTTGCACTTCTTGTAGCCATTAATGAACTCGGTATTGTTGCCAAAATTGAGAGAATTAACCCAATTTTTTTTTCTTTTTAGAAAGGTAATCTCCCCTGTCTTTAGGTGCAAGAGGTAGAAGAGAAAATTAGGGGTTGCGGCGGCTGTAGGGCCTGGCACCAACCCTACTCCATATATATATTTATCTTTTTTTTTTTTTTTTTTTTTTTTTTTTTTTTTTTTTTTTTTTTTGAATTGACATGGGTCACCGCTTAATTGTATACACTTCAGGCCACACTTAGGCTGCACAAAGGCTACAAAGTCCCCAGCACTCTACTTATACACTTCTCTCCACTGTTCAGATTTCTCCATTCAACACCACACTTAGACTCCTCATAACCTTCCAAACACCTTGACCATAGCCTCATGATGGATACTATTTTATGACTTATGACACAGGCATAACACATCACATAGATGGGAAGGTTTATCACAAGAGCAGAGAAATTCAATGAAAGGATTGGAAGCAACAGCTGGGTTCAAGGTAGGCCAAAAATTAACAAAGAATGCCTTCATCACTTTCAAAGAACAAAAACATAGTATTTACTTCAGATGGTCTAATGCAAGTTCTAGCTATACAAAGTCATGAAATTCATAGCACACAAAATTTTCTGAAGGCTCCTCACAAGCTAATTGGTGCTGTAAATAATGTGTAAACTAAGCAGACATTCATTGCAAAAGGTCATGCAAATACTCACACCATCAGTCTCAAAAGCACTTCATAACAATTAAGCACAAGTATGCCAATTCTCTTCTAAAAACACTAATTTTTTTTCTTTTTTTTCAAAACTTTTCGGCAAAAGCAAATTCCCTCTCCCCCAAACTTGAAATTGACATTGTCCTCAATGTTTAAAAAGAAAAACAAACAGAAATTTTGCAATGACGAAACCAACGAACACAAATAAATGAAGGAAAAGGAAGAGAGACTTAGCTGATTTAAGTTGTCAAAAATATGCTTCTCTTCCACATGGGTTACCTCCCATGAAGTGCTAAATTTATTGTCTTCAGCCGGACATAGCCTTAGATTCGGTCAGACATCAATAGAGTGGAGATATACCACTTCATCCACAGTAACTTGTACATTCTCCCAATAAGGCTTCACTCGATGGCCATTAACCTTAAACGTGTGATCAGAATCTTGATGTTTTAACTCTAATGCACCATGAGGGAACACAGCTTGTATCACATATGGGCCATGCCACTTTGATTTGAGTTTTCCCGGAAACAATTTCAAACGAGAGTTATACACCAGCACCTTCTGTCCTACAGAAAAAATTTTCCGTACAAGCTTCTTGTCATGGTACTGCTTCGCGCGCTCCTTGTATAATTTGGCATTCTCATAGGCTTCATGCCGTAATTCTTCAAGCTCGTTCAGTTGCAAACGACGCCTGTCTCCAGCTGCCTTTATGTCAAAATTTAGCTTTTTAATAGCCCAATAAGCTCGATGCTCTAATTCAACTGGCAAGTGACACTCTTTCCCATAAACCAACCGGAATGGAGACATCCCAATGGGTGTTTTGTATGCAGTCCTGTAGGCCCACAAAGCATCAGTCAAACGAAGAGACCAATCTTTTCTATTTGGATTCACCGTCTTCTCTAGAATGGCCTTGATTTCTCTATTGCTTATCTCCACTTGCCCACTCGTCTGAGGATGATATGGGGTTCCCACACGGTAAGTGATCCCATATTTCTTCATTAGGGCCGAACATGCATAATTATTGAAGTGCCTGCCACCATCACTAATGATTGCTCGTGGCATCCCAAAACGAGAGAAAATATTGTCCTGCAAAAACTTCACAACCACTCGATGATCATTAGTTCTTGAGGGGACAGCCTCGACCCATTTGGACACATAATCAACACCAACTAAAATATATTCAAAGCCAAAAGAGTTAGGAAAAGGGCCCATGAAGTCAATTCCCCATACATCAAAAAGTTCAAGGACTTGAATACTTGTTAAAGGCATTTGATCTCTGGCAGCTATGTTACCGGTCCTTTGGCATCTGTCACAAGTCTTACAAAAACTCCAAGCATCTTTAAAAATAGTAGGCCAATAAAATCCAGCGTGGAATACCTTAAGTGCAGTCTTTTTAGGCCCAAAGTGGCCTCCACATGCATAGGCATGACAATGAGTCAAGATCTCTTGTTGTTCACATTGTGCTACACATCTACGAATAATTTGATCCGGGCATATCTTGAAAAGGTAAGGATCATCCCATATATAATGTCTAGCCCGTGAAATTATCCGCTTCCTTTCCTGATAAGACAAATCAGTAGGAAAAGAATTAGTAACAAGATAATTCACAATGTCGGCATACCATGGCAGTGTGTTTATGGACAGGAGCTGTTCATCCGGGAAAGAGTCACCCAAAGGAAGTTCTTCATGTTCATTGTCAGGTAGCAGCCGAGAAAGATGATCGGCAACTACATTCTCACTTCCCTTTTTATCTTTAATCTCCAAGTCGAACTCCTGCAAAAGAAGTACCCAGCGTATTAACCTAGGCTTGGCATCCTTTTTAGTCATTAAATACCTCAACGCAGCATGGTCCGTATACACAATAACTCGGGAGCCAATGAGGTAAGATCTGAATTTTTCCAATGCAAAAATCACCGCCAATAATTCTTTTTCCGTTGTTGAGTAATTCAGCTGAGCATCATTCATGGTGCGAGAAGCATAATAGATGGCATATGGTGTCTTATTTTTCCGCTGCCCCAGAACAGCCCCCAAGGAGTAATCGCTTGCATCGCACATTAACTCAAATGGAAACTCCCAATCAGGTACTTGCATAATAGGAGCTGAGGTGAGTGCTTCCTTTAATTTGTCAAAAGCTGTTCTGCACTCATTTGTCCATACAAAATCAGCATCCTTTGTCAGCAATACACACAAAGGTTGGGAAATCTTGGAAAAGTCTTTAATAAATCTCCGGTAGAATCCCGCATGACCAAGAAAACTCCGCACACCTTTTACTGTTGTAGGATGGGGCAGCTTTGAAATGACTTCGATTTTCGCCTTGTCCACTTCAATGCCACGGCTGGAAATCAAATGACCCAACACAATTCCCTCTTGCACCATGAAGTGACATTTTTCCCAATTCAAAACAAGGTTGGTTTCTTCACACCTCTCTAACACCAACCTCAAATGCTCAAGACATTCATCAAAATCAGCTCCAAATACACTGAAATCATCCATGAAAACTTCAATAAACTTCTCTACCATGTCAGAGAAAATACTCATCATACATCTTTGGAATGTAGCTGGTGCGTTGCACAACCCAAACGGCATCCTTCGGTATGCAAAAGTGCCATATGGACATGTGAACGTAGTCTTCTCTTGGTCCTCAGGTGCTATGGCAATCTGATTGTATCCACTATAGCCGTCAAGAAAGCAATAATGACTATGCCCAGCTAGTCTCTCCAACATCTGATCGATGAATGGTAGCGGAAAGTGGTCTTTTCGAGTTTCGTTGTTCAACTTCCTATAATCAATACACACTCTCCATCCCGTGGTCATTCGTGTAGGTATCAATTCATTATTTTCATTCTTCACTACAGTCATGCCACTTTTCTTTGGTACTACATGAATTGGACTGACCCACTTGCTATCTGAAATCGGATAAATTACCCCCACATCAAGTAGCTTTAGAACTTCAGCTTTGACAACCTCCTTCATATGTGGATTCAACCTCCTTTGTGCTTCTCGGGTAGGCTTTGCATTATTTTCCAGAAAAATCTGATGCATACATCTTGACGGGCTGATGCCTTTTATGTCCGCAATGGTCCAACCAAGAGCTGTTTTGTGCTGTCTCAAAATTCGGATCAACTTTCCCTCCTCCCCCAAACTTAGATTTGCAGCCACTATCACTGGTAAAGTGCTATGTTCACCCAAGTAGATGTATTTCAAGTGACTTGGCAGCTGCTTCAGCTCCAACTTGGGTGCTTTAACTGTGGAAGGAACCAGAGATGCATTAGTAGGTGTCAGTTGCTCAAATGGAGGAGTATTCTTACCACCATAAGGCCGGTCCAACTGGAATGCTTGGATGGCCTCCTCTATACGGTCATCCTCCAACTCTCCCTCCAAAATTGTCTTCTCATTCAAACCATACGCCACCACTGCTTCAATTGGATCCACTCTAGTAACCTGAAAAACCTCACTCACAAGATCATGTGTAGTGTCAACATTAAAACAATCACTATGATCATCATGAGATTTAAGTGCATCAAACACACGAAATTCCAATTCTTTGTCATTTACTTGCATAGTTACAGTCCCTTTTCTCACATTAATATTCATGTCAGCAGTAACCATAAAAGGTCGTCCAAGTATGATAGGCAAAGATGCTGATCTAGGACTATCCTCCATATCCAACACAACAAAATCAGCAGGCAAGATCAAGTCATTTACAGTCACCAGAACATCCTCTAAAATTCCCTTGGGTCTTTTAACACTACGGTCAGCTAGTTGCAGTGTTATAGAAGTCTCTTGAAGCTCTCCCAACCCAAGTTTTTCATAGACAGAGTAAGGTAACAAATTAATACTTGCTCCTAAGTCTAATAATGCCTTTTCAAAAAATTGATTTCCCACTTTACATGGGATGGTAAAACTACCAGGATCTTTGAGTTTTGGTGGGAGTTTGTTTAACAACACAGCACTGACCTCTTCTTTCAAAGCAATTTTTTCATGAGCAGCAAATTTTCTCTTTTTAGTACAACATTCTTTAAGAAATTTAGCGTAAGATGGAATTTGTTTAATAGCATCAAGCAATGGAATATTAATTTCAACCTTCCGCAAATTCTCAAAAATATCAACTGCTTTAGAATCAGTGTTCTTTTTGGCAAACCTTTGCGGGAAAGGTGGAGGATCTCTTTCCCATTCCTGTGTCTCCACTGGTGCAGTTTTGCGGCCCATTTGTACCCTGTCTGTAGCTTTACTGCAATTTGTAGACTCTGTTTTCAACTGCTCTGTCTTGTTGATTTGCTTGCCACTTCTGAGAGTTGTGATAGCTTTCAATTGTTCTGGTTGCCCAGCTGGGTTATTCAAGGGCTGCGAAGGTAATTCTCCCTTCTTTCGTTCACTCATCTCCTTAGCCATTTGTCCCACTTGAGTCTCCAATTTTTGGATGGCTTGAGTTGTTTGCTGCATGAATTGCATCATTGTGGTCTCCAAGTCACTCCTCTTTGATGTTTGCTGTGCAGGAGCTGTTGTTTCAGTAGAATTCTGTTCATTCCTCCACGAGAAATTTGGGTGATTTCGCCATGGGTAAGATTGATTTCTCATGTTGAAATTTCCTTGCCCCAAGTAATTGGCTTGTTCTTGGTCCGTCATAGAAGTCAATGGACAGGCTTCAGTCACATGGTCATTATTTGAACAAATAGCACACACAATAACTGGCTTTGCTGGCACCGAAGTTTTCATATTCATTCCCTTCATGGCTTCCACAATCATGTCAATTTTTCTATTGATATTTCCCATCTCAGCTTGTACCATAGTGTCAGCACTTACTTCGTACATGCCTTGCTTCCTTGTTGAGCTTCTACCCCGTGTAGAAAATTGTTGAGAATCTTCACTCAATTCTTCGAATAGCTCCATCGCTTCCTCACTACTTTTTCGCATCAACACTCCATTACAAGCTGAGTCAACCTTCATCCTATTAATTTCATTCAACCCTTCATAAAAGTGCAGCACAACATCATCCTTATGCAGATTATGAGTTGGGCAACGAGTTAAGCGGCTCTTGAAATCTTTCCAAGCCTCATAGAATAAATCACCTTCTTTTTGCTGAAAATTTTGAATTTCTCGCACCAGCTGCTTGGTTCTATGGGCTGGGAAAAATTCCCTTAAAAACTTAGTTGCCATCTGCTCCCACGTGCCAATAGTACCTGCTTCAATAGAGTTGTACCACATCTTGGCTCCTCCTCTAAGAGTGAATGGAAAGAGCACCAATTTCAGATTATCAGTAGATATCCCTGTCATGTGTTGAGTACGACAAAGATCAGTAAAATCCTTCAGATGTTGGTGTGGATCTTCATCAAACCGCCCCTCATAATGTGGTACAGAGTTCAGCAATTGAGGTGACAGGCTGACATTAGCAGCTCCCGTAGGTTGATATGTAATACATGATGGCTGGGTAATGTTCTGCGGGATGTATCTGTTCATCATGGGTATCCTTGCATTACCCGCTGCATTCCCAGCACCACCAGCAATTTGAATCTCATGATTGTGTGGGTTTTCAGCCATGTTTCTTTGTCTCAAAGCTCTAGTTGTTCTCTCAATTTCTGGGTCAAATTCTTCTAATGGTTGATGTTGAGAACGAGTGTTGACCATACAATGTAAGAGACAATTCTGGACCTGCACAAGAAATTTTTTTTTTTTTTTTTTTTAAAGTAAGTTTCAGTAGGATAAATCAACTAAATACTTAACTACACACTATTGCCGTAAGAAACAACTGATAATAAACTTAACAGTCCCCGGCAACGGCGCCAAAAACTTGATCGATACTTTTTATTGCAAGAAATACTTGCAACTCAATACCGACGGGTTTATCCCAATCGCAAGTGTACGTGCCAACTGACAGTATAATAGTGAAAGGGGTCGAATCCACGAGGACTGTATTAATTACCAACTATAACTACTAACAATAGTGCAAATTAAATTCGGATGCTTCTAATATTAACTAGCAATAAAATTTAGATAAATATCAATGGATGAAAAACTAGCTTGGGTTTGGCTTCCAACTACCTCCACCTGTGCACACAGATTAATATGCAATCACACAATTTAAAAGTCTAACAATGTCAATTGAAAGGCCTTGGTCCAGCTGCAGTCAATTAGATTTCCCTAAACAACGATCCTGACTTTGGTCCAGTTGCAAGATCTTTTCTTATCAAAGGAGTCTTGGTTGGTCTATCCTAAGAGTTTCCTAAGACAAGCATAAGCACTAGGAAATCGACAGTTGCACAATCTAGGATAATGGTCTATTACCCAATCAATTATGTCCTATGTTCCCAAAACTTGGATCTTACGCAAGTTCTTGTTACTTCGTCAAACACCGGGTCATGGTCAGCCGAATATGTTTAACTAACAACTCCTAAAATTATGATGTTGATCAGGCATGCATAACAATAGGAAATAAACAATTAATCCAGAGAACAAAGAATTAAACTTAGTCTGATTGTCAATTAAATATGTGCACAAGGTTTATGGTAGAAGTATTACCAAACCCTAGCTAGTAAAGAGTTTAGCTACACATGCTTAAAATTAAAACCATATAAATACTCATAGACAATGTTCAAATCAATGGAAGAGTAGAAATTTGCTGAAGAATTGATGTGCCCAGCTTTGATGTTGCTTCTCCTCCTTCCTGCCGACACCCACTTCCTCAATCTTTGGTCTTCGGCTGCGCAAGGTAAAAGTCCCCCTTTTTTTCTCAGCTTAACACGCCTTATATAGTCTTTAGCAAGCCCTAAACTGGCCCAATTGTCCTTGCCACGTCAGCAACTTAATTAACACAAGTCTGGTTCCCACGTTCTGCGGCCGCGACAAGTTGCAAAACAGGTTACAAATTCTGTCCAGTAATGAATTTATTCTCCCGCAGTACCTGTGCATAAAAACACCAATGTGGGTAGTATTTTGCACTAAACAACATAGAAAAATAGTAATTTTAAGCCCGTAAAAGTAGGTGTATTTTACACCCAACAAATTCCAAAGCATCAAATTGGACCATTGTACTATATTTAGTGTTCTTAGAAGTCTAACATGCTAGTTTGGCCTTTGTGCAATGGTTCGTAAGCTAAAGATACGAATAGATCAAGTAGTGTCTGAAATTGCACAAAAACATGTAAATCTCGTCTATGGAGAGTGTTGAGCAATTCCAACGAATCAAAGTGGACCGTTATACTCTATTTAGTGTTCTTAGAAGTCTAACTTGCTAGTTTAGCTTTCGTGCAATGGTTCATATGGTAAAGATACGAATAGATCAAGTAATATTTGAAATTGCACTAAAACATGTAAATCTCATCTACAAAGAGTTTTGAGCAATTCCAATGCATCAAAGTGGACCGTTGTACTCTATTTAGTGTTCTTAGAAGTCTAACATGCTTGTTTAGCCTTCAGGCAAGGTGTCGTAAGGTAAAGATGCGAATAGACCAAGTTATGTTGAAATTGAACAAAAACGTGAAACGCTCGTCTATGGAGAGGGTTGAGCAATTCCAAAGCTTCAAAGTGGACCGTTGTACTCTGCTTAGTGTGCTTAGAAGTCTGACATGCTAGTTTGGCCTTCGTGCAATGTTTCGTAAGTTAAAGATGCAAATAGACCAAGTTATGTTTTAAATTGCACAAAAACTTGTAAAGCTCACCCACGGAGAGAGTTGGGCAATTCCAAAGCATCAAAGTCGACAGTTGTACTCTATTTAGTGTTCTTAGAAGTCTAACATGCTAGTTTAGCCTTCGTGCAATGTTTCGTAAGGTAAAGATGCGAATAGACCAAGTTATATTTGGAATGGCGTAAAAACGTGTGAAAAGCTCATCTATCGAGAGAGTTGAGCAATTTCAAGGCATCAAAGTGGACCATTGTACTCTATTTAGTGTTCTTAGAAGTCTAACTTGCCAGTTTAGCTTTCGTGCAATGGTTCATATGGTAAAGATACGAATAGATCAAGTAATATTTGAAATTGCACAAAAACATGTAAATCTCATCTACGGAGAGTGTTGAGCAATTCCAATGCATCAAAGTCGACCGTTGTACTCTATTTAGTGTTCTTAGAAGTCTAACATGCTAGTTTAGCCTTCAGGCAAGGTGTCGTAAGGTAAAGATGCGAATAGACCAAGTTATGTTGAAATTGCATAAAAACGTGAAACGCTCGTCTACGGAGAGGGTTGAGCAATTCCAAAGCTTCAAAGTGGACCGTTGTATTCTATTTAGTGTTCTTAGAAGTCTGACTTGCTAGTTTAGCCTTCGTGCAATGTTTCGTAAGTTAAAGATGCAACTAGACCAAGTTATGTTTTAAATCGCACGAAAACTTGTAAATCTCATCTACGGAGAGTGTTGAGCAATTCCAATGCATCAAAGTCGACCGTTGTACTCTATTTAGTGTTATTAGAAGTCTAACATGCCAGTTTAGCTTTCGGGCAAGGTGTCGTAAGGTAAAGATGCGAATAGACCAAGTTATGTTGAAATTGCATAAAAACGTGAAACGCTCGTCTATGGAGAGGGTTGAGCAATTCCAAAGCTTCAAAGTGGACCGTTGTACTCTATTTAGTGTTCTTAGAAGTCTAACATGCCAGTTTAGCCTTCGTGCAATGTTTCGTAAGGTAAAGATACGAATAGACCAAGTTATCATTGAAATGGAGTAAAAACGTGTAAAAAACTCATCTATCGAGAGAGTTGAGCAATTGTAACGCATGAAAGTGCACCGTTGTTCTCCATCTTGTGTTATTAGAAGTCTAAGTTGCTAGTTTAGCTTTCGTGCAACATTTCGTAAGTTAAAGATGCGAATAGACCAAGTTATGTTTGAAATTGCTTAAAAATGTGAATTGCTCATCTATCGAGAGAGTTGAGCAACTCCAAAGCATCAAATTGGGCCATTGTGCTCTATTTTGTGTTATTAGAAGTCTAGCTTGCTAGTTTAGCTTTCGTGCAATGTTTCATAAGTTAAAGATGCGAATAGACCAAGTTATGTTTGAAATTGCACAAAAACGTGAATTTCTCGTCTATCGAGAGAGTTGAGCAATTCCAAAGCATCATATTGGACCATTGTACTCTATTTAGTGTTCTTAGAAGTCTAACATACTAGTTTAGCCTTCGGGCAAGGTGTCGTGAGGTAAAGATGCGAATAGACCAAGTTTTGTTGAAATTGCACAAAAACGTGAAACGCTCGTCTATGGAGAGGGTTGAGCAATTCCAAAGCTTCAAAGTGGACCGTTGTACTATATTTAGTGTGCTTAGAAGTCTGACATGCTAGTTTAGCCTTCGTGCAATGTTTCGTTAGTTAAAGATGCAAATAGACCAAGTTGTGTTTGAAATGGCACAAAAACGTGCAAAGCTCATCTATCGAGAGAATTCAGCAATTCCAAAGCATCAAAGTGGACCGTTGTACTCTATTTTGTGTTTTTAGAAGTCTAAGTTGCTAGTTTAGATTTCATGCAACGTTTCGTACGGTAAAGATGCGAATAGACCAAGTGCTGTTTACAATTGCACAAAAACTTGTAAAGCTCATCTATGGAGAGAGTTGGGCAATTCCAAAGCATCGAAGTCGACCGTTGTACTCTATTTAGCGTTCTTTGAAGTCTAACAGGCTAGTTTAGCCTCCGTGCAATGTTTCGTAAGGTAAAGATGCGAATAGATCAAGTTATGTTTGAAATGGCGTAAAAACATGTAAAAAGCTCATCTATCGAGAGAGTTGGGCAATTCCAAAGCATCAAAGTGGACCGTTGTGCTCTATTTTGTGTTATTAGAAGTCTAGGTTGCTAGTTTTGCTTTCGTGCAATGTTTCGTAAGTTAAAGTTGCGAATCAACCAAGTTATATTTGAAATTGCACAAAAACGTCAATTGCTCGTCTATGGAGATAGTTGAGCAATTCCAAAGCATCAAAGTGGACCGTTGTACTCTATTTAGCTTTCTTAGAAGTCTAACATGCTAGTTTAGTCATCGTGCAATGTCTCGTAAGGTAAAGATACGAATAGACCAAGTTATGTTTGAAATGGCGCAAAAATGTGTAAAGCTTATCTATCAAGAGACTTGACAAATTCCAAAGCATCAAAGTGGACCATTGTGCTCTATTTTGTGTTGTTAGAAGTCTAAGTTGCTAGTTTAGCTTTTGTGCAATGTTTCATAAGTTAAAGTTGCGAATAGACCAAGTTATGTTTGAAATTGCACAAAAATTTGAATTGCTCGACTATGGAGAGATTTGAGCAATTCCAAAGCATCAAATTGGACCATTGTACTCCATTAAGTGTTCTTAGAAGTCTAACATGCTAGTTTAGCCTTCGTGCAAGGTTTCGTGAGGTAAAGATGCGAATAGACCAAGTTATGTTTGAAACGGCACAAAAATATTTGGAGCTCGTCTATCGAGATAGTTGAGCAATTCCAAAACATCAAAGTGGACCGTTGTGCTCTATTTTGTGTTATTAGAAGTCTAAGTTGCTAGTTTGGCTTTCGTGCAACGTTTCATAAGTTAAAGATGCGAATAGACCAAGTTATGTTTGAAATTGCACAAAAATGTGAGTTGCTCGTCTGTGGAGAGAGTTGAGCAATTCCAAAGCATCAAATTGGACCATTGTACTCTATTTAGTGTTCTTAGAAGTCTAACAAGATAGTTTAGCCTTCGTGCACTGTTTCGTAAGGTAAAGATGTGAATACACCAAGTTATGTTTGAATGGCACAAAAACGTGTAAAGCTCGTCTTTCGAGAGAGTTGAGCAATTCCAAAGCATAAAAGTGGACCATTGTACTCTATTTTATGTTATTAGAAGTCTATCTTGCTTGTTTAGTTTTCGTGCAACGTTTCGTATGTTAAAGATGTGAATAGGCCAAGTTATGTTTGAAATTGCATAAAAACGTGTAAAGCTCATCTATGGAGAGAGTTGAGCAATTCGAAAGCATCAAAGTGGACCATTGTACTCTATTTAGTGTTCTTAGAAGTCTGACATGCTAGTTTAGCCTTCGTGCAATGTTTCGTAAGGTAAAGATGCGAATACACCAAGTTATGTTTGAAATCGCACAAAAACGTGTAAAACTCATCTATGGAGAGAGTTGAGCAATTTCAGAGCATCAAAGTAGACCATTGTACTCTATTTCGTAAGTTAAAGATGTGAATAGACCAAGTTATGTTTGAAATTACACAAAAACATGAATTGCTCGTCTATCCCCGAATTGCTTGTCTATGGGGATAGTTGAGCAATTCCAAAACATGAAAGTGGACCGTTGTACACTATTTACTGTTCTTAGAAGTCTAACTTGCTAGTTTAGCTATCGTGTAAAGTTTCATAAGTTAAAGATGCGAATAGACCAAGTTATGTTTGAAATTTCAAAAAAACGTAAGTTTCTCATCTATGAAGAGAGTTCAGCAATTCCAAAGCATCAATGTGGACCGTTATACTCTATTTAGTGTTCTTAGAAGTCTAACATGCTAGTTTAGCCTTCGTGCAATATTTGGTAGAGTAAAGATGCGAATAGAACAAGTGATGTTTGGAATGGTAAAAAACTTGTAAAGCTCATCTATTGAGACACTTGAGCAATTCCAAAGCATCAAAGTGGACCATTGTACTCTATTTAGTATTCTCAGAAGTCTGACATGCTAGTTTAGCATTCGTGCAATGTTTCGTAAGGTAAATATGCGAATAGACCAAATTATGTTTGAAATGGCACAAAAACGTGGAAAGCTCATCCATGGAGAGAGTTGAGAAATTCCAAAGCGTCAAAGTGGACCATTGTACTCTATTTCGTGCAACCATTCGTCAGTTAAAGATGCGAATAGACGAAGTTATGTTTGAAATTGCACAAAAATGTGAATTGCTCGTCAATGGAGAGAGTTGAGCATTTCCAGCGCACCAAAGTGGACCATTGTACTATATTTCGTGTTCTTAGAAGTCTAACTTGCTAGTTTAGCTTTCGTGGAATATTTCATAAGTTAAAGAGACAAATTTAGTGAGTTCTGTTTGAAATTGCACAAAAATGCGAACTACTCGTCTATGGAAAGAGTTGAGCAATTCCAAAGAATCAAAGTGGACAGTTGTACTCTATTTAGTTTTCTTAGAAGTCTAACATGCTAGTTTAGCCTTCGTGCAATGTTTCGTAAGGTAAAGACGCGAATAGGCCAAGTTCTGTTTGAAAAGGCACAAAAATGTGTAAAGCTCATCTATCGAGAAGTTGAGCAATTACAAAGCATAAAAGTTGACCGTTGCATTCTATTTTGTGTTATGAGAAGTCTAACTTCCTTGTTTACTTTTTGTCCAACGTTACGTAAGTTAAAGAACCGAATAGATCAAGTTATGTTTCAAATTCCATAAAAACGTGTAAACCTCATCTATGGAGAGAGTTGAGCAATTCCAAAGCATCAAAGTGGACCGTTGTACTCTATTTAGTTTTCTAACAAGTCTAACATGCTAGTTTAGCTTTCGTGCAATGTTTCGTAAGGTAAATATGCGAAAAGACCAAGTTTCGTTGAAATTGCACAAAAATGTGGAAAGCTCATCAATGGAGAGAGTCGAGCAATTCCAAAGCATCAAATTAGACCGTTGTACTCTATTTAATGTTCTTGGAAATCTAACATGGTAGTTTAGCCATCGTGCAATGTTTCATAAGGTAAAGATGCGAGTAGGCCAAGTTATGTTTGAAATTGCACAAAAACATGTAAACCTCGTCTATAGAGAGAGTTGAGCAATTCCAAAGCATCAAAGTGGACCATTGTACTCTATTTCGTAAGCTAAAGATGCGAATAGACGAAGTTATGGTTGAAATTGCACAGAAACGTGAATCGCTTGTCTAGGGGGATAGTTGAGCTATTCCAAAGCATCAAAGTGGACCGTTGTACTCTATATAGTGTTCTTAGAAGTCTAACATGCTAGTTTAGCCTTTGTGCAATGTTTCGTAAGGTCAAGATGTGAATAGACCAAGTTATGTTTGAAATTGCATAAAAATGTGTGAAGCACATCTATGGAGGGAGTTGAGCAATTTTGAGGCATCAAAGCGGACCATTGTACTCTATTTAGTGTTTTTAGAAGTCTAACTTGCTAGTCTAGCTTTCGTGCAACCATTCGTCAGTTAAAGATGCGAATAGACGAAGTTATGTTTGAAATTGCACAAAAATGAGAATTGCTCGTCTATGGAGAGAGTTGAGCAATTCCAACGCACCAAAGTGGACCATTGTACTCTATTTCGTGTTCTTAGAAGTCTAACTTGTTAGTTTAGCTTTCGTGGAATGTTTCATAAGTTAAAGAGGCAAATATACCGAGTTATGTTTCAAATTACACAAAAACGTGAGCTGCTCGTCTAAGGAGAGAGTTGAGCAATTCCAAAGCATCAAAGTGGACCGTTGTACTCTATATAGTGTTCTTAGAAGTCTAACATGCTAGTTTAGCCTTTGTGCAATGCTTCGTAAGGTAAAGATGCGAACAGACCACGTTATGTTTGAAATTGTATAAAAATGTGTGAAGCTCATCTATGGAGAGAATTGAGCAATTCCGAAGCATCAAAGTGAACCATTGCACTCTATTTGGTGTTTTTAGAAGTCTAACTTGCTAGTTTAGCTTTCGTGCAATGATTCGTATGTTAAAGATGCGAATAGACAAAGTTATGTTTGAAATTGCACAAAAACATGAATTGCTCGGCTATGGAGAGAGTTGAGCAATTCCAGAGAATCAAAGTGGACCGTTGTACTCTATTTCGTGTTCCTAGAAGTCTAACTTGCTAGTTTAGCTTTCGTAGAATATTTCGTAAGTTAAAGAGGCAAATTTACTGAGTTCTGTTTGAAATTGCACAAAAATGCGAACTGCTCATCTATGGAAAGAGTTAAGCAATTCCAAAGAATCAAAGTGGACCGTTGAACTCCATTTAGTTTTCATAGCAGTCTAACATGCTAGTTTAGCCTTCGTGCAATGTTTCGTAAGGTAAAGACGCGAATAGGCCAAATTATGTTTGAAATGGCACAAAAATGTGTAAAGCTCATCTATCGAGAAGTTGAGCAATTCCAAAGCATAAAAGTTGACCGTTGCATTCTATTTTGTGTTATGAGAAGTCTAACTTCCTTGTTTACTTTTCGTCCAACGTTACGTAAGTTAAACATATGAATAGACCAAGTTATGTTTCAAATTTCATAAAAACGTGCAAACCTCGTCTATGGAGAGAGTTGAGCAATTCCAAAGCATCAAAGTGGCCCGTTGTACTCTATTTAGTTTTCTAACAAGTCGAACATGCTAGTTTAGCTTTCGTGCAATGTTTCATAAGGTAAAGATGCGAAAAAACCAAGTTTCATTGAAACTGCACAAAAATGTGAAAAGCTCATCAATGGAGAGAGTCTAGCAATTCCAAAGCATCAAATTGAACCGTTGTACTCTATTTAGTGTTCTTGGAAATCTAACATGGTAGTTTAGCAATTGTGCAATGTTTCATAAGGTAAAGATGCGAGTAGGCCAAGTTATGTTTGAAATTGCACAAAAACATGTAAACCTCGTCTATAGAGAGAGTTGAGCAATTCGAAAGCATCAAAGTGGACCATTGTACTCTATTTCGTAAGTTAAAGATGCGAATAGACCAAGTTATGGTTGAAATTGCACAGAAACGTGAATCACTCGTCTAGGGGGATAGTTGAGCTATTCCAAAGCATCAAAGTGGACCGTTGTACTCTATAAAGTGTTCTTAGAAGTCTAACATGCTAGTTTAGCCTTTGTGCAATGTTTCGTAAGGTCAAGATATGAATAGACCAAGTTATGTTTGAAATTGCATAAAATTGTGTGAAGCACATCTATGGAGAGAGTTCAGCAATTTTGAGCCATCAAAGTGGACCATTGTACTCTATTTGGTGTTTTTAGAAGTACAACTTGCTAGTCTAGCTTTCGTGCAACCATTCGTCAGTTAAAGATGCGAATAGACGAAGTTATGTTTGAAATTGCACAAAAATGTGAATTGCTCGTCTATGGAGAGAGTTGAGCAATTCCAACGCACAAATAGACCATCGTACTCTATTTCATGTTCTTAGAAGTCTAACTTGCTAGTTTAACCTTTGTGCAATGTTTCGTAAGGTAAGGATCCGAATAGACCAAGTTATGTTTGAAATTGCAAAAAAATGTGTGAAGCTCATCTATGGAGAGAGTTGAGCAATTCCAAAACATCAAAGTGGACCATTGTACTCTATTTGGTGTTTCTAGGAGTCTAACTTGCTAGTTTAGCTTTCGTGCAATCGTTCGTAACTTAAAGATGCGAATAGACGAAGTTATGTTTGAAATTGCACAAAAATGTGAATTGCTCGTCTATGCAGAGAGTTGAGCAATTCCAAAGCATCAAAATGGACCGTTGTACTCTACATAGTGTTCTTACAAGTCTAACATGCTAGTTTAGCCTTTGTGCAATATTTCGTAAGGTAAAGATGCGAATGGATCAAGTTATGTTTGAAATTGCATAAAAATGTGTGAAGCTCGCCTAGGGAGAGAGTTGAGCAATTCCAATGCATCAAAGTGGACCATTGCACTCTATTTGGTGTTTTTAGAAGTCTAACTTGCTAGTTTAGCTTTCGTGCAATGATTCGTAAGTTAAAGATGCGAATACACAATGTTATGGTTGAAATTGCACAAAAACGTGAATTGCTCATCTATAGAGAGAGTTGAGCAATTCCAGAGCATCAAAGTGGACCATTGTACTCTATTTCGTGTTCTTAGAAGTCTAACTTACTAGTTTAGCTTTCGTGGAAAGTTTGGTAAGTTAAGGACGCAAATATACCGTGTCATGTTTGAAATTGCACAAAAACGTGAACGGCTCATCTATGTAAAGAGTTGAGCAATTCCAAAGAATCAAAGCGGACCCTCGTACTCTATTTAGTTTTCTTAGAAGTCTAACATGCTAGTTTAGCCTTCGTGCAATGTTTCGTAAGGTAATGACGTGAATAGGCCAAGTTATGTTTGAAATTGCACAAAAATATGTACAGCTCATCTATCGAGAAGTTGTGCAATTCCAAAGCATAAAAGTTGACCGTTGTATTCTATTTTGTGTTATTAGAAGTCTAACTTGCTTGTTTAGTTTTCGTCCAACGTTACGTAACTTCAAGATACGAATAGACCAAGTTATGTTTCAAATTTCATAAAAACGTGTAAACCTCATCTATGGAGAGAGTTGAGCAATTCCAAAGCATCAAAGTGGACCGTTGTACTCTATTTAGTTTTCTAACAAGTCTAACATGCTAGTTTAGCTTTTGTGCAATGTTTCGTAAGGTAAAGATGCGAAAAGACCAAGTTTCGTTGAAATTACACAAAAATGTGAAAAGCTCATCAATGCAGAGAGTCGACCAATTCCAAAGCATCAAATTGGACCGTTGTACTCTATTTAGTGTTCTTGGAAATCTAACATGCTAGTTTAGCTATCGTGCAATGTTTCGTAAGGTAAAGATGCGAGTAGGCCAAGTTATGATTGTAATTGCACAAAAACGTGTAAACCTCGTCTATACAGAGAGTTGAGGAATTCCAAAGCATCAAAGTGCACCATTGTACTCTATTTCATAAGTTAAAGATGCGAATAGACCAAGTTATGGTTGAAATTGCACAGAAACGTGAATCACTCGTCTAGGGGGATAGTTGAGCTATTCCAAAGCATCAAAGTGGACTGTTGTGCTCTATATAGTGTTCTTAGAAGTCTAACATGCTAGTTTAGCCTTTGTGCAATGTTTCGTAAGGTCAAGATGTGAATAGACCAAGTTATGTTTGAAATTGCATAAAAATGTGTGAAGCACATCTATGGAGAGAGTTGAGCAATTTTGAGGCATCAAAGTGGACCATTGTACTCTATTTGGTGTTTTTAGAAGTCAAACTTGCTAGTCTAGCTTTCGTGCAACCATTCGTCAGTTAAAGATGCGAATAGACGAAGTTATGTTTGAAATTGCACTAAAATGTGAATTGCTCGTCTATGGAGAGAGTTGAACAATTCGAGCGCACCAAAGTGGACCATTGTACTCTATTTCGTGTTTTTATAAGTCTAACTTGCTAGTTTATCCTTTGTGCAATGTTTCGTAAGGTAAGGATGCGAATACACCAAGTTATGTTTGAAATTGTAAAAAAATGTGTGAAGCTCATCTATGGAGAGAGTTGAGCAATTCCGAAACATCAAAGTGGACCATTGTACTCTATTTGGTGTTTGTAGGAGTCTAACTTGCTAGTTTAGCTTTCGTGCAATCGTTCGTAACTTAAAGATGCGAATAGCTGAGTTATGTTTGAAATTGCACAAAAATGTGAATTGCTCGTCTATGGAGAGAGTTGAGCAATTCCAAAGAATCAAAGTGGACCGTTGTACTCTTTATAGTGTTCTTACAAGTCTAACATGCTAGTTTAGCCTTTGTGCAATGCTTCGTAAGGTAAAGATGCGAATGGATCAAGTTATGTTTGAAATTTAATAAAAATGTGTGAAGTTCGTCTATGGAGAGAGTTGAGCAATTCCAAAGCATCAAAGTGGACCATTGCACTCTGTTTGGTGTTTTTAGAAGTCTAACTTGCTAGTTTAGCTTTCGTGCAATGATTCATAAGTTAAAGATGCGAATACACAATGTTATGCTTGAAATTGCACAAAAACGTGAATTGCTCGTCTATAGAGAGAGTTGAGCAATTCCAGAGCATCAAAGTAGACCATTGTACTCTATTCCGTGTTCTTAGAAGTCCAACTTGCTAGTTTAGCTTTCGTGGAATGTTTGGTAAGTTAAAGACGCAAATATACCGAGTCATGTTTGAAATTGCACAAAAACGTGAACGGCTCGTCTATGTAAAGAGTTGAGCAATTCCAAAGAATCAAAGGAGACCGTTGTACTCTATTTAGTTTTCTAAGAAGTCTAACATGCTAGTTTAGCCTTCGTGCAATGTTTCGTAAGGTAAAGACGTGAATAGGCCAAGTTACGTTTGAAATTGCACAAAAATGTGTAAAGCTCATCTATCGAGAAGTTGTGCAATTCCAAAGCATAAAAGTTGACCGTTGTATTCTATTTTGTGTTATGAGAAGTCTAACTTGCTTGTTTAGTTTTCATCCAATGTTACGTAACTTAAAGATACGAATACACCAAGTTATGTTTCAAATTTCATAAAAACGTGTAAACCTCGTCTATGGAGAGAGTTGAGCAATTGCAAAGCATCAAAGTAGACCGTTGTACTCTATTTAGTTTTCTAACAAGTCTAACATGCTAGTTTAGCTTTCGTGCAATGTTTCGTAAGGTAAAGATGCGAAAAGACCAAGTTTCATTCAAATTGCACAAAAATGTGAAAAGCTCATCAATGGAGAGAGTCGAGCAATTCCAAAGCATCAAATTGGACCGTTGTACTCTATTTAGTGTTCTTGGAAATCCAACATGCTAGTTTAGCCATCGTGCAATGTTTCGTAAGGTCAAGATGTGAATAGACCAAGTTATGTTTGAAAATGCATAAAAATGTGTGAAGCACATCTATGGAGAGAGTTGAGCAATTTTGAGGCATCAAAGTGGACCATTGTACTCTATTTGGTGTTTTTAGAAGTCTAACTTGGTAGTCTAGCTTTCGTGCAACCATTCGTCAGTTAAAGATGCGAATAGACGAAGTTATGTTTGAAATTGCACAAAAACGTGTAAACCTCATCTATACAGAGAGTTGAGCAATTCCAAAGCATCAAATTGGACCATTGCACTCTATTTCGTAAGTTAAAGATACGAATAGACCAAGTTATGGTTAAAATTGCACAGAAACGTGAATCACTCGTCTAGGGGGATAGTTGAACCATTCCAAAGCATCAAAGTGGACCGTTGTACTCTCTATAGTGTTCTTACAAGTCTAACATGCTAGTTTAGCCTTTGTGCAATGCTTCGTAAGGTAAAGATGCGAATGGATCAAGTTATGTTTGAAATTGCATAAAAATGTGTGAAGTTCGTATATGGAGAGAGTTGAGCAATTCCAAAGCATCAAAGTGGACCATTGCACTCTGTTTGGTGTTTTTAGAAGTCTAACTTGCTAGTTTAGCTTTCGTGCAATGATTCATAAGTTAAAGATGCGAATACACAATGTTACGCTTGAAATTGCACAAAAACATGAATTGCTCGTCTATAGAGAGAGTTGAGCAATTCCAGAGCATCAAAGTGGACCATTGTACTCTATTTCGTGTTCTTAGAAGTCTAACTTGCTAGTTTAGCTTTCGTGGAATGTTTGGTAAGTTAAAGACGCAAATATACCGAGTCATGTTTGAAATTGCACAAAAACGTGAACGGTTCGTCTAAGTAAAGAGTTGAGCAATTCCAAAGAATCAAAGGAGACCATCGTACTCTATTTAGTTTTCTTAGAAGTCTAACATGCTAGTTTAGCCTTCGTGCAATGTTTCGTAAGGTAAAGACGTGAATAGGCCAAGTTATATTTGAAATTGCACAAAAATGTGTAAAGCTCATCTATCGAGAAGTTGTGCAATTCCAAAGTATAAAAGTTGAACGTTGTATTCTATTTTGTGTTATGAGAAGTCTAACTTGCTTGTTTTGTTTTCATCCAATGTTACGTAACTTAAAGATACGAATAGAACAAGTTATGTTTCAAATTTCGTAAAAACGTGTAAACCTCGTCTATGGAGAGAGTTGAGCAATTGCAAAGCATCAAAGTGGACCGTTGTACTCTATTTAGTTTTCTAACAAGTCTAACATGCTAGTTTAGCTTTCGTGCAATGTTTCGTAAGGTAAAGATGCGAAAAGACCAAGTTTCGTTCAAATTGCACAAAAATGTGAAAAGCTCATCAATGGAGAGAGTCGAGCAATTCCAAAGCATCAAATTGGACCGTTGTACTCTATTTAGTGTTCTTGGAAATCCAACATGCTAGTTTAGCCATCGTGCAATGTTTCGTAAGGTCAAGATGTGAATAGACCAAGTTATGTTTGAAAATGCATAAAAATGTGTGAAGCACATCTATGGACAGAGTTGAGCAATTTTGAGGCATCAAAGTGGACCATTGTACTCTATTTGGTGTTTTTAGAAGTTTAACTTGGTAGTCTAGCTTTCGTGCAACCATTCGTCAGTTAAAGATGCGAATAGACGAAGTTATGTTTGAAATTGCACAAAAACGTGTAAACCTCATCTATACAGAGAGTTGAGCAATTCCAAAGCATCAAAGTGGACCATTGTACTCTATTTCGTAAGTTAAAGATGTGAATAGACCAAGTTATGGTTAAAATTGCACAGAAACGTGAATCACTCGTCTAGGGGGATAGTTGAGCTATTCCAAAGTATCAAAGTGGACCGTTGTACTCTATATAGTGTTCTTAGAAGTCTAACATGCTAGTTTAGCCTTTCTGCAATGTTTCGTAAGGTCAAGATGTGAATAGACCAAGTTATGTTTGAAATTGCATAAAAATGTGTGAAGCACATCTATGGACAGAGTTGAGCAATTTTGAGGCATCAAAGTGGACCATTGTACTCTATTTGGTGTTTTTAGAAGTCTAACTTGCTAGTCTAGCTTTCGTGCAACCATTCGTCAGTTAAACATGCGAATAGACGAAGTTATGTTTGAAATTGCACAAAAATGTGAATTGCTCGTCTATGGAGAGAGTTGAGCAATTCCAGCGCACCAAAGTGGACCACTGTACTCTATTTCGTGTTCTTAGAAGTCTAACTTGCTAGTGTAGCGTTTGTGCAATGTTTCGTAAGGTAAGAATGCGAATAGACCAAGTTATGTTTGAAATTGCAAAAAAATGTGTGAAGCTCATCTATGGAGAGAGTTGAGCAATTCCGAAACATCAAATTGGACCATTGTACTCTATTTGGTGTTTCTAGGAGTCTAACTTGCTAGTTTAGCTTTCGTGCAATCGTCCGTAACTTAAAGATGCGAATAGACGAAGTTATGTTTGAAATTGCACAAAAATGTGAATTGCTCGTCTATGGAGAGAATTTAGCAATTCCAAAGCATCAAAGTGGATCGTTGTACTCTATATAGTGTTCTTACAAGTCTAACATGCTAGTTTAGCCATTGTGCAATGCTTCGTAAGGTAAAGATTCGAATGGATCAAGTTATGATTGAAATTGCACAAAAATGTGTGAAGTTCGTCTATGGAGAGAGTTTAGCAATTCCAAAGCATCAAAGTGGACCATTGCACTCTATTTCGTATTCTTAGAAGTCTAACTTGCTAGTTTATCCTTTGTGCAATGTTTCGTAAGGTAAGGATGCGAATACACCAAGTTATGTTTGAAATTGTAAAAAAATGTGTGAAGCACATCTATGGAGAGAGTTGAGCAATTCCGAAACATCAAAGTGGACCATTGTACTCTATTTGGTGTTTCTAGGAGTCTAACTTGCTAGTTTAGCTTTCGTGCAATCGTTCGTAACTTAAAGATGCGAATAGACGAAGTTATGTTTGAAATTGCACAAAAATGTGAATTGCTCGTCTATGGAGAGAATTTAGCATTTCCAAAGCATCAAAGTGGATCGTTGTACTCTATATAGTGTTCTTACAAGTCTAACATGCTAGTTTAGCCATTGTGCAATGCTTCGTAAGGTAAAGATGCGAATGGATCAAGTTATGATTGAAATTGCACAAAAATGTGTGAAGTTCGTCTATCGAGAGAGTTGAGCAATTCCAAAGCATCAAAGTGGACCATTGCACTCTATTTCGTATTCTTAGAAGTCTAACTTGCTAGTTTATCCTTTGTGCAATGTTTCGTAAGGTAAGGATGCGAATACACCAAGTTATGTTTGAAATTGTAAAAAAATGTGTGAAGCTCATCTATGGAGAGAGTTGAGCAATTCCGAAACATCAAAGTGGACCATTGTACTCTATTTGGTGTTTCTAGGAGTCTAACTTGCTAGTTTAGCTTTCGTGCAATCGTTCGTAACTTAAAGATGCGAATAGACGAAGTTATGTTTGAAATTGCACAAAAATGTGAATTGCTCGTCTATGGAGAGAGTTGAGCAATTCCAAAGAATCAAAGTGGACCGTTGTACTCTTTATAGTGTTCTTACAAGTCTAACATGCTAGTTTAGCCTTTGTGCAATGCTTCGTAAGGTAAAGATGCGAATGGATCAAGTTATGTTTGAAATTGCATAAAAATGTGTGAAGTTCGTCTATGGAGAGAGTTGAGCAATTCCAAAGCATCAAAGTGGACCATTGCACTCTATTTCGTATTCTTAGAAGTCTAACTTGCTAGTTTATCCTTTGTGCAATGTTTCGTAAGGTAAGGATGCGAATACAACAAGTTATGTTGGAAATTGTAAAAAAATGTGTGAAGCTCATCTATGGAGAGAGTTGAGCAATTGCGAAACATCAAAGTGGACCATTGTACTCTATTTGGTGTTTCTAGGAGTCTAACTTGCTAGTTTAGCTTTCGTGCAATCGTTCGTAACTTAAAGATGCGAATAGACGAAGTTATGTTTGAAATTGCACAAAAATGTGAATTGCTCATCTATGGAGAGAGTTGAGAAATTCCAAAGAATCAAAGTGGACCGTTGTACTCTTTATAGTGTTCTTACAAGTCTAACATGCTAGTTTAGCCTTTGTGCAATGCTTCGTAAGGTAAAGATGCGAATGGATCAAGTTATGTTTGTAATTGCATAAAAATGTGTGAAGTTCGTCTATGGAGAGAGTTGAGCAATTCCAAGGCATCAAAATGGACCATTGCACTCTGTTTGGTGTTTTTAGAAGTCTAACTTGCTAGTTTAGCTTTCGTGCAATGATTCATAAGTTAAAGATGCGAATACACAATGTTATGCTTGAAATTGCACAAAATTGTGAATTGCTCGTCTATAGAGAGAGTTGAGCAATTCCAGAGCATCACAGTAGACCATTGTACTCTATTTCGTGTTCTTAGAAGTCCAACTTGCTAGTTTAGCTTTCGTGGAATGTTTGGTAAGTTAAAGACGCAAATATACCGAGTCATGTTTGAAATTGCACAAAAACGTGAACGGCTGGTCTATGTAAAGCGTTGAGCAATTCCAAAGAATCAAAGAAGACCGTTGTACTCTATTTAGTTTTCTTAGAAGTCTAACATGCTAGTTTAGCCTTCGTGCAATGTTTCGTAAGGTAAAGACGTGAATAGGCCAAGTTATGTTTGAAATTGCACAAAAATGTGTAAAGCTCATCTATCGAGAAGTTGTGCAATTCCAAAGCATAAAAGTTGACCGTTGTATTCTATTTTGTGTTATGAGAAGTCTAACTTGCTTGTTTAGTTTTCATCCAATGTTACGTAACTTAAAGATACGAATAGACCAAGTTATGTTTCAAATTTCATAAAAACGTGTAAACCTCGTCTATGGAGAGAGTTGACCAATTGCAAAGCATCAAAATGGACCGTTGTACTCTATTTAGTTTTCTAACAAGTCTAACATGCTAGTTTAGCTTTCGTGCAATGTTTCGTAAGGTAAAGATGAGAAAAGACCAAGTTTCGTTCCAATTGCACAAAAATGTGAAAAGCTCATCAATGGAGAGAGTCGAGCAATTCCAAAGCATCAAATTGGACCGTTGTACTCTATTTAGTGTTCTTGGAAATCCAACATGCTAGTTTAGCCATCGTGCAATGTTTCGTAAGGTCAAGATGTGAATAGACCAAGTTATGTTTGAAAATGCATAAAAATGTGTGAAGCACATCTATGGAGAGAGTTGAGCAATTTTGAGGCATCAAAGTGGACCATTGTACTCTATTTGGTGTTTTTAGAAGTCTAACTTGGTAGTCTAGCTTTCGTGCAACCATTCGTCAGTTAAAGATGCGAATAGACGAAGTTATGTTTGAAATTGCACAAAAACGTGTAAACCTCATCTATACAGAGAGTTGAGCAATTCCAAAGCATCAAAGTGGACCATTGTACTATATTTCGTAAGTTAAAGATGTGAATAGACCAAGTTATGGTTAAAATTCCACAGAAACGTGAATCACTCGTCTAGGGGGATAGTTGAGCTATTCCAAAGCATCAAAGTGGACCGTTGTACTCTATATAGTGTTCTTAGAAGTCTAACATGCTAGTTTAGCCTTTGTGCAATGTTTCGTAAGGTCAAGATGTGAATAGACCAAGTTATGTTTGAAATTGCATAAAAATGTGTGAAGCACATCTATGGACAGAGTTGAGCAATTTTGAGGCATCAAAGTGGACCATTGTACTCTATTTGGTGTTTTTAGAAGTCTAACTTGCTAGTCTAGCTTTCGTGCAACCATTCGTCAGTTAAACATGCGAATAGACGAAGTTATGTTTGAAATTGCACAAAAATGTGAATTGCTCGTCTATGGAGAGAGTTGAGCAATTCCAGCGCACCAAAGTGGACCACTGTACTCTATTTCGTGTTCTTAGAAGTCTAACTTGCTAGTGTAGCGTTTGTGCAATGTTTCGTAAGGTAAGAATGCGAATAGACCAAGTTATGTTTGAAATTGCAAAAAAATGTGTGAAGCTCATCTATGGAGAGAGTTGAGCAATTCCGAAACATCAAATTGGACCATTGTACTCTATTTGGTGTTTCTAGGAGTCTAACTTGCTAGTTTAGCTTTCGTGCAATCGTTCGTAACTTAAAGATGCGAATAGACGAAGTTATGTTTGAAATTGCACAAAAATGTGAATTGCTCGTCTATGGAGAGAATTTAGCAATTCCAAAGCATCAAAGTGGATCGTGTACTCTATATAGTGTTCTTACAAGTCTAACATGCTAGTTTAGCCATTGTGCAATGCTTCGTAAGGTAAAGATGCGAATGGATCAAGTTATGATTGAAATTGCACAAAAATGTGTGAAGTTCGTCTATGGAGAGAGTTGAGCAATTCCAAAGCATCAAAGTGGACCATTGCACTCTATTTCGTATTCCTAGAAGTCTAACTTGCTAGTTTATCCTTTGTGCAATGTTTCGTAAGGTAAGGATGCGAATACACCAAGTTATGTTTGAAATTGTAAAAAAATGTGTGAAGCTCATCTATGGAGAGAGTTGAGCAATTCCGAAACATCAAAGTGGACCATTGTACTCTATTTGGTGTTTCTAGGAGTCTAACTTGCTAGTTTAGCTTTCGTGCAATCGTTCGTAACTTAAAGATGGGAATAGACGAAGTTATGTTTGAAATTGCACAAAAATGTGAATTGCTCGTCTATGGAAAGAATTTAGCAATTCCAAAGCATCAAAGTGGATCGTTGTACTCTATATAGTGTTCTTACAAGTCTAACATGCTAGTTTAGCCATTGTGCAATGCTTCGTAAGGTAAAGATGCGAATGGATCAAGTTATGATTGAAATTGCACAAAAATGTGTGAAGTTCGTCTATGGAGAGAGTTGAGCAATTCCAAAGCATCAAAGTGGACCGTTGTATTCTATTTTGTGTTATGAGATGTCTAACTTGCTTGTTTAGTTTTCATCCAATGTTACGTAACTTAAAGATACGAATAGACCAAGTTATGTTTCAAATTTCATAAAAACGTGTAAACCTCGTCTATGAAGAGAGTTGACCAATTGCAAAGCATCAAGGTGGACCGTTGTACTCTATTTAGTGTTCTTGGAAATCCAACATGCTAGTTTAGCCATCGTGCAATGTTTCGTAAGGTCAAGATGTGAATAGACCAAGTTATGTTTGAAAATGCATAAAAATGTGTGAAGCACATCTATGGAGAGAGTTGAGCAATTTTGAGGCATCAAAGTGGACCATTGTACTCTATTTGGTGTTTTTAGAAGTCTAACTTGGTAGTCTAGCTTTCGTGCAACCATTCGTCAGTTAAAGATGCGAATAGACGAAGTTATGTTTGAAATTGCACAAAAACGTGTAAACCTCATCTATACAGAGAGTTGAGCAATTCCAAAGCATCAAAGTGGACCATTGTACTCTATTTCGTAAGTTAAAGATGTGAATAGACCAAGTTATGGTTAAAATTGCACAGAAACGTGAATTACTCGTCTAGGGGGATAGTTGAGATATTCCAAAGCATCAAAGTGGACCGTTGTACTCTATATAGTGTTCTTAGAAGTCTAACATGCTAGTTTAGCCTTTGTGCAATGTTTCGTAAGGTCAAGATGTGAATAGACCGAGTTATGTTTGAAATTGCATAAAAATGTGTGAAGCACATCTATGGACAGAGTTGAGCAATTTTGAGGCATCAAAGTGGACCATTGTACTTTATTTGGTGTTTTTAGAAGTCTAACTTGCTAGTCTAGCTTTCGTGCAACCATTCGTAAGTTAAAGATGCGAATAGAGGAAGTTATGTTTGAAATTGCACAAAAATGTGAATTGCTTGTCTATGGAGAGAGTTGAGCAATTCCAGCGCACCAAAGTGGACCATTGTACTCTATTTCGTGTTCTTAGAAGTCTAACTTGCTAGTGTAGCGTTTGTGCAATGTTTCGTAAGGTAAGGATGCGAATAGACCAAGTTATGTTTGAAATTGCAAAAAAATGTGTGAAGCTCATCTATGGAGAGAGTTGAGCAATTCCGAAACATCAAAGTGGGCCATTGTACTCTATTTGGTGTTTCTAGGAGTCTAACTTCCTAGTTTAGCTTTCGTGCAATCGTTCGTAACTTAAAGATGCGAATAGACGAAGTTATGTTTGAAATTGCACAAAAATGTGAATTGCTCATCTATGGAGAGAGTTGAGCAATTCCAAAGCATCAAAGTGGATCGTTGTACTCTATATAGTGTTCTTACAAGTCTAACATGCTAGTTTAGCCTTTGTGCAATGCTTCGTAAGGTAAAGATGCGAATGGATCAAGTTATGTTTGAAATTGCATAAAAATGTGTGAAGTTCGTCTATGGAGAGAGTTGAGCAATTCCAAAGCATCAAAGTGGACCATTGCACTCTATTTGGTGTTTTTAGAAGTCTAACTTGCTAGTTTAGCTTTCGTGCAATGATTCATAAGTTAAAGATGCGAATACACAATGTTATGCTTGAAATTGCACAAAAACGTGAATTGCTCGTCTATAGAGAGAGTTGAGCAATTCCAGAGCATCAAAGTGGACCATTGTACTCTATTTCGTGTTCTTAAAAGTCTAACTTGCTAGTTTAGCTTTCGTTGAATGTTTGGTAAGTTAAAGACGCAAATATACCGAGTCATGTTTGAAATTGCACAAAAACGTGAACGGCTCATCTATGTAAAGAGTTGAGCAATTCCAAAGAATCAAAGGAGACCGTTGTACTCTACTTAGTTTTCTTAGAAGTCTAACATGCTAGTTTAGGCTTCGTGCAATGTTTCGTAAGGTAAAGACGTGAATAAGCCAAGTTATGTTTGAAATTGCACAAAAATGTGTAAAGCTCATCTATCGAGAAGTTGTGCAATTCCAAAGCATAAAAGTTGACCGTTGTATTGTATTTTGTGTTATGAGAAGTCTAACTTGCTTGTTTAGTTTTCATCCAATGTTACGTAACTTAAAGATACGAATAGACCAAGTTATGTTTCAAATTTCATAAAAACGTGTAAACCTCGTCTATGGAGAGAGTTGACCAATTGCAAAGCATCAAAGTGGACCGTTGTACTCTATTTAGTTTTCTAACAAGTCTAACATGCTAGTTTAGCTTTCGTGCAATGTTTCGTAAGGTAAAGATGAGAAAAGACCAAGTTTCGTTCAAATTGCACAAAAATGTGAAAAGCTCATCAATGGAGAGAGTCGAGCAATTCCAAAGCATCAAATTGGACCGTTGTACTCTATTTAGTGTTCTTGGAAATCCAACATGCTAGTTTAGCCATCGTGCAATGTTTCGTAAGGTCAAGATGTGAATAGACCAAGTTATGTTTGAAAATGCATAAAAATGTGTGAAGCACATCTATGGAGAGAGTTGAGCAATTTTGAGGCATCAAAGTGGACCATTGTACTCTATTTGGTGTTTTTAGAAGTCTAACTTGGTAGTCTAGCTTTCGTGCAACCATTCGTCAGTTAAAGATGCGAATAGACGAAGTTATGTTTGAAATTGCACAAAAACGTGTAAACCTCATCTATACAGAGAGTTGAGCAATTCCAAAGCATCAAAGTGGACCATTGTACTCTATTTCGTAAGTTAAAGATGTGAATAGACCAAGTTATGGTTAAAATTGCACAGAAACGTGAATCACTTGTCTAGGAAGATAGTTGAGCTATTCCAAAACATCAAAGTGGACCGTTGTACTCTATATAGTGTTCTTAGAAGTCTAACATGCTAGTTTAGCCTTTGTGCAATGTTTCGTAAGGTCAAGATGTGAATAGACCAAGTTATGTTTGAAATTGCATAAAAATGTGTGAAGCACATCTATGGACAGAGTTGAGCAATTTTGAGGCATCAAAGTGGACCATTGTACTCTATTTGGTGTTTTTAGAAGTCTAACTTGCTAGTCTAGCTTTCGTGCAACCATTCGTAAGTTAAAGATGCGAATAGACGAAGTTATGTTTGAAATTGCACAAAAATGTGAATTGCTTGTCTATGGAGAGAGTTGAGCAATTCCAGCGCACCAAAGTGGACCATTGTACTCTATTTCGTGTTCTTAGAAGTCTAACTTGCTAGTGTAGCGTTTGTGCAATGTTTCGTAAGGTAAGGATGCGAATAGGCCAAGTTATGTTTGAAATTGCAAAAAAATGTGTGAAGCTCATCTATGGAGAGAGTTGAGCAATTCCGAAACATCAAAGTGGGCCATTGTACTCTATTTGGTGTTTCTAGGAGTCTAACTTCCTAGTTTAGCTTTCGTGCAATCATTCGTAACTTAAAGATGCGAATAGACGAAGTTATGTTTGAAATTGCACAAAAATGTGAATTGCTCATCTATGGAGAGAGTTGAGCAATTCCAAAGCATCAAAGTGGATCGTTGTACTCTATATAGTGTTCTTGCAAGTCTAACATGCTAGTTTAGCCTTTGTGCAATGCTTCGTAAGGTAAAGATGCGAATGGATCAAGTTATGTTTGAAATTGCATAAAAATGTGTGAAGTTCGTCTATGGAGAGAGTTGAGCAATTCCAAAGCATCAAAGTGGACCATTGCACTCTATTTGGTGTTTTTAGAAGTCTAACTTGCTAGTTTAGCTTTCGTGCAATGATTCATAAGTTAAAGATGCGAATATACAATGTTATGCTTGAAATTGCACAAAAACGTGAATTGCTCGTCTATAGAGAGAGTTGAGCAATTCCAGAGCATCAAAGTGGACCATTGTACTCTATTTCGTGTTCTTAAAAGTCTAACTTGCTAGTTTAGCTTTCGTGGAATGTTTGGTAAGTTAAAGACGCAAATATACCGAGTCATGTTTGAAATTGCACAAAAACGTGAACGGCTCATCTATGTAAGGAGTTGAGCAATTCCAAAGAATCAAAGGAGACCATTGTACTCTACTTAGTTTTCTTAGAAGTCTAACATGCTAGTTTAGGCTTCGTGCAATGTTTCGTAAGGTAAAGACGTGAATAGGCCAAGTTATGTTTGAAATTGCACAAAAATGTGTAAAGCTCATCTATCGAGAAGTTGTGCAATTCCAAAGCATAAAAGTTGACCGTTGTATTGTATTTTGTGTTATGAGAAGTCTAACTTGCTTGTTTAGTTTTCATCCAATGTTACGTAACTTAAAGATACGAATAGACCAAGTTATGTTTCAAATTTCATAAAAACGTGTAAACCTCGTCTATGGAGAGAGTTGACCAATTGCAAAGCATCAAAGTGGACCGTTGTACTCTATTTAGTTTTCTAACAAGTCTAACATGCTAGTTTAGCTTTCGTGCAATGTTTCGTAAGGTAAAGATGAGAAAAGACCAAGTTTCGTTCAAATTGCACAAAAATGTGAAAAGCTCATCAATGGAGAGAGTCGAGCAATTCCAAAGCATCAAATTGGACCGTTGTACTCTATTTAGTGTTCTTGGAAATCCAACATGCTAGTTTAGCCATCGTGCAATGTTTCGTAAGGTCAAGATGTGAATAGACCAAGTTATGTTTGAAAATGCATAAAAATGTGTGAAGCACATCTATGGAGAGAGTTGAGCAATTTTGAGGCATCAAAGTGGACCATTGTACTCTATTTGGTGTTTTTAGAAGTCTAACTTGGTAGTCTAGCTTTCGTGCAACCATTCGTCAGTTAAAGATGCGAATAGACGAAGTTATGTTTGAAATTGCACAAAAACGTGTAAACCTCATCTATACAGAGAGTTGAGCAATTCCAAAGCATCAAAGTGGACCATTGTACTCTATTTCGTAAGTTAAAGATGTGAATAGACCAAGTTATGGTTAAAATTGCACAGAAACGTGAATCACTTGTCTAGGAAGATAGTTGAGCTATTCCAAAACATCAAAGTGGACCGTTGTACTCTATATAGTGTTCTTAGAAGTCTAACATGCTAGTTTAGCCTTTGTGCAATGTTTCGTAAGGTCAAGATGTGAATAGACCAAGTTATGTTTGAAATTGCATAAAAATGTGTGAAGCACATCTATGGACAGAGTTGAGCAATTTTGAGGCATCAAAGTGGACCATTGTACTCTATTTGGTGTTTTTAGAAGTCTAACTTGCTAGTCTAGCTTTCGTGCAACCATTCGTAAGTTAAAGATGCGAATAGACGAAGTTATGTTTGAAATTGCACAAAAATGTGAATTGCTTGTCTATGGAGAGAGTTGAGCAATTCCAGCGCACCAAAGTGGACCATTGTACTCTATTTCGTGTTCTTAGAAGTCTAACTTGCTAGTGTAGCGTTTGTGCAATGTTTCGTAAGGTAAGGATGCGAATAGGCCAAGTTATGTTTGAAATTGCAAAAAAATGTGTGAAGCTCATCTATGGAGAGAGTTGAGCAATTCCGAAACATCAAAGTGGGCCATTGTACTCTATTTGGTGTTTCTAGGAGTCTAACTTCCTAGTTTAGCTTTCGTGCAATCATTCGTAACTTAAAGATGCGAATAGACGAAGTTATGTTTGAAATTGCACAAAAATGTGAATTGCTCATCTATGGAGAGAGTTGAGCAATTCCAAAGCATCAAAGTGGATCGTTGTACTCTATATAGTGTTCTTGCAAGTCTAACATGCTAGTTTAGCCTTTGTGCAATGCTTCGTAAGGTAAAGATGCGAATGGATCAAGTTATGTTTGAAATTGCATAAAAATGTGTGAAGTTCGTCTATGGAGAGAGTTGAGCAATTCCAAAGCATCAAAGTGGACCATTGCACTCTATTTGGTGTTTTTAGAAGTCTAACTTGCTAGTTTAGCTTTCGTGCAATGATTCATAAGTTAAAGATGCGAATATACAATGTTATGCTTGAAATTGCACAAAAACGTGAATTGCTCGTCTATAGAGAGAGTTGAGCAATTCCAGAGCATCAAAGTGGACCATTGTACTCTATTTCGTGTTCTTAAAAGTCTAACTTGCTAGTTTAGCTTTCGTGGAATGTTTGGTAAGTTAAAGACGCAAATATACCGAGTCATGTTTGAAATTGCACAAAAACGTGAACGGCTCATCTATGTAAGGAGTTGAGCAATTCCAAAGAATCAAAGGAGACCATTGTACTCTACTTAGTTTTCTTAGAAGTCTAACATGCTAGTTTAGGCTTCGTGCAATGTTTCGTAAGGTAAAGACGTGAATAGGCCAAGTTATGTTTGAAATTGCACAAAAATGTGTAAAGCTCATCTATCGAGAAGTTGTGCAATTCCAAAGCATAAAAGTTGACCGTTGTATTGTATTTTGTGTTATGAGAAGTCTAACTTGCTTGTTTAGTTTTCATCCAATGTTACGTAACTTAAAGATACGAATAGACCAAGTTATGTTTCAAATTTCATAAAAACGTGTAAACCTCGTCTATGGAGAGAGTTGAGCAATTCCAAAGCATCAAAGTGGACCGTTGTACTTCTATTTAGTTTTCTAACAAGTCTAACATGCTAGTTTAGCTTTCGTGCAATGTTTCGTAAGGTAAAGATGCGAAAAGACCAAGTTTCGTTCAAATTGCACAAAAATGTGAAAAGCTCATCAATGGAGAGAGTCGAGCAATTCCAAAGCATCAAATTGGACCGTTGTACTCTATTTAGTGTTCTTGGAAATCCAACATGCTAGTTTAGCCATCGTGCAATGTTTCGTAAGGTCAAGATGTGAATAGACCAAGTTTTGTTTGAAAATACATAAAAATGTGTGAAGCACATCTATGGAGAGAGTTGAGCAATTTTGAGGCATTAAAGTGGACCATTGTACTCTATTTGGTGTTTTTAGAAGTCTAACTTGTTAGTCTAGCTTTCGTGCAACCATTCGTCAGTTAAAGATGCGAATAGACGAAGTTATGTTTGAAATTGCACAAAAACGTGTAAACCTCATCTATACAGAGAGTTTGGCAATTCCAAAGCATCAAATTGGACCATTGTACTCTATTTCGTAAGTTAAAGATGTGAATAGACCAAGTTATGGTTAAAATTGCACAGAAACGTGAATCACTCGTCTAGGGGGATAGTTGAGCTATTCCAAAACATCAAAGTGGACCGTTGTACCTTATATAGTGTTCTTAGAAGTCTAACATACTAGTTTAGCCTTTCTGAAATGTTTCGTAAGGTCAAGATGTGAATAGACCAAATTATGTTTGAAATTGCATAAAAATGTGTGAAGCACATCTATGGAGAGAGTTGAGCAATTTTGAGGCATCAAAGTGGACCATTGTACTCTATTTGGTGTTTTTAGAAGTCTAACTTGCTAGTCTAGCTTTCGTGCCACCATTCGTCAGTTAAAGATGCGAATAGACGAAGTTATGTTTGAAATTGCACAAAAATGTGAATTGCTCGTCTATGGAGGGAGTTGAGCAATTCCAGCGCACAAAAGTGGACCATTGTACTCTATTTCGTGTTCTTAGAAGTCTAACTTGCTAGTGTAGCGTTTGTGCAATGTTTCGTAAGGTAAGGATGCGAATAGACCAAGTTATGTTTGAAATTGCAAAAAAATGTTTGAAGCTCATCTATGGAGAGAGTTGAGCAATTCCAAAGCATCAAAGTGGACCATTGCACTCTATTTGGTGTTTTTAGAAGTCTAACTTGCTAGTTTAGCTTTCGTGCAATGATTCGTAAGTTAAAGAAGCGAATACACAATGTTATGTTTGAAATTGCACAAAAACGTGAATTGCTTGTCTATAGAGAGAGTTGAGCAATTCTAGAGCATCAAAGTGGACCATTGTACTCTATTTCGTGTTCTTAGAAGTCTAACTTGCTAGTTTAGCTTTCGTGGAATGTTTGGTAAGTTAAAGACGCAAATATACCAAGTCATGTTTGAAATTGCACAAAAAGGTGAACGGCTCGTCTATGTAAAGAGTTGAGTAATTCCAAAGAATCAAATGGGACCGTTGTACTCTATTTAGTTTTCTTAGAAGTCTAACGTGCTAGTTTAGCCTTCGTGTAATGTTTCGTAAGGTAAAGACGTGAATAGGCCAAGTTATGTTTGAAATTGCACAAAAATGTGTAAAGCTCATATATCGAGAAGTTGTGCAATTCCAAAGCATAAAAGTTTACCGTTGTATTCTATTTTGTGTTATGAGAAGTCTAACTTGCTTGTTTAGTTTTCGTCCAACGTTACGTAACTTAAAGATACGAATAGACCAAGTTATGTTTCAAATTTCATAAAAACGTGTAAACCTCGTCTATGGAGAGAGTTGAGCAATTGCAAAGCATCAAAGTGGACCGTTGTACTCTATTTAGTTTTCCAACATGTCTAACATGCTAGTTTAGCTTTCGTGCAATGTTTCGTAAGGTAAAGATGCGAAAAGACCAAGTTTCGTTCAAATTGCACAAAAATGTGAAAAGCTCATCAATGGAGAGAGTCGAGCAATTCCAAAGCATCAACTTGGACCGTTGTACTCTATTTAGTGTTCTTAGAAGTCTAACTTGCTAGTTTAGCTTTCGTGCAATGATTCATAAGTTAAAGATGCGAATATACAATGTTATGCTTGAAATTGCACAAAAACGTGAATTGCTCGTCTATAGAGAGAGTTGAGCAATTCCAGAGCATCAAAGTGGACCATTGTACTCTATTTCGTGTTCTTAAAAGTCTAACTTGCTAGTTTAGCTTTCGTGGAATGTTTGGTAAGTTAAAGACGCAAATATACCGAGTCATGTTTGAAATTGCACAAAAACGTGAACGGCTCATCTATGTAAGGAGTTGAGCAATTCCAAAGAATCAAAGGAGACCATTGTACTCTACTTAGTTTTCTTAGAAGTCTAACATGCTAGTTTAGGCTTCGTGCAATGTTTCGTAAGGTAAAGACGTGAATAGGCCAAGTTATGTTTGAAATTGCACAAAAATGTGTAAAGCTCATCTATCGAGAAGTTGTGCAATTCCAAAGCATAAAAGTTGACCGTTGTATTGTATTTTGTGTTATGAGAAGTCTAACTTGCTTGTTTAGTTTTCATCCAATGTTACGTAACTTAAAGATACGAATAGACCAAGTTATGTTTCAAATTTCATAAAAACGTGTAAACCTCGTCTATGGAGAGAGTTGAGCAATTCCAAAGCATCAAAGTGGACCGTTGTACTTCTATTTAGTTTTCTAACAAGTCTAACATGCTAGTTTAGCTTTCGTGCAATGTTTCGTAAGGTAAAGATGCGAAAAGACCAAGTTTCGTTCAAATTGCACAAAAATGTGAAAAGCTCATCAATGGAGAGAGTCGAGCAATTCCAAAGCATCAAATTGGACCGTTGTACTCTATTTAGTGTTCTTGGAAATCCAACATGCTAGTTTAGCCATCGTGCAATGTTTCGTAAGGTCAAGATGTGAATAGACCAAGTTTTGTTTGAAAATACATAAAAATGTGTGAAGCACATCTATGGAGAGAGTTGAGCAATTTTGAGGCATTAAAGTGGACCATTGTACTCTATTTGGTGTTTTTAGAAGTCTAACTTGTTAGTCTAGCTTTCGTGCAACCATTCGTCAGTTAAAGATGCGAATAGACGAAGTTATGTTTGAAATTGCACAAAAACGTGTAAACCTCATCTATACAGAGAGTTTGGCAATTCCAAAGCATCAAATTGGACCATTGTACTCTATTTCGTAAGTTAAAGATGTGAATAGACCAAGTTATGGTTAAAATTGCACAGAAACGTGAATCACTCGTCTAGGGGGATAGTTGAGCTATTCCAAAACATCAAAGTGGACCGTTGTACCTTATATAGTGTTCTTAGAAGTCTAACATACTAGTTTAGCCTTTCTGAAATGTTTCGTAAGGTCAAGATGTGAATAGACCAAATTATGTTTGAAATTGCATAAAAATGTGTGAAGCACATCTATGGAGAGAGTTGAGCAATTTTGAGGCATCAAAGTGGACCATTGTACTCTATTTGGTGTTTTTAGAAGTCTAACTTGCTAGTCTAGCTTTCGTGCCACCATTCGTCAGTTAAAGATGCGAATAGACGAAGTTATGTTTGAAATTGCACAAAAATGTGAATTGCTCGTCTATGGAGGGAGTTGAGCAATTCCAGCGCACAAAAGTGGACCATTGTACTCTATTTCGTGTTCTTAGAAGTCTAACTTGCTAGTGTAGCGTTTGTGCAATGTTTCGTAAGGTAAGGATGCGAATAGACCAAGTTATGTTTGAAATTGCAAAAAAATGTTTGAAGCTCATCTATGGAGAGAGTTGAGCAATTCCAAAGCATCAAAGTGGACCATTGCACTCTATTTGGTGTTTTTAGAAGTCTAACTTGCTAGTTTAGCTTTCGTGCAATGATTCGTAAGTTAAAGAAGCGAATACACAATGTTATGTTTGAAATTGCACAAAAACGTGAATTGCTTGTCTATAGAGAGAGTTGAGCAATTCTAGAGCATCAAAGTGGACCATTGTACTCTATTTCGTGTTCTTAGAAGTCTAACTTGCTAGTTTAGCTTTCGTGGAATGTTTGGTAAGTTAAAGACGCAAATATACCAAGTCATGTTTGAAATTGCACAAAAAGGTGAACGGCTCGTCTATGTAAAGAGTTGAGTAATTCCAAAGAATCAAATGGGACCGTTGTACTCTATTTAGTTTTCTTAGAAGTCTAACGTGCTAGTTTAGCCTTCGTGTAATGTTTCGTAAGGTAAAGACGTGAATAGGCCAAGTTATGTTTGAAATTGCACAAAAATGTGTAAAGCTCATATATCGAGAAGTTGTGCAATTCCAAAGCATAAAAGTTTACCGTTGTATTCTATTTTGTGTTATGAGAAGTCTAACTTGCTTGTTTAGTTTTCGTCCAACGTTACGTAACTTAAAGATACGAATAGACCAAGTTATGTTTCAAATTTCATAAAAACGTGTAAACCTCGTCTATGGAGAGAGTTGAGCAATTGCAAAGCATCAAAGTGGACCGTTGTACTCTATTTAGTTTTCCAACATGTCTAACATGCTAGTTTAGCTTTCGTGCAATGTTTCGTAAGGTAAAGATGCGAAAAGACCAAGTTTCGTTCAAATTGCACAAAAATGTGAAAAGCTCATCAATGGAGAGAGTCGAGCAATTCCAAAGCATCAACTTGGACCGTTGTACTCTATTTAGTGTTCTTGGAAATCTAACATGCTAGTTTAGCCATCGTGCAATGTTTCGTAAGGTCAAGATGTGAATAGACCAAGTTATGTTTGAAAATGCATAAAAATGTGCGACGCACATCTATGGAGAGAGTTGAGCAATTTTGAGGCATCAAAGTGGACCATTGTACTCTATTTGGTGTTTGTAGAAGTCTAACTTGCTAGTCTAGCTTTCGTGCAACCATTCGTCAGTTAAAGATGCGAATAGACGAAGTTATGTTTGAAATTGCACAAAAATGTGAATTGCTCGTCTATGGAGAGAGTTGAGCAATTCCAGTGCACCAAAGTGGACCATTGTACTCTATTTCGTGTTCTTAGAAGTCTAACTTGCTAGTTTAGCCTTTGTGCAATGTTTCATAAGGTAAGGATGCGAATAGACCAAGTTATGTTTGAAATTGCAAAAAAATGTGTGAAGCTCATCTATGGAGAGAGTTGAGCAATTCCGAAGCATCAAAATGGACCATTGTACTCTATTTGGTGTTTCTAGGAGTCTAACTTGCTAGTTTAGCTTTCGTGCAATCGTTCGCAACTTAAAGATGCGAATAGACGAAGTTATGTTTGAAATTGCACAAAAATGTGAATTGCTCATCTATGGAGAGAGTTGAGCAATTCCAAAGCATCAAAGTGGACCGTTGTACTCTATATAGTGTTCTTACAAGTCTAACATGCTAGTTTAGCTATTGTGCAATGCTTCATAATGTAAAGATGCGAATGGACCAAGTTATGTTTGAAATTGTATAAAAATGTGTGAAGCTTGTCTATGGAGAGAGTTGTGCAATTCCAAAGCATCAAAGTGGACCATTGCACTCTATTTGGTGTTTTTAGAAGTCTAACTTGCTAGTGTAGCTTTCGTGCAATGATTCGTAAGTTTAAGATGTGAATAGACAAAGTTATGTTTGAAATTGCACAAAAATGTGAATTGCTCGTCTATAGAGAGAGTTGAGCAATTCTAGAGCATCAAAGTGGACCATTGTACTCTATTTCATGTTCTTAGAAGTCTAACTTGCTAGTTTAGCTTCCGTGGAATGTTTGGAAAGTTAAAGACGCAAATATACCGAGTTATGTTTGAAATTGCACAAAAACGTGAACGGCTCGTCTATGTAAATAGTTGAACAATTCCAAACAATCAAAGTGGACCGTTGTACTCTATTTAGTTTTCTTAGAGGTCTAACATGCTAGTTTAGCCTTCGTGCAATGTTTCGTAAGGTAAAGACGTGAATAGGCCAAGTTATGTTTGAAATGGCACACAAATGTGTAAAGTTCATCTATCGAGAAGTTGTGCAATTCCAAAGCATAAAAGTTTACCGTTGTATTCTATTTTGTGTTATGAGAAGTCTAACTTGCTATTTAGTTTTCGTCCAACGTTACGTAACTTAAAGATACGAATAGACCAAGTTATGTTTCAAATTTCATAAAAACGTGTAAACCTCGTCTATGGAGAGAGTTGAGCAATTCCAAAGCATCAAACTCGACCATTGTACTCTACTTAGTTTTCTAACAAGTCTAACATGCTAGTTTAGCTTTCGTGCAATGTTTCGTAAGGTAAAGATGCGAAAAGACCAAGTTTCGTTGAAATTGCACAAAAATGTGAAAAGCTTATCAATGGAGAGAGTCGAGCAATTCCAAAGCATCAAATTGGACCGTTGTACTCTATTTAGTGTTCTTGGAAATCTAACATGCTAGTTTATCCATCGTGCAATGTTTCGTAAGGTCAAGATGTTAATAGACCAAGTTATGTTTGAAAATGCATAAAAATGTGTGAAGCACATCTATGAAGAGAGTTGAGCAATTTTGAGGCATCAAAGTGGACCATTGTACTCTATTTGGTGTTTTAGAAGTCTAACTTGCTAGTCTTGCTTTCGTGTAACCATTCGTCAGTTAAAGATGCGAATAGACGAAGTTATGTTTGAAATTGCACAAAATGTGAATTGCACGTCTATGGAGAGAGTTGAGCAATTTCAGCACACCAAAGTGGACCATTGCACTCTATTTCGTGTTCTTAGAAGTCTAACTTGCTAGTTTAGCTTTCGTGCAATGATTCATAAGTTAAAGATGCGAATAGACAAAGTTATGTTTGAAATTGCACAAAAACGTGAATTGCTCGTCTATAGAGAGAGTTGAGCAATTCCAGAGCATCAAAGTGGACCATTGTACTCTATTTCGTGTTCTTAGAAGTCTAACTTGCTAGTTTAGCTTTCGTGGAATGTTTGGTAAGTTAAAGACGCAAATATACCGAGTTATGTTTGAAATTGCACAAAAACGTGAACGGCTCATCTTTGTAAAGAGTTGAGCAATTCCAAAGAATCAAAGTGGACCGTTGTACTCTATTTAGTTTTCTTGGAAGTCTAACATGCTAGGTTAGCCTTCGTGCAATGTTTCGTAAGGTAAAGAAGTGAATAGGCCAAGTTATGTTTGAAATGGCACAAAAATGTGTAAAGCTCATCTATTGAGAAGTTGTGCAATTCCAAAGCATAAAAGTTGACCGTTGTATTCTATTTTGTGTTATGAGAAGTTTAACTTGCTTGTTTAGTTTTCGTCCAACGTTCCCTAACTTAGAGATAAGAATGGACCAAGTTATGTTTCAAATTCCATAAAAACGTGTAAACCTCCTCTATGGAGAGAGTTGAGCAATTCCAAAGCATCAAAGTGGACTGTTGTACTCTATTTAGTTTTCTAACAAGTCTAACATGCTAGTTTAGCTTTCATGCAATGTTTCGTAAGGTAAAGATGCGAAAAGACCAAGTTTCGTTGAAATTGCACAAAAATGTGGAAAGCTCATCAATGGAGAGAGTCGAGCAATTCCAAAGCATCAAATTGGACCGTTGTACTCTATTTAGTGTTCTTGGAAATCTAACATGCTAGTTTAGCCATCGTGCAATGTTTCATAAGGTAAAGATGCGAGTAGGCCAAGTTATGTTTGAAATTGCACAAAAACGTGTAAACCTCGTCTATAGAGAGAGTTGAGCAATTTTGAGGCATCAAAGTGGACCATTGTACTCTATTTCGTAAGTTAAAGATGCGAATAGACCAAGTTATGGTTGAAATTGCACAAAAACGTGAATCGCTCGCCTAGGGGGATGGTTGAGCTATTCCAAAGCATCAAAGTGGACCGTTGTACTCTATATAGTGTTCTTAGAAGTCTAGCATGCTAGTTTAGCCTTTGTGCAATGTTTCGTAAGGTCAAGATGTGAATAGACCAAGTTATGTGTAAAATTGCATAAAAATGTGTGAAGCACATCTATGGAGAGGGTTGAGCAATTTTGAGGCATCAAGTGGACTATTGCACAAAAACGTTGTACTCTATTTAGTGTTCTTAGAAGTCTAGCATGCTAGTATAGCCTTCGTGCAATGTTTCGTAAGGTAAAGACGCAAACAGGCCAAGTAATGTTTGAAATGGCGCAAAAATGTGTAAAGCTCATCTATCGACAGGGTTGAGCAATTCCAAAGCATAAAAGTTGATCGTTGTATTCTATTTTGTGTTATGAGAAGTATAACTTCCTTGTTTAGTTTTCGTGCAACGTTACGTAAGTTAAAGATACGAATAGACCAAGTTATGTTTGAAATTTCATTGAAACATGTAAACCTCGTCTATGGAGAGAGTTGAGCAATTCCAAAGCATCAAAGTGGACCGTTGTACTCTATTTAGTTTTCCTTGAAGTCTAACATGCTAGTTTAGCATTCGTGCAATGTTTCGTAAGGTGAAGATGCGAAAAGACGAAGTTTCGTTAAAATTGAACAAAAATGTGAAAAGCTCATCAATGGCGAGATTTGAGCAATTTCAAAGCATCAAAGTGGACCGTTGTACTCTATTTGGTGTTCTTAGAAATCTAACATGCTAGTTTAGCCATCATGCAATGTTTCGTAAGGTAAAGATGCTAGTAGGCCAAGTTATGTTTGAAATTGCACAAAAACGTGTAAGCCTCGTCTATAGAGAGAGTTGAGATATTCCAAAGCATCAAAGTGGACCATTGTACTCTATTTCGTAAGTTAAAGATGCGAATAGACCAAGTTATGGTTGAAATTGCACAGAAACGTGAATTGCTCGTCTATGGGGATAGTTGAGCTATTCCAAAGCATCAAAGTGGACCCTTGTACTCTAAATAGTGTTCTTAGAAGTCTAAAATGCTAGTTTAGCCTTTGTGCAATGTTTCGTAAGGTAAGGATGCGAATAGACCAAGTTATGTTTGAAATTACAAAAAAATGTGTGAAGCTCATCTATGGAGAGAGTTGAGCAATTCCGAAGCATCAAAGTGGACCATTGTACTCTATTTTATGTTTCTAGGAGTCTACCTTGCTAGTTTAGCTTTCGTGCAACCGCTCGTAAGTTAAAGATGCGAATAGACGAAGTTATGTTTGGAATTGCACAAAAATGTGAATTGCTCGTCTATGGAGAGAGTTGAGCAATTCCAAAGCATCAAAGTGGACCGTTGTGTTAATCTTTGTGTTAATCTTTGTGTTATTTTTCTTATGAATCTTTGTGTTAATCTTGACTTAATACATACTAAGTTTGCTTCGATACCATTTGTTGGTTGCTAATACTAATTTTAGACACACAGCGGAAGCTAACTAGGATCGTCTTAGCATAGGTATAAATCAAAATTTAACGAACGATGCCCTACGGCCATAGCGTGTTTTTGCCTAACATGCTTCTAAAAATTTATTTGATCTCAAATATTATTTTAACATGTTAATCGAACACGTAAGATCAAGTTTTAATATTTGTAAATAATCCTAGCATACTTCTAGTTTTATATCCTAACAATTATTAAAACAAGATCAAGCACACACAACATGGCATCAAGAAAGTTAGGGATTAACCAACCTCTTCAAAATCGAGGTCCTAAGCTTTCTTCTTTTCTTGAACGCACGAACCACCGGCTTGATCTCTACCAACTTGGAATGCCTACGTCGTTTCCTTGGTATTCCCCTTAATCTCCTTGCGAACGTGCAAAGCAAAGAATCACCGATTGGTGGTGAACCAAAAATCAACTATACGGCCATCACTTTTTTTAAACTCAATACTTTGTTTTTCTTTGTATTTAATAGGACACGGTTGTGCCGCAATTGTGCTGCCTAAGAATTGAGTAAATCGTAGAGCACATGTTGTATTTATATAAAAATAATAGAGTCCCTATTAGGTTTAGTTTTACTAATCCAATGGGAATTAGGAAAACCAATAAAGGAGACCTTGTCAACTACTTATAATTGACGCCTCTTTTATTTCTCATTGGGCTGTCCATGTTTTTGCAATGCAAAGCATGCTTGGCCCAATACTTCAAGAATTCAAGGCTCAAATATTATTTTGATCCTTAGTCCATTCTTGACTTTAATTTTGATTATGTAAAATATTTATTTTACAATCCAAATCAAAATTTCGAGACTTATTATTTTATCATAAATACACTAACAAGAATTTTGTATATCTTAACAAAAATAATTTCATCTTAGGGTTATCTTTGGAAATCCAAAACCTAATAAAATTATATCTATTTGTCATACAAATTCTATTCTTGTAAATATCCCAATGACCGTTGTGATATGGTGAAATTTGCCGATCTTCCTTTAATAGGACGAGAGACTAAAATGAGGCTACCAAGTGGACTCCGTAGGACATACAAATATAGGCTCCCAAAATATTATTCTTTACCGCCAAGCCCTATGACTAGGAATAATATTTCAATCAAATGTTCGTCTGACACTACCTGAACTATGGATGAACTCCCAGAGATGTACGATACTTACATCGAGGCTTTTCCTTATTAGAAACCTGTCCCTGACCTGTGAGATGTGTTCGAATATATCCTCCATGCAACACCCGGTAAGTTGAAGTGAGAGTTTGTGTACTATCAAACACTCCAAAGTCCATATTTCCCCTGAGTTCTCAGTTCCCTTATATCTATCCACTAAGCGTATTAGATTGACCCGTCGATCAATCTAAATGCTAACGCTTGATCCATAAGGATCACTCTGCAGAGTTTCTGGGTAGATTAATTCGAACCTCTCAGGTGGGTGCTTACACTTCCGTATCCTGAAAGTACATGAATGACTATTTTATAGGTATGCTCCCACACCCTAGTGGCATACATCCAATCCATCGAGTATATTGACAATAGTGTGTGTCTCACTCATTGATGAATCAAAACGCACACGCTATAAGTATAAAAGTATTGACTTACTCAAGCTTAAGAGATATCGTACTCTCACAGCTATAGGATGAACAACTCATTGATAGTACTTTTCTGGTTGTTCTTTCCTATGTAAGTCCGTCAATGTATGTTTCCTTACATACACCAGTGCACCAATCCGAGACTCCTCTCGAGTGATCAAGACAAACCACTCCCCTATTTGGAGATGTCCATGCACTACAACCTATATCAACAAAGTGCCTAACTTTGTTAATCTGGTTGTGACTAATTTATTTTGGATGTAATAGTGAATCTTGTGTCTGTCTATACTCACACATAAAGTGTATCTGAGTATCCAAGATTACTATAAATAATATCTCTAGACATTGATGGAACATTCATACATAAATGAAAAGACATCTAATACACATAATGCAATATTAAATATTCATCAATAAACCTCAGAACTGTCATACATGGTATGTTTTTAGGACATAATCCCAACACTAACATGCTAGTTTAGCCATCGTGCAATGTTTCGTAAGGTAAAGATGCTAGTAGGCCAAGTTATGTTTGAAATTGTACAAAAACGTGTAAGCCTCGTTTATAGAGAGAGTTGAGATATTCCAAAGCATCAAAGTGGACCATTGTACTCTATTTCGTAAGTTAAAGATACGATAGACCAAGCTACGGTTGAAATTGTAGAGAAACATGAATTGCTCGTCTATGGGGATAGTTGAGATATTCCAAAGCATCAAAGTGTACCGTTGTACTCTATATAGTGTTCTTAGGAGTCTAACATGCTAGTTTAGCCTTTGTGCAATGTTTTCTAAGGTCAAGATGTGAATAGACCAAGTTATGTTTGAAATTGCATAAAAATGTGTGAAGCACATCTATGGAGAGAGTTGAGCAATTTTGAGGCATCAAAGTGGACCATTGTACTCTATTTGGTGTTTTTAGAAGTCTAACTTGCTAGTCCTAGCTTTCGTGCAACCATTCGCCAGTTAAAGATGCGAATAGAAGAAATTATGTTTGAAATTACACAAAAAAGTGAATTGCTCATCTATGGAGAGAGTTGAGCAATTCGAAAGCATCAAAGTGGACCATTGTACTCTATTTAGTGTTCTCAGAAGTCTAACATGCTAGTTTAGCCTTCGTGCAATGTTTCGTAAGGTAAAGATGCGAATAGACCAAGTTATATTTGAAATGGCACAAAAACGTGTAAAGCTCGTCTATCGAGAGAGTTGAGCAATTCCAAAGCATAAAAGTGGACCGTTCTACTCTATTTTGTGTTATTAGAACTCTATCTTGCTTGTTTTGTTTTCATGCAACGTTTCGTAAGTTAAAGATGCGAATAGACCAAGTTATGTTTGAAATTGCATGAAAACGTGTAAAGCTCGTCTATGGAGAGAGTTGAGCAATTCCAAAGCATCAAAGTGGACCATTGTACTCTATTTAGTGTTCCTAGAAGTCTGACACGTAGTTTAGCCTTCGTGTAATGTTTCATAAGGTAAAGATTCAAATACACCAAGTTATGTTTGAAATGGCATAAAAACGTGTAAAGCTCATCTATGGAGAGAGTTGAGCAATTCGAAAGCATCAAAGTGGACCATTGTACTCTATTTCATAAGTTAAAGATGCGAATAGACAAAGTTGTGTTTGAAATTGCACAAAAACGTGAATTGCTCGTCTATGGAGTGATTTGCCCAATTCCAAAGCATCAAAGTGGAACGTTGTACTCTATTAAGTATTTTTAGATGTCTAACTTGCTAGTTTAGCTTTCGTGCAATGTTTCGTTAGGTAATGATGCGAAAAGACCAAGTTTTGTTGAAATTGCATAAAGATGTGAAAAGCTCATCTATGGAGAGAGTTGAGCAATTCTAAAGCATGAAAGTGGACCATTGTACTCTCTTTCATAAGTTAAAGATGCAAATAGACCAAGTTCTGTTGGAAATTGCACAAAAACATGAATTGCTCATCTATGGAGAGAGTTGAGCAATTCAAAAGCATCAAAGTGGACCGTTGTACTCTATTTAGTGTTCTTAGAAGTCTAACTTGCTAGTTTAGATTTCGTCCAACCGTTTGTAAGTTAAAGTTGTGGATAGACGAAGTCATGTTTGAAATTACACAAAAATGGGAATTGCTCATCTATGAAGAGAGTTGAGCAATTCCAAAGCATCAAAGTGGACCGTTGTACTCTATTTAGTGTTCTTAGAAGTCTAACATGCTAGTGTAGCCTTCGTGCAATGTTTTGTACAGTAAAGATGCGAATAGACCAAGTTATGTTTGAAATAGCACAAAAATGTGTAAAGCTCATCTATTGAGAGAGTTGAGCAACTCCAAAGCATAAAAGTGGACCGTTGTGCTCTATTTTGTGTTATTAGAAGTCTATCTTACTTGTTTAGTTTTCGTGCAACGTTTCGTAAGTTAAAGATGCGAATTGACCAAGTTATGTTTGAAATTGCATAAAAACATGTAAAGCTCGTCTATGGAGAGAGTTGATCAATTTCAAAGCATCAAAGTGGACCGTGGTACTCTATTTATTGTTCTTAGAAGTCTAACAGGCTAGTTTGGCCTTCGTGCAATATTTCGTAAGGTAAAGATGCGAATAAAACAAGTGATGTTTGCAACGTCAAAAAACTTGTAAAGCTCATCTATCGAGAGAGTTGAGCAATTTCAAAGCATCAAAGTGGACCATTGTACTATATTTAGTGTTCTTAGAAGTCCGACAAACTAGTTTAGCCTTCGTGCATTGTTCCGTAAGGTAAAGATGCGAATAGACGAAGTTATGTTTGAAATGGGACAAAAATGTGTAAAGCTAGTCTATCGAGAGAGTTGAGCTATTCCAAAGCACAAAAGTGGACCGTTGTACTCTGTTTTATGTTATTAGAAGTCTAACTTGCTAGTTTAGTTTTCGTGCAACGTTTCGTAAGTTAAAGATGCGAATAGACGAAGTTATGATTCAAATTGCACCAAAACGTGTAAAGCTCATCTATTGAGAGTGTCGAGTAATTCCAAAGCATCAAAGTGCACCGTTGTACTCTATTTGGTGTTTTTAGAAGTCTAACTTGCTAGTTTAGCTTTTGTGCAGCGTTTCGTAAGTTAAAGATGCGAATAGGCAAAGCTGTGTTTAAAATTACCCAAAAACGTGAATTGCTCGTCTATGGAGTGAGTTGAGCAATTCCAAAGTATGAAAGCGGAGCATTGCACTCTATTTAGTGTTCTTAGAAGTCTAACTTGCTAGTTTACATTTCTTCCAACCGTTCGTAAGTTAAAGTTGCGAATAGACGAAGTTATGTTTGAAATTACACAAAAATGGGAATTGCTCGTCGATGTAGAGAGTTGAGAAATTCTAAAGCATCAAAGTGGACCGTTGTACTCTATTTAGTGTTCTTAGAAGTCTAACATGCTAGTTTAGCCTTCGCGCAATGTTTCGTAAGGTAAAGATGCGAATAGACCAAGTTATGTTTAAAATGGCACAAAAACGTGTAAAGCTCGTCTATTGAGAGAGTTGAGCAATTCCAAAGCATAAAAGTGGACCGTTGTACTCTATTTCGTGTTATTAGAAGTCTATCTTGCTTGTTTAGTTTTCGTGTAACGTTTCGCAAGTTAAAGATGCGAATAGACCAAGTTATGTTTGAAATTGCATAAAAACATGTAAAGCTCGTCTCTGGAGAAAGTTTATCAATTTCAAAGCATCAAAGTGGACCATTGTACTCTATTTAGTGTTCTTAGAAGTCTAACATGCTAGTTTAGCGTTCGTGCAATGTTTCGTAAGGTAAAGATACGAATAGATCAAGTAATGTTTGAAATTGCACAAAAACATGTCAATCTCGTCCATGGAGAGTGTTGAGCAATTCCAAAGCATCAAAGTGGACCGTTGTACTCTATTTAGTGTTCTTAGAAGTCTAACATGCTAGTTTGGCCATCGTGCATTGTTTTGTAAGGTAAAGATGCGAATATACCAAGTTATATTTGAAATGGCATAAAAACGTGTAAAGCTAGTCTATCGAGAGAGTTGAGCTGCTCCAAGCATAAAAGTGGACCGTTGTACTCTGTTTTGTGTTATTAGAAGTCTAACTTGCTAGTTTAGTTTTAGTGCAACGTTTCGTAAGTTAAAGATGCGAACAGATGAAGTTATGATTCAAATTACACCAAAACGTGTAAAGCTCATCTATGGAGAGGGTCGAGCAATTCCAAGGCATCAAAGTGGACTGTTGTACTCTATTTGGTGTTTTTAGAAGTCTAACTTCCTAGTTTAGCTTTCGTGCAACGTTTCGTAAGTTAAAGATGCGAATAGATAAAGGTGTGTTTGAAATTGCACAAAAACGTGAATTGCTCGTCTATGGAGTGAGTTGAGCAATTCCAAAGCATAAGAGTGGAACGTTGTACTCTATTTAGTATTTTTAGAAGTCTAACTTGCTAGTTTAGCTTTCGTGCAATGTTTCATAAGTTAAAGATGCAAATAGACCAAGTTATGTTTGAAATTACACAAAAACGTAAATTGCTCGCCTACGGAGAGAGTGTAGCAATTCCAAAGCATGAAAGTCGACCATTGTACTCTATTTCATAAGTTAAAGATGCGAATAGGCCAAGTTATGTTTGAAATGGCACAAAACATGAATTGCTCGTCCATGGAGAGAGTTGAGCAATTCCAAAGCATCAAAGTGGACCGTTCTACTCTATTTAGTGTTCTTAGAGGTCTAACTTGCTAGTTCAGATTTCGTGCAATGTTTCGTAAGTTAAAGATGCGAATAGACCAAGTTATGTTTGAAATTGCACAAAAACGTGAATTGCTCTTCTATGGAAAGAGTTGAGGAACTCCAAAGCATCAAAGTGGACCGTTGTACTCTATATAGTGCTCTTAGAAGTCCAACATGCTAGTTTAGCCTTTGTGCAATGTTTCATAAGGTAAAGATGCGAATAGACCAAGTTATGTTTGAAATGGCACAAAAACGTGTAAAGCTCGTCTATCGAGAGAGTTGAGCAATTCCAAAGCATAAAAGTGGACCATTGTACTCTATTTAGTGTTATTGTAAGTCTAATTTGCTTGTTTAGTTTTCATGCAACGTTTCATAAGTTAAAGATGTGAATAGACCAAGTTATGTTTGAAATTGCCTAAAAATGTGTGAAGCTCGTCTATGGAGAGAGTTGAGCAATTACAAAGCATCAAAGTGGGCCGTTGTACTTTAGTTGGTGTTTTTAGATGTCTAACTTGCTAGTTTAGCTTTCATTCAATGTTTCGTAAGTTAAAGATGCGAATAGACAAAGTTATGTTTGAAATTTCATAAAAACGTGTAAAGCTCGTCTATCGGGAGAGTTGAGCAATTCCAAAGCATAAAAGTGGACCGTTATACTCTATTTTTGTGTTATGAGAAGTCTAACTTGCTTGTTTAGTTTTCTTGCAACGTTTCATAAGTTAAAGATGCGAATAGACCAAGTTAAGTTTGGAATGGCACAAAAACGTGTAAAGCTCATCTATCGAGAGAGTTGAGCAATTCCAAATCATAAAAGTGGACCATTGTACTCGATTTAGTGTTATTAGACGACTAACTTGCTTGTTTAGTTTTCGTGCAATGTTTCATAAGTTAAAGATGCGAATAGACCAAGTTATCTTTGAAATTGCATAAAAAATGTGTGAAGCTCGTCTATGGAGAGAGTTGAGCAATTCCAAAGCATCAAAGTGGACCGTTGTACTCTATTTGGTGTTTTTAGAAGTTTAACTTGCTAGTTATCTTTCGTGCAATGTTGTTTAACTTAAAGATGTAAATAGACAAAGTTATATTTGAAAGTGCACAAAAACGTTCATTGCTCGTCTATAGAGAGAGTTGAGCAATTCTAGAGCATCAAAGTGGACCGTTGTACTCTAATTCATGTTCTTAGAAGTCTAACTTGCTAGTTTAGCTTTCGTGCAATGTTTCATGAGGTAAAGATGCGAAAAGACCAACTTTTGTTGAAATTGCACAATAACGTGGAAAGCTCATCTATGGGGAGAGTTGAGAAATTCCAAACCATCAAAGTGGACCGTTGTCCTCTATTTAGTGTTCTTCAAAGTCTAACATGCTAGTTAGCCTTCGTGCAATGTTTCGTAAGGCAAAGATGCGAGTAAACCAAGTTATGTTTGAAATTGTACAAAAACATATAAACCTCATCTATGGAGAGAGTTGAGCAATTCCAAAGCATCAAAGTGGACCATTGTACTCTATTTCGTAAGTTAAAGATGCGGATAGACCAAGTTATGTTTGAAATTGACAAAAACTTGAATTGCTCATCTATGGAGAGTGTTGAGCAATTCAAAAGCAACAAAGTGGACCATTGTACTCTATTTAGTACTATTAAAAGTCTAACTTGCTTGTTTCGTTTTCGTGCAACGTTTCATAAGTTAAAGATGCGAATAGACCAAGTTATGTTTGAAATTGCATAAAAAATGTGTGAAGCTCGTCTGTGGAGAGAGTTGAGCAATTCCAAAGCATCAAAGTGGACCGTTGTACTCTATTTGGTGTTTTTAGAAGTCTAACTTGCTAGTTTATCTTTTGTGTAATGTTTCGTAAGGTAAAGATGCAAATAGACAAAGTGATGTTTGAAATTCCACAAAAACGTGAATTGCTCGTCTATGGATAGAGTTGACCAATTCCAGAGCATCAAAGTTGACCAATGTACTCCATTTCATGTTCTTAGAAGTCTAACTTGCTAGTTTAGCTTTCGTGCAATGTTTCGTAAGTTAAAAAGGCCAATATACAGAGTGATGTTTGAAATTACACAAAAATGTGAATTACTTGTCTATGGAGAGAGTTGAGCAATTCCAAATAATCAAAGTGGACCGTTGTACTCTATTTAGTGTTCTTAGAAGTCTAACATGCTAGTTTAGCCTTCGTGCAATGTTTCGTAAGGTAAAGATGCAAATAGACCAAGTTCTGTTTGAAATGGCACGAAAATGTGTAAAGCTCATCTATCGAGAGAGTTGAGCAATTCCAAATCATAAAAGTGGACCGTTGTACTCTATTTTGTGTTATGAGAAGTCTAACTTGCTTGTTTAGTTTTCGTGCAACGTTACGTAAGTTAAAGATGCGAATGGAACAAGTTGTGTTTGAAACTACATAAAAACGTGTAAACCTCATCTATGGAGAGAGTTGAGCAATTCCAAAGAATCAAAGTGGACCGTTGTACTCTATTTGGTGTTTGTAGAAGTCTAACTTGCTAGTTTTGCTTTCGTGCAACATTTTGTAAGTTAAATATACGAATAGACAAAGTTCTATTGGAAATTGCAAAAAAACGTGAATTGCTCATCTATGTAGAGAGTTGAGCAATTCCAAAGAATCAAACTGGACCGTTGTACTCTATTTAGTTTTCTTAGAAGTCTTACATGCTAGTTTAGCTTTCGTGCAATGTTTCGTAAGGTCAAGATGCGAAAACACCAAGTTTTGTTGAAATTGCACAATAACGTGGAAAGCTCATCCATGGAGAGAGTTGAGCAATTCCAAACCATCGATGTGGACCGTTGTCCTCTATTTAGTGTTTTTAGAAGTCTAACATGCTAGTTAGCCTTCATGCAATGTTTCGTAAGGTAAAGATGCGAGTAGACCTAGTTATGTTTGAAATTGTACAAAAACATATAAACCTCATTTATGGAGAGAGTTGAGCAATTCCAAAGCATCAAAGTGGACCATTAAACTCTATTTATTGTTCTTAGAAGTCTGACTTGCTAGTTTAGATTTGGTGCAACCTTTCATAAGTTGATGATGCGAATAGACCAAGTTATGTTTGAAATTGCACAAAAGTGTGAATTGCTCGTCTATGGAGACAGTTGAGCAATTCCAAAGCATCAAAGTGGACCGTTGTACTCTATTTAGTATTCTCAGAAGTCTATCATGCTAGTTTAGCCTTCGTTCAATGTTTCGTAAGGTAAAGATGTGAATAGACCAAGTTATGTTTGAAATGGTGAAAAAATGTGTAAAGCTAGTCTATCGAGATAGTTGAGCAATTACGAAGCATAAAAGTGGACCGTTGTACTCTATTTTGTGTTATTAGAAGTCTATCTTGCTTGTTTAGTTTTCGTGCAACGTTTCATAAGTTAAAGATGCGAATAGACCAAGTTACGTTTGAAATTGCATAAAAACGTGTAAAGCTCGTCTATGGAGAGAGTCGAGCTATTCGAAAGCATAAAACTGGACCGTTGTACTCTATTTTGTGTTATTAGAAGTCTAACTTGCTAGTTTAGTTTTTGTGCAACGTTTCATAAGTTAAAGATGCGAATAGATGAAGTTATGATTCAAATTGCACTAAAATGGGTATTGCTCATCGATGGAGAGAGTTGAGGAATTCCAAAGCATCAAAGTGGACCGTTACACTATTTAGTGTTTTTAGAAGTCTAACATGCTAGTGTAGCCTTCATTCAATGTTTCGTAAGTTAAAGATTCGAATAGATCAAGTTATGTTTGAAGTTGCACAAAAACGTGAATTGCTTGTCTATGGAGAAAGTTGAGGAATTCCAAAGCATCAAAGTGGACCGTTGCACTCTATTTAGTGTTCTTAGAAGTCCAACATGCTAGTGTAGCCTTCGTGCAATGTTTCGTAAGTTAATGATGCGAATAGACTAAGTTATGTTTGGAATGGCGCAACAACGTGTGGAGCTCGTCTATCAAGAGAGTTGAGCAATTCCAAAGCATAAAAGTGGACCGTTGTACTCTATTTAGTGTTATGAGAAGCCCAACTTGCTTGTTTAGTTTTCATGCAACATTTCGTAAGTTAAAGATATTAATAGACCAAGTTATGTTTGAAATTGCATAAAAACGTGAATTGCTCGTCTATGGAGAGAGTTGAGCAATTCCAAATCATCAAAGTGGACAGTTGTACTCTATTTGGTGTTTTTAGAAGTTTAACTTGCTAGTTTAGCTTTCGTACAACGTTTCGTAAGTTATGGATGCGAATAGACGAAGTTATTATTCAAATTGCACTAAAACATGTAAAGCTCATCTATGGAGAGAGTTGAGCAATTCCAAAGCATCAAAGTGGACCGTTGTACTCTACTTGGTGTTTTTAGACGTCTAACTTGCTAGTTTTGCTTTCGTGTAACATCTCGTAAGTTAAAGATGCGAATAGATGAAGATGTGTTTGAAATTGCACAAAAACGTGAATTGCTCGTCTATGGAGAGAGTTGAGTAATTCCGAAGCATCAAAGTGGACCGTTGTACTCTATTTAATGTTCTTAGAAGTCTAACATGCTAGTTTAGCCTTCGTGCAATGTTTCGTAAGGTAAAGATGCGAATGGACCAAGTTATGTTTGAAATGGCACAAAAACGTGTCAAGCTCGTCTATCAAGAGAGTTGAGCAATTCCAAAGCATAAAAGTGGACCATTGTACTCTATTTTGTGTTATTGTAAGTCTAACTTGCTTGTTTAGTTTTCGTGCAACGTTTTGTAAGTTAAAGATGCGAATAGACGAAGTTATATTCGAAATTACATAAAAACGTGTAAAGCTCGTCAATGGAGAGAGTAGAGCAATTCTAGAGCATCAAAGTGGATCAATGTACTCTATTTTGTAAGTTAAAGATGTGAATAGACCAAGTTACGTTTGAAATTGCACAAAAACATAAATTGCTCGTTTATGGAGAGAGTTGAGCTATTCAAAAGCATCAAAGTGGACCGTTGTACTCTACTTCGTGTTCTTAGAAGTCTAACTTGCTAGTTTAGATTTCGTGCAACCTTTCATAGGTTAAAGATGTGAATAGACCAAGTTACGTTTGAAATTGCATAAAAACGTGAATTGCTCATCTATGGAGAGAGTTGAGGAATTCCAAAGCATCAAAGTGGAAAGTTGTACTCTATTTTGTGTTATTAGAAGTCTAACTTGCTAGTTTAGTGTTCGTGCAACGTTTCATAAGTTAAAGATGCGAATAGATGAAGTTATGATTCATATTGCACTAAAATGGGTATTGCTCGTCGATGGAGAGAGTTGAGGAATTCCAAAGCATCAAAGAGGATCATCGTACTCTATTTAGTGTTCTTAGAAGTCTAACATGCTAGTGTAGCCTTCGTTCAATGTTTCGTAAGTTAAAGATGCGAATAGACCAAGTTATGTTTGAAGTTGCACAAAAACGTGAATTGCTCGTCTATGGAGAAAGTTGAGGAATTCCAAAGCATCAAAGTGGACTGTTGCACTCTATTTAGTGTTCTTAGAAGTCTAACATGCTAGTGTACCCTTCGTGCAATATTTCGTAAGGTAAAGATGCGAATAGACTAAGTTATGTTTGGAATGGCGCAACAACATGTAGAGCTCGTCTATTGAGAGAGTAGAGCAATTCCAAAGCATAAAAGTGGACCGTTGTACTCTATTTAGTGTTATGAGAATTCTAACTTGCTTGTTTAGTTTTCGTGCAACGTTTCGTAAGTTAAAGATGCTAATAGACCAAGTTATGTTTGAAATTGCATAAAAACGTGAATTGCTCGTCTCTGGAGAGAATTGAGCAATTCCAAAGCATCAAAGTGGACAGTTGTACTCTATTTGGTGTTTTTAGAAGTTTAACTTGCTAGTGTTACTTTTGTGCAACGTTTCGTAAGTCATGGATGTGAATACACAAAGTTATGTTTGAAATTACACAAAAACGTTAATTGCTCGTCCATGGAGAGGGTTGAGCAACGCTAGAGCATAAAAGTGGACCGTTGTACTCCATTTTGTGTTATTAGAAGTCTAACTTGCTAGTTTAGTTTTTGTACAGCGTTTCATAAGTTATAGATGCGAATAGACGAAGTTATGTTTGAAATTGTACAAAAACGTGAATTGCTCGTCTATGGAGAGAGTTGAGAAATTCCAGAGCATAAATGTGGACCGTTGTACTCTATTTTGTGTTATTAGAAGTCTAACTTGCTAGTTTAGTTTTCGTGCAGCGTTTCATAAGTTATAGATGCGAACAGACGAAGTTATGATTGAAATTGCACTAAAACGTGTAAAGCTCATCTATGGAGAGAGTTGAGCAATTCCAAAGCATCAAAGTGAACCGTTGTACTCTACTTGGTGTTTTTAGAAGTCTAACTTGCTTGTTTAGCTTTCGTGCAACATCTCGTAAGTTAAAGATGTGAATAGACGAAGTTGTGTTTGAAATTGCACAAAAACGTGAATTGCTCGTCTATGGATAAAATTGAGCATTTCCAAAGCAGTAAAGTGGACCGTTGTACTCTATTTAGTGTTCTTAGAAGTCTAACATGCTAGTGTAGCCTTCGTGCAACGTTTCGTAAGGTAAAGATGCGAATGGACCAAGTTATGTTTGAAATGGCACAAAAACGTGTCAAGCTCGTCTATCGAGAGAGTTGAGCAATTCCAAAGCATAAAAGTGTACCGTTGTACTCTATTTTGTGTTATTAGAAGTCTAACTTGCTTGTTTAGTTTTCGTGCAACGTTTCGTAAGTTAAAGATGCGAATAGACAAAGTTATGTTCGAAATTACATAAAAACGTGTAAAGCTCATCTATGGAGAGAGTTGAGCAATTCCAAAGCATAAAAATGGACCATTGTACTCTATTTAGTGTTATTAGAACTCTAACTTGGTTGTTTAGTTTTCGTGCAACGGTTCGTAAGTTAAAGATGTGAATAGATCAAGTTATGTTTGGAATTGCATAAAAACGTGTAAAGCTCGTCTATGGAGAGAGTTGAGCAATTCCAAAGCATCAGAGTGGACCGTTGTACTCTATTTGGTGTTTTTAGAAGTTTAACTTGCTAGTTTAGCTTTCGTGCAACGTTTCGTAAGTTAAAGAGGCGAATAGACGAAGTTGTGTTTGAAATTGCACAAAAACGTGAATTGCTCATCTATGGAGAGAGTTGAGCAATTCCAAAGCATCAAAGTGGACCATTGTACCCTATTTTGTAAGTTAAAGATGCGAATAGACCAAGTTACTTTTGAAACTGCACAAAAACATAGATTGCTCGTTTATTGAGAGAGTTTAGCAATTCAAAAGCATCAAAGTCGACTGTTATACTCTATTTAGTGTTCTTAGAAGTCTAACTTGCTAGTTTTGATTTCGTGCAACGTTTCGTAAGTTAAAGATACAAATAGACCAAGTTATGTTTGAAATTGCACAAAAACATGAATTACTCGTCTATGGAGAGAGTTGAGCAATTCCTGAGCAATTCCAAAGCATCAAAGTGGACCGTTGTACTCTATTTCATGTTCTTAGAAGCCTAACTTGCTGGTTTAGCGTTCGTGTAATGTTTCGTAAGTTAAAGAGGTGAATATACCAAGTTACGTTTGAAATTGCACAAAAACGTGAATTACTCATCTATGGAGAGAGTTGAGCAATTCCAAAGAATCAATTGGACCGTTGTACCCTATTTAGTGTTCCTAGAAGTCTAACATGCTAGTTTCGCTTTCGTGCAATGTTTCATAAGGTAAGGATACGAAAAGACCAAGTTTAGTTGAAATTGCACAAAAATGTGGAAAGCTTGTCGATGGAGAGAGTTGACCAATTCTAAAGCATGAAAGTGGATCATTGTACTCTATTTCGTAAGTTCAATATGCGAATAGACCAAGTTATGTTTGAAATAGCACAAAACATGAATTGCTCGCCCATGGAGAGAGTTGAGCAATTCCAACGCATCAAAGTAGACTGTTGTACTATATTTAGTGCTCTTAGAAGTCTAACTTGCTAGTTTAGATTTTGTGCAACGTTTCGAAAGTTAAAGATGCGCATAGATGAAATTATGTTTGAAATTGCACAAAAACGTCAATTGCTTTTCTATGGAGAGAGTTGAGGAATTCCAAAGCGTCAAAGTGGAGCGTTGTACTCTATTTAGTGTTCCTAGAAGTCTCACATGCTAGTGTAGCCTTCGTGCAATGTTTTGTAAGGTAAAGATGCGAATGGACCAAGCTATGTTTGAAATGGCACAAAAACTTGTAAAGCATGTCTATCGAGAGAGTTGAGCAATTCCAAAACATCAAAGTGGACCGTTGTAATCTATTTGGTGTTTTTAGAAGTTTAACTTGCTAGTTTAGCTTTCGTGCAACATTTCGTAAGTTAAATATGCGAATAGACAAAGTTATGTTTGAAATTGCACAAAAACTTGAATTGCTCATCTATGGAGAGCGTAGAGCAATTCCAGAGCATCAAAGTGGACCGTTGTACTCTATTTCATGTTCTTAGAAGCCTAACTTGCTGGTTTAGCTTTCGTTCATTGTTTCGTAAGTTAAAGAGGCGAATATACCAAGTTATGTTTAAAATTACACAAAAACATGAATTACTCGTCTATGGAGAAAGTTTAGCAATTCCAAAGAATCAAAGTGGACTGTTGTACTTTATTTAGTGTTTTTAGAAGTCTAACATGCTAGTTTAGCTTTCGCGTAATGTTTCGCAAGGTAAAGATGCGAAAAGACCAAGTTTTGTTGAAATTGCACAAAAATATGTAAATCTCATCTATGGAGAGAGTTGAGCAATTCCAAAGCATCAAAGTGGACCATTGTACCCTATTTTGTAAGTTAAAGATGCGAATAGACCAAGTTACTTTTGAAACTGCACAAAAACATAGATTGCTCGTTTATTGAGAGAGTTTAGCAATTCAAAAGCATCAAAGTCGACTGTTATACTCTATTTAGTGTTCTTAGAAGTCTAACTTGCTAGTTTTGATTTCGTGCAACGTTTCGTAAGTTAAAGATACAAATAGACCAAGTTATGTTTGAAATTGCACAAAAACATGAATTACTCGTCTATGGAGAGAGTTGAGCAATTCCTGAGCAATTCCAAAGCATCAAAGTGGACCGTTGTACTCTATTTCGTGTTCTTAGAAGCCTAACTTGCTGGTTTAGCGTTCGTGTAATGTTTCGTAAGTTAAAGAGGTGAATATACCAAGTTACGTTTGAAATTGCACAAAAACGTGAATTACTCATCTATGGAGAGAGTTGAGCAATTCCAAAGAATCAATTGGACCGTTGTACCCTATTTAGTGTTCCTAGAAGTCTAACATGCTAGTTTCGCTTTCGTGCAATGTTTCATAAGGTAAGGATACGAAAAGACCAAGTTTAGTTGAAATTGCACAAAAATGTGGAAAGCTTGTCGATGGAGAGAGTTGACCAATTCCAAAGCATGAAAGTGGATCATTGTACTCTATTTCGTAAGTTAAATATGCGAATAGACCAAGTTATATTTGAAATAGCACAAAACATGAATTGCTCGCCCATGGAGAGAGTTGAGCAATTCCAACGCATCAAAGTAGACTGTTGTACTATATTTAGTGCTCTTAGAAGTCTAACTTGCTAGTTTAGATTTTGTGCAACGTTTCGAAAGTTAAAGATGCGCATAGATGAAATTATGTTTGAAATTGCACAAAAACGTCAATTGCTTTTCTATGGAGAGAGTTGAGGAATTCCAAAGCGTCAAAGTGGACCGTTGTACTCTATTTAGTGTTCCTAGAAGTCTCACATGCTAGTGTAGCCTTCGTGCAATGTTTTGTAAGGTAAAGATGCGAATGGACCAAGCTATGTTTGAAATGGCACAAAAACTTGTAAAGCATGTCTATCGAGAGAGTTGAGCAATTCCAAAGCATCAAAGTGGACCGTTGTAATCTATTTGGTGTTTTTAGAAGTTTAACTTGCTAGTTTAGCTTTCGTGCAACATTTCATAAGTTAAATATGCGAATAGACAAAGTTATGTTTGAAATTGCACAAAAACTTGAATTGCTCATCTATGGAGAGCGTAGAGCAATTCCAGAGCATCAAAGTGGACCGTTGTACTCTATTTCATGTTCTTAGAAGCCTAACTTGCTGGTTTAGCTTTTGTTCATTGTTTCGTAAGTTAAAGAGACGAATATACCAAGTTATGTTTAAAATTACACAAAAACATGAATTACTCGTCTATGGAGAAAGTTTAGCAATTCCAAAGAATCAAAGTGGACTGTTGTACTTTATTTAGTGTTTTTAGAAGTCTAACATGCTAGTTTAGCTTTCGCGTAATGTTTCGCAAGGTAAAGATGCGAAAAGACCAAGTTTTGTTGAAATTGCACAAAAATATGTAAAGCTCATCTATGGAGAGAGTTGAGCAATTCCAAAGCATCAAAGTGAACCATTGTACCCTATTTTGTAAGTTAAAGATGCGAATAGACCAAGTTACTTTTGAAACTGCACAAAAACATAGATTGCTCGTTTATTGAGAGAGTTTAGCAATTCAAAAGCATCAAAGTCGACTGTTATACTCTATTTAGTGTTCTTAGAAGTCTAACTTGCTAGTTTTGATTTCGTGCAACGTTTCGTAAGTTAAAGATACAAATAGACCAAGTTATGTTTGAAATTGCACAAAAACATGAATTACTCGTCTATGGAGAGAGTTGAGCAATTCCTGAGCAATTCCAAAGCATCAAAGTGGACCGTTGTACTCTATTTCGTGTTCTTAGAAGCCTAACTTGCTGGTTTAGCGTTCGTGTAATGTTTCGTAAGTTAAAGAGGTGAATATACCAAGTTATGTTTGAAATTGCACAAAAACGTGAATTACTCATCTATGGAGAGAGTTGAGCAATTCCAAAGAATCAATTGGACCGTTGTACCCTATTTAGTGTTCTTAGAAGTCTAATATGCTAGTTTAGCTTTCGTGCAATGTTTCGTAAGGTAAAGATGTGAATTCACCAAGTTATGTTTGAAATTGCACAAAAACGTGTAAAGCTCATCTATGGAGAGAGTTGAGCAATTCCAAAGCATCAAAGTGGGCCATTGTACTCTATTTTGTAAGTTAAAGATGCGAATAAACCAAGTTACGTTTGAAACTGCACAGAAACATAAATTGCTCGTTTTATTGAGAGAGTTGAGCAATTCAAAAGCATCAAAGTCGATTGTTGTACTCTATTTAGTGTTCTTAGAAGTCTAACTTGCTAGTTTAGATTTCGTGCAACGTTTAGTAAGATAAATATATAAATAGACCAAGTTATGTTTGAAATTGCACAAAAACATGAATTACTAGTCTATGGAGAGAGTTGAGCAATTCCAAAGCATCAAAGTGCAACGTTGTACCCTATTTAGTGTTCTTAGAAGTCTAATATGCTAGTTTAGCTTTCGTGCAATGTTTCGTAAGGTAAAGATGCGAATTCACGAAGTTATGTTTGAAATTGCACAAAAACGTGTAAAGCTCGTCTATGGAGAGAGTTGAGCAATTCCAAAGCATCAAAGTGGGCCATTGTACTCTATTTTGTAAGTTAAAGATGCGAATAGACCAAGTTACGTTTGAAAATGTACAAAAACATAAATTGCTCTTTTATGGAGAGAGTTGAGCAATTACAAAGCATCAAAGTGGACCGTTGTTCTCTAGTTGGTGTTTTTACAAGTCTAACTTTCTAGTTTAGCTTTCGTGCAATGTTTCGTAAGTTAAAGATGCGAATAAACAAAGTTATGTTTGAAATTGCACAAAATTATGAATTGCTCATCTATGGAGAGTGTTGAACAATTCCAAAGCATCAAAGTGGACCGTTGTACTGTATTTTTTGTTATTAGAAATCTAACTTGCTTGTTTAGTTTTCGCGCAACGTTTCATAAGTTAAAGATGTGAATAGACCAAGTTATATTTGAAATTGGATAAAAACGTGTAATCCTCGTCTATGGAGAGAGTTGAGCAATTCCAAAGCATCAAAGTGGGCCATTGTACTCTATTTTGTAAGTTAAAGATGCGAATAGACCAAGTTACGTTTGAAAATGTACAAAAACATAAATTGCTCTTTTATGGAGAGAGTTGAGCAATTACAAAGCATCAAAGTGGACCGTTGTTCTCTAGTTGGTGTATTTACAAGTCTAACTTTCTAGTTTAGCTTTCGTGCAACGTTTCGTAAGTTAAAGATGCAATTAGACAAAGTTATGTTTGAAATTGCACAAAAACATGAATTACTCGTCTATGGAGAGAGTTGAGCAATTCCAAAGCATCAAAGTGGACCGTTGTACTCTATTTCTTATTCTTAGAAGCCCAACTTTCTAGTTTAACTTTCATGCAACGTTTCGTAAGTTAAAGATGCAAATAGACAAAGTTATGTTTGAAATTGCTCAAAAACATGAATTACTCGTCTATGGAGAGAGTTGAGCAATTCCAAAGCATCAAAGTCGACCGTTGTACTCTATTTAGTGTTCCTATAAGTCTAACTTGCTACTCTAGCTTTCGTGCAATGTTTCGTAAGGTAAAGATGCGAATTCACCAAGTTATGTTTGAAATTGCACAAAAACGTGTAAAGCTCATCTATGGAGAGAGTTGAGCAATTCCAAAGTATCAAAGTGGGCCATTGTACTCTATTTTGTAAGTTAAAGATGCGAATAAACCAAGTTACGTTTGAAACTGCACAGAAACATAAATTGCTCGTTTTATTGAGAGAGTTGAGCAATTCAAAAGCATCAAAGTCGATTGTTGTACTCTATTTAGTGTTCTTAGAAGTCTAACTTGCTAGTTTAGATTTCGTGCAACGTTTAGTAAGAAAATATATAAATAGACCAAGTTATGTTTGAAATTGCACAAAAACATGCATTACTAGTCTATGGAGAGAGTTGAGCAATTCCAAAGCATCAAAGCGGACCGTTGTACCCTATTTAGTGTTCTTAGAAGTCTAATATGCTAGTTTAGCTTTCGTGCAATGTTTCGTAAGGTAAAGATGCGAATTCACCAAGTTATGTTTGAAATTGCACAAAAACGTGTAAAGCTCGTATATGGAGAGAGTTGAGCAATTCCAAAGCATCAAAGTGGGCCATTGTACTCTATTTTGTAAGTTAAATATGCGAATAGACCAAGTTACGTTTGAAAATGTACAAAAACATAAATTGCTCTTTTATGGAGAGAGTTGAGCATTTCCAAAGCATCAAAGTGGACCGTTGTTCTCTAGTTGGTGTTTTTACAAGTCTAACTTTCTAGTTTAGCTTTCGTGCAATGTTTCGTAAGTTAAAGATGCGAAAAACAAAGTTATGTTTGAAATTGCACAAAAATGTGAATTGCTCATCTATGGAGAGTGTTGAACAATTCCAAAGAATCAAAGTGGACCGTTGTACTGTATTTTTTGTTATTAGAAATCTAACTTGCTTGTTTAGTTTTCGCGCAACATTTCGTAAGTTAAAGATGTGAATAGACCAAGTTATATTTGAAATTGGATAAAAACGTGTAATCCTCGTATATGGAGAGAGTTGAGCAATTCCAAAGCATCAAAGTGGACGATTGTACTCTATTTGGTGTTTTTAGAAGTTTAACTTGCTAGTTTAACTTTCGTGCAACGTTTCGTAAGTTAAAGATGCAATTAGACAAAGTTATGTTTGAAATTGCACAAAAACATGAATTACTCGTCTATGGAGAGAGTTGAGCAATTCCAAAGCATCAAAGTCGACCGTTGTACTCTATTTCTTATTCTTAGAAGCCCAACTTGCTAGTTTAGCTTTCATGCAACGTTTCGTAAGTTAAAGATGCAAATAGACAAAGTTATGTTTGAAATTGCTCAAAAACATGAATTACTCGTCTATGGAGAGAGTTGAGCAATTCCAAAGCATCAAAGTCGACCGTTGTACTCTATTTAGTGTTCCTATAAGTCTAACTTGCTACTCGAGCTTTCGTGCAATGTTTCGTAAGGTAAAGATGCGAATACACCAAGTTATGTTTGAAATTGCACAAAAACGTGAATTGCTCATCTATGGAGAGAGTTGGGCAATTCCAAAGAATCAAAGTGGACAGTTGTACTCTATTTAGTGTTCTTAGAAGTCTAACGTGCTAGTTATGTTTGAAATTGCACAAAAACGTGAAAAGCTCGTCTATGGAGAGAGTTGAGCAATTCCAAAGCATCAGAGTGGATTGTTGTGCTCTATTTAGTTTTCTTAGAAGTCTAACTTGCTAGTTTAAGTGTCATAGAACGTTTGGAAACGAAACGATGTCAACAGACCAAGTTACTTTTGATATTGCACAAAAAGGTGAAAAGCTTGTCTACGGGGAGAATTGAGCAGTTCTAAAGTGCCAAAGTGGACCTTTGTACTATATTTAGTGTTCTTAGAAATCTAAATTGCTAGTTTAAGTTTCGTAGAACTTTTGGAAACAAAAAGATGCCAAAAGACCAAGTTATGATTCAAATTGCACAAAAACATGAAAAGCTCATCTTTGGTGAGAGTTGAACAATTCCAAAGTATCAAAGTGGACCATTATACTCTACTTCGTTTTCCTAGAAGTCTCACTTGCTAGTTTACCTTTCGTGCAACGTTTCGTAAGGTAAAGATGTGAATAGACCAAGTTATGTTTAAAGTTGTAAAAAAATGTGAAAAGCTCGACTATGGAGAGACTTGAGCAATTCCAAAGCATCAAAGTTGATCGTTGTACTCTATTTAGCTTTCTGAGAAGTCTAACTTGCTAGTTTCGCTTTCGTGCAACGTTTCATAAGGTAAAGATTCGAATAGACCAAGTTATGTTTGAAATTGTACAAAACATGAAAAGCTCGTCTATGGAGAGACTTGAGCAATTTGAAAGCATCGAAGTGGACCATTGTACGCTATTTAGTGTTAGTAGAAGTCTAACATGCTAAATTTGCTATCGTGCAACGTTTCGCAAGGTAAAGATGTGTCTTGACCAAGTTATGGTTGAAATTGCAAAAAAATGTGAAAAGCTAGTCTATGGAGAGAGTTAAGCACTTCCAAAGCATCAAAGTAGACCGTTGTACTCTACTTAGTTTTCTTAGAAGTCTAACTTGCTAGTTTAAGTTTCGTAGAACGTTTGCAAACAAAAAGATGCCAATAGACTAAGTTATTTTTCAAATTGCTTAAAAACATGGAAAGCTTGTCCATGGAGAGAGTTGAGCAATTCCAAACCATCAAAGTGGACTTTTGTACTGTATTTAGTGTTCTGAGAAGTCTAACTTGCTAGTTTAACTTTCGTGCAACGTTTCGTAAGATAAAGATGCGAATAGACCAAGTTATGTTTGAAATTGCATAAAAACGTGAAAACTCCTCTATGGGGAGAGTTGAGCCATTTGAAAGCATCAAAGTGGACCATTGAACTCTATTTACTTTTCTTACAAGTCTAACATGCTAGTTTAAGTTTCATAGAAGGTTTGGAAACAAAAAGATGTCAATATATCAAGTTATGTTTCAAATTGCAAAAAATGTGAAAAGCTCATCTACGGAGAGACTTCTACAATTTCAAAGCACGAAAGTGGACCGTTGTTCTCCATTTAGTGTTCTTAGAAGTCCAACTTACCATTTAAGTTTCGTAGAACGTTTGGAAACAAAAACATGCCAATAGACCAAGTTATGTTTTAAATTTGCACGAAAACATGAAAAGCTCGTCTATCAAGAGAATTGAGTAATTCCAAAGCAACAAAGTGAACCTTTGTACTCTGTTTAGTTTTTTTAGATGTCTAACTTGACAATTTAGCTTTCGTGCAATGTTTCATAAGGTAAATATATGAATAGACCAAGGTATGTCTGAAATTGCTCAAAATCATGAAAAGCTCATCTATGGAGAGAGTTGAGCAATTCCAAAGAATCAAATTAGGCCGTTGAACTCTATTTAGTGTTCGTAGAATTCTAACTTCCTAGTTTAGCTTTCGTGCAATGTTTCCTGAGGCAAAGATGCGAATAAACCAAGTTACGCTTGAAATTACACAAAAACGTGAAAAGCTCGTCTATGTAGAGAGTTGAGCAATTCTGAGGCATCAAAGTGGACCGTTGTACTCTTTTTAATTTTCTTAGAATTCTAACATGCTAGTTCAAGTTTCATGGAACGTTTGGAAATAAAAAGATGCCAATAGGCCAAGTTATGTTTGATATTGGATCAAAAGGTGAAAAGCTTGTCTATGCGAAGAATTGAGCAATTCTAAAGCACCAAAATGGACAATTGTATGCTATTTAGTGTTCTTAGAAGTCTCACTTGCTAGTTTTATTTTCGTTCAACGTTTCGTAAGGTAAAGATGCGAAAAGACTAAGTTATGTTTGAAAGTGCACAAAACGTGAAAAGCTCACCTACGGAGAGAGTTGAACAATTCCAATGCACCAAAGTGGACTGTTGTTCTCCATGTAGTGTTCATAGAAGTTTAGCTTGGCAGTTTAAGTTTTGTAAAACATTTGGAAACAAAAAAATGCCAATACACCAAGTTACGTTTCAAATTGCACAAAAATGTGAAAAGCTCATCTATAAAGAGAATTGAGCAATTCTGAAGCATCAAAGTGGAACGTTTACTCTATTTGGTGTTCTTAGAAGTCTAACATGCTAGTTTAAGTTTTGTAGAACGTTTGGAAACAAAAAGATGTCAGTAGATCAAGTTATGTTTGAAATTGCATAAAGAAGTGAAAAGCTCGTCTATAGAGAGAGTCGAGCAATTCCAAAGCATCAAATTGGACCATTGTACTCTCTTTATTGTCCTTAGAAGTCTAACATGCTAGTTTAGCTTTCATTCAACATTTCGTAAGGTAAAGATGCGAATAGACCAAGTTATGTTTGAAATTGCACAAAAACGTGAAAATCTCGTCTATGGAGAGAGTTGAGTAATTCGAAAGCATCAAAGTGAACTGTTGAAATCTGTTTACTGTTCTTAGAAGTCTAACTTGCTATTTTCTATTTCGTAGAAGGTTTTGAAACAAAAAGATGCAAATAGATCAAGTTATGTTTCAAATTGCAAAAATCATGAAAAACTCGTCTATGGAGAGACTTGAGCAATTCCGAATCATCAAAGTGGACTATTGTTCTCCATTAGTGTATTAGAATTCTAACTTGCTTGTTTAAGTTTCGTAGAACGTTTGGATACAAAAAGATGCCAATAGACCAAGTTATGATTCGAATAGTACAAAAACGTGAAACTCGTCTATGAAGAGAGTTGAGCAATTCCAAAGCATTAAAGTGGACCGTGGTACTCTATTTATTTTTCCTAGAAGTCTAACTTGCTAGTTTACCTTTCGTCCAACATTTAATAAGGTAAAGATGCGAATAGACCAAGTTATGTTTGAAATTGTAAAAAAATATGAAAAGCTCTATTATGGACAGGGTTGAGCAATTCCAAAGCATCAAAGTGGACCGTTGTAAACTATTTAGTTCTCTTAGAAGTCTAACTTGCTAGTTTAGTTTTCATAGAACATTTGGAAGCAAAAAGATTCCGATCGACGACGTTATGTTTTAAATTGCACAAAAACGTGAAAAACTCTTCTATGGAGAGAGTTGAGCAATTCCAAAGCATCAAATTGGACGTTATACTCTATTTAGTGTTCTTAGGAGTCTAACTTGCTAGTTTAAGTTCCGTAGAAGGTTTGCAAACAAAAAGATGCCAATAGATGAAGTTATGTTTCAAATTGCAAAAAACGTAAAAGGCTCGTCTATGGAAAGAGTTGAGCCATTCCAACGCCCAAAAGCGGACCGTTGTTCCCCATTTAGTGTTCTTAGAAGTCTAAGTTGCCAGTTTATGTTTCGTAGAATGTTTGGAAACAAAAAGATGTCAATAGACCAAGTAACGTTTGAAATTAAAGAAAACCATGAAAAAGCTCGGGTATGGAAAAAGTTAAGCAATTCCAAAGCATCAAAGTGGACTATTGTACTCTATTTATTTTTCTTGGAAGTCAAACTTGCTAGTTTAGCTTTCATGCAACGTTTCATAAGGTAAAGATGCGAATAGATCAAGTTATTTTGAAATAGTACAAAAACATGGAAAGCTCATCTATGGAGAGAGTTGAGCAATTCCATGGCATCAAAGTGGACCGTTGTACTCCATTTAGTTTTCTTAGAAGTCTAACTTGCTAGTTTAAGTTTCGTGGAACGTTTGGAAACAAAAAGATGCCAATAGACCAAGTTATGTTTGATATTACACAAAAAGGTGAAAAGCTTGTTTATGGGTAGAATTGATCACTTCCAAAGTACGAAAATGGATCATTGTACTATATTTAGTGTTCTTAGAAGTCTCACTTGCTAGTTTTTGCTTTCATGTAAAGTTTCGTATGTTAAAGATGCGAATAGGCCAAGTTATGTTTGAAATTGCACAAAAACGTGAAAAGCTCTTCTATGGAGATACTTGATCAATTCGAAAGCATCAAAGTGGACCGTTGTACTCTATTTAATTTTCTTAGAAGTTTAACTCTCAACTTTAAGTTTCGTAGAACGTTTAGAAAAAAAAGACACCAATAGACCAAGTTATGTTTCAAATTACAGAAAAACGTAAAATGGTCGTCAATCGAGAGAGTTGAGCAATTCTAAAACATCAAAATCAACCATTGTACACTATGTACTTAGAAATCTAACATGCTAATTTAGCTATCGTGCAACGTTTCATAAGGTAAAGAGGCGGCTTGACTAAGTTATGTTTGAAATTCTACAAAAATGTGAAAAGCTCGTCTATAGAGAGAGTTGAGAACTTCCAAAGCATCAAGGTTGACCGTTGTACTCTATTTAGTTTTCTTAGAAGTCTAACGTGCTAGTTTAGCTTTCATGCAACGTTTCATAAGGTAAAGATGCGAATAGCCCAAGTTATGTTTGAAATTGCACAAAAAGGTCAAAAGCTCGTCTATGGAGAGAGTTGAGCAATTCCAAAGCATCAAAGTGGATCATTGTGCTCTATTTAGTTTTCTTAGAAATCTAACTTGCTAGTTTATGTGTCGTAGAATGTTTGAAAATGAAACGATGTCAACAGACCAAGTTATGTTTGATATTGCACAAAAGGAGAAAAGCTTGTTTATGGGTAGAATTCAGCAATTCCAAAGTATGAAAGTTGACCTTTGTACTCTATTTAGTGTTCTTAGAAGTCTAAATTGCTAGTTTAAGCTACATAGAACTTTTGGAAACAAAAAGATCCCAATAAACCAAGTTATGAATCAAATTGCACAAAAACATGAAAAGCTCGTCTCTAGAGAGAGTTGAGCAATTCCAAATCATCAAAGTGGACCATTGTACTCTATTTAGTTTTCTTACAAGTCTAACTTGCTAGTTTAAGTTTCGTTGAACGTTTCATAAGGCAAAGATGCTAATAGACCAAGTTACGTTTGAAATTGTAAAAGAATGTGAAAAGCTCGACTATGGAGAGACTTGAGCAATTCGAAAGCATCAAAGTTGACCATTGTACTCTATTTAGTTTTCTTAGAAGTCTAACTCTCAAGTTTAAGTTTTGTAGAACGTTTAGAAATAAAAAGGCACCAATAGACCAAGTTATGTTTTAATTGCACAAAAACGTAAAAAAGCTTGTCGATCAAGAGAGTTGAGTAATTCCAAAACATCAAAATGGGCCGTTCTATACTATTTACTGTTCTTAGAAGTCTAACACGCTAATTTTGCTATCGTGCAACGTTTCGCAAGGTAAAGATGCAGCTTGACCAAGTTATGTTTGAAATTGCAAAAAAATGTGAAAAGCTCGTCTATGGAGAGAGTTGAGCACTTCCAAAGCATCAAAGTGGACCATTGTACTCTATTTAGTTTTCTTAAAAGTCTAGCTTGAAAATTTAGCTTTCGTAGAACGTTTGGCAACATAAAGATGCCAGTAGACCAATTTATTTTTCAAATTGCTCAAACACATGAAAAGCTTGTCTATGGAGAGAGTTGAGCAATTCCAAACCATCAAAGTGGACCTTTGTACTCTATTTAGTGTTCTTAGAAGCCTAACTTGCTAGTTTAGCTTTCGCGCAACATTTCATAAGGTAAAGATGCAAATAGACCAAGTTATGTTTGAAATTGCACAAAAACTTGAAAAGCTCGTCTATGGAGAGAGTTGAGCAATTCGAAAGCATCAAAGTGGACCGTTGAACTCTATTTACTTTTCTTACAAGTCTAACTTTCTAGTTTAAGTTTCGTAGAAGGTTTGGAAACAAAAAGATGCTAATCGATCAAGTTATGTTTCAAATTGCAAAAAACGCGAAAAGCTTGTCTATGGAGAGAATTGATCAATTCCAAAGCATCAAAGTGGACCGTTGTAAACTATTTAGTTCTCTTAGAAGTCTAACTTGCTACTTTAATTTTCATAGAACATTTGGAAGCAAAAAGATTCCAATCGACGAAGTTATGTTTCAAATAGCATAAAAACATGAAAAACTCTTCTATGGAGAGAGATGAGCAATTCCAAAGCATCAAATTCGATCGTTATATTCTATTTAGTGTTCTTAGAAGTCTAACTTGCTAGTTTAAGTTCCATGGAAGGTTTGCAAACGAAAAGATGCCAATAGATCGAGTTATGTTTCAAATTGCAAAAAACGTGAAAAGCTTGTCTATGGAAAGAGTTGAGTCATTCCAAAGCCCAAAAGTGGACAGTTGTTCCCCATTTAGTGTTCTTAGAAGTCTAACTTGCCAGTTTGAGTTTCGTAGAACGTTTGGAAACAAAAAGATTTCAATAGACCAAGTAATGTTTGAAATTAAACAAAAACGTGAAAAAGCTCGAGTATGGAAAAAGTTTAGCAATTCCAAAGCATCAAAGTGGACTATTATACTCTATTTATTTTCCTTAGAAGTCTAACTTGCTAGTTTAGCTTTCGTACAACATTTCGTAAGTTAAAGATGCGAATAGAACAAGTTCTTTTGAAATGGTACAAAACATGAAAAGCTCGTCTATGGAGAGAGTTGAGCAATTCCATGGCATCAAATTGGACCGTTGTACTCTATTTAGTTTTCTTAGAAATCTAACTTGCTAGTTTAAGTTTCGTGGAACGTTTGGAAACAAAAAGATGCCAATAGACCAAGTAATGTTTGATATAGCACAAAAAGTTGAAAAGCTTGTTTTTGGGTAGAATTGAGCAATTCCAAAGTATGAAAGTGGACCATTGTACTCTATTTAGTGTTCTTAGAAGTCTCACTTGCTAGTTTTTGCTTTCGTGCAATGTTTCGTACGTCAAAGATGTGAATAGACCAAGTTATGTTTGAAATTGCACAAAAATGTGCAAAGCTCGTCTATGGAGATACTTGAGCAATTCGAAAGCATCAAAGTGGACCGTTCTACTCTATTTAATTTTCTTAGAAGTCTAACTCTCAAGTTTAAGTTTTGTAGAACGCTTAGAGAAAAAGGACACCAATAGACCAAGTTATGTTTCAAAGTGCAGAAAAACATCAAAAGCTCGTCAAAGGAGAGAGTTGGGCAATTCCAAAACATCAAAATCGACCACTGTACTCTATTTAGTGTACCTAGAAATCTAACATGCTAATTTAGCTATCATGAAACGTTTCGTAAGGTAAAGATGCAGCTTGACTAAGTTATGTTTGAAATTGCACAAAAATGTGAAAAGCTCGTCTATGGAGAGAGTTGAGCACTTCCAAAGCATCAAAGTTGACCGTTGCACTCTATTTAGCTTTCTTAGAAGTATAACTTGCTAGTTTAAGTTTCGTAGATTGTTTGGAAAAATATATGCCAATAGATCAAGTTATGTTTGAAATTACGTAAAAACGTGAAAAGCTCTTCTTCGGAGACAGTTGAGCAATTCCAAAGCATGAAATTTGATAGTTCTACACTATTTAGTGTTCTTAGAAGTCTAACTTTCTAGTTTAAGTTTCGTAGAACGTTTGGAAACAAAAAGATGCCAATAGACCACGTTATGCTTCAAATTGCTCAAAAACGTGAAAAGCTCTTCTATGGAGAGAATTGAGCAATTTGAAAGCATGAAAGTGGACCATTGCACTCTATTTAGTTTTCTTAGAATTCTTACTTGCTAGTTTAGCTTTCCTGCAACGTTTTGTAAGGTAAAGATGCGAAAAGACCAAGTTACGTTTGAAATTGCACAAAAACGTGAAAAGCTTGTCTATGGAGAGAGTTGAGCAATTTCAAAGCATCAAAGTGGATTGTTGTGCTCTATTTTGTTTTCTTAGAAGTCTAACTTGCTAGTTTAAGTGTCGTAGAATGTTTGGAAATGAAACGATGTCAACAGACCAAGTTATGTTTGATATTGCACAAAAAGGTGAAAAGCTTGTCTGTGGGTAGAATTGAGTAATGCTAAAGCACCAAAGTGGACCTTTGTACTATATTTAGTGTTCTTCGAAATCTAAATTGCTAGTTTAAGTTTCGTAGAACTTTTGGAAACAAAAAGATGTCAATAGACCAAGTTATGATTCAAATTGCACAAAAACATGAAAAGCTCGTCTACGGTGAGAGTTGAGCAATTCCAAAGTATCAAAGTGGACCATTATACTATACTTAGTTTTCCAAGAAGTCTAACTTGCTAGTTTACCTTTCGTGTAACGTTTCGTAAGGTAAAGATGTGAATAGACCAAGTTATGTTTAAAATTGTAAAAAAATGTGAAAAGCTCGACTATGGAGAGACTTGAGCAATTCCAAAGCACCAAAGTTGACGTTGTACTCTATTTAGTTTTCTGAGAAGTCTAACTTGCTAGTTTAGCTTTTGTGCAACGTTTCATAAGCTAAAGATGCGAATAGACCAAATTATGTTTGAAATTGCATAAAAACGTGAAAAGGTCCTCTATGGGGAGACTTGAGCAATTCAAAAGCATCAAAATTGACCGTTGTACTCTATTTAGTTTTCTTAGAAGTCTAACTCTCAAGTTTCAGTTTCGTAGAACGTTTAGAAATAAAAAGACACCAATAGACCAAGTTATGTTTTAAATTGCACAAAAACGTTAAAAGCATGTCTATGGAGAGAGTTGAGCAATTCCAAAATATCAAAATCGAACATTCTACTCTATTTACTGTTCTTAGAAATCTAACATGCCAATTTAGCTATCGTGCAACGTTTCGCAAGGTAAAGATGCAACTTGACCAAGTTATGTTTTAAATTGTTAAAAAATGTGAAAAGCTCGTCTATGAAGAGAGTTAAGCACTTACAAAGCATCAAAGTGGACCGTTGTACTCTATTTAGTTTTCTTAGAAGTCTAACTTGCTAGTTTAAGTTTCGTAGAACATTTTTAATCAAAATAATGCCAGTAGACCAAGTTATTTTTCAAATTGCTCAAAAACGTGAAAAGCTTGTCTATGGAGAGAGTTGAGCAATTCCAAACCATCAAAGTGGACCTTTTTACTTTATTTAGTGTTCTTAGAAGTCTAACTTGCTAGTTCAGCTTTCATGCAACGTTTCGTAAGGTAAAGATGCGAATAGAGCAAGTTATGTTTGAAATTGCACAAAAACTTGAAAAGCTCGTCTATGGAGAGAGTTGAGCAATTCGAAAGCATCAAAGTGAACCGTTGAACTCTATTTAGTTATGTTACAAGTTTAACTTTCTAGTTTAAGTTTTGTAGAGGGTTTGGAAACAAAAAGATGCCAATAGATCAAGTTATGTTTCAAAATGCAGAAAAAGTGAAAAGCTCGTCTAGGGATAGAGTTGAGCAATTCTAAAGCACGAAAGTGGACCGTTGTTCTCCATTTAGTGTTCTTAGAAGTCTAACTTGACATTTTAAGTTTCGTAGAATGTTTGGAAACAAAAAGATGCCAATAGACCAAGTTATGTTTTAAATTTACACAAAAACGTGAAAAGCTCATCTATGGAGAGAATTTAGCAATTCCAAATCATCATAGTGAACCGTTGTACTCTATTTAGTTTTCTTTGAAGTCTAACTTGACAATTTTTCTTTCGTGCAATGTTTCGTAAGGTAAAGATGCGAATAGACCAAGCTATGTCTGAAATTGCTCAAAAACATGATAAGCTTATCTATAAAGAGAGTTGAGCAATTCCAAAGAATCAAATTGGGTCGTTACACTCTATTTAGTGTTCTTAGGAGTGTAACTTTATAGTTTAGCTTTCATGCAATGTTTCGTAAGGTAAAGATACGAATAGACCAAGTTATGCTTGAAATTACACAAAAATGTGAAAAGCTCATCTTGGAGAGAGTTAGCAATTCCAAAGTAGCAAAGTGGACCGTTGTACTCTATTTAGTGTTTTTCAAGTTACACTTGCTAGTTTTGCTTTCGTGCAATGTTTCGTAAGGTAAAGATGCGAATAGACCAAGTTATGTTTGAAATTGTGCAAAAACGTGAAAAGCTCATCCACGGAGAGAGTTGAGAAATTCCAAAGCATCAAAGAGGAGAACTGTACTCTATTTAGTTTTCTTAGAAGTCTAACTTGCTAGATTATGTTTCGTAGAACATTTGGAAACTAAAAGATGCCAATGGACCATGCTATGTTTCAAATTGCTCAAAAACGTGAAAAGCTCGTCCATGGAGAGAGTTGAGCAATTCTAAAGAATCAAAGTGGGCCATTGAACTCTATTTACTATTCTTAGAAGTCTAACTTGCTAGTGTAAGTGTCGTAGAATGTTTGGAAATGGAACGATGTCAACAGACAAAGTTATGTTTGATATTGCACAAAAAGGTGAAAAACTTGTCTATGGGGAGAACTGAGCAATTCTAAAGCGCCAAAGTGGACCTTTGTACTTTTATTTAGTGTTTCTAGAAGTCTAAATTGCTAGTTCAAGTTTCATAGAACGTTTGGAAACAAAAATATGCCAATAGACCAAGTTATGAATCAAATTGCACAAAAACATGAAAAGCTCGTGTATGGAGAGAGTTGAGCAATTCCAAAGCATCAAAGTGGGCCATTATACTATATTTATTGTTCTTAGAAGTCTAACTTGCTAGTGTAAGTAGAATGTTTGGAAATGGAACGGTGTCAACAGATCAAGTTATGTTTGATATTGCACAAAAAGGTGAAAAACTTGTATATGGGGAGAACTGAGCAATTTTAAAGCGCCAAAGTGGACCTTCGTACTTTTATTTAGTGTTTTGTCTAAATTGCTAGTTTATGTTTCATAGAACGTTTGGAAACAAAAAGATGTCAATAAACCAAGTTATGATTCAAATTGCACAAAAACATGAAAAGCTCGAGTATGGAGAGAGTTGAGCAATTCCAAAGCATCAAAGTGGACCATTGTACTATATTTAGTTTTCCTAGATGTCTAACCTCCTAGTTTACCTTTCGTGCAACGTTTCATAGGGTAAAGATGCGAATAGACCAAGTTACGTTTAAAATTGTAAAAAAATGTGAAAAGCTCGACTTTGGAGAGACTTGAGCAATTCCAAATCATCAAAGTTTACCGTCGTACTCTATTTAGTTTACTTAGAAGTCTAACTTGCTAGTTTAGATTTCGTGCAACGTTTCATAGGGTAAAGATACGAATAGACCAAGTTATGTTTGAAATTGCACAAAAACGTGAAAAACTCGTCTATGGAGAGACTTGAGCAATTCTAAACCATCAATGTGGACTGCTATACTCTATTTAGTTTTCTTAGAAGTCTAACTCTCAAGTTTAAGTTTCATAGAATGTTTAGTAATAAAAAGACACCAATAGACCAAGTTATTTTTCAAATTGCTCAAAAACGTGGAAAGCTTGTCTATGGAGAGAGTTGAGCAATTCCAAATTATTAAATTGGACCTTTGTACTCTATTTAGTGTTCTTAGAAGTCTAACTTGATAGTTTAGCTTTCATGCAACATTTCGTAAGGTAAAGATGTGAATAGACCAAGTTACCTTTGAAATTACATAAAAACGTGCAAAGCTCCTCTGTAGAGAGAGTTGAGCAATTCCAAAGCATCAAAGTGGACCATTGAACTCTATTTACTTTTCTTACAAGTCTAACTTGCTAGTTTAAGTTTCGTAGAAGGTTTGGAAACAAAAAGATGCCAATAAATCAAGTTATGTTTCAAATTGCAAAAAATGTGAAAAGCTTGTCTATGGAGAGACTTAAGCAAAAAATGTGAAAAGCTTGTCTATGGACCAAGTTGAGCAACTCGAAAGCATCAAAGTGGATCGTTGAACTCTTTTTACTTTTCTTACAAGTCTAACTTTCTAGTTTAAGTTTCGTAGAAGGTTGGAAACAAAAAGATGCTAATAGATCAAGTTATGTTTCTGTTGGCACAAAAATATGCTGGGCCTAATAAGCCTAGTCCATGTATAAGGCCCAAGGTGCAGCCTATACGGTCCATTATGTTTTATCGCAGCCCATGTGCCCATTATATTGAGAAGAAAATGAAGCCGAGTTGGTGAGTAACTGCCTAGGTACAGTTGTGCTGAGAGTGGTCCATGAAAAGAGGAAGAAGTTGTGGCAGTTACTACAAGGTGGTCTAGGTGGCAGCACATGAGAGAAATGAGGAAAATTATTTTGAGAAGATGACAGTAACTTCTAACTTACAGAACATGGAGTAAATCAAGGATAAATACAGTAGGATCATGGTTTATGAAGGAGGATTTCGTGCAAAGCAGAAGGTATAAAAGATGGTAGATAGATAGAGATGGACACACACACAACCAGTCAAACAGACAAGAAAAACTCAAGCCTAAAGGCACTTTCAAGCTTCCTAGCATCTTAGCATTTCAATTACATTTCCAAATTCGTGTCAATTTCAAGCAAGTATTATGTCATTCATTCCAAATTCTCTTGTATTTATTTCTTGTCAAGTTTCAATGCCAACCGTAGTTGTGTAAATTGTTCTTGGTGTCTATTTATGTTTCTTCATTTCAATCTCAACAAAACGCACTTCAGTGGAGTTGGGAACCTAGAACTATTGAGGTCCCAAGATAGTTTGTTCAATTGTCTAGATAGAAGTCTTATTTACATTTGGTGCATTTTATTCTAATTAGTGTAGGAAACTATAAACCTTGGCACACCTGTAAATCATCATCACCTTGGGCCACTTTTTGGTGACAACAACCTTTTTTGGCACACCCGGTGGGACTGGAGAAGAAGCATCTGAAAATTACCATGGTACCGCTCACTCGCTTGTCAGGAAAAGAACCAATCACTAGGGAGAATCCGCAAGAGGAAAACCCACTGGCTGAGATGGAAGAGGCTGTGAATGATGGTAGCACTGAAGAAAAGCAAGAGCTCATTGAACGACCAGCTGGCTTGTCTGATGAAACCACCATTTTGTTTGACCATTTGTTCAAATCCATCAAAAATCTGGAGGTACGTTCTAACCAAACAATTGAAGATGCCATGAAAAAGGTGGAGCGAAAGGTGGAGCAGAAGTTTGAAGATATGACTACGAGGGGGGGCAATTCCCATCACAAAAATAAGCAAACTACCAGGCTGATGGTGGTTACAGCAAGTACACTCCTCCCCCAATGCGCTCTCCATCTAGTAATGGTCAGAATTTCAGGCCTTTTGCATATGGAAATACTAATCCTATGAACAATCCAACTGCCTATGCAGCCACTGAATCTACTGGACCAGGAGGCAACGTCATTGCAGGGGTAGGTACTGCTCGGAGACTCTCAGACAGTTAGTTCAAGATTTATATGGCGACGGCCATAGACAGGTTGGTCGGCCAGAGTATCACAAAACCTTATCCAGCTGTTGTGGATAAGGAGAATCCTTACCCAAGAGGATTTAGAGTACCTGATTTCACTTTATTCTCTGAAGAAGAAGGGATGTCCACCATGGAGCATATTGGTCATTTTACTGTGCAATGTGACGAATTGGCAAACTATGACAACTTTGACAACCTTCGTCTCAGATTATTTCCAAACTCTTTGACAGGAGCTGCTTTTACTTGGTATCCACATTACCAAGAAATTCCATCAACACATGGTGGGAGATGGAATGGTCATTTCATACTCAGTTCTTAGAGCTGAACCAGAGGTATCTGTGGCTGAGCTATCCATATTGGTGCAAAAGGCAGGAGAAACCACCGATGCTTATATTGCTCGTTTTAAAAGGCTGAGGAATAGATGCCGCATCTATCTACCTGACTCAAAATTTGTCAAAATGGCCCAGCTAGGATTGGACATTAAATTGCACAAAAAGTTTAAAGGTATGAAATTTTATGACTTTTATGAGATGGCAGCAAAGGTAGCAGAGTATGAAGAATTGTTGAAAGAAGAAAGTAGGACAAAGAAATCTTCTATGGGAACTTACTACCAGGAGATGGAGATGGTTGCTGCGGAGGTGACTTCAGAAAAGAAAGTGTGGGTTTGTCCCGCATTATCCAAACCGAAAGCAACCAAGCCAGCAAAGAAACAACCCATGGATAGTAACATCAATTACACTTTTGATGTCACCAAAACGGAGGAGATTTTTGATTTTTATGGCAGGAAAAGTTTGTTACATTTCCAGATGGACACAAAATACCATCTTAGGAGGATATAAAAGGGAAGGAGTATTGCAAATACCATGACCTATGGTCTCATACCACCAACAACTACTGGACTTTGAAGAACATGATTCAGAAGAAAATAAACAAGGGTGTCCTACAATTCCCTGATAAGGAGTCAATGCTGGTAGATGAAGATCCATTCTCTCCGGTGGCAACCACAATGCATGCAATTGATATGGATCTTCGTGACTACCTAGAGCTTGAAAGGAAATTGAAGGAAAAATCACAGGTATAGGAACCAAAAGCTCATAATTCTCAAAATTCTCAGGTCCACAAGGAGAAGAAGGGATGGAAACCGCGCTATGTGCAACCACCAGCTAGCACCATTACCAACAGATGGCAATTGGTGAAACATAAGAAGTTTCCAGAACTCAATTGACGAGAAAGCAGAGGCAGTATGGTGCATATATGAGGAGTTATTACAAGTCTCCAATGGTTCAATATAGAAACTGGACATGGATTCGCAAAGAAAAGAAACAAGAGGACAACCACCAAGTGAAAAAAGATCAACCACCTGTAAAGGAATTCATGGTGGGAGCAATTCAGGTACCATATGAATGTTCTACTACTACTTTAGTTTTGCTAGCTGCTTGGCAGGCTATGAAGCACATAAAGGAAAATCAAATGCGAAAGCTTGACCGGCTAGGGAAGGGTGATCAGCCTTTCAGTTCAGTGACTGTGCAGATAGTGGATGAAGAGACCCCCAAAAGGGTTATCTTGGAGAAACCTGCAATCCAAATGTCACAGCACATCAAGCCACTGTATGTCAGAGCACAGATGAATGGCAAACCGATTAACAGAGTCTTGGTGGACAACGGTTATGCAATCAATACCATTCCACGATCGGTTCTCAAGCTGTTGGGTAAGAAAGAAGATGATTTAATTCCAACTGACGTGACTATGGCAGGTTTTACAGGTGAAGTTACTAAGGCAGCTGGTATACTGCCAGTGGAGCTGACTGTTGGGCAAAAATCTTTCATGACTGCCGTCTTTGTCATTGACAGTCAGGCCAAATACCAAGCTTTATTGGGAAGAGATTGGATTCATTCCAATTGATGCATTCCATCTTTACTACATTAGCTCTTGGTGTGCTGGAGAGGAAATGATGTAGAAATCATTTGGGCAGACAACTAGCCATTCAAGACTACATCAGATCACGTGGAGGCTCGCTATTATCATGCCGAATGTGGACCAATCCAGTTCGAAACCAAGAAAGAAGAGATGCAGGAAATTGCAAGACAATTATTGCAACCAATGGCCATTGTTCCTTATAGGCCGAGGAGGTCAGAACCAATCATTGAAGAAGTCCCATGATGTGGTCGAAGGAAGAAGAGAAGATAGTGGTGGTTGCAATAAATAAGAATGTAGTACAAGCTGCCATTGATAGAATTATAACAGAAGAAATTAGTGAAAAAGAGATTATAGTAGAAGATGATGGCTGTTTAGCCACGAATAATAAAGAGGAGTTGAATTGGAATGATTTGCAAATAGCATCGGCCAAATTAGATGATTTGAAGGCCGAAACCCAAGATCCTTTGGAAGAAGTGAACTTGAGGGGCAAGAAGAGTCCAGAGTTACCTACATAAGTTCTACCTTGGATCCATCTATCAAGGTAAAACTAATAGCTTTACTTCACGAGTTTCGTGATTGTTTTGCTTGGGATTACCAGGAAATGCCAGGATTGAATAGAAAGGTGGTAGAACACAGACTGCCTATCAAGCCCGGATACAAACCATACCAGTAACCATCTAGAAAAATGTCTTCAGAAGTAGAGTTGCGTGTCAAAGAAGAAATACAGAAGTTGGTTAAGGCCGGCTTCATACGGCCAACCAGATATGCTAAATGGTTATCTAATATTGTACCGGTAATTAAGAAAAATGACAAAATTCGTATTTGTGTTGATTTTTGTGATTTAAACACTGCTACACCTAAAGATGTGTATGTTATGCCAATTGCTGATATGCTGATAGATAGTGTGTCTCAACATGAGCTACTATCTATGATGGATGGTTATTCTGGATACAACCAGATATTTATTGCAGAAGAAGATGTTTTAAAAACGGCATTTAGATGTCCAAGAGCATTGGGTACCTATGAATGGGTAATGATGCCCCTTGGCCTAAAAAATGTCGGAGCCACCTATCAACGAGCACTGAATGCTATCTTCCATGACATGATAGGCAGGAAACTGGAGGTTTATATTGATGATATTATTGTCAAGTCAATCAAGGTCAATGACCATGTGGCTGATCTCAAACTTGCATTTGAAAGGATGAGGCAATACCAACTAAAGCTCAATCCTTTGAAATGTGCATTTGGAGTTAAAGCTGGAAACTTCCTAAGGTTTTTGGTCCATCAAAGAGGCATGGAGGTTGACCAAAACAAAGCTAAAGCTATATGCGAAGCTCAACCACCGAAGAACAAACAACAACTCCAAAGTTTCCTTGGTCAGGTAAAATTACCTTACAAGATTTATTTCTAATCTTGCGGGTAAGACCAAGGTATTGCTAGAATTGTTGAAGTTAAAGAAGGAGGAGGCATTCAAATGGGAGTCAAAACACGAAGAGGCCTTGCAAGCCATCAAGACCTACCCAAACAAACCTCCAGTTCTCATGCCACCCACCAGGCACAAACCATTGAAGTTGTATATATCAGCTACTGATGATTCCATTGGGTGCTTACTGACCCAGGATGATTATGTTGGAAGAGAAAGAGCAGTCTACTACCTTAGTAGATTGCTCACAGATGCTGAAGGATGATATTCTGTGGTGGAGAAGCTCTGTCTTGCATTATATTTTGCATGTATCAAGTTGAGGCACTACTTGCTTCAAACTAAGGTGTACGTGATCTCAAAAATGGATTTGATCAAGCACATGCTGGCCAAGCCATTGCTAACAGGAAGGATAGGTCGATGGTCATTGGCCTTGACAGAATTCAACCTTAAATGGATACCACAACAGGCAGTCAAAGGGCAAGCACTTGCTGAATTCCTTGCTGGCCACCCATGTTTGGAAATTCCTGAGACCTTACAAGGCATGATAGATGCGCACACTATACCAAAATTTGAAGATGAAGGTGAATGGGTGCTAAAATTCGATGGGTCTAGCACTGAGATGGCTGTTGGAGCTGGGGTAGTCATTCAATCCCCAAGAGGTACAAAAACCACCTTAGCTTTTAATTTGGATTTTGATTGTACTAACAACCAGGCAGAATATGAAGCGCTCATCATTGGCTTAGAGATTTTGCTTGAACTAAAGGCCAAAAATATTCTGGTGGCTGGAGATTCTCAATTGGTGCAAAAACAACTGGCTGGAGAATACAAATGTGCTAGTTTTACATTGGCACCATACTGCAGTACAGCCTTGCAATTGCTTGATGACTTCCAGGAGGTGGAGTTGAAGTACATTCCACGAGATAAAAATCATGAGGCCAACGGATTGGCCTAACTAGTTTCTGGTTTAATACTTCCAGAAAGTTTGATACAACAAATCATCACGGTGGAAAGATGATCTCATCCATCTATCAGAGAAAGAGGCATGGTAGTTGAATGCCTAGCTCTTGAAGATCAGATGAAAGATTGGAGGAGAGATATCATTAACCATCTGTCATATCCCAATGATCCAGCATCCAGAAAGGTCAAGTGATGGCACAGAGCTATGTAATGATCGAGGGTGAACTCTTAAGAAAAGGAGCTGATGGTTTGTTACTTCGATGCCCTAGTTTTATTGAAAGTATGAAAATAATGCAACAGGTACACGAAGGTATCTGTGGTGCATATCAAGTCGGTCCAAAGATGGGATGGTTAATCAGGAGGCACGACTATTATTGGCCAACCATCTTGAAAGATTGCATTAAATATGCAAAAGGCTGTCAACAATGCCAGAAGTTTCACAATATTCAAAAAGCACCAGCAGCGGATATGCACCCTATCATTAAACCATGGCCATTCAGAGGGTGGGCACTTGATATCATTGGAAAGATCTTTCTTGCTTCATCTAAGGGTCATCATTTTATCCTGGTGGCTACTGACTATTTTACAAAATGGGTAGAGGCAATACCCATGAAAAATGTGTAACATGCTGAGGTGGTAGATTTCATCAAATAACATCTTATTTTCAGTTTTGGCATTTCAGAAACCATCACAACTGACCAGGAGACAATGTTCACTGGAGGGGAGGTCAAAGCATGTCTAGAAGACTATGGAGTCAAATTGCTCACATCTACTCCATACTATGCTCAGGCCAATGGGCAGGCAGAGGCTTCAAATAAGGTGATCATTTCTATCTTACAGAAAACTATTGAGGATAATCCTAGAGCATAGCACAAGATACTACAAGAGACATTATGGGCTTACCGCATATCCATGAGAACAAATACTGCAACCAGTCCCGTTGTTCTCACTTATGGGCATGATGCAGTACTACCTATGGAGCTGGTAGTTCCATCTTTGAGGATCATGAAACAACATGGTCTATCTGCTGGAGAATATTCAAAAGCCATGAACATGGAGCTGGAACAGTTGGATGAAAGCAGGATGGAGGCTCTGAACAGAATGATAATCCAAAAGAAGAATATAGCAAACGCCTACAACAAAAAAGTAAGGAAGAAAGTGTTCCATGAAGGCCAAATGGTGTGGAAGGTGATCCTATCACCAGGAATCAAGGATAGAGAGTTGGGCCAATGGTCTCCAAATTGGGAAGGACCCTTCAAGGTCCACAGAATTCTCAAAGGCAATGCATACTGGTTGACAGACCTAGATGGTCAGTCACATAAGAGATTTATTAATGGCAAATGCTTAAAACCATATTTCCCAAGCATTTGAGAATCCACAACTGTAATGGCATAAAGAATGTAAAAGCAGGCTTTTTAGCGCAGCCATGAGCTGGCTTAAGTGGCCGCATATTCTGAATAAAGAGATTAGATGGCCATAGGCCACACAGAAGAAATTGCAAATAAATAGTTAGCAATTCTAAAAAGAATTGAGCAATTCCGAAGCATCAAAGTGGACCGTTGTACTCTATTTAGTTTTCTTATAAGTCTAACTTGACAATTTTGCTTTCGTGCAACGTTTTGTAAGATAAAGATTTGAATAGACCAAGCAATGTCTGAAATTACTTAAAAACATGATAAGCTCATCTATAAAGAAAGTTGAGCAATTCCGAAGAATCAAATTGGGTTGTTGCACTCTATTTAGTGCTCTTAGGAGTGTAACTTTATAGTTTAGCTTTCATGCACTGTTTCGTAAGGTAAAGATATGAATAGACCAAGTTATGCTTGAAATTACACAAAAATGTGAAAAGCTCATCTACGGAGAGAGTTAAGCAATTCCAAAGAAGCAAAGTGGACCGTTGTACTCTATTTAGTGTTTTTGAAGTTACACCTGCTAGTTTTGCTTTCGTGCAACATTTTGTAAGGTAAAGATGCGAATATACCAACTTATGTTTGAAATTGCATAAAAACGTGTAAAGCTTGTCCATGGATAGAGTTGAGGAATTCCAAAACATCAAAGAGGAGAACTATACTCTATTTAGTTTTCTTAGAAGTCTAGCTTGCTAGTTTATGTTTCGTAGAACGTTTTGAAACTAAAAGATGCCAATGGATCATGTTATGCTTCAAATTGCGCAAAAACGTGAAAGCTAGTCCAAGAAGAGAGTTGAGCAATTCCAAAGAATGAAAGTGGACCATTGAACTCTATTTACTGTTCCTAGAAGTCTAACTTGCTAGTTTAAGTGTCGTAGAATGTTTGGAAATGAAACAATGTCAATAGACCAAGTTATGTTTGATATTGCACAAAAAGGTGAAAAACTTGTCTATGGGGAGAACGGAGCAATTCTAAAGCGCCAAAGTGGACATTTGTACTTTTATTTAGTGTTCTTAGAAATCCAAATTGATAGTTTAAGTTTCATTGAACGTTTGGAAACAAAACGATGCCAATAGACCTAGTTCGGATTCAAATTGCACGAAAACTTGAACAGCTCATCTATGGAGAGAGTTGAGCAATTCCAAAGCATCAAAGTGGACCATTATACTCTATTTAGTTTTCCTAGAAGTCTAACATGCTAGTTTAGCATTTGTTCAACATTTCGTAAGGTAAAGATGCGAATAGACCAAGTTACTTTCAAAATTGTAAAAAAATGTGAAAAGCTCGACTTTGGAGGGACTTGAGCAATGCCAAAGCATCAAAGTTGACCGTCTTACTCTATTTAGTTTACTTAGAAGTCTAACTTGCTAGTTTAGCTTTCGTGCAACGTTTCATAGGGTAAAGATGCGAATAGACCAAGTTATGTTTGAAATTGAACAAAAACGTGAAAAACTTATCTAAGGAGAGACTTGAGCAATTCGAAACCATCAATGTGGACCGTTGTACTCTATTTAGTTTTCTTAGATGTCTAACTCTGAAGTTTAAGTTTCATAGAACGTTTAGAAATAAAAAGACACCAATAGACCAAGTTATGTTTTAAATTGCACAAAAATGTAAAAAGGTCATCAATGGAGAGAGTTGAGCAATTCCAAAACATTAAAATGGACCGTTCTACTCTATTTAGTGTTCTTAGAAGTCTAACATGCTAATTTAGCTATCGTGCAATATCTCGTACGGTAAAGATGTGGCTTGACCAAGTTATGTTTGAAATTGCAAAAAAATATGAAAAGCTCGTGTATGGAGAGAGTTGAGCGATTCCAAACCATCAAAGTGAACCTTTGTACCATATTTAGTGTTCTTAGAAGTCTAACTTGTTAGTTTAACTTTCGTTCAACGTTTCATAAGGTAAAGATGCGAATAGACCAAGTTATGTCTGAAATTGCACAAAAACTTGGAAAGCTCGTCTACGGAGAGAGTTGAGCAATTCGAAAGCATCGAAGTGGACCGTTGAACTCTATTTCCTTATCTTACAAGTCTAACTTTCTAGTTTAAGTTTCGTAGAAGGTTTGGAAACAAAAAGATGCCAATAGATCAAGTTATGTTTCAAATTGCAAAAACGTGAAAAGCTCGTCTATGGAGAGAGTTGAGCAATTCTAAAGCACGAAAGTGGACTGTTGTTCTCCATTTAGTGTTCTTAGAAGTCTAACTTGACATTTTAAGTTTCGTAGAATGTTCAGAAAAAAAAAAGATGTCAATAGACCAAGTTATGTTTTAAATTTGCACAAAAACGTGAAAAGCTCGTCTATGGAGAGAATTGAGCAATTCCAAAGCATCACAGTGGACCGTTGTACTCTATTTAGTTTTCTTAGATGTCTAACTTGACAATTTTGCTTTCGCGCAATGTTTCGTAAGGTAAAGATGCGAATAGACCAAGCCATGTATGAAATTACATAAAAACATGATAAGCTCATCTATAAAGAGAGTTGAGCAATTCCAAAGAATCAAATTGGGTCGTTGCACTCTATTTAGTGTTCTTAGGAGTGTAACTTTATAGTTTGGCTTTCGTGCAATGTTTCGTAAGGTAAAGATGCGAATAGACCAAGTTATGCTTGAAATTACACAAAAACGTGAATAGCTCATCTACGGAGAGAGTTAAGCAATTCTAAAGCAGAAAAGTGGACCATTGTACTCTATCTAGTGTTTTTGAAGTTACACTTGCTAGTTTTGCTTTCGTGCGACATTTCGTAAGGTAAAGATGCGAATAGACCAAGTTATGTTTGAAATTGCGTAAAAACGTGAAAAGCTCGTCCATGGAGAGAGTTGAGGAATTCCAAAACATCAAAGAGGACAACTGTACTCTATTTAGTTTTCTTAAAAGTCTAACTTGCTAGTTTATATTTCGTAGAGCGTTTTGAAACTAAAAGATGCCAATGGATCATGTTATGTTTCAAATTGCTCAAAAACGTGAAAAACTAGTCCAAGGAGAGAGTTGAGCAATTCCAAAGATTGAAAGTGGACCATTGAACTCTATTTACTGTTCTTAGAAGTCTAACTTGCTAGTTTAAGTGTCGTAGAATGTTTGGAAATGAAACGATGTCAATAGACCAAGTTATGTTTGATATTGCACAAAAAGGTGAAAAACTTGTCTATGGGGAGAACAGAGCAATTCTAAAGCGCCAAAGTGGACCTTTGTACTTTTGTTTAGTGTTCTTAGAAATCTAAATTGATAGTTTAAGTTTCATCAAACGTTTGGAAACAAAACGATGCCAATAGACCTAGTTCTAATTCAAATTGCACAAAAACATGAAAGCTCATCTATGGAAAGAGTTGAGCAATTCCAAAGAATCAAAGTGGACCATTATACTCTATTTAGTTTTCCTAGAAGTCTAACATGCTAGTTTAGCTTTTGTTCAACATTTCGTAAGGTAAAGATGCGAATAGACCAAGTTACGTTCAAAATTGTAAAAAAATGTGAAAAGCTCGACTTTGGAGAGACTTGAGCAATTACAAAGCATCAAAGTTGACCGTTGTACTCTATGTAGTTTTCTGAGAAGTCTAACTTGCTAGTTTCGCTTTCGTGCAACGTTTCATAAGGTAAAGATGCGAATAGACCAAGTTATGTTTGAAATTGCACAAAAGCATGGAGAGAGTTGAGCAATTCCAGAGCATCAAAGTGGACAGTTGTCCTCTATTTAGTTTTCTTATAAGTCTAACTTGCTAGTTTAAGTTTCGTAGAACGTTTGGAAACAAAAAGATGCCAATAGACCAAGTTATGTTTGATATTACACAGAATGGGGAAAAATTCATCTATGGAGAGAGTTGAGCAATTCCAAATTATCAAAGTTGACCGTTGTACTTCATTAAGTGTTTTTAGAAGTCTAAGTTGCTAGTTTAAGTTTCGTAGAACGTTTGGAAAAAAAAAGATGCCAATGGACCAAGTTATGTTTGAAATTGCAAAAAAACATAAGAAGCCCGTTTATGGAGATAGTTGAGCACTTACAAAGCATCAAGGTAGACTGTTGTACTCTATTTTCTTTTCTTAGAAATCTAACTTGCTATTATAAGTTTCATAGAACGTTTGTAAACAAAAAGACGCCAATCGACCAAGTTATGTTTCAAATTGCATAAAAACGTGAAAAGCTCTTCTATGGAGAGACTTGAGCAATTCCAAAGCATCAAAGGGAACCATTTTACTCTATTTAGTGTTCTTAGAAGTATAACTTGACAATTTAGCTTTTGTACAACATTTCGTAAGGTAAAGATATGAATAGACCAAGTTATGTCTGAAATTGCTCAAAAAGATGAAAAGGTCATCTATAGAGAGAGTTGAGCATTTCCAAAGAATCAAATTGGACCATTGTACTCTATTTAGTGTTCTTAGAAGTCTAACTTTCTAGTTTAGCTTTTGTGCAAATGTTTCGTAAGATAAAGATGCGAATAGACCAAGTTATGATTGAAATCACACAAAAATGTGAAAAGCTCGTCTATGGAGAGAGTTGAGCAATTCCAAAGCACCATAGTGGACTGTTGTACTCTATTTAGTATTCTTGGAAGTCTCACTTGCAAGTTTAGCTTTCGTGCAATTTTCGTAAGGTAAAGATGCGAATAGACCAAGTTATGTTGAAATGGCACAAAAACATAAATCCTCATCTATGGAGAGAGTTGAACAATTCCAAAGCACCAAAGTGGACCGTTGTACTCTATTTATTGCTCTTAGATGTCTAACTTGCTAGTTTCTTTTGTGCAACGTTTCGTAAGGTAAATATGCGAATGGACCAAGATATGTTTGAAATTGTAAAAAACCATGAAATGCTTTTCTATGGAGAGAGTTGAGCAATTCCAAAGCATCAAAGTGAAACTGTAACACCTACCACCGGATTTCCATACTTTGCTAACTAAATCATAATTTACAAATGTACAAGTACATTACAAATACCCTACAAATATCCTATTGGCTCCATGTGGACTGATAGGAATAGTATGCTAAAGGCCATTATTTTATGTAATATTCAAACTCGATTTATTTATTTGAATAAAATATATTTAGCATTTGAAATGAGAAAAGACATATTGGCATCGGTATCTTTTATTCTGTATGATATATGAATTGGTGTGTAGAGTCTAAGCTTGCACACAGAAGATCAATTCATAAGTTTCTATCGAATATAAGTAAGCGATCACAGCTAAGACGGAATTGGACAAACCGTCGGCTTGGCTGTGGTATAGTATTTCAGTATACCTATCTTGGTTACGGAGAGCGGCAAAGCTTGAACTTACTATACCAGTACACTTGGAGTGTATTGATCAGGACTACATGTGAGTCAATTTTCCCAGTCTGACTATATGAAAAATTGTACACTCACACAGACGTTATAGAAATGTTCATATTCTTAATTTATTAAAGATTATTAGTACATGTGCATTTAATGTATGGGACTTTGATTTACTAAAGGGTGAGGTCTTTTTGTACAGGCCAACAAACACCAAGTGAGTTGGGTCACCGCATTAATTGTACGATGGAAAATAATCTGTTAATAAAATTCACGTCCAATTATGGATTGATGATACCCTCTTGAGAATGCTTATAGGATTTGAGATTGTGTCAAAACCCTGCAGGTGGATTTTAATTAATCCGACACATTCAAATAAGTTAAGCGGTGAGATCAAGGAAATATTTAAAGATGTCAACTAAATATTATATGTCAGTGGCATATTTAATTGATGGGTATCTATAACTTAACGTGAGGAATTTATGAACAAGTATAACGAAAGGCTCAGATTTAATTTGAGATATAATGGGGAGTGCAATTATAATATTTTAGTGGAATATATTATAATTTATGAATTATAATTATGTTCATGGGTTTGGGCTGATAATTAAATTCATAGGAAGCCCATGTTTTATTTTTCCTAGTTGGTCCACACTGTAGCCCAGAAGCCCAATACTAGAAGATACAGGAAAACCAAAACGGACCGGAATTAGGAGAGGGAGAGGCTTAGGGGTTGGCCCACCTAGGGAGAAAACCCTAGGTGTGGCCAAACCCTATAAATACACACATAGTGTGTGTTTTGTTAACACAAGTTTTGAGACACCAGTTGGCCTCTCTACTCTCTAATCGTTTCCACTAGTTTTGGTTTGTGTTCTTCAGGTTCTTGGAGAAAGAGACCACCGTCTCAATCCAAGTTTGGGAATTGGTGCATACGGTGGAAGATCCGCAGGTTTGAGCTTAGTATCAAACTCGCTGACTGCATCATTCGTTCCTGATTATTAGAGATCAAATCAGAGAGCTCTCAAGGTATATAATCTTCTATCGTTTATTTCTATTAGGTCCTTATACGCTTCCGCTGCGTTGCACGTTTCCAACATGGACAACTCGACAAGCGGTGCTCCTTGACTCCTAGAAGGGTGGAATACTCTCAATTGTTAACCATCTGAAAATATATTTTAAAACATAGAAACCTGAGCTCGCTAGCCCATTGAGAGATACAATTTAAAAACAGATATGAAATTTGAGATAAATAAGTATAGCATCTGAAATATGTTATAGTGTTGTCATTTTGATTTTCAAACATAGAAACCATGCTTAGGCAACACGTAGTGAAAACCTATAAAACTACAGACTCCAATGAAACCATGATATCAAATATATCACATTCACAATATAAATAATTGTTTGAAATCTCAAGTATTTCAACATACACTATATATCAAATACCATCTCTCGACCATGGACAACTCATATCAATCTCATGCATCTGGGTTGACAGATCAGAAACCAGAGCAAGTATAATTTCATAAATCTCGTCATACGCGCATAGACAACATAAACACTCACTGCACGCCCCAAAGGCTATGTGTACAATAAATGCGGTCCCAACGACCTCTGTAATCCATACTCTCTCCGTCATAAAATGCCATACTGGAATATAAATGTCACATAGGCCAAAACATTTCATATTAAATCACTCCGTAAAATGCTCAAATACTAAGTATCACTCACATTAAGTCGAACCTCGCTTAGCTCCACTAGATTCCTTCCCGACGTATACACAATTCGTGGCCCTCACCTGGGTTAAACCTTCTATAGTAGATATGGGTTAATTTCTTGAGAAGAATCTTTGCCAGAACTCTTCAATTCAACTCTCTCGTACCCACCGAAATAAGGAGAAGAAAGTCATATTCTTTTCTTTATTTTTTCCCATTTTGTTTTACTTCTTGCTATAAATACAAAGAGGAGAGGCGGTGGTCTTTGCTTTATCCATTTGACCTTTTTGTTTTTCCTTTCCTCACGTAAATCCCATACCACTTCAATTACCCATTAGCCACCACTAAAATTGTTGTCCCTAATAAGCCCTTTCATTTGTTTCCTCTAATTAATCCATACTAGATGCTAATTAAAACAATTTAAAAGATCGGGATGTTACAAGAACGTTTATTCTATTTAGTGTTCTTCGAAATCTAACATGCTAGTTTAGTTTTGTAGATCGATTGCAAATAAAAAGATGTCAGTAGACCAAGTTATGTTTCAAATTGCACAAAAACATGAAAAGCTCGTCTACAGAGAGAGTTGAGTAATTCCAAAACATCAAAGTGGAACGTTGTACTGTATTAAGTGTTCTTGGAAGTCTAACTTGCTAGCTTACCTTTCGTGCAACGTTTCGTAAGGTAAAGATGCGAATAGACCAAGTTATATTTGAAATTACGTAAAAACGTGAAAAGCTAGTCTATGGAGAGGGTTGAGAAGTTCCAAAGCATCAAAGTGGACCGTCGTACTCTATTTAGTTTTCATAGAAGTCTAACTTGCTAGTTTAAGTTTACTAGAACGTTTGGAAACAAAAAGATACCAATAAATCAAGTTATGTTTCAAATTGCAAAAAACATGAAAAGCTCGTCTATGGAGAGAGGTGAGAAATTCCAAAGCACCGTAGTGGACCATTGTTCTCCATTTAGTGTCTTACAAGTCTGGCTTGCCAGTTTAAGTTTCGTAGAACGTTTAGAAACAAAAAGATGTCAAAAGACCAAGTTTTGTTTCAAATTGCACAAAAACGTGAAAAGCTTGTTTTTGGACCATTGTACTCTCTTTAGTGTTCTTAGAATTTTAACTTGCTAGTTTAGCTTTCGTGCAACGTTTTGTAAGGTAAAGATGCGAATAGACCAAGTTATGTTTGAAATTGCACAAAAACGTGCAAAACTCATCTATGGAGAGAGTTCAGCAATTCCAAATCATCAAAGTGGACCATTGAACTCTATTATTATTCTTAGAAGTCTAACTCGCTAGTTTAAGTTTCGTAGAAGGTTTGAAAACAAAAAGATGTCAATAGATGGAGTTATGTTTCAAATTGCAAAAAATGTGAAAAGCTAGTCTATGGAGAGAGTTGAGCAATTTCAAAGCACCATAGTGGACCATTGTTCTCCATTTAGTGTTCTTACAAGTCTAGCTTGCCAGTTTAAGTTTTGTAGAATGTTTGGAAACAAAAAGATGCCAATAGACCAAGTAATTTTTGAAATTGCTTAAAAATGTGAAAAAGTCATCTATGGAGAGAGTTGAGCAGTTCAAAAGCATCAAAGTGAACTGTTATACTCTATTTAGTGTTTTTAGAAGTGAAAATTTCTAGTTTAACTTTCATGCAACGTTTGGTAAGGTAAAGATGCGAATAAACCAAGTTATGTTTGAAATTGCACAAAAACATGAAAAGCTCTTCTTTGAAGAGAGTTGAACAATTCTAAAGTATCAAACTGGACCGTTGTACTCAATTTAGTTTTCTTATAAGTATAATGTGCTAGATTAAGTTTCGTAGAATGTTTGGAAACAAAAAGATGCCAATACAACAAGTTAAGTGTCAAATTGCTAAAAAACGTGAAAAGTTCGTATATGGAGAGAGTTGAACAATTTCAAAGCGTCAAATTGGACCGTTGTACTCTATTTACTATTCTTAGAAGTCTAACTTCCTAGTTTGCCAATAGGCAAAGTTACGTTTCAAATTGCATGAAAATGTGAAAAGCTCATCTACGGAGAGAGTTGAGGAATTTCTAAAGCATCAAAGTCGACCTTTGTACTCTATTTAGTATTCTTAGAAGTATAACTTGCTAGTTTAGCTTTCGTGCAACATTTCGTAAGGTAAAGATGTGAACATATTAAGTTATGTTTGAAATTGTAGAAAAAGATGAAAAGCCATTCTATGGAGAGAGTTGGGCAATTTCAAAGCGTCAAAGTGGATTGTTGTACTCTATTTAGTGTTCTTAGAAGTCTAACTTGCTAGTTTAGCTTTCGTATAACATTTCATAAGGTAAAGATGCAAATAGACCAAGTTATGTTTGAAATTACCTAAAAACGTGAAAAGCTCATCTATGGAGAGAGTTCAGCAATTCCAAAGTATCAAAGTGGATCATTGTACTCTATTTGGTTTTCTTAGAAGTCTAACTTGCTAGTTTTAGTTTCGCAGAACGTTTGGAAATAAGAAGATGCCAATAGACCAAGTTAGGGTGGGTGCAGGGGTGGATTATGGATTGTGGATCACGGATTATGGATTATGGTGTAAGGATTATTGATTACTGAAGACTGGGGTTTGCGGTGACAGTGTTGTATAGCCTTATCGGCTACCATATTACTTGATTAGATTATTGATAGTTGTGTATTTATTGTACTGTATATTCTGCATCATATTCTTAGATTTCTTTATGTTGGATATCAGTGTTCCTTTTCTACGCCCTCCTGAGCTTTTTGGCTCACCCCTCCTCTTATTTCCCTTTCAAGTGAGTTGGATATAGATGACCACGACCAGCAGCGGGACACATGAGCTGGTGTGTAGCCTCGAGTTGACTCTTTAACGGGCGTGGAAACTTTTGGTTTAGTACTTAGCATATGTTACTTATATTACTCAGTTTGGCGTCGGGTAGATATGTTTACTATTCCGCAGTTGTATATGTTACTCGGGTTGGTTTTGGTGGTTGGATATATAGTATTTTGGATTCAATACTACTTCCATGTCACACTTTAAGAGTTATTATTATATAAGTTTATTGGGTTTTATTATTGGTTTTAGATTAGGTTCGGGGGACACCGGTCACATCCCTATGGGTATAGGTACACTTCGGTATACCTTAGGAGCGAAGGGTGTGACAAGTTATGTTTGAAATTGCAGAAAAACATGAAAAGCTCGTCTATAGAGAGAGTTGAGTAATTCCAAAGCATCAAAGTAGACCGTTGTACTTTATTTAGTGTTCTTAGAAATCCAACTTGCTAGTTTAGCTTTCGTGCAACATTTCAAAAGGTAAAGATGCGAATAGACCAAGTTATGTTTGAAATTGCACAAAAACGTGAAAATCTCGTTTATGGAGAGATTTGAGCAATTCCAAAGCATCAAAATGGACCGTTGTAGTCTATTTAGTTTTCTAATAAGTCTAACTTGCTAGTTTTAAGTTTTGTAAAACGTTTGCAAACAAAAAGATGCCAATAGACCAAGCTATGTTTCAAATTGCACAAAAACGTGAAAAGCTCGTCTATGGAGAGAGTTGACCAATTCCAAAACATGAAGATGGACCGTTGTACTATATTTAGTGTTCTTAGAAGTCTAACTTACAAATTTAGCTTTTGAGCAACGTTTCATAAGGTAAGGATGTGAATAGACTAAGTTATGTTTAAAATTGCACAAAAACGTGAAAACTTCGTTTGTCTATAGAGAGAGTTGAGCACTTCCAAAGCATTAAAGTGGATCGTCCTACTCTATTTAGTTTTCTTAGAAGTCTAACTTGTTAGTCTAACTTTCAAAAAATGTTTGGAAACAAAAAGATGCCGATAGACCAAATTATGTTTCAAAGTGCATAAAAATGTGAAAAGCTCGTCTATATAGAGATAGAAAAAGTTATGTTTCAAATTGCACAAAAATGTGAAAAGCTCATCTACGGAGAGAGTTGAGCAATTTCCAAAGCATCAAAGTGGACCTTGGCACTCTATTGAGTGTTTTTAGAAGTATAACTTGCTAGTATAGCTTTCGTGCAACATTTCATAAGTTAAAGATATGAGTAGACCAAGTTATGTTTCAAATTGTACATAAATTGAAAAGCTATTCTATGGAGAGAGTTGAGCAATTTCAAAGCGTCAAAGTGGACCATTTTACTCTATTTAGTGTTCTTAGAAGTCTAACTTGCTAGTTTAGCTTTGGTACAATGTTTCGTAAGGTAAGTATGCAAATAGACCAAGATATATTTTAACTTGCATAAAAACGTGAAAAGCTCGTCAATGGACAGAGTTCAGCAATTCCAAAGAATCAAAGTGGACCGTTGAACTCCATTTAGTTTTCTTAGAAGTCTAACTTGCTAGTTTAAGTTTCATAGAACGTTTGGAAACAAGAAGATGCCAATAGACCAAGTTATGTTTGAAATTGTACAAAAATATGGAAAGGTCGTCTGTAGAGAGAGTTGAGCAATTCCAAAGCATCAATATAGACCGTTATACTCTATTTAGTACTTAGTATATGTTACTTATATTACTCAGTTTGGCATCGGGTAGATATGTTTTACTATTCCACAGTTGTATATGTTACACGGGTTGGTTTTGGTGGTTGTATATATAGTACTTTGGATTCAATACTACTTCCATGTCACACTGTAAGAGTTATTATTATATATGTTTATTGGGTTTTATTATTGGTTTGAGATTAGGTTCGGGGGACGGGGTGTCCCCTACCGGTCACATCCGTATGGGTATAGGTACACTTCGGTATACCTTAGGAGAAAAGGGCGTGGCAAGTTATGTTTGAAATTGTACAAAAACATGAAAATCTTGTCTATAGAGAGACCATTGTACTCAATTTAGTTTTATTAGAAGTGTAACTTGCTAGTTTAAGTTTCGTAGAACATTTTGAAACGAAAAGATGCCAATAGACAAAGTTATATTTGAAATTGTACAAAAACGTGAAAAGCTCATCTATAGAGAGAGTTGAGCAATTTCAAAACATCAAAGTAGACCGTTGTACTCTATTTAGTGTTCTTGGAAGCAACGTTTTATAAGGTAAAGATGCGAATAGACCAAGTTGTCATGCCCCTCTCCCTTAAGGTATACCGAAGTGTACCTATACCTACAAGATCGTGACTGGCAGTGACCCCATCCCCCCGAACCAACCCTTAACCTAATACATAAATCGAATAAAATATGTAAAATGAAAATAACACCCGCAACACGATGTGGAAACCGTCTCTCCAAATTTCTGTATATACACCCACTGAAACCATCGGAGTATCTATACAACAGCGGAAATAAGAAGACATATCTACCCAAGATCATACTGAGTAAAATAGTAACATATACAAAGTACAATAGCCAAAGTCCCCGCGCCCCGCTATATAGACAGCTCGAGGCTACACAGCAACTCATGCGTCCTGCCGCTGACCGTCATCACCTATATCCAACTCATCTGAAAGAGAAATAGGAAGAGGGGTGAGCCAAGAAGCTCAATAGGGCATAGAAAGGGAACACCGATATCCAGAATAAAGAAATCAAGGAATATAATGCAGAATATAAAGTGCAATAAATATATGACCATCAATAATCCAACCAAGTAACATGGTAGCCGATAAGGCTATACAACACCGTAACCACAAACACTGGTCTCCAGTAATCCATAATCCGTACACCATAATCCATAATCCACCCTTGCACCTACCCTAATCCCCGTAGGGTGTCTCCCAGTCCAGGTCCACACCAAAACTGGATGAGGATCGGATATCCCGATAGTATAGCCTACACCAGAAAGTGTCCCCTGTGATGCACCTCACCTCAGTCGGTCTATAGGTACATACCCGGTCTATATATATATATTATCCATCATATATCCATATCCAATAGATTGGGCTCCTATGTAGGCCCCACAGTCTACATCAACCACCTCCAATCACCCCACTCCTAAAACATACCAACAATGATAATCAACAGAGAGTAGATATAAAACATACAAACAAGTCATATTTCCACCCCCGGAAACTGACAAAACCACAATATAATAAAAGTCCGTGAAACCGGAACTATCGAATCCCACGCGAGAGACATGGAAACCCCTACCTGGAAATCATAATGCGAACACCAAGTACGCGTGCCTGACAAATCCCTGACTCCAAAAGTCAATCCTCTCCGAATCTCAACCGGGATCACAGTCTACATTGAAAAACACAACATACAAAAATACAGTTAAAAGATGTCTGGTCAACTATGGTCAATGGTCAAAGTCAATGGTCAAAGGTGTCAAATCGAGTCAAACCAATAAAATCGGGTCAAATAGTGCCAAATCGGGACAGACCGGTCAACACACCAGTCAACCGAGTCAACTCGCCCAGACTCAGTTAACTCGGCTGAACTCAACTCAATAGTGTCACGGATGATCTGGCCACCAAAATCGACCAAGCCACACATCAAATTGAGGAGCTCGAAGACCGAAAATTCAAACACCGATTACTCTTCAACGGCGGCTCCGTTTGACATGATTCAACTTAGGTGACACTCGTCTTTTCCCTGCGCTTCTTTTGATACCACCCGTGGCTACTATCGTCGCCAAAAAAAAAAGATCGTCAATGAACCCGTGATATAGAGAGAGAAATAAGAGAAAGAGAGTCTCGTGTGAGATGAGGGTATATTTGCAATTTTTTTTTTTGCTTTTTCTACTTTTTACATAATCTTTCACTTTCAAAAACACCCCTCTTTCAAAAACACCCCTTAATGAAACGTTCAATTAACTTTAAAGATTCATAATAAATCCAATTTAAATCCGATTTGAGTGATTCTTGCGATAAAATTTTTCTTTTTAAATCCCCCATTTATAAAAAATATTTTCATATTTTTGTCTTGATTTAATTTTTATTCTCCCTAAATCCCGATTCACGATCACCAAGGTTCAATCCACCTCGATCAACTCATCAAAGTACTATGAATAGTGTATAATCGGGTTAGGATATTACATCCTCTCCCTTAAGAAAATTTCAACCCCGAAATTAAAATCATACCTAGGTACTGAATGAACTTACATATCTAGCTCACATATCAGACTCCAACTCCTAGGTCGCTTCTTCGGCTCCATAATGTTGCCATATCACCTTGACTAAGGGTATGGTCTTCGATCGTAGTCATCTCTCCTGTCTATCCGTAATCCTGATGGGATGTGTCTCAAAAGTAGCATCCTCACCAATCTCCAAGGTAGACCAATCTAATATGTGAGAAGGGTCCCTATGGTATCTCCGTAACATAGACATATGAAATACACAATGTACCCCTGACAACTGTGGGGGTAATGCTAATCGATAAGCTACCGTCCCCACCCTCTCCAAAATCTCAAATGGTCCTATAAACCTCGGAGCTAATTTCCCAGCTCTCCCAAATCTCTGTACCCCTCACCTCGGACTACCTGAAACTCTAGAGGTCTACGTCTCATATCCGCATAACTCTTCTGACATGACTGAGCTGTTAGAAGCCGTCGTCGTATCACTGTCATCACCTCAGTAGTCTGCTGCACCATCCCTGCACCTAATAACGGTCTTTCTCCAACCTCTGACCAGCACAATGTGGATCTACAAGGCCTCCCGTATAATGCCTTATACGGTGCCATCTGAATACTACTCTGGTAACTATTATTGTACATAAACTCCACTAAAGGAATATGAGTCTCCCAATCTCCTCGGAAGTCTTTCACACAAGCCCGAAGCATATCCTCCAGAATCTGAACAGTACACTCACTCTGCCCATCAGTCTGAGGATGAAAAGTTGTACCGAAGTTAAGATTTGTCCCTATAATATCCTGAGAACTACCCCAAAACCGTGAAGTAAACCTGGGAACCCGGTCAGATACAATACTCAATGGTACGCCATGCAATCTAACTGTCTCCCGTACATATACTCTAGTCAATGACTCAATCGAATCTGTCTGACCAATAGGCATAAAATGAGCTGTCTTCATCAATCGATCAACAACAACCCAAACTGCATCATGTCTCCATTGAGTCAAAGGCAAACCCATCACAAAATCCATGGTAAGATGCTCCTACTTCCACTTACGTAATGGAAGCGGCTGTAATAATCCTGCGGGAGCTGATGTTCTACCTTTACCTGCTAACAAGTAAGACATCGGGTCACCGTCTGTGCAACATCTCTCTTCATGCCACTCCACCAATATTGTCTCCGTAAATCTCAATACATCTTGGTAGCACCAGGATTCATCACAAACTGTGAATAATATGGCTCCCGAAGTATCTCATCTAGTAACTCCGTATCCGTTGGAACCACTAATCTACCCCAAAATCTGACTCCACCATCAATGCCTCTGACCCATCCCTCCATGTCCTCAATGTCCTCAATGTCATCAAATAGTGCATCCCCCAGCTGTGCATCCAACACCCACTGTACAAGTGTCGGATGAGCAATCAAACTCTGTAGACACAATAAGTCTTCGCGCTCCTCCATGTCTAGTCGGTACTACCTAAACCTATCCACTAACTCAAACTCACGGATAGCTAACCGCGCTGTGACCAATCTTCTACTTAAGGCGTCAACCACCACATTGGCCTTGCCTGGATGATAATGTAAAGTAAAATCAAAATCCTCAAGGTACTACATCCATCTACACTGTCTCTAGTTCAGATCTCTTTGAGTAAACAAATACCATAGACTCCTGTTATCTGAGAATACCTCGAATTTCTCTCTATAAAGGTAATATCTCCATTGTTTAAGTGTGAACACTATAGTAGCTAACTTCAAATCACGCACTCGATAATTCCTCTCGTGCGGCTTCAGTAATCGTGAAGCATACTCTACCACTCTTTCCTGCTGCATCAGCACATAACCCAATCCAACTCCAGAGGCATCACAATACACCTGATAATCGACGCTTCTATCTGGTATCACCGACACTGGAGGTGATGTGAGTCGAGTCTTCAACTCCTGAAAAGTCCACTCACACTCGTCTATCCATACAAACGAAACGTCCTTCCGAGTCAACTGTGTCATCGACGCTGCAATTCGCGAGAACCTCTCAATAAAACGTCGATAGTAACCTGTTAATCCTAGGAAACTGTAATCTCTCCTACATTCTTTAGTGTCCTCCATTCTATCATTGCCTCCACCTTAGCTAAATCCACCGCTATACCCTCATAGGATATCACATGCACTAAAAATTTCACCTGAGTCACCCAAAACTCACACTGACTCAGCTTGGCATATAGTCTATGCTCTCTGAGCATTCACAGCGTAATCTCCAAATGTCTTACGTGCTCCTCCTCAGTGGCTGAATAAACCAATATGTCATCAATGAACACAATCACAAACTGATCCAGATATAGCCTGAACACTCTGTGCATCAAATCCATAAACGTTGCAGGTGCATTGGTTAGCCTAAATGGCATAACCAAATACTCATAATAACCAAATCGTGTGTGAAAAGCTGTCTTCGAAATATCCTCTTCCCGAATCCTCAACTGGTGATATCCCGATCTAGGATCAATCTTGGAGTAATAATGGCTACCCCTCAATTGATCAAACAGATCATTAATCCTCGACAACGGATATTTATTCTTCACTATCACCCTTTTCGGCTGCCCATAATCTACACACATCTGCATCATACCATCTTTCTTTTTCACAAACAGAATAGGTGCTCCCCAAGGTGAAGTGGTCGGTCTGATAAAACCCAACTTCTGTAAAGCTATCAACTGGGTATCTAACTCCTTCAGCTCTGCTGGTGCCATCTTGTACAGTGGTATAGAAATAGGATCTATACCTAGATACAGCTCAATCACAACGTCAATCTCCCCCTTAGGTGGTAATCCAGGTAAATCATTAGGAAAGACATCCATCTAGTGCTCCACAACATGTATAGATACAGAACACTCCTCCTTAGACTCTGAGGTAATCAAACTCGCTACAAGACAATTGGTGTACTGAGGATTATCTAGAAAATATGGACACAAAAGAAGTCTCGTCCTATGAAATCTAACTCTTCCTACAGGTGTGGTCAGTGTAATCCTCCTCTCAACACACTCTATAATCGACTCATACCTAATCAACCAATCCAATATGATAATAACATCAAAATCAGTAAATGACATCACAAACAAATCCGCTATAAACTCATGGTCTGTAAAACTAAATACACAGTCCCTATAGATACCACTAATCACAGTACTTGGTCCTAGGGGCCAATCAACTATAAATCTCCTCGCCGTACCTGTAATCTCTAAACCCAATGCCTCAGCAAATGAAGTAGAAATAAATGAATGCGTAGCACTAGTGTCAAACAAAACACGTGCCCAAGAACTAAATAAGAGAAACCTACCTCCCAAATGGTCTCGCTCTGCTGGTACTGCATCAGGGCCGAGTGCATACACCCCACCTCTCTGAACCTGCTATTGCTATTGAGCTAGTGGCCTACCCCATCCTGCAGGACCTCTCTGTGCTAGAATCGATGCTAGTGTTGGAACTGGAGCTAGAGCTCTCTGACCTCGAGGTGCTGGAGGTGTAGGTCCTCCACCCTGTGAGCAATCTCTCCTTGTATGTCCTGGCAAACCACACCGAAAACATAACGGGTTGTTTGCCATGGGACAATCCCAACGTATATGGCCCACATGTCCATATGCATAAAAGTGTTGGGGTTGTCGGTCCTGTCTTAGAGCCTGCCCCTGCTAACCCTGTCTAAGACCCTGCTGTCCCTGCCTAGGTCCTCGATAACTCAATCTTCGACTTTGAGAACTCTGCCCCCGACTCTACTGCTGCCCACAGGTATCAATCCTCTGTCTATGTTGACTACTCTCACCAGTAGCAGATGTAGAACTCTCATGCTTCCTCTTGTGAATCTCCTAATAATCCTTAATCTCCACAAAAGTCCTCTCAACTCCAAGTGCCTTATCAATACACTCGCGATAGGTGATGATAGTCTGGGTTGCCAAATGAGATGAAATCTTTGGTGACAACCCTCTCTGAAATCTTAGTATCTTATTTCCTTCTGTGGAAATATACCCCTCCCCATATCTCCCTAAGTTCTCAAAACGAGCCTGATACTGAGTCACTGTCATATCCGGGGACTGAATCAACTCAAGGAACTCCTTAGCTTTAGCTACACACACTGTTTGTGGTACGTACTATGACAAAAAAGCTGTCTCAAACTCTACGCACGACATACCTTCCTTGGCCTGACTAACTGTCATCACCTCCCACCATGTAAAAGCGGATCCCTCTAAGAACTCTATAGCTAATAAAGCCCTCATCTCCTTAGGAATCCACAAGGAAGTCATCTTCCTGCGTAGCTGATGAAGCCACTCCTTAGCTACCACCGGAAGTCATCTTCCACAACTAGGCTAACTCCTTGATCGAAGTATCAATTGCCAATAGAGCTATATGTGCCGCCACAATTTGTCCTGCACCTTCCTATAATCCATCCAAAATTAGAACCTATGCTGGAACCTCAGTAGAAGCCTGTAGTGTAGCTGGGGTTGGAGTGGCAATTTGTGTTACAAGTCTTGTAATAGTCTGCCCAAGTGCTCGCACCAACCTAGTAACATCCTGGACCTCTTGTCATAGAGTAGTCACTACCGCCTCTACCCCTTATGGTGGTGGCTGTACAGGTGGTACCTTCCGATCCTCCCTAATATCACCTACTGGATCTACGTAAGCTCCTTGTCTGCCCCTGCCATGTCTCTTACCCCTAACTCTTCGTCCACGCCCATGTACTAATGGAACTACCTCTGGTATAACAGTCTCATCTACTCCCTGAGGCTCATCCTCCTCGAGTCGTCCCCTATCCTGTCCTTATCCTTACACCCAAGTACTACGAGTGTCAACCATATCTGGAAAATATATAACATACTTATACGTAAATCTAAAGCCCAAAAATCAGAAGATAACAAACTCACCAGGTCAGCCGGGAAACGCATGATGTGTGGCCAACGAGATAACCCAAGTAGCTTATTCACTGTAAGCATCTAAACCTACAGCTCCAATACCAAATTGTCACGCCTCTCTCTCCTAAGGTATACCAAAGTGTACCTATACCCACAAGAACGTGACTGACAGAGGACCCCATCCCTCGAATCAGCCCTTAACCTAATACATAAATCGAATAAAATGTATCAAATGGTAATAACTCCTGAAACACGATGTGAGCCAAGAAGCTCAGTAAGGCATAGAAAGGGAACACCGATATCCAGAATAAAGAAATTAAGGAATATGACGTAGAATATGAAGTGCAATAAATAGATAACCATTAGTAATCCAACCAAGTAACATGGTAGCCGATAAGGCTATACAACACCGTAACCACAAACACCAGTCTCCAGTAATCCATAATCTGTACACCATAATCCATAATCCATAATCCACCCCTGGACCCACCCTAATCCTCATATGGTCTCTAGGTCCATACCAAAACTAGATGAGGAACGGATATCCTACACCAGAGAGCATCCCCTGCGATGCACCTCACCTCAGTCGGTCTACAGGTACATACCCGGTCTATATATATATATATATATATATATATATATATTATCCATCATAAATTCATATCTAATAGATTGGGCTCCTATATAGGCCCCACAGTCTACATCAACCACCTCCAATCACCTTACTCCTAAAACATACCAACAATGATAATCAACTAAGAATAGGTATAAAACATACAAACATGTCGTATTTCCATTGCCGAAAACTGACAGAACCACAATATAATAAAAGTCCGTGAAACCAGAACTATCGAATCACATGCGAGAGACATGGAAACCTCTACCTGGAAATCAGAATGCGAATACCAAGTACGCATCCCCAACAAACCCCTGACTCCGAAAGTAAACCCGCTCCGAATCTCAACGGGGATCACCGTCTATATCAAAAAACACGACATACGAAAATACCATTAGTGTCACCAAACCAGGTCAGACCGGTTCAAACAACTCCAAACCAGGTCGGACCGATCAACAAACCAATCAATCGAGTCATTTTGTCCAGACTCGATCAACTAGGCCGAACTCAACTCAATAGTGTCACCAACCACACACGAAATTTAAGAGCTCTAAGAGACAAACTCATAGGTACTTGAATCAAGCCAAACCATCGCCGGAATCAGTCGAATTAGCTTTCGTGCAACATTTCGTTAGGTAAAGATGCTAATAAACTAAGTTATGTTTCAAATTGTACAAAAACATGAAAAGCTATTATATGGAGAGACTTGAGCAATTCTAAAGTGTCAAAGTGGACTAACGTACTTTATTTAGTGTTCTTAGAAGTTTAACTTGCTAATTTAGCTTTCGTTCAACCTTTTGCAAGGTCAAGATGCGAATAGACCAAGTTATGTTTGAAATTGCATAAAACCGTGAAAAGCTCATCTATGGAGAGAGTTCAGCAATTCCAAAGCATCGAAGTGGACCGTTGTACTCTATTTAGTTTTCTTAGAAGTCTGACTTGCTAGTTTAAGTTCCCTAGAACGTTTGGAAACAAAAAGATACCAATAGACCAATTATGTTTGAAATTGCACAAAAACATGAAAAGCTCATCTATAAAGAGAGTTGAGCAATTCCAAAGCATCAAAATAGACCGTTGTACTCTATTTAGTTTTCTTAGAAGTGTAACTTGCTAGTTTAGATTTCCTGCAACGTTTCATATGGTAAAGTGATGTGCCAAATATATACATACATTTGCACATCCTTTACACATAAGTTCATCCCATTTTGAGTTGATTAAGAGTTGATATTGCCTAAGAAAATTATATTTGCATATTGTAGGTATCAAGGCAAGAAAGGAAGGAAAAGAGTGCAAAATGAAGATTTTTACTCCAGAACCGATTTCCCATCGATCGGAGTCAGTCCCGATCGATCGGACCTGCCAAAACAGCATTGAATTCATGGAGACAGATTGTATTTCCGATCGATCGGAACAGTGTTCCAATCGATCGGAGGTACTATTCACAGCACGCGCAGTTTCGCGAAAAAGTTTCGAATTCACTTGTTTTTAAGCCAAAACGACCCCAACTTGTTTTGAAAACGACATAAGAGTTTGGGGAAGTATAAAAGGGCAAAAAAATAGGGTTTTGGGGGTTCTTGGATGGTTTTTCATTCTATCACCATTGGAGAGCTTGGAGCCACCATTGAAGCTTGGAGAAGAAGAGGGTTTACAAGGGGGTTTTCTCTCTCCTTTTCTATCCTAGTTTCTATGGTTGATTTCCTTTGTTTAATGATGTATTTTGCTTCCATGAGTGGCTAGATTTCTTACTAGGGTCTTAATGTAACCAAAACTTTAAGATTCAATAAACTTGGTGATGCGAATAGACTAAGTTATGTTTGAATTAGTACAAAAAGTGTAAAGCTCGTCTATCAAGAAAGTTGAGCAATTCCAAAGCATAAAATTGGACCGTTGTAATCAATTTTGTGTTATTAGAGGTCTAACTTGCTTGTTTAGTTTTCGGGCAACGTTTTGTAAGTTAAAGATGCGATTAGACCAAGTTATGGTTGAAATTGCATGAAAACGTGTAAAGATCGACTATGGAGAGAGTTGAGCAATTCCAAAGCATCAAAGTGGACCATTGTGCTCTATTTGGTGTTTTTAGAAATCTAACTTGCTAGTTTAGCTTTCGTGCAACGTTTGGTAAGTTAAAGATGCGAGTAGACAAAGTTATGTTTGAAATTGCACAAAAATGTGAATTGATTGTCTTTGGAGAGAGTTGAGCAATTCCAAAGCATCAAAGTGGACCGTTGTACTCTATTTTGTGTTATGAGAAGTCTAACTTGCTTGTTTAGTTTTCTTGCAACTTTTCGTAAGTTAAAGATGCGAATACAGCAAGTTATGTTTGAAATTGCACAAAAACGTGAATTGCTTGTCTATGGAGAGAGTTGAGCAATTCCAAAGCATCAAAGTAGACCGTTGTACTCTATTTAGCGTTCTTAGAAGTCTAACATGCTAGTTTTGCTTTCGTGCAATGTTTCGTAAGGTAAAGATGCGGAAAGACCAAGTTATGTTAAAATTGCACAAAAAGGTGAAAATCTCGTCTATGGAGAGTGTTGAGCAATTCCAAAGTATCAAAGTGGACCATTGTACTCTATTTAGTGTTCCTAGAAGTCTAACTTGCTATTTTAGCTTTAGTGCAACGTTTCGTAAGTTAAAGATGCGCATAGACCAAGTTATGTTTGAAATTGCACAAAAACATGAATTGCTCGTCAATCGAGAGAGTTGAGCAATTCCAAAGCATCAAAGTAGACCGTTGTTCTCGATTTAGTGTTCTTAGAAGTCTAACTTGCTAGTTTAGATTTCGTGCAACGTTTCTTAAGTTAAAGATGTGAATAGACCAAGTTATGTTTGAAATTGTGAAAAAACGTTAATTGCTCGTCTATGAAGAGAGTTGAGCAATTTCAAAGCATCAAAGTGGACCGTTGTACTCTATTGAGTGTTCTTAGAAGTCTAACATGCTAGTTTAGCCTTCGTCCAATGTTTCGTAAGGTAAAGATGCGAATACACCAAGTTATGTTTGAATTAGCACAAAAACGTGTAAAGCTCGTCTATCGAGAGAGTTGAGCAATTCCAAAGCATAAAATGGACCGTTGTAATCTATTTTTTGTTATGGGAGGTCTAATTTGCTAGTTTAGTTTTCGTGCAACGTTTCGTAAGTTAAAGATGCGATTGACCATGTTAAGTTTGAAATTGCTTAAAAATGTGTAAAGCTCATCTTTGGATAGAGTTGAGCAATTCCGAAGCATCAAAGTGGACCGTTGTACTCTATTTAGTGTTCTTAGACGTCCAACATGCTAGTTTAGCTTTAGTGCAATGTTTCGTAAGGTAAAGATGCGAAAAGACCAAGTTATGCTGAAATTGCACAAAAACGTGAAAAGCTCGTCCATAGAGAGAGTTCGGCAATTCCAAAGCATCAAAGTGGACCATTGTACTCTATTTAGTGTTCCTAGAAGTCTAACTTGCTAGTTTAGCTTTAGTGTAACGTTTCGTACGTTAAAGATGTGAATAGACCAAGTTATGTTTGAAATTGCACAAAAACATGAATTGCTCGTCTATGGAGAGAGTTGAGCAATTCCAAAGCATCAAAGTGGACCGTTGTACTCTATTTGGTGTTCGTAGAAGTCTAACTTGCTAGTTTAAATTTCGTGCAACGTTTCTTAAGTTAAAGATGCGAATAGACCAAGTTATGTTTGAAATTGCAAAAAAAATGTGAATTGCTCGTCTATGAAGAGAGTTGAGCAATTCCAAAGCGTCAAAGTGGACCATTGTACTCTATTTAGTGTTCTTAAACGTCTAACATGCTAGTTTAGCCTTCGTGCAATGTTTCGTAAGGTAAAGATGCGAATAGACCAAGTTATGTTTGAATTGGCACAAAAACGTGTGATGCTCATCTACCGAGAGAGGTGAGCAATTCCAAAGCATAAATGTGGCCCGTTGTAATCTATTTTGTGTTATTAGAAGTCTAACTTGCTTGTTTAGTTTTTGTGCAACGTTTCGTATGTTAAAGATATGATTGGACCAAGTTATGTTTGAAATTGCATAAAAACGTGTAAAGCTCGTCTATGGAGAGAGTTGAGCAATTCCAAAGCATCAAAGTGGACCGTTGTACTCGATTTAGTGTTCTTAGAAGTCTAACGTGCTAGTTAAGATTTCGTGCAACGTTTCTTAAGTTAAAGATGCGAATACACCAAGTTATGTTTGAAATTGCACAAAAACGTGAATTGCTCGTCTATGGAGAGAGTTGGGCAATTCCAAAGAATCAAAGTGGACCGTTGTACTCTATTTAGTGTTCTTAGAAGTCTAACGTGCTAGTTATGTTTGAAATTGCACAAAAACGTGAAAAGCTCGGCTATGGAGAGAGTTGAACAATTCCAAAGAATCATAGTGGATAGTTGTGCTCTATTTAGTTTTCTTAGAAGTCTAACTTGCTAGTTTAAGTGTCGTAGAACGTTTGGAAACGAAACGATGTCAACAAACCAAGTTATGTTTGATATTGCACAAAAAGGTGAAAAGCTTGTCTACGGGGAGAATTGAGCAGTTTTAAGCGCCAAAGTGGACCTTTGTGCTATATTTAGTGTTCTTAGAAATCTAAATTGCTAGTTTAAGTTTCGTAGAACTTTTGGAAACAAAAAGATGCCAAAAGACCAAGTTATGATTCAAATTGCACAAAAACATGAAAAGCTCATCTTTGGTGAGAGTTGAGCAATTCCAAAGTATCAAAGTGGACCATTATACTCTACTTCATTTTTCTAGAAGTCTCACTTGCTAGTTTACCTTTCGTACAACGTTTCGTAAGGTAAAGATGTGAATAGACCAAGTTATGTTTAAAGTTGTAAAAAAATGTGAAAAGCTCGACTATGGAGAGACTTGAGCAATTTCAAAGCATCAAAGTTGACCGTTGTACTCTATTTAGTTTTCTGAGAAGTCTAACTTGCTAGTTTCGCTTTCGTGCAACGTTTCATAAGGTAAAGATGCGAATAGACCAAGTTATTTTTGAAATTGCACAAAACATCAAAAGCTCGTCTATGGAGAGACTTGAGCAATTTGAAAGCATCAAAGTGGACCGTTGTACCCTATTTAGTGTTAGTAGAAGTCTAACATGCTAAATTTGCTATCGTGCAACGTTTCGCAAGGTAAAGATGCGTCTTGACCAATTTATGATTGAAATTGCAAAAACATGTGAAAACCTAGTCTATGGAGAGAGTTAAACACTTCCAAAGCATCAAAGTGGACCGTTGTACTCTACTTAGTTTTCTTAGAAGTCTAACTTGCTAGTTTAAGTTTCGTAGAACGTTTGGAAACAAAAAGATGCCAATAGACTAAGTTATTTTTCAAATTGCTCAAAAACATGAAAAGCTTGTCCATGGAGAGAGTTGAGCAATTCCAAACCATCAAAGTGGACCTCTGTACTATATTTAGTGTTCTGAGAAGTCTAACTTGCTAGTTTAACTTTCGTGCAACGTTTCGTAAGGTAAAGATGCGAATAGACCAAGTTATGTTTGAAATTGCATAAAAACGTGAAAACTCCTCTATGGGGAGAGTTGACCAATTTGAAAGCATCAAAGTGGACCATTGAACTCTATTTACTTTTCTTACAAGTCTAACTTGCTAGTTTAAGTTTCATAGAAGGTTTGGAAACAAAAAGATGCCAATATATCAAGTTATGTTTCAAATTGCAAAAAATGTGAAAAGCTCATCTATGGAGAGACTTCTGCAATTTCAAAGCATGAAAGTGGACCGTTGTTCTCCATTTAGTGTTCTTAGAAGTCTAACTTGCCATTTAAGTTTCGTAGAACGTTTGGAAACAAAAACATGCCAATAGACCAAGTTATGTTTTAAATTTGCACGAAAACATGAAAAGCTCGTCTATCAAGAGAATTGAGTAATTCCAAAGCAACAAAGTGGACCTTTGTATGTCTGAAATTGCTCAAAATCATGAAAAGCTCATCTATGGAGAGAGTTGAGCAATTCCAAAGAATCAAATTAGGCCGTTGTACTCTATTTAGTGTTCTTATAATTCTAACTTCCTAGTTTAGCTTTCGTGCAATGTTTCCTGAGGCAAAGATGCGAATAGACCAAGTTACACTTGAAATTACACAAAAACGTGAAAAGCTCGTCTATGTAGAGAGTTGAGCAATTCCGAGGCATCAAAGTGGACCGTTGTACTCTTTTTAATTTTCTTAGAATTCCAACATGCTAGTTCAAGTTTCGTGGAACGTTTGGAAATAAAAAGATGCCAATAGACCAAGTTATGTTTGATATTGGATCAAAAGGTGAAAAGCTTGTCTATGCGAAGAATTGAGCAATTCCAAAGCACCAAAGTGGACCATTGTATGCTATTTAGTATTCTTAGAAGTCTCACTTGCTAGTTTTATTTTCGTTCAACGTTTCGTAAGGTAAAGATGCGAAAAGACTAAGTTATGTTTGAAAGTGCACAAAACGTGAAAAGCTCACCTATGAAGAGAGTTGAACAATTCCAATGCACCAAAGTGGACTGTTGTTCTCCATGTAGTGTTCATAGAAGTATAGCTTGGCAGTTTAAGTTTCGTAGAACGTTTGGAAACAAAAAAATGCCAATACACCAAGTTATGCTTCAAATTGCACAAAAATATGAAAAGCTCATCTATAAAGAGAATTGAGCAATTCTGAAGCATCAAAGTGGAACGTTTACTCTATTTGGTGTTCTTAGAAGTCTAACATGCTAGTCTAAGTTTTGTAGAATGTTTGGAAACAAAAAGATGTCAGTAGATCAAGTTATGTTTGAAATTGCATAAAGAAGAAAAAAGCTCGTCTATAGAGAGAGTCGAGCAATTCCAAAGCATCAAATTGGACCATTGTACTCTCTTTATTGTCCTTAGAAGTCTAACATGCTAGTTTAGCTTTCATTCAACATTTCGTAAGGTAAAGATACAAATAGACCAAGTTATGTTTGAAATTGCACAAAAACGTGAAAATCTCGTCTATGGAGGGAGTTGAGTAATTCCAAAGCATCAAAGTGAACTGTTGAAATCTGTTTACTGTTCTTAGAAGTCTAACTTGCTATTTTATGTTTCGTAGAAGGTTTTGAAACAAAAAGATGCAAATAGATCAAGTTATATTTCAAATTGCAAAAATCACGAAAAGCTCGTCTATGGAGAGAGTTGAGCAATTCCAAAGCATCAAAGTGGACTATTGTTCTCCATTAGTGTATTAGAATTCTAACTTTCTTGTTTAAGTTTCGTTGAACGTTTGGAAACAAAAAGATGCCAATAGACCAAGTTATGATTCGAATAGTACAAAAACGTGAAACTCATCTATGAAGAGAGTTGAGCAATTCCAAAGCATTAAAGTGGAACGTGGTACTCTATTTATTTTTCCTAGAAGTCTAACTTGCTAGTTTACCTTTCGTCCAACATTTAATAAGGTAAAGATGCGAATAGACCAAGTTATGTTTGAAATTGTAAAAAAATATGAAAAGCTCTATTATGGACAGGGTTGAGCAATTCCAAAGCATCAAAGTGGACCATTGTAAACTATTTAGTTCTCTTAGAAGTCTAACTTGCTAGTTTAGTTTTCATAGAACATTTGGAAGCAAAAAGATTCCGATCGACGACTTTATGTTTTAAATTGCATAAAAACGTGAAAAACTCTTCTATGGAGAGAGTTGAGCAATTCCAAAGCATCAAATTGGACCGTTATACTCTATTTAGTATTCTTAGGAGTCTAACTAGCTAGTTTAAGTTCCGTAGAAGGTTTGCAAACAATAAGATGCCAATAGATGAAGTTATGTTTCAAATTGCAAAAAACGTAAAAAGCTCGTCTATGGAAAGCATTGAGCCATTCCAACGCCCAAAAGTGGACCGTTGTTCCCCATTTAGTGTTCTTAGAACTCTAACTTGCCAGTTTATGTTTCGTAGAATGTTTGGAAACAAAAAGATGTCAATAGACCAAGTAACGTTTGAAATTAAAGAAAACCATGAAAAAGCTCGAGTATGGAAAAAGTTAAGCAATTCCAAAGCATCAAAGTGGACTATTGTACTCTATTTATTTTTCTTAGAAGTCAAACTTGCTAGTTTAGCTTTCATGCAACGTTTCATAAGGTAAAGATGCGAATAGACCAAGTTATTTTGAAATAGTACAAAAACATGGAAAGCTCATCTATGGAGAGGTTGAGCAATTCCATGGCATCAAAGTGGACCGTTGTACTCCATTTAGTTTTCTTAGAAGTCTAACTTGCTAATTTAAGTTTCGTGGAACGTTTGGAAACAAAAAGATGCCAATAGACCAAGTTATGTTTGATATTGCACAAAAAGGTGAAAAGCTTGTTTATGGGTAGAATTGAGCACTTCCAAAGTACGAAAATGGATCGTTGTACTATATTTAGTGTTCTTAGAAGTCTCACTTGCTAGTTTTTGCTTTCATGCAAAGTTTTGTATGTTAAAGATGCGAATAGGCCAAGTTATGTTTGAAATTACACAAAAACGTGAAGAGCTCGTCTATGGAGATACTTGATCAATTTGAAAGCATCAAAGTGGACCGTTGTACTCTATTTAATTTTCTTAGAAGTCTAACTCTCAAGTTTAAGTTTCGTAGAACGTTTAGAAAAAAAAGTTACCAATAGACCAAGTTATGTTTCAAATTGCAGAAAAACGTAAAATGGTCGTCAATCGAGAGAGTTGAGCAATTGTAAAACATCAAAATCAACCATTGTACTCTATTTAGTGTACTTAGAAATCTAACATGCTAATTTAGCTATCGTGCAACGTTTCATAAGGTAAAGAGGCGGCTTGACTAAGTTATGTTTGAAATTGTACAAAAATGTGAAAAGCTCGTCTATAGAGAGAGTTGAAGACTTCCAAAGCATCAAAGTTGACCGTTGTACTCTATTTAGTTTTCTTAGAAGTCTAACGTGCTACTTTAGCTTTCATGCAACGTTTCATAAGGTAAAGATGCGAATAGCCCAAGTTATGTTTGAAATTGCACAAAAAGGTCAAAAGCACGTCTATCGAGAGAGTTGAGCAATTCCAAAGCATCAAAGTGGATCATTGTGCTTTATTTAGTTTTCTTAGAAGTCTAACTTGCTAGTTTAAGTGTCGTAGAATGTTTGAAAACGAAACGATGTCAACAGACCAAGTTATGTTTAATATTGCACAAAAAGGTGAAAAGCTTGTCTATGGGGAGAATTGAGCAATTCTAAAGCTCCAAAGTGGACCTTTGTACTATATTTAGTGTTCTTAGAAATCTAAATTGATAGTTTAAGTTTCATAGAACGTTTGGAAACAAAACGATGCCAATAGACCTAGTTCTGATTCAAATTGCACAAAAACATGAAAAGCTCGTCTATGAAGAGAGTTGAGCAATTCCAAAGCATCAAAGTGCACCATGATACTCTATTTAGTTTTCCTGGAAGTCTAACTTGCTAGTTTACCTTTCGTGCAACGTTTTGTGAGGTAAAGTTGCGAATAGACCAAGTTATGTTTAAAATTGTAAAAAAAATGTGAAAAGCTCGACTGTGGAGAGACTTGAGCAATTCCAAAGCATCAAAGTTGACCGTTGTACTGTATTTAGTTTTCTGAGAAGTCTAACTTGCTAGTTTCGCTTTCGTGCAACGTTTCATAAGGTAAAGATGCGAATATACCAAGTTATGTTTGAAATTGCACAAAAACATGAAAGCATCGAAGTGGACCGTTGTACTCTATTTAGTGTTCGCAAAAGTCTAACATGCTAAATTAGCTATCGTGCAATGTTTCGCAACGTAAAGATGCGGCTTGACCAAGTTATGTTTGAAATTGTAAAAAAATGTGAAAAGCTTGTCTATGGAAAGAGTTGAGCACTTCCAAGGCATCAAAGTGGACCGTTGTACTCTACTTAGTTTTCTTAGAAGTCTAACTTGCTAGTTTAAGTTTCGTAGAACGTTTGCAAGCAAAAAGATGCCAATACACCAAGTTATTTTTCAAATTGCTCAAGAACATAGAAAGCTTGTCTATGGAGAGAGTTGAGCAATTCCAAACCATTAAAGTGGACCTTTGTACTCTATTTAGTGTTATGAGAAGTCTTACTTGATAGTTTAGCTTTCGTGCAACGTTTCGTAAGGTAAAGATGCGAATAGACCAAGTTATGTTTGAAATTACATAAAAACGTGAAAAGCTCTTCTATGGAGAGAGTTGAGCAATTCGAAAGCATGAAAGTGGACCATTGAACTCTATTTACTTTTCTTACAAGTCTAACTTGCTAGTTTTAGTTTTGTAGAAGGTTTGGAAACAAATAGTTGCCAATAGATCAAGTTATGTTTCAAATTGTAAAAAATGTGAAAAGCTCGTCTGTGGAGAGACTTAAGCAATTTCTAAGCACGAAAGTGGACTGTTGTTCTCCATTTAGTGTTCTTAGAAGTCTAACTTTACATTTTAAGTTTCATAGAATGTTCGAAAACAAAAACATGCCAATAGACCGAGTTATGTTTTAAATTTGCACAAAAACGTGAAAAGCTCATCTATGGAGAGAATTGAGCAATTCCAAGGCATCAAAGTTGATCATTGTACTCTATTTAGTTTTCTTAGAAGTCTATCTTGACAATTTAGCTAGAACGTTTGGCAACATAAAGATGCCAGTAGGCCAAGTTATTTTTGAAATTACTCAAACACATGAAAAGCTTGTCTATGGAGAGAGTTGAGCAATTCCAAACCATCGAAGTGGACCTTTGTACTCTATTTAGTGTTCTTGGAAGTCTAACTTGCTAGTATAGCTTTCGTGTAACATTTCGTAAGGTAAAGATTCGAATAGACCAAGTTATGTTTGAAATTGCACAAAAACTTGAAAAGCTCGTCTATGGAGAGAGTTGACCAATTCAAAAGCATCAAAGTGGACCGTTGAACTCTATGTACTTTTCTTACAAGTCTAACTTTCTAGTTTAAGTTTCATTGAAGGTTTGGAAACAGAAAGATGCTAATAGATGAAGTTACGTTTCTGTTGGGACCAAAATATGTTGGGCCTAATAAACCTAGTCCATTTATAAGGCCCAAGGTGCAGCCTATACGGTCCATCATGTTTTATCGCAGCCCATGAGCCAGTATATTGAGAAGAAAATGAAGCCCAATTGGTGAGTAACTGCGCAGGTGTAGTTGTGCTGAGAGTGATTCATGAAAAGAGGAAGAAGTTGTGGCAGTTACCACAAGGTGGTCCAGGTGGCAACACATGAGAGAAATGAGGAAAATTGTTGTGAGAAGATGGCAGTAGCTTCCAACTTACATAACATGGAGTAAATCAAGGATAACTGTAGTAGGATCATGGTTTATGGAGGAGGATTTCGTGCAAAGCAGAAGGTATAAAAGGTGGTAGACAGACAGAGATGGACACACACACAACCAATCAAACAAGCAACAAAAACTCAAGCGTAAAGGCACTTTCAAGCTTCCTAGCATCTTAGCATTTCAATTAATTTCCAAATTCGTGTCAATTTCAAGCAAGTATTATGTCATTCATTCCAAATTCTCTTGTATTTATTTCTTGTCAAGATCCAATGCCAACCGTCGATGTGTAAATTGTTCTTGGTGTCTATTTATGTTTCTTCATTTCAATCTCAACAAAGCACACTTCAGTGGAGTTGGGGAACCTAGAACTATTGAGTTCCCAAGATAGTTCTTTCAATTGTCTAGATAGAAGTCTTATTTACATTTGGTGCATTTTATTCTAATTAGTGTAGCAAACTATAAGCCTTGGCACACCTGCAAATCATCATCACCTTGGGCCACTTTTTGGTGACAACAACCTTTTTTGGCACACCCGGTGGGACAAGAGAAGAAGCATCTGAAAACTACCATGGCACTGCGCACTCGCTTGTCAGGAAAAGAACCAATCACTGGGGAGAATCCGCAGGAGGAAAACCCACTGGCTGAGATGGAAGAGGCTGCCAATGATGGTAGCACTAAAGAAAAGCAAGAGCTCATTGAACGACTAGCTGGGTTGTCTGATGAAGCCGCCATTTTGTTTGAATATTTGGTCAAAACCATCAAAAATCTGAAGGTATGTTCTAACCAAACAATTGAAGATGCCATGAAACAGGTGGAGCGAAAGGAGGAGCAGAAGTTTGAAGATATGACTACGGGGGGGCAATTCCCATCACAAAAAGGAGCAAACTACCAGGCTGATGGTGATTACAACAAGTACACTCCTCCTCCAATGCGCTCTCCGTCTAGTAATGGTCATAATTTCAGGCTTGCTGCATATGGAAATACTAATCCTATGAACAATCCAACTGCCTATGCAACCACTGAATCTGCTGGACCAGGAGGCAACATCATTACAGGGGTAGGTACTGCTCGGAGGGTTCAACCTATTATTCCACCACAAACACCACCTATTGATCTGGAGACTCTCAGACAGTTAGTTCAAGATTTATATGGCCACGACCATAGACAGGTTGGTCAGCCACAGTATCACAAACCTTATCTAGCTGTTGTGGATAGAGAGAATCCTTACCCAAGATGATTTAGAGTACCTGATTTCACTTTATTCTCTGGAGAAGAAGGTTTGTCCACCATGGAGCATATTGGTCGTTTCACTGGGCAATGTGGCGAATTGGCAAACTATGACAACTTTGACAACCTTCGTCTCAGATTATTTCCCAACTCTTTGATAGGAGCTGCTTTTACTTGGTATTCCACATTACCAAGAAATTCCATCAACATATGGTGGGAGATGGAACGGTCATTTCATACTCAGTTCTTTAAAGCTGAACCAGAGGTGTCTGTGGCTGAACTATCCAGATTGGTGCAGAAGGCAGGAGAAACCACCGATGCTTATATTGCTCGTTTTAAAAGGCTAAGGAATAGATGCCCATCTATCTACCTGAGTCAGAATTTGTCAAAATGGCCCAGTGAGGATTGGACATTAAGTTGCGCAAAAAGTTTCAAGGTATGGAATTTTATGACTTTTATGAGATGGCAGCAAAGGTAGTAGAGTATGAAGAATTGTTGAAAGAAGAAAGTAGGAGAAAGAAATCTTCTATGGGAACTTACTACCAGGAGATGGAGATGGCTGCTACGGAGGTGACTTCAGAAAAGAAAGTGTGGGTTTGTCCCACATTCTCCAAACCGAAAGCAACTGAGCTAGCAAAGAAACCCATGGGTAGTAACATCAATTGCACTTTTGATATGACCAAAACGGAGGAGATTTTTGATTTTTTATGGTAGGAAAAGTTTGTTACATTTCCAGATGGACACAAAATACCATCTCAGGAGGATATAAAAGGGAAGGAGTATTGCAAATACCATGACCTATGGTCTCATACCACCAACAACTGTTGGACTTTGAAGAACATGATTCAAGAGAAAATAAACAAGGGTGTCCTGCGATTGCCTGATAAGGAGTGAATGCTGGTAGATGAAGATCCATTCCCTCTGGTGGCAGCCACAATGCATGCAATTGATGTAGATCTTTGTGACTACCTGGAGCTTAAAAGGAAATTGAAGGAAACTACGCTATGTGCAACCACCAGCTAGCACCATTACCAACAGATGGTAATTGGTGAAACATAAGAAGTTTCCAGCACCTCTAACCAGAACTCAATTGAGGAGAAAGTAGAGGCAGTATGCTGCATAGATGAGGACTTATTACAAGTCTCCAGTGGTTCAATGTAGAAACTGGACATGGATTCGCAAAGAAAAGAAGCAAGAGGACAACCACCAAGTGAAAAAAGATCAACCACCTACAAAGGAATTCATGGTGGGAGCAATTCAGGTACCATATGAATGTTCTACTACTACTTTAGTTTTGCCAGCTGCTTGGCAGGCTAAGAAACACATAGAGGAAAATCAAATGCCAAAGCTTGACCGGCTAGGGAAGGGCGATCAACCTTTCAGTTCAGTGATGGTGCAGAGAGTGGATGAAGAGACCCCCAAAAGGGTTATCTTGGAGAAACCTTCAATCCAAATGTCACAGCACATCAAGCCACTGTATGTCAGAGCACAGATGAATGGCAAACCGATTGACAGAGTCTTGGTGGACAACGATTCTGCATTTAATACCATTCCAACTGACGTGACTATGGTAGGTTTTACATGTGAAGTTACTAAGGCAGTTAGTATACTGCCAGTGGAGCTGACAAATCAAAATTGGTATTTTAAGATTCGTCAAACGTTTTGAAACAAAAAGATGCCAATAGACCAAGTTATGTTTCATATTGCCTAAAAACGTCAAAAGCTCGTCTATGGAGAGAATTGAGCAATTCCAAAGCATCAATGTGGATCGTTGCACTCTATTTAGTTTTCTTTGAAGTCTAACTTGCTAGTTTAGCTCTCATGCAATGTTTCGTAAGGTAAAGATGTGAGTAAACCAAGTTATGTCTGAAATTATATAAAAATGTGAAAAGATCATATATGGAGACAGTTGAACAATTCCAAAGCGTCAAGGTGGATAGCTACACTCTATTTAGTTTTCTTAAAAGTCTAACTTGCTACTTTAAGTTTCGTAGAACGTTTGGAAACAAAAAGATGCCAATAGACCAAGTTATGTTTGATATTGCAGAAAAAGGTGAAAAGCTTGTCTATGGGGAGAATTGAGCAATTTCAAAGCACCAAAGTGGACCTTTGTACTCTATTTAAAATTCTTAGAAATCTAAATTGCTAGTTTAAGATTCGTAAAACATTTCAAAACAAAAAGTTGCCGATAGACCAAGTTATAATTTAAATTGCACAAAAATGTGAAAAGATCATCTATGGAGAGAATTAAGCAATTTCAAAGCATCAAAGTGGATTGTTGCACTCTAACTTGCTAGTTTACCTTTCATGCAACATTTTGTAAAGTAAAGATGCGAATAGACCAAGTTATGTTTGAAATTACAAAAAAATGTGAAATGCTCAACTATGGAGAGAGTTGAAAAATTTCAAAGTGTCAAAGTGGACCGTTGCATTTTATTTAGTTTTCTTAGAAATCTAACTTGCTAGTTTAACTTCTATACAATGTTTGGAAACAAAAAGATGGCAATAGACCAAGTTATGTTTGATATTGTAGAAAAAGGTGAAAAGCTTGTCTATGGGGAGAATTGAGCAATTCCAAAGCACCAAGGAGGAGATTTTAGCTATATTTAGTATTCTTACAAATCTAAATTGCTAGTTTAAGATTCGTAAAACATTTCGAAACAAAAAGAAGCCAATAGACCAAGTTATGCTTCATATTGCGTAAAGACGTGAAAAGCTCGTCTATGGAGATAATTGAGCAATTCCAAAGCATCAAAATGGATCGTTGTACTCTATTTAGTATTCTTAGAAGTCCAACATGCTAGTTTAGCCTTTGTGCAATATTTCATAAGGTAAAGATGCGAATAGAACAAGTGATGTTTGCAACCTCAAAAAACTTGTAAAGCTCATCTATCGAGAGAGTTGAACAATTCCAAAGCATCAAAGTAGACCATTGTACTCTATTTAGTATTCTTAGAAATCTAAATTGCTAGTTTAAGATTCGTAAAACGTTTCAAAACAAAAAGATGTTAATAGACCAAGTTATGATTCAAATTGCACAATAACGTGAAAAGCTCGTATGTGGAGAGAATTGAGCAATTCCAAAGCATCAAAGTGGACCGTTGTACTCTAACTTGCTAGTTTACCTTTCGTTCAACGTTTCGTAAGGTAAAGATGCGAATACACCAAGTTATGTTTGAAATTACACAAATACGTGAAAAACTCATCTCTGGAGACAGTTGAATGATTCCAAAGCGTCAAGGTGGACAGCTGCACTCTATTTAGTTTTCTTAAAAGTCTAACTTGCTAGTTTAAAGTTTGTAGAATGTTTGGAAACAAAAAGATGCCAATAAAGCAAGTTATGTTTGATATTGCAGAAAAAGGTGAAAAGCTTGTCTATGGGGAGAATTGAGCAATTCCAAAGCACCAAAGTGGACCTTTGTACTCTATTTAGTATTCTGAGAAATCTAAATTGCTAGTTTAAGATTCGTAAAACGTTTCAAAAAAAAATATGCCAATAGACCATGTTATGATTTAAATTGCACGAATACGTGAAAAGCTCGTCGATGGAGAGAATTTAGCAATTTCAAAGCATCAAAGTGGACTGTTGCACTCTAACTTGCTAGTTTACCTTTCATGCAACATTTTGTAAGGTAAAGATGAGGATAGACCATGGTCTGTTTGAAATTACAACAAAACGTGAAATGCTCGGCTATGGAGAGAGTTGAACAGTTCCAAAGTGTCAAAGTGGACTGTTGCACTATATTTAGTTTTCTTAGAATTCTAACTTGCTAGTTTAAGTTCTGTACAATGTTTGGAAACTGCACAAAAACATAAATTGCTCGTTTTATTGAGAGAGTTGAGCAATTCAAAAGCATCAAAGTCGACTGTTGTACTCTATTTAGTGTTCTTAGAAGTCTAACTTGCTAGTTTAGATTTCGTGCAACGTTTCGTAAGTTAAAGAGGTGAGTATACCAAGTTATGTTTGAAATTGCACAAAAACGTGAATTACTCATCTATGCAGAGAGTTGAGCAATTCCAAAGAATCAATTGGACTGTTGTACCCTATTTAGTGTTCTCAGAAGTCTAATATGCTAGTTTAGCTTTCATGCAATGTTTCGTAAGGTAAAGATGCAAATTGACCAAGTTACGTTTGAAATTGCACAAAAACGTGTAAAGCTCATCTATGGAGAGAGTTGAGCAATTCCAAAGCATCAAAGTCGGCCATTGTACTCTATTTTGTAAGTTAAAGATGCGAATAAACCAAGTTACGTTTGAAACTGCACAAAAACATAAATTGCTCATTTTATTGAGAGAGTTGAGCAACTCAAAAGCATCAAAGTCGACTGTTGTACTCTATTTAGTGTTCTTAGAAGTCTTGCTAGTTTAGATTTCGTGCAACGTTTTGTAAGTTAAAGATATAAATAGACCAAGTTATGTTTGAAATTGCACAAAAACATGAATTACTAGTCTATGGAGAAGTTGAGCAATTTCAAAGCATCAAAGTGTACCGTTGTACTCTATTTCGTGTTCTTGGAAGCCTAACTTGCTGGTTTAGCTTTCGTGCAATGTTTCGTAAGTTAAAGAGGTGAATATACCAAGTTATGTTTGAAATTGCACAAAAACGTGAATTACTCATCTATGGAGAGAGTTGAGCAATTCCGAAGAATCAAGTGGACCATTGTACCCTATTTAGTGTTCTTAGAAGTCTAATATGCTAGTTTAGCTTTCGTGCAATGTTTCGTAAGGTAAAGATGCGAATTCACCAAGTTATGTTTGAAATTGCACAAAAACGTGTAAAGCTCGTCTATGGAGAGAGTTGAGCAATTCCAAAGCATCAAAGTGGGCCATTGTACTCTATTTTGTAAGTTAAAGATACGAATAGACCAAGTTACGTTTGAAACTGTACAAAAACATAAATTGCTCTTTTATGGAGAGAGTTGAGCAATTCCAAAGCATCAAAGTGGACCGTTGTTCTCTATTTGGTGTTTTTACAAGTCTAACTTGCTAGTTTAGCTTTCGTGCAATGTTTCGTAAGTTAAAGATGCGAATAAACAAAGTTATGTTTGAAATTGCACAAAAATGTGAATTGCTCATCTATGGAGAGTGTTGAACAATTCCAAAGCATCAAAGTGGACCGTTGTACTCTATTTTTTGTTATTAGAAGTCTAACTTGCTTGTTTAGTTTTCGCGCAACGTTTCGTAAGTTAAAGATGTGAATAGACCAAGTTATGTTTGAAATTGGATAAAAACGTGTAATGCTCGTCTATGGAGAGAGTTGAGCAATTCCAAAGCATCAAAGTGGACCATTGTACTCTATTTGGTGTTTTTAGAAGTTTAACTTGCTAGTTTAACTTTCGTGCAACGTTTCGTAAGTTAAAGATGCAAATAGACAAAGTTATGTTTGAAATTGCACAAAAACATGAATTACTCATCTATGGAAAGAGTTGAGCAATTCCAAAGCATCAAAGTGGACTGTTGTACTCTATTTCTTATTCTTAGAAGCCCAACTTGCTAGTTTAACTTTCGTGCAACGTTTCATAAGTTAAAGATGCAAATAGACAAAGTTACATTTGAAATTGCACAAAAACATGAATTACTCGTCTATGGAGAGAGTTGAGCAATTCCAAAGCATCAAAGTCGACCGTTGTGCTCTATTTTGTGTTCCTATAAGTCTAACTTGCTACTCTAGCTTTCGTGCAATGTTTCGTAAGGTAAAGATGCGAATAGACCAAGTTATGTTTGAAATTGCATAAAAACGTGTAAAGCTCGTCTATGGAGAGAGTTGAGCAATTCCAGAGAATCAAAGTGGGCCATTGTACTCTATTTTGTAAGTTAAAGATGTGAATAGACCAAGTTACGTATGAAACTGCACAAAAACATAAAGTGCTCTTTTATGGAGAGAGTTGAGCAATTCCAGAGCATCAAAGTTGACCGTTGTTCTCTATTTGGTGTTTTTACCGGTCTAACTTGCTAGTTTAGCTTTTGTGCAACGTTTTGTAAATTAAAGATGCGAATAGACAAAATTATGTTTGAAATTGCACAAAATTGTGAATTGCTCATCTATGGAGAGTGTTGAGCAATTCCAAAGCATCAAAACGGACAGTTGTACTCTATTTAGTATTCTTAGAAGTCTAACTTGCTAGTGTAGCTTTCGTGTAATGTTTCGCAAGTTAAAGATGCGAATAGACCAAGTTATGTTTGAAATTACTCAAAAACGAGAATTACTTGTCTATGGACAGATTTGAGCAATTCCAAAGCATCATAGGGGACTGTTGTACTCTATTTAGTGTTCTTAGACGTCTAACATGCTAGTTTAGCTTTCGTGCAATGTTTGAAAGGTAAAGATGTGAAAAGACCAAGTTATGTTGAAATTGCATAAAAACGTGAAAAGCTCGTCTATGGAGAGAGTTGAGGACTTCCAAATCATCGAAGTGCACTGTTGTACTCGACTTAGTGTTCTTAGATGTCTAACATGCTAGTTTAGCCTTCGTGCAATGTTTCGTAAGGTAAAGATGCGAATAGACAAAGTTACGTTTTGAATTGCACAAAAATGTGTAAAGCTCGTCTATGGAGAGAGTTGAGCAATTCTAAAGCATCAAAGTGGACCGTTGTACTCTATTTCGTGTTCTTGGAAGCCTAACTTGCTGGTTTAGCTTTCGTGCAATGTTTCGTAAGTTAAAGAGGTGAATATACCAAGTTCTGTTTGAAATTGCACAAAAACGTGAATTACTCATCTATGGAGAGAGTTGAGCAATTCCGAATAATCAAGTGGACCATTGTACCCTATTTAGTGTTCTTACAAGTCTAATATGCTAGTTTAGCTTTCGTGCAATGTTTCGTAAGGTAAAGATGCGAATTCACCAAGTTATGTTTGAAATTGCACAAAAACGTGTAAAGCTCGTCTATGGAGAGAGTTGAGCAATTCCAAAACATCAAAGTGGGCCATTGTACTCTATTTTGTAAGTTAAAGATGCAAATAGACCAAGTTACGTTTGAAACTGTACAAAAACATAAATTGCTCTTTTATGGAGAGAGTTGAGCAATTCCAAAGCATCAAAGTGGACCGTTGTTCTCTATTTGGTGTTTTTACAAGTCTAACTTGCTAGTTTAGCTTTCGTGCAATGTTTCGTAAGTTAAAGATGCGAATAAACAAAGTTATGTTTGAAATTGCACAAAAATGTGAATTGCTCATCTATGGAGAGTGTTGAACAATTCCAAAGCATCAAAGTGGACCGTTGTACTCTATTTTTTGTTATTAGAAGTCTAACTTGCTTGTTTAGTTTTCGCGCAACGTTTCGTGAGTTAAAGATGTGAATAGACCAAGTTATGTTTGAAATTGGATAAAAACGTGTAATGCTCGTCTATGGAGAGAGTTGAGCAATTCCAAAGCGTCAAAGTGGACCATTGTACTCTATTTGGTGTTTTTAGAAGTTTAACTTGCTAGTTTAACTTTCGTGCAACGTTTCGTAAGTTAAAGATGCAAATAGACAAAGTTATGTTTGAAATTGCACAAAAACATGAATTACTCGTCTATGGAAAGAGTTGAGCAATTCCAAAGCATCAAAGTGGACTGTTGTACTCTATTTCTTATTCTTAGAAGCCCAACTTGCTAGTTTAACTTTCGTGCAACGTTTCATAAGTTAAAGATGCAAATAGACAAAGTTACGTTTGAAATTGCACAAAAACATGAATTACTCGTCTATGGAGAGAGTTGAGCAATTCCAAAGCATCAAAGTCGACCGTTGTGCTCTATTTTGTGTTCCTATAAGTCTAACTTGCTACTCTAGCTTTCGTGCAATGTTTCGTAAGGTAAAGATGCGAATAGACCAAGTTATGTTTGAAATTGCATAAAAACGTGTAAAGCTCGTCTATGGAGAGAGTTGAGCAATTCCAGAGAATCAAAGTGGGCCATTGTACTCTATTTTGTAAGTTAAAGATGTGAATAGACCAAGTTACGTATGAAACTGCACAAAAACATAAAGTGCTCTTTTATGGAGAGAGTTGAGCAATTCCAGAGCATCAAAGTGGACCGTTGTTCTCTATTTGGTGTTTTTACCGGTCTAACTTGCTAGTTTAGCTTTCGTGCAACGTTTTGTAAATTAAAGATGCGAATAGACAAAATTATGTTTGAAATTGCACAAAATTGTGAATTGCTCATCTATGGAGAGTGTTGAGCAATTCCAAAGCATCAAAACGGACAGTTGTACTCTATTTAGTATTCTTAGAAGTCTAACTTGCTAGTGTAGCTTTCGTGCAATGTTTCGCAAGTTAAAGATGCGAATAGACCAAGTTATGTTTGAAATTACTCAAAAACGAGAATTACTTGTCTATAGGCAGATTTGAGCAATTCCAAAGCATCATAGGGGACCGTTGTACTCTATTTAGTGTTCTTAGACGTCTAACATGCTAGTTTAGCTTTCGTGCAATGTTTGAAAGGTAAAGATGTGAAAAGACCAAGTTTTGTTGAAATTGCATAAAAACGTGAAAAGCTCGTCTATGGAGAGAGTTGAGGACTTCCAAATCATCGAAGTGCACTGTTGTACTCGACTTAGTGTTCTTAGATGTCTAACATGCTAGTTTAGCCTTCGTGCAATGTTTCGTAAAGTAAAGATGCGAATAGACAAAGTTACGTTTTGAATTGCACAAAAATGTGTAAAGCTCGTCTATGGAGAGAGTTGAGCAATTCCAAAGCATCAAAGTGGACCGTTGTACTCTATTTAGTGTTATTAGAAGTCTAACTTGCTAGTTTAGATTTCGTGCAACGTTTCTTAAGTTAAAGATGCAAATAGACCAAGTTATGTTTGAAATTGCAAAAAAACGTGAATTGCTCGTCTATGAATAGAGTTGAGCAATTCCAAAGCATCAAAGTGGACCGTTGTACTCTATTTAGTGTTCCTAGAAGTGTAACATGCTAGTTTAGCCTCCATGCAATGTTTCGTAAGGTAAAGATGCGAATAGACCAAGTTATGTTTGAATTGGCACAAAAACGTGTAAAACTCGTCTATCGAGAGAGTTGAGAACTTCCAAAGCATCAAAGTTGACCGTTGTACTCTATTTAGTTTTCTTAGAAGTCTAACGTGCTAGTTTAGATTTCATGCAACGTTTCATAAGGTAAAGATGCGAATAGCCCAAGTTATGTTTGAAATTGCACAAAAAGGTCAAAAGCACGTCTATCGAGAGAGTTGAGCAATTCCAAAGCATCAAAGTGGATCATTGTGCTCTATTTAGTTTTCTTAGAAGTCTAACTTGCTAGTTTAAGTGTCGTAGAATGTTTGAAAACGAAACGATGTCAACAGACCAAGTTATGTTTAATATTGCACAAAAAGGTGAAAAACTTGTCTATGGGGAGAATTGAGCAATTCTAAAGCTCCAAAGTGGACCTTTGTACTATATTTAGTGTTCTTAGAAATCTAAATTGATAGTTTAAGTTTCATAGAACGTTTGGAAACAAAACGATGCCAATAGACCTAGTTCTGATTCAAATTGAACAAAAACATGAAAAGCTCGTCTATGAAGAGAGTTGAGCAATTCCAAAGCATCAAAGTGGACCATGATACTCTATTTAGTTTTCCTGGAAGTCTAACTTGCTAGTTTACCTTTCGTGCAACGTTTTGTGAGGTAAAGATGCGAATAGACCAAGTTATGTTTAAAATTGTAAAAAAAATGTGAAAAGCTCGACTGTGGAGAGACTTGAGCAATTCCAAAGCATCGAAGTTGACCGTTGTACTCTATTTAGTTTTCTGAGAAGGCTAACTTGCTAGTTTCGCTTTCGTGCAACGTTTCATAAGGTAAAGATGCGAATAGACCAAGTTATGTTTGAAATTGCACAAAAACATGAAAGCATCGAAGTGGACCGTTGTACTCTATTTAGTGTTCGTAGAAGTCTAACATGCTAAATTAGCTATCGTGCAATGTTTCGCAACGTAAAGATGCGGCTTGACCAAGTTATGTTTGAAATTGTAAAAAAATGTGAAAAGCTTGTCTATGGAAAGAGTTGAGCACTTCCAAGGCATTAAAGTGGACCGTTGTACTCTACTTAGTTTTCTTAGAAGTCTAACTTGCTAGTTTAAGTTTCGTAGAACGTTTGCAAGCAAAAAGATGCCAATACACCAGGTTATTTTTCAAATTGCTCAAAAACATAGAAAGCTTGTCTATGAAGAGAGTTGAGCAATTCCAAACCATTAAAGTGGACCTTTGTACTCTATTTAGTGTTATGAGAAGTCTAACTTGATAGTTTAGCTTTCGTGCAACGTTTCGTAAGGTAAAGATGCGAATAGACCAAGTTATGTTTGAAATTACATAAAAACGTGAAAAGCTCTTCTATGGAGAGAGTTGAGCAATTCGAAAGCATGAAAGTGGACCATTGAACTCTATTTACTTTTCTTACAAGTCTAACTTGCTAGTTTAAGTTTTGTAGAAGGTTTGGAAACAAATAGTTGCCAATAGATCAAGTTATGTTTCAAATTGTAAAAATTGTGAAAAGCTCGTCTATGGAGAGACTTAAGCAATTCCTAAGCACGAAAGTGGACCGTTGTTCTCCATTTAGTGTTCTTGGAAACAGAAAGATGCTAATAGATGAAGTTACGTTTCTGTTAGGACCAAAATATGTTGGGCCTAATAAACCTAGTCCATGTATAAGGCCCAAGGTGCAGCCCATAAGCCCAGTATATTGAGAAGAAAATGAAGCCCAATTGGTGAGTAACTGCCCAGGTGTAGTTGTGCTGAGAGTGATCCATGAAAATAGGAAGAAGTTGTGGCAGTTACCACAAGGTGGTCCAGGTGGCAACACATGAGAGAAATGAGGAAAATTGTTGTGAGAAGATGGCAGTAGCTTCCAACTTACAGAACATGGAGTAAATCAAGGATAACTGTAGTAGGATCATGGTTTATGGAGGAGGATTTCGTGCAAAGCAGAAGGTATAAAAGATGATAGACAGACAGAGATGGACACACACACAACCAATCAAACAAGCAACAAAAACTCGAGCGTAAAGGCACTTTCAAGCTTCCTAGCATCTTAGCATTTCAATTAATTTCCAAATTCGTGTCAATTTCAAGCAAGTATTATGTCATTCATTCCAATTGGCACACCTGCAAATCATCATCACCTTGGGCCACTTTTTGGTGACAACAACCTTTTTTGGCACACCCGGTGGGACAAGAGAAGAAGCATCTGAAAACTACCATGGCACTGCGCACTCGCTTGTCAGGAAAAGAACCAATCACTGGGGAGAATCCGCAGGAGGAAAACCCACTGGCTGAGATGGAAGAGGCTGCCAATGATGGTAGCACTAAAGAAAAGCAAGAGCTCATTGAACGACCAGCTGGCTTGTCTGATGAAGCCGCCATTTTGTTTGAATATTTGGTCAAAACCATCAAAAATCTGAAGGTATGTTCTAACCAAACAATTGAAGATGCCATGAAACAGGTGGAGCGAAAGGAGGAGCAGAAGTTTGAAGATATGACTATGGGGGGGCAATTCCCATCACAAAAAGGAGCAAACTACCAGGCTGATGGTGATTACAGCATGTACACTCCTCCTCCAATGCGCTCTTCGTCTAGTAATGGTCATAATTTCAGGCTTGCTGCATATGGAAATACTAATCCTATGAACAATCCAACTGCCTATGCAACCACTAAATCTGCTGGACCAGGAGGCAACATCATTGTAGCGGTAGGTACTACTCGGAGGGTTCAACCTATTATTCCACCACAAACACCACCTATTGATCTGGAGACTCTCAGACAGTTAGTTCAAGGTTTATATGGCCACGACCATAGACAGGTTGGTCGGCCAGAGTATCACAAACCTTATCTAGTTGTTGTGGATAGAGAGAATCCTTACCCAAGATGATTTAGAGTACCTGATTTCACTTTATTCTCTGGAGAAGAAGGGTTGTCCACCATGGAGCATATTGGTCGTTTCACTGGGCAATGTGACGAATTGGCAATCTATGACAACTTTGACAACCTTCGTCTCAGATTATTTCCCAACTCTTTGATAGGAGCTGCTTTTACTTGGTATTCCACATTACCAAGAAATTCCATCAACATATGGTGGGAGATGGAACGGTCATTTCATACTCAATTCTTTAAAGCTGAACCAGAGGTGTCTGTGGCTGAACTATCCAGATTGGTGCAGAAGGCAGGAGAAACCACCGATGCTTATATTGCTCGTTTTAAAAGGCTAAGGAATAGATGCCCATCTATCTACCTGAGTCAGAATTTGTTAAAATGGCCCAGTGAGGATTGGACATTAAGTTGCGCAAAAAGTTTCAAGGTATGGAATTTTATGACTTTTATGAGATGGCAGCAAAGGTAGTAGAGTATGAAGAATTGTTGAAAGAAGAAAGTAGGAGAAAGAAATCTTATATGGGAACTTACTACCAGGAGATGGAGATGGCTGCTACGGAGGTGACTTCAGAAAAGAAAGTGTGGGTTTGTCCCACATTATCCAAACCGAAAGCAACTGAGCTAGCAAAGAAACAACCCATGGGTAGTAACATCAATTGCACTTTTGATATGACCAAAACGGAGGAGATTTTTGATTTTTTATGGCAGGAAAAGTTTGTTACATTTCCAGATGGACACAAAATACTATCTCAGGAGGATATAAAAGGGAAGGAGTATTGCAAATACCATGACCTATGCTCTCATACCACCAACAACTGTTGGACTTTGAAGAACATGATTCAAGAGAAAATAAACAAGGGTGTCCTGCGATTGCCTGATAAGGAGTGAATGCTGGTAGATGAAGATCCATTCCCTCTGGTGGCAACCACAATGCATGCAATTGATGTAGATCTTTGTGACTACCTGGAGCTTAAAAGGAAATTGAAGGAAAAATCTCAGGTATGGGAACCAATAGCTCATAATTCTCAAAATTCTCAGGTCAACAAGGAGAAGAAGGGATGGAAACTACGCTATGTGCAACCACCAGCTAGCACCATTACCAACAGATGGTAATTGGTGAAACATAAGAAGTTTCCAGCACCTCTAACCAGAACTCAATTGAGGAGAAAGCAGAGGCAGTATGCTGCATAGATGAGGAGTTATTACAAGTCTCCAGTGGTTCAATGTAGAAACTGGACATGGATTCGCAAAGAAAAGAAGCAAGAGGACAACCACCAAGTGAAAAAAGATCAACCACCTACAAAGGAATTCATGGTGGGAGCAATTCAGGTACCATATGAATGTTCTACTACTACTTTTGTTTTGCCAGCTGCTTGGCAGGCTAAGAAACACAAAGAGGAAAATCAAATGCCAAAGCTTGACCGGCTAGGGAAGGGCGATCAATCTTTCAGTTCAGTGACAGTGCAGAGAGTGGATGAAGAGACCCCCAAAAGGGTTATCTTGGAGAAACCTTCAATCCAAATGTCACAGCACATCAAGCCACTGTATGTCAGAGCACAGATGAATGGCAAACCGATTGACAGAGTCTTGGTGGACAACGATTCTGCAGTCAATACCATTCCAACTGACGTGACTATGGTAGGTTTTACATGTGAAGTTACTAAGGCAGTTAGTATACTGCCAGTGGAGCTGACTGTCGGGCAAAAATCTCCCATGACTACAACCAGCCATTCAAGACTACATCAGATCAGGTGGAGGCTCGCTATTATCATGCCCAATGTGGACCAATCCAGTTCGAAACCAAGAAAGAAGAGATGTAGGAAATTGCAAGACAATTATTGCAACCAACGGCCATTGTTCCTTATAGGCCGAGGAGGTCAGAACTAATCATTGAAGAAGTCCCATGATGTGGTCGAAGGAAGAAGAGAAGATAGTGGCGGTTGTAATAAATAAGATTGTAGTACAAGCTGCCATTGATAGAATTGTAACAGAAGAAATTAGTGAAAAAGAGATGATAGTAGAAGATGGTGGCTGCTTAGCCACGAATAATAAAGAGGAGTTGAATTGGAATGATTTGCAAATAGCATCGGCCAAATTAGATGATTTGAAGGCCGAAACCCAAGATCCTTTGGAAGAAGTGAACTTGGGGGGGAAAGAAGAGTCCAAAGTTACTTACATAAGTTATGCCTTAGATCCATCTATCAAGGTAAAACTAATAGCTTTACTTCACGAGTTTCATGATTTTTTTGCTTGGCATTACCAGAAAATGCCAGGATTGAATAGAAAGGTGGTAGAACACAGACTACCTATCAAGCCCGGATACAAACCATACCAACAACCATCTAGAAGAATGTTTTCAGAAGTGGAGTTGCATGTCAAAGAAGAAATATAGAAGTTGGTAAAGGCCGGCTTCATACGGCCAACCAAGTATGCTGAATGGTTATCTAATATTGTACCGGTAGTTAAGAAAAATGACAAAATTTGTATCTGTGTCGATTTTTGTGATTTAAAAACTTCTACACCTAAAGATGTGTATGTTATGCCAATTGCTGATATGCTGATAGATGAGCTGCTATCTATGATGGATGGTTATTCTGGATACAACCAGATATTTATTGCAGAAGAAGATGTTTCAAAAACGACATTTAGATGTCCAGGAGCATTGGGTACCTATGAATGGGTAATGATGCCCTTTGGCCTAAAAAATGCCAGAGCCACCTACCAACGGGCAATGAATGCTATCTTCCATGACATGATAGGCAGGAAACTGGAGGTTTATATTGATGCTATCATTTTCAAGTCAGTCAAGGCCAATGACCATGTGGCCGATCTCAAACTTGCATTTGAAAGGATGAGGCAATACCAACTAAAGCTCAATCCTTTGAAATGTGCATTTGGAGTTAAAGTTGGAAACTTCCTGGGGTTTTTGGTCCATCAAAGAGGCATGGAAGTTGACCAAAACAAAGCCAAAGCTATATGCGAAGCTCAACCACCGAAGAACAAACAACAGCTCCAAAGTTTCCTTGGTCAGGTAAATTACCTCCAAAGATGAGATGGTTAATCAAGAGGCACGGCTATTATTGGCCAACCATCTTGAAAGATTGCATTAAATATGCAAAAAGTTGTCAATAATGCCAGAATTTTAGCAACATTCAAAAAGCACCAGCAGTGGATATGCACCCTATCATTAAACCATGGTCATTCAGAGGGTGGGCACTTGATATCATTGAAAAGATCTTTCTTGCTTCATCTAAGGGTCATCATTTTATCCTGCTGGCTACTGACTATTTTACAAAATGGGTAGAGGCAATACCCCTGAAAAAGGTCGAACAGGTTGAGGTGGTAGATTACATCAAAAAACAACTTATTTTTAGGTTTGGCATTCCAGAAACCATCACAACTGACCAGGGGACAATGTTCACTGGAGGGGAGGTCAAAGCATGTCTGGAAGACTATGGAGTCAAATTGCTCACATCTACTCCATACTATGCTCAGGCCAATGGGCAGGCAGAGGCTTCAAATAGGGTGATCCTAGAGCATGGCGCAAGATACTACCAGAGACATTATGGGCTTATTGCATATCCAAGAGAATAAATACTGCAACCAGTCCCTTTGCTCTCACTTATGGGCATGATGCAGTACTACCTATGGAGCTGGTAGTTACATCTTTGAGGATCATAAAACAACATGGTCTATCTGCTGAAGAATATTTAGAAGCCATGAACATGGATCTGGAACAGTTGGATGAAAGCAGGATGGAGGCTCTGAACATAATGATAATCCAAAAGAGGAAGATAGCAAAGGCCTACAACAAAAAAGTAAAGAAGAAAGTGTTCTATGAAGGCCAAATGGTGTGGAAGGTGATCCTACCACCAGGAATCAAGGATAGAGAGTTGGGCAAATGGTCTCCAAATTGGGAAGGACCCTTCAAGGTCCATAAAATTCTCAAAGGCAATGCATACTGGTTGACAGACCTAGATGGTCAGCCACATAAGAGATTTATTAATGACAAATACTTAAAGCCATATTTCCAAAGCATTTGGGAAATCCACAACTGTAATGGCAAAAAGAATGTAAAAGTAGGCTTTTTAGCCGTAGCCATGAGCTGGCCTTAGTGGCCGCATATTCTGAATAAAGAGATTAGATGGCCATAGGCCACACAAAAGAAATTGTAAATAAATAGTTAGCAATTCTAAAAAGAAAATATCCAAAAAACAAGGCCAAACAATGGCCAAAACCGAGTACCAGCTGAATAAAGAAGCTAACACAGATAGCAGTAAAATTGTTTCAAAGAAATTAACCAAGGTCAAATAGTGGCTAAAATCCAGAAATTAACTCAGCTATGCTTCAAGGCTGACCAGGTATTCTGATGAGCTTGAAGACATGCTTGAGTTAGATGTAAATCTGAAGACCAAGCTTGAGCATCAGGTAGTCGTGATGCAAAATCTTATCTTTCAAACCTTGGATTTTGAGCGCCAAAGCTTCAATTTCTTCTTGAGCAGCAATAATGTCTTTCTGAATCCCAAGGTCTTCAGCAGCCAAGCTTTCAGAATTGGCAAGTAAAATTTCATAAGCAGCTCGGTCTTTAGATAAACCTTCCAACTTACTAGATAAAGTCTGTTCAAGAGAATAGTCTTGATGAAAAGCAGTGGGTAGATGATGCAAATCATGCTCCAAACGTATGAGCCTGCTTTTACTCTTTGGAGCTATCTGAGGATTTGCCAACAAAGTCTTCACATGCTTCAAAGCTTTCTTACTATCTGCTTCTTGAACATTTGAAAGGTTTGTCTCAAAAAGTTGGACCAATCTATTGGTTGCATGCTGCAATTGTTCCTCAGTTGGCACTTTTCTAGCAAGAGGAGGTGGAGTCAGGAAGGTGAAATCCAGACCTGCTAATGGATTTACCACATTGGTTGGAATGATGGAGGTAAGTACTTTGAATGATGTCGCTGCCTGTATAAAGTATTGTCATAAGTATCAAAAAAATTGTTTATGGTAGTAAAATAAAGAAAGTGAAAGATATCAACCTGAGAAGAGAGAGGAGTAACTGAGCCAGAAGGTTGGTTAGAAATTTTGGGAGTGACAATTGGCTCATCTGATGAGGGAACTCCTACATAGCTGGTGGAAATCTTTTCACTCTCATCTCCAGAAGCTTCACTATCATCATCTCCTGAAATAGTAACAGGCTCTGAACTGGATTGTGTGGTCTTCTTGATTCTAGTAGAAGATCGTTGAGATCTTCTCACAGCCACCACCTTCTTATGAGTTTTTGGCTTCTTCTTGGGAAAAATTGGCTCATCTTTAATGTTCATTTTTCTATAAGAAATTGGAATAGCAGGAATAGCTGCATAGCATATTGCCAGATCAGAATTTCATAGACAGACAAGCAAATGAAAATGAGGTAAAGAAACATACCAGGTGTAACATCTGCAATGTCTACCTTAGATTCAGTATTGAGAGGAGGTAGTGGATCAAGTGGATGTAAACTTGAGTAATATCTTTCCCTCCAGGATAGATAGTCAGAAGTACTACCAGGACTGAATGGTGGTAGCAGCTGGAACACAAATCTCCTCAAAGCGTTATTATTGGCAGCTACCTGGTTTTCAATCCTTTCTCTGGACTGAACACTGGTCCTCTCTTCTCCAAGAGGGTTGTAATGGAAAAGGCGGTTAAGAGGCACATTTTGGGTATAACCCAACTGCCTAGCACAGAGTCAAGGATTGTAGGCCTCAAAGCCACAAGTAGGATTCATAGGATTATCAATATTTGCACCTTCATGGAGATACCTGGGTGTAACAAGACTGGCCCATAAATCACAAAGGAGATGGTCCATTACCATAGATATGGTAACTTTTGAAGAAAACAATGGCATCAAAGGACCACCAGGCAAAGTATCAGTAAACAAGAAATATTCAGAATCAGGTCGATTTGAAGGCAAAGATAAGAAGAAATTGAAGATTTCTACAAAAGATCTATCACTAGTGCAAGCTAAGACAAACTACCCATAGGAAGTGAATTTGGTAGGTAGTTGATAACCAGGAGAACGTAGAGCAGGGAAATAAGTGAACAGCCAAGGCTAAAGAATCCAAAGGCTGCCAGAAAAACGATGGTAAAAGGGTTTCTCAAAGGTGAGCAAAGAAAGACAGTGATAAATACGGCCTAGCCAAATACTACCGAAAGCTATATTCTGACCTTCAGCTAGGGCACATGCAAGGGGAAGATAATATTTGGCAGGTTGATTTTCAAAGGTACCAAAGACATACCTGCATAGCAAACACCACAGGAGCAAAGCATTCTCTTTGAAGGTAGGTTCCCCAAGATGCTTTGTGGAGCTCAAACCCTGGTAGGAAAAAGTTTTCTTTTCCTTCATTACTCCTACCTCGGCAATCCTGACAGAAGAAAAGAGGCAGGGAGCATCTTGACCTGTGATGGACAATCCAGTTAGGGCATATATATCCCTCAACGTGATGGTCATATGGCCACCGGGAAAGACAAAAGAATTTGTCGAATGAGACCAGAAACAGCAGGCCGCTAAAATCAAAGATGGGTCGAAAGGAATTGGCTCAAGGGTCATGTAAATAAGCCGATCAAGTCCCTGCTTCATCCATTGTACACCGAAGTGGTTCGAAGTTGATTGATCCAGTCTCTTCATCCCAGAGGCGGTTTGGGCCAGGAACGATGTTGTTCCAATAGAGGTAACTCTTTTGCATGATTGGTAAGGAGTTCTTCACGAGAAGGTGTTGAAAAGCTTTTCAATATTCCGGGGGAAAGGTGGGAGTCAATAGGAGCAGTATTTGGAAGGAAAAAAGCCATTGTTTAGAGAAGAAGAAAAGAGAAAGCTAGGTATTTCTCAAACGAATCAGAAGGTAAAGAGGCGTGCAGGAGTAAGGGATTAGGAAGCATCAGGTCAAATTAAATGAGGTAAGAGAAGAGTTTAAATTTTAAATAGATTTTATTTGGTAGTAACTGATATTTGAGAAGGATTTGAAGAAAGGCCAAAAAATCAGCTCAAAATCTAACTTTGAACAGTTGAAATTCAAGCTGGGGGGCAATTGTGGGCACCAAAATATGTTGGGCCTAATAAGCCTAGTCCATGTATAAGGCCCAAGATGCAGCCCATACAGTCCATCATGTTTCATCGCAGCTCATGAGCCCATTATATTGAGAAGAAAATGAAGCCCAGTTGGTGAGTAACTGCCCAGGTGCAGTTGTTTTGAGAGCGGTCCATGAAAATAGGAAGAAGTTGTGGCAGTTACCACAAGGTGGTCCAGGTGGCAGCACATGAGAGAAATGAGAAAAATTGTTGTGAGAAGATGGCAGTAACTTCCAACTTACAGCACATGGAGTAAATCAAGGATAACTGTAGTAGGATCATGGTTTATGGAGGAGGATTTTGTGCAAAGCAGAAGGTATAAAAGATGATAGACAGACAAAGATGGACACACGCACAACCAGTCAAATAGACAACAAAAACTTAAGCCTAAAGGCACCTTCAAGCTTCCTACCATCTTAGCATTTCAATTACATTTCCAAATTCGTGTCAATTTCAAGCAAGTATTATGTCATTCATTCCAAATTCTCTTGTATTTATTTCTTGTCAAGTTTCAATGCCGACCGTTGTTGTGTAAATTGTTCTTGGTGTCTATTTATGTTTCTTCATTTCAATCTCAACAAATCGCACTTTAGTGGAGTTGTGTAAATTGTTCTTATTTACATTTGGTGCATTTTATTCAAATTAGTGTAGGAAACTATAAGCCTTGGCACACCTATAAATCATCATCACCTTGGGCCACTTTTTGGTGAGCAATTCCAAAGCATCAAAGTGGACCATTGTAAACTATTTAGTTCTCTTAGAAGTCTAACTTGCTAGTTTAATTTTCATAGAACATTTGGAAGCAAAAAGATTCCAATCGACGAAGTTATGTTTCAAATAGCATAAAAACATGAAAAACTCTTTTATGGAGAGAGTTGAGCAATTCCAAAGCATCAAATTCTTGCTAGTTTAAGTTCCATAGAAGGTTCGCAAACAAAAAGATGCCAATAGATGAAGTTATGTTTCTGTAGTAACCGGTTTTCGTCCGGCCAAAAATATTAGTAAAAGAAAAATAAGTATATGAAATCCAAAATAAAAATTAAAGGAAGAAAAACGAACCCCAAACTCGTTTCTTTACTTAAAAGCCCGTGGATTCATAAACTCAAAATTTAAAGCCCAATGCTTAAGTTTTGGCCCAATTATCAAAAACAAAACCCTAGAAAATATCTAGAGAATAAAAATAAATAAATTAAATGGAAAATTAAAAGTGGAAAAGACCAAAAAGAATAGTCACCTTGGTTAAAAGGAAAGAAAAAGTAAGGGCAAAAGAGACAAATTGAAAGAACTAAGGTTTTAGGAGAGAGGTGGTCTCATTCTCTCTTAATATAAAAGAAAGGTAGCATTCTTTGAGAGGGTGGGGGTGGAAGCAGCCGCACAACAAGGAAAAGGGGAGGGAGAGCAAAAAAAGAAAGAAAAACAGAGGAGAGAAAGAGATAGAGCAAGGCAGCCGAGGGGAAAGAAGACAGCAAGAGAGAGTCAAAGAAAAAGAGAGAAAATCAGGGGAGCAAACCGTGAGAAAGAAAAGCCAAAATCAAGGGAGAGTTGCGGAGAGAGCCTTTCGTCACTCAAGGAGAACTTTGATTCTAAGAAAAGGAGGACTTTTTATTGCTCTAAGAAGGTAATATCTCATATACACTTTGGTTCTTTGGATTCCATTTCCTCGGCTCTGTTTCTGTTTCTATTGCAGATTCATTTTTTGAGTTTCTTCGGGTTCTTGGCCTCTGTTTCCATTTCATGTTTGTCATGTTTGTTCTATGTTGATGAATGACTGAGATTTTGCCCGTATTCGAGACTCTTCCTCCTGTAGGCATATTTTGGTTTCTGTATGCATATATATGTTATATGTGTTTATATCTGTTTATATATGATGTGTATATATATATATACATATGTGATGTGTATATATATATGGTATGTTACATGGAGTGTATAGTATATATATATATGGCGTGTCTATGAGTTCATGTGTGTTTGTATGTGTATATATGATGTGTGTATATATATATATATATATATGTTGTGTATGTATGGATTTGCTTGTATGTATATATACACTGTGGGTATGGGTGTGTATATAGACCGTGGGTTATGTGTAAACGTTTTATGTGTTCATATATATGTATATGAATGTATATGTGGTTTGTTGATGTTTATGTGTATATTATCATATATGTTTATATGTGCATGCGAATTCTTAAATATTGGGCTTGGTTTGATGTTGTGTTTGGATAACCATTTGATCCCATTATTTTTGTGTTTGATGTTGGGGCTTGGACCAGGCTTGATCCCACTTGGGTCGAAGGGAATACTTAGAGGATTTGGGCTGGATTGAAGCAATGGGCCTCACGGGTGATATTGGATTTTTGTACATTTTATTATTTGTCATGCATAATTGTAAAGTGTAAGCCTTGTAATAGTGTAACAAAAATAGTGGACGTAAAATATAGTGGATGTAAACTAGAAAATGCATACATGATATTCTAGGATGCTAGAAGCATATAGAAATTAGGAATTGATTTTGTGAATGATGATTGCATTAGAATGCATGCTTAGGACTTTGATTTCTCATACTATGCCATGATGCTTAGATGTATGCTAGGATTGTTTGAATGCCATGAAGATAAATGCAACGCGTTAGTCATTAGAATTAATCCAAGCCGTCTCACTTTAATAAACACGCCGAGATTAATTTACGAAACCTTTATGTTTTGTTTAAATACCAAGAAGCCTTCAAGATATTGGGGTTCCATTGGCATTCATCCAAAACATTTGGATTTCGTGGACCCGGAAAGCAAATATGTTTTTAGGGATTAGGAGAATTTATTTAAGGACTCAAAGGTGGGTTTAAAGATATTTGGCCCATTCAATGAGCCATAAATAAATTCTTTCTTTTCTCATGAAGAGCATAATTGTGAGTAAGGCTTAAATTGAACATTTTTTCTTGATTGTGGGCTCTTTTGGTACATCAACCAAGTCCCCAAAAAATCCCTTTTCCAAAAATATCGAAACCCACTCAAAGTGGAAGTTTTCATCCAGACTAAGCAAAACAAACATCTTTGGCCAAGCCGGGAATGGCCCCAATGATCCCGTGCACACCTTTTTTCAAATTACCAAACCCACTCCAAGTGGAATTTTTATTCATCTTTGACCAAGCTGGGAATGGCCCCAATGATCCCATGCACCCTCTTTTCAAATCATCAAAATCCACTCCAAGTGGAATTTTTATTCATCTTTGGCCAAGCCGGGAATGGCCCCAATGATCCCCTACACCATCTTTTCAAATCATCAAAACCCACTCCAAGTGGAATTTTTTATTAATCTTTGGCCAAGCCGGGAATGGCCGCAGTGATCCCGTGCACCTTTTTTCTTTAAACCACTCCAAGTGGATTTTTCATCATATTCACAATAAGATTTTCAAAAACAAATTAGAGCCAAATAGGAAAACATTCAAAGGTAACCGTTTTCGGGAGTCGTGGGGTGCCTAACACCTTTCCCATGCTCAATAGACCCCCTTTCCCATTTTTCTCGTAGACCAGAACGGACGTCCAATTGCATCCAAAAAATCAATTGGTGGCGACTTCATTGTTTTTCATGCCGGTTGCTTCAGCTTGAAATTGCAAAAAACATGAAAAACTCGTCTATGGAAAGATTTGAGTCATTCCAAAGCCCAAAAGTGGACCGTTGTTCCCCATTTAGTGTTCTTAGAAGTCTAACTTACCAGTTTGAGTTCCGTAGAACGTTTGGAAACAAAAAGATGTCAATAGACCAAGTAATGTTTGAAATTAAACAAAAACGTGAAAAAGCTCGAGTATGGAAAAAGTTAAGCAATTCCAAAACATCAAAGTGGACTATTATACTCTATTTATTTTTCTTAGAAGTCTAACTTGCTAGTTTAACTTTCGTGCAACATTTCGTAAGGTAAAGATTTGAATAGACCAAGTTATTTTGAAATGGTACAAAAACATGAAAAGCTCGTCTATGGAGAGAGTTGAGCAATTCCATGGCATCAAAGTGACCGTTGTACTCTATTTAGTTTTCATAAAAGTCTAACTTGCTAGTTTAAGTTTCATGGAACGTTTGGAAACAAAAAGATGCCAATAGACCAAGTTATGTTTGATATAGCACAAAAAGGTGAAAAAGCTTGTTTATGGGTAGAATTGAGCAATTCCAAAGTATGAAAGTGGACCGTTGTACTCTATTTAGTGTTCTTAGAAGACTCACTTGCTAGTTTTTGCTTTCGTGCAACGTTTCGTACATTAAAGATGTGAATAAACCAAGTTATGTTTGAAATTGCACAAAAGCGTGGAAAGCTTGTCTATGGAGATACTTGAGCAATTCGAAAGCATCAAAGTGGACCTTTCTACTCTATTTAATTTTCTTAGAAGTCTAACTCTCAAGTTTAAGTTTTGTAGAACGTTTAGAAAAAAAAGACACCAATAGACCAAGTTATGTTTCAAATTGCTGGAAAATGTAAAAAGCTCATCAATGGAGAGAGTTGAACAATTCCAAAACATCAAAATCGACCATTGTACTCTATTTAGTGTACCTAGAAATCTAGCATGCTAATTTAGCTATCATGCAACGTTTAATAAGGTAAAGATGTAGCTTGACTAAGTTATGTTTGAAATTTGCCCAATATGTGAAAAGCTCGTCTATGGAGAGAGTTGAGCACTTCCAAAGCATCAAAGTTGACCGTTGCACTCTATTTAGTTTTCTTAGAAGTATAACTTGCTAGTTTAAGTTTCATAGATTGTTTAGAAAAAAAATAGGCCAATAGATCAAGTTATGTTTGAAATTGCGCAAAAACGTGAAAAGCTCTTCTTTGGAGACAGTTGAGCAATTCCAAAACATGAAATTGGACAGTTCTACACTATTTAGTGTTCTTAGAAGTCTAACTTGCTAGTTTAAGTTTCGTACAACGTTTGGAAACAAAAAGATGCCAATAGACCATGTTATATTTCAAATTGCTCAAAAACGTGAAAAGCTCATCTATGGAGAGAATTGAGCAATTTGAAAGCATCAAGGTGGATCGTTGTACTCTATTTAGTTTTCTTAGAAGTCTTACTTGCTAGTTTAGCTTTCGTGCGACGTTTTGTAAGGTAAAGATGCGAAAAGACCAAGTTATGTTTGAAATTGCACAAAAACATGGAAAACTCGTCCATGGAGAGAGTTGAGCAATTCCAAAGTATAAAAGTGGATTGTTGTCCTCTATTTAGTTTTCTTAGAAGTCTAACTTGCTAGTTTAAGTTTCGTAGAATGTTTGGAAACGAAACGATGTCAACAGACCAAATTATGTTTGATATTGCACAAAAAGGTGAAAAGCATGTCTATGGGGAGAATTGAGCAATTCTAAAGCGCCAAAGTGGACCTTTGTGCTACATTTAGTAGTCTTAGAAATCTAAATTGCTAGTTTAAGTTTCGTAGAACTTGTGGAAACAAAAAGATGCCAATAGACCAAGTTATGACTCAAATTGCAGAAAAACATGAAAAGCTCGTTTATGTAGAGAGTTGAGCAATTCCAAAGCATCAAAGTGGACCATTATGTTGGACCAAGACTTAGTGTCTAGTCAACATTGTGTTTTTGATGATTGTGTATGATTGTATACTAAAATGTGTGTGAGCATGCTTGACTTGAACATATCCTAAAATGCTAGAAAACATGCTTAAATGGTTATTTGGTTAATTGTTTAATATCTTTGATGGTGACTATCCATTTTGGAAGAATAGAATGAGAATATTTATTAAATCTAGAGGCATAGACGTATGGAGGGTAGTAAAGGATGGTCCTCATTGTCCTAGTAGGAGTAGAGGAGATGAATGGACAAATAAGGACATTGAATTAACGTGCTTAAATGTTTATGCTATTAATCTCTTTCATATCTCTCTTAGTAGGTGTGGACTTGACCTCATTTCCGGATGTACAAATGCAAAGCAAATTTGGGAAATGATGGAAAGAAAGTATGAAAGGTCAAATGGCGATGTGTGTTTAGTGACCAAAGTGGAGGAGACCTCTAGTGATAAAGAGGATGAAATCAAGGCCAACCTTTGCTTGGTGGCAAAGGAAGGAGAGTTATCATCCATTCCGGATGATATGGTAAATGATTCTACACTACCCACTTATGATGAATTGAGTGATGTGTATGATGAATTATGTGATGCTCATGGTGACTTAATTTCTAAATACAAGCATGCTACAAAAGAAATATCTAGGCTTGTGAAAATTGAGAAATCACATGTGGATGAGATTAATGACTTGAATGATAAGTATGTTGATCTAAATGCAAAGCATGATAATATATATTTATCTCTTGATGCTTTGATGAAAGAAAATGAAAATCTTAGAAAGCAATTATCTATGCACACTTCTAGTAGTAACATGACAAATTGTAATACTTCAAAGATTCATGATTTGGATGCTTTGCATGCTAGAGTGAATGAGTTAGAACAAGAGTTGAGAACATGGGATGAGCATGAATGTATAATTTTGAACAACTCTACTTCTTTGCAACTTGAGCTTGATGATGTGAAAGAAAAGTATAGGATGTTAGAAATTCAATTTTCTAAATTCTCTATGAGTTCATCAAAGCTTGATGAGTTGCTTGTCTCTCAAAGACACTACCTTGATAAGAGTGGACTTGGATTTGATCCTACGAAACTCAAAGAAACCTTGAGTAGTGTTAGTACCATAGCCAAGCCTTCAAAAGGCAAGGCCAAGCTAGCTCATCCCATGGGTGAGACTAGTACCTCTAGGGAAACTCATCCTAGACTAAGGAGAGTTCACCTAAGGAGGTTGTGGGTGCCAAAGGGTTTGTGTGATATTGATGTGAAAGCATATGTGAAGAATTCTTTTAATATTAATGTATATGCAATTGTGGCCACTAACCCTGAAGGATCCAAGGTTTGGATACCTAAAACGTCTTGATCACACTTTATTTAGATGTGCTATGCATTGATACTAGGCTTTATTGATTTGTTTCTTTAAAAAAAAAAAAAAAAAAAAATGCTAGAACCTAAATGAAGGGGCTGCCCAAATATGATTTTTAATGATTGTCATTGAAAACGATTTTATTAGGTTATATGATGCTTGGTTGTTGTATGAGAGTTATGCATTTATACTATTTTTAATCTTTATTGAAAAAGATTGCAAATTAAGTATGAAATGTATGATATGTATGACAAAGGTTGAATATGAGAAAATCATTGAACAAATTATTTTTGTAATTTTTGTATGACGAGAAAACCTAAAGTTATCCACTTTAGGAGTTTTAATTTAAAGATGTTTTTTCTTGAATACAAAAGAAAATCTGGAGAAGTTTGATGATAAAAGTGATATTTGTATGCTTCTTGATTACTTATCTCTTTCTAGTGCACACAATGCTTTTGATGCTAAGCCTAGAATGGTTAAGGAAAGTGTTTGTGTTAATTTTTATGATATAACCACACTTGAGGTCAATGTGCTTGTAGAGAAATAATTTTCAGATTTGAAGGACCTTGGACATCCCAAGGAGTTAATCTCAAATGGTACCCGTGGGGTACTTATCTTGAATGAGGATGCACCATTGGTGAAGAGCTCAAAAGAAGATGAAGATCTCAAATGATGAAGCAACACCAATTGGTGAGGAAAGTGTGCAACCCTTGGGAGAGCAACTTTAAATCAAGGAAAATATATTCAAAACATGGACAAGCACAAACACTCTAAGGAAGGAACAAATATTAAAGGAATATCATCAAGATGCTCAAACAAAAAGCTAGGAGGGTTTCGATGGTCATTTCTTAAACCTTTAAACTCCTTTGCATTATTTTTGTTAGATGCTTAACTTTAACTCAATTGCATTTGGAATGTTTGATTTTAGATGATATATGCTTTAGACATGATTAAATGATGATGATACGTGCATTAAGTTTGAATGAAGCATCATGGGTACATATTTGCTTAATTGGTATCTCTTGTTGTTTTTAATTGGATTGGAATACATTGATTATATGTGGTATGCATATGTTCTCAAATATTCATTGGTATGCATGATTGAAGGGGGAGCATGCCCTAAGTCTAGGAATTCATGTTTTATCATTAATTGAAAAAGATAGAATGCATGCTAAGTTTCTTAAGTGAACTTGTTGCATCTCTATAATTTGGAAGCAATATGTGGAATACATGACTTCTGGTGTGCATTTTATTAAATTCATAAATGCATGTATTTGGTTGGTGTCAACTCCTCTCCCTATTCCCTCTTGATTGACTACATTATAGGGAAGAGATAATGATTAGAAAAGATGCATTAAAATGACATATTCTAAAATGGTATCCTTTCATACGATATTTAGTATTTGAACTTTTATTGACAAAACATACTTATCTTGTATCAAGCATGGTGCATCCTTAAACTAGTACTTGAACTGACATATGAAATGGTTTATAGACCAAAGTTTAAGGGGGAGTGCATTTGGCATGTTTTGGTGAGAAGTATGTATGCTACTATACTTAAAGTGAGGGGGAGCTAATATGAACATTACTTTGTACTCGATCTATAGCTCACTTCATTTGCATGATTGGAAACAATTAAGAATTTGAGTATAAAATGAGAATTTCAATTAAACCTTAAGATCTTTTTGATAATTACAAAAAGGGGGGAGAAAGAATATAGTTTTTGGATAAAGATTGTAGTTCTTGAAAAAATGGTACATCTTTAGAAAACTACATTGCACATTTTGGAATCATCAAAAAGGGGGAGATTGTTGGACCAAGACTTAGTGTCTAGTCAACATTGTGTTTTTGATGATTGTGTATGATTGTATACTAAAATGTGTGTGAGCATGCTTGACTTGAACATATCCTAAAATGCTAGAAAACATGCTTAAATGGTTATTTTGTTAATTGTTTAATATCTTAATTGTGCATATACACTTAAATGAAGGCTTATGCATATCTCTATGTGAATTTGATATCTATATATTTTTGAGATAGTGCTGGAAATTCAGTTTTGAAAACAAACATACATGGACTAAGTTAGGGCATTAATCTTCTAATGATCATAATTTATCTTAACCAACTTAGGTCAAATGACTTGAAACTTGAACCAATGCACATAAAGGTCTAATATATGTTCTAGGACTATAATCATGATAAATTAAGTGCATCACATATATATTTGGTCATATGCTTAAATTCCGCCAAAACTAGGTTTTACCTAATTTTGTGCATATGTGTTCTTTGTGAACGTGGTGAACCAAATGAACTCCGATTTAAATGAAATTTCGTGTGCATCTTAGTTTCATCACTATGAACATATTTGACTTAGTAAAGTTCAAGAGAAAATGTCATTTACACTGAGTTTTCAAAATAACATTGAATTTACACTTAGAATTTATCGGTTTCACTATTAGTGACTTATTTGCTTGGTTGAGTGACCAAACGATTTCCGATTGTTATGAAATTTTATGTGGACATTCTAATATATATAAAATGATTTATCAAGCAGTAATACGAATTTTCTGGGTTTTTTTTCTAATGTAATTAACCTATGCGCTCTATATGAAGCTCTTTGAGCTTACATGCAATTGGGGAGTTCTACCTCCTATTTCCTTGTAGGTTAATCATCATTGTGGTCTCATATGACTCAGAATTCAGTATGCTCAAGTGAACTGAAGTCCGGTTTTCGAGTATGAGCTTGGATCTCTAGAAAACCATGAAAAACCTATGTTCATCAACCTTCCACTAAGGCATTTTGATTGATGATTGGAACTAGCCTTAGGGCTGTATAATATGGATATATTGGTGCTGCCAAATTCAGAGTTTGAAGTCAAGATTGGAGGGACATGTTTGGTCATGTGAAGGATCTCTTATCTTCATCAAACAAGATCTTGCACATGCTTCCTTTATTGAGGTCAATGATAAGATTTTTGTGAGAAGAAAATTGATGAAGCTAAAGGACAAATGCAATGGTTGAAATTTGTAAGAGATGAGAAAGTATATTTTGCAACTAGACAAGACTTAGATTATAAAGATATTCTTGAAGACTACAAGCTCCAACGGTACACTAATCTATGGCAGAGATTGAATTGTTTTGAATTATGAATGGATCAGATTACAACAAGACTTGAAGGGTTAAGATGACCATTTAAAAGGTGAATCCAATGGTTGTGCAAAGATGGTTGCAAGTTGCTACACATTTTGTAGGAAATCATTGGAGATACCAAGGCCAAGATTTGGTGGAAGTTTGATCAAATGGTCAAAGATGACAAAATTGTTGGAGATACCAAGGTCAAGATTTGGTGCAAGTTTGATCAAATTGTCAAAAATGGCTGCAAGTGCACGTGACAACTCAAATCTTGGAAAGCTAGACTTGGAAAATAATGCAAGTGCAACGGCTACATATTGTAAGGTCAAGATTTAATGATCTATTCATTAAATGGCCAAGATTTGCACATGTAATTGAAGGTCGAGATTTGAAGATGGAAAAAGATCCAATGGTGGAAATCACAAGAGCTTGGTAAATTATAAAGAGGGGTTCTTCCTCATTCCAACTTGGAGAAGCCAAAATTACATTGAAGAAATTGTTGTTCTCAAAGCTTCCAAGCTAGTTTGTGCCATTGAATCCAAGCTTCTACCCAAGCCACTCTAAAGGCTTCCTCACTATTTTGCTTTTGCAAAGAGGGAGTGCTTCTCATTTGGCTTCTTATTTTCAGATTCGAAAATCCTCATTATTCTTTATTTTCTATCCAACCCGTGAGGTGATATTGTGATTCTTGAGTGTTCCTCAACCCTATTTGCTTAGTGCAAACCTTGAGTGAACCATTTATACCGAACACTTGTAAAAGTCCCTTCATTGGGCAAAAACCTTGTTGAGGTTGAGTTTAAGGGAGTGCTTGAAACCCTTGGTTGTAAAGTTTAAAGATTGTCTTGAAATTTTCAGTTTTAAGGGTAACCTAAAAACCCTTGTGAGTTTTGTGGAGCTCTTGAGAAAACCACATCCTTAGTGGAGGTTGGAAAATCCTAGGTTGGTGAACCTAGGTAGTAGATGTAGGAGAAGAGTCTCCGAACTACTATAAATTGCTGTGTGGACTTTCTTGATTGCATTGCTTGCTTGTTGATTGATTAAGTGTTTTGATTGCAGAATTTTCTGAACCACTAGTCTGTCCGTGCACTGTTCACATAGCTAAACTTTGAATTTTAATCTGAATTTTTGATATAGTATTAATTAGGGTGTTGTGATACTGCATACCAAATTTCATTGAATTCTGACTTGATTTGCTAGGTGAAATTTGAGTTGTAAAATCTGTGCGCAGTGTGTTGTTTGAAAAAAATCTGTTTTTGCAATTCCTTGATTATTTGATAATTGATCATTCACCATATTGTATCACATCTTGCATTGAAATGAATGTTGATTAGGATAATCATTAGAGTTCAAATTTGTGTGCTAATTGTTAATTGACATTGATTTCCTTTTAAATTATAAAAAGAGATTCCTATCGGAATTTAGGGACACAATTCACCCCCCCCTCTTGTGTTAAGTACGATCCATCATAGTGTTCTTAGAAGTCTAAGTTGCTAGTTTAAGTTTTGTAGAACGTTTGGAGACAAAAAGATGCCAATGGACCAAGTTATGTTTGAAATTGCATAAAAAAATGAGAAGCTCATCTATGGAGAGAGTTGAGCACTTCCAAATCATCAAGGGAGACCATTGTACTCTATTTTGTTTTCTTAGAAGTCCAACTTGCTATTCTAAGTTTCATAGAATGTTTCCAAACAAGAAGATTCCTATAGACCAAGTAATGTTTCAAATTAAACAAAAACGTGAAAAGCTTGTTGCTGGAGAGAGTTGAGCAATTCCAAATCATCAAAGTGGACCATTGTACTCTATTTAGTTTTCTTAGAAGTCTAACTTGCTAGTTTAAGTTTCGTTGAACGTTTGCAGGCAAAGAGATGCCAATAGAATAAATTATTTTTCAAACCATTAAAGTGGACCCTTGTACTCTATTTAGTGTTCTGAGAAGTCCAACTTGATAGTTTAGTTTTCGTGCACCATTTCGTAAGGTAAAGATGTGAATAGACCAAGTTATGTTTGAAATTACATAAAAACGTGAAAAGCTCCTCTATGGAGAGAGTTGAGCAATTCGAAAGCATCAAAGTGGACCATTGAACTCTATTTACTTTTCTTACATGTCTAACTTGCTAGTTTAAGTTTCGTTGAACGTTTGCAGGCAAAGAGATGCCAATAGAATAAATTATTTTTCAAATTGCTCAAAAATGTGGAAAGCTTGTCTATGGAGAGAGTGTAGCAATTCCAAACCATTAAAGTGGACCCTTGTACTCTATTTAGTGTTCTGAGAAGTCCAACTTGATAGTTTAGTTTTCGTGCACCATTTCGTAAGGTAAAGATGTGAATAGACCAAGTTATGTTTCAAATTACATAAAAACGTGAAAAGCTCCTCTATGGAGAGAGTTGAGCAATTCGAAAGCATCAAAGTGGACCATTGAACTCTATTTAATTTTCTTACAAGTCTAACTTGCTAGTTTAAGTTTCGTAGACGGTTTGGAAACAAAAAGATGCCAATAGATCAAGTTATGTTTCAAATTGCAAGAAATGTGAAAAGCTCGTCTATGGAGAGACTTAAGCAATTCCGAAGCACGAAAGTGGACCATTGTTCTCCATTTAGTGTTCTTAGAAGTCTAACTTGCCATTTTAAGTTTCATAGAACATTTGGAAGCAAAAACATGCCAATAGACCAAGTTATGTTTTAAATTTGCACAAAAACGTGAAAAGCTCACCTGTGGAGAGAAGTCCAACTTGACAATATAGCTTTCATGCAACATTTCATAAGGTAAAGATGTTAATAGACCAAGCTATGTCTGAAATTGCTCAAAATCATGAAAAGTTCATCTAAGGAGAGCGTTGAGCAATTCCAAAGAATCAAATTGGGCCGTTGCACTCTATTTGGTGTTCTTAGAATTCAAACTTTCTAGTTTAGCTTTCGTGCAATGTTTCGTAAGGTAAAGATGCGAATAGACCAAGTTACGCTTGAAATTACACAAAAACGTCAAAGGCCCGTCTATGGAGAGAGTTGAGCTATTCCAAACCAGCAAAGTGGACCGTTGTACTCTATTTAGTGTTTTTGAAGTCTCACTTGCTATTTTTACTTTCGTGCAATGTTTTGTAAGGTAAAGATGCAAAAGGACCAAGTTATGTTTGAAATTACGCAAAAATGTGAAAAGCTCTTCTTTGGAGACAGTTGAGCAATTCCAAAGCATGAAATTGGACAGTTTTACACTATTTAGTGTTCTTAGAAGTCTAACTTGCGAGTTTAAGTTTTGTAGAACGTTTGGAAACAAAAAGATGCCAATAGACCATGTTATGCTTCAAAGTACACAAAAACGTGAAAAGCTCATCTATGGAGAGAATTGAGCAATTCCAAAGCATCAAATTGGACCATTGTACTGTATTTCATGTTCTTAGAAGTCTAACTTTCTAGTTTCCCTTTCGTGCAACGTTTCGTAACGTAAAGATGGGAATAGACCTAGTTATGTTCAAAATTACACAAAAAGGTGAAAAAGCTCTACTATGGAGAGAGTTGAGAAATTCCAAAGCATCAAAGTGAACCGTTGTACTCTATTTAGTTTTCTTAGAAGTCTAACTTGCTAGTTTTGCTTTCGTGCAATGTTTCGTAAGGTAAATATTCGAATATACCAGGTTATGTTTGAAATTATGCAAAAAATGAAAAGTTTATCTATGGAGAGAGTTGAACAATTCCAAAGCATCAAAGTTGACCGTTGTACTCTATTTAGTGTTCTTAGAAGTCTAAGTTGCTAGTTTAAGTTTTGTAGAACGTTTGGAGACAAAAAGATGCCAATGGACCAAGTTATGTTTGAAATTGCATAAAAAAATGAGAAGCTCATCTATGGAGAGAGTTGAGCACTTCCAAATCATCAAGGGAGACCATTGTACTCTATTTTGTTTTCTTAGAAGTCCAACTTGCTATTCTAAGTTTCATAGAATGTTTCCAAACAAGAAGATTCCTATAGACCAAGTAATGTTTCAAATTAAACAAAAACGTGAAAAAGCTTGTCTCTGGAGAGAGTTGAGCAATTCCAAATCATCAAAGTGGACCATTGTACTCTATTTAGTTTTCTTAGAAGTCTAACTTGCTAGTTTAAGTTTCGTTGAACGTTTGCAGGCAAAGAGATGCCAATAGAATAAATTATTTTTCAAGTTGCTCAAAAATGTGGAAAGCTTGTCTATGGAGAGAGTGTAGCAATTCCAAACCATTAAAGTGGACCCTTGTACTCTATTTAGTGTTCTGAGAAGTCCAACTTGATAGTTTAGTTTTCGTGCACCATTTCGTAAGGTAAAGATGTGAATAGACCAAGTTATGTTTGAAATTACATAAAAACGTGAAAAGCTCCTCTATGGAGAGAGTTGAGCAATTCGAAAGCATCAAAGTGGACCATTGAACTCTATTTAATTTTCTTACAAGTCTAACTTGCTAGTTTAAGTTTCGTAGACGGTTTGGAAACAAAAAGATGCCAATAGATCAAGTTATGTTTCAAATTGCAAGAAATGTGAAAAGCTCGTCTATGGAGAGACTTAAGCAATTCCGAAGCACGAAAGTGGACCATTGTTCTCCATTTAGTGTTCTTAGAAGTCTAACTTGCCATTTTAAGTTTCATAGAACATTTGGAAGCAAAAACATGCCAATAGACCAAGTTATGTTTTAAATTTGCACAAAAACGTGAAAAGCTCACCTGTGGAGAGAAGTCCAACTTGACAATATAGCTTTCATGCAACATTTCATAAGGTAAAGATGTTAATAGACCAAGCTATGTCTGAAATTGCTCAAAATCATGAAAAGTTCATCTAAGGAGAGCGTTGAGCAATTCCAAAGAATCAAATTGGGCCGTTGCACTCTATTTGGTGTTCTTAGAATTCGAACTTTCTAGTTTAGCTTTCATACAATGTTTCGTAAGGTAAAGATGCGAATAGACCAAGTTACGCTTGAAATTACACAAAAATGTGAAATGCTCGTCTATGGAGAGAGTTGAGCTATTTCAAACCAGCAAAGTGGACCGTTGTACTCTATTTAGTGTTTTTGAAGTCTCACTTGCTATTTTTACTTTCGTGCAACGTTTTGTAAGGTAAAGATGCGAATGGACCAAGTTATGTTTGAAATTACGCAAAAATGTGAAAAGCTCTTCTTTGGAGTCAGTTGAGCAATTCCAAAGCATGAAATTGGACAGTTTTACAATATTTAGTGTTCTTAGAATTCTAACTTGCGAGTTTAAGTTTCATAGAACGTTTGGAAACAAAAAGATGCCAATAGACCATGATATGTTTCAAATTGCTGAAAAACGTGAAAAGCTCGTCCATGGAGAGAATTGAGCAATTTCAAAGCATCAAATTGGACCATTGAACTCCATTTACTGTTCTTAGAAGTCTAGCTTGATAGTTTAAGTTTCATAGAAGGTTTGGAATAAAAAAGATGCCAATAGATCAAGTTATGTTTCAAATTACAAAAAAATGTGAAAAGCTCGTCTACGGAGAGAGTTGAGCAATTCCAAGGCACCAAAGTGGACCGTTGTTCTGCATTTAGTGTTCTTAGAATTCTAACTTGCCAATTTAAGTTTTGTAGAACGTTTGGAAACAAAAAGATGCCAATAGACCATGTTATGCTTCAAATTACACAAAAACGTGAAAAGCTTATCTATGGAGAGAATTGAGCAATTCCAAAGCATCAAATTGGACCATTGTACTCTATTTCATGTTCTTAGAAGTCTAACTTTCTAGTTTCCCTTTCGTGCAACGTTTCGTAACGTAAAGATGCGAATAGACCTAGTTATGTTTAAAATTACTCAAAAAGGTGAAAAAGCTCTACTATAGAGAGAGTTGAGAAATTCCAAAGCATCAAAGTGGACCGTTGTACTCTATTTAGTTTTCTTAGAAGTCTAACTTGCTAGTTTTGCTTTCGTGCAATGTTTCGTAAGGTAAATATTCGAATAGACCAGGTTATGTTTGAAATTATGCAAAAAATGAAAAGTTCATCTATGGAGAGAGTTGAACAATTCCAAAGCATCAAAGTTGACCGTTGTACTCTATTTAGTGTTCTTAGAAGTCTCAGTTGCTAGTTTAAGTTTTGTAGAACGTTTGGAGACAAAAAGATGCCAATGGACCAAGTTATGTTTGAAATTGCATAAAAAAATGAGAAGCTCATCTATGGAGAGAGTTGAGCACTTCCAAATCATCAAGGGAGACCATTGTACTCTATTTTGTTTTCCTAGAAGTCTAACTTGCTATTCTAAGTTTCATAGAATGTTTCGAAACAAGAAGATTCCTATAGACCAAGTAATGTTTCAAATTAAACAAAAACGTGAAAAAGCTTGACTATGGAGAGAGTTGAGCAATTCCGAAGCATCAAAGTAGACCGTTGTACTCTATTTAGTTTTCTTAGAAGTCTAACTTGCTAGTTTAGCTAGCATGCAACTTTTCGTAAGATAAAGATGCTAATAGACCAAGTTATGTTTGAAATTGCATGAAACTGTGAAAAGCTCGTCTATGGAGAGAGTTGAGCAATTGCAAAGGATCAAAGTGGGCCGTTGTACTCTATTTAGTTTTCTTATAAATCTAACTTGCTAGTTTATGTGACGTAGAATGTTTGGAAATGAAACGATGTCAACAGACCAAGTTATGTTTGATATTGCACAAAAGGAGAAAAGCTTGTTTATGGGTATAATTGAGCAATTCCAAAGTATGAAAGTTGACCTTTGTACTCTATTTAGTGTTCTTAGAAGTCTAAATTGCTAGTTTAAGCTACATAGAACTTTTGGAAACAAAAAGATCCCAATAAACCAAGTTATGAATCAAATTGCACAAAAACATGAAAAGCTCGTCTCTGGAGAGAGTTGAGCAATTCCAAATCATCAAAGTGGACCATTGTACTCTATTTAGTTTTCTTAGAAGTCTAACTTGCTAGTTTAAGTTTCGTTGAACGTTTGCAGGCAAAGAGATGCCAATAGAATAAATTATTTTTCAAATTGCTCAAAAACGTGGAAAGCTTGTCTATGGAGAGAGTGTAGCAATTCCAAACCATTAAAGTGGACCTTTGTACTCTATTTAGTGTTCTGAGAAGTCCAACTTGATAGTTTAGTTTTCGTGCACCATTTCGTAAGGTAAAGATGTGAATAGACCAAGTTATGTTTGAAATTACATAAAAACGTGAAAAGCTCCTCTATGGAGAGAGTTGAGCAATTCGAAAGCATCAAAGTGGACCATTGAACTCTATTTAATTTTCTTACAAGTCTAACTTGCTAGTTTAAGTTTCGTAGATGGTTTGGAAACAAAAAGATGCCAATAGATCAAGTTATGTTTCAAATTGCAAGAAATGTGAGAAACTCGTCTATGGAGAGACTTAAGCAATTCCGAAGCACGAAAGTGGACCATTGTTCTCCATTTAGTGTTCTTAGAAGTGTAACTTGCCATTTTAAGTTTCATAGAACGTTTGGAAGCAAAAACATGCCAATAGACCAAGTTATGTTTTAAATTTGCACAAAAACGTGAAAAGCTCGTCTGTGGAGAGAAGTCCAACTTGACAATATAGCTTTCGTGCAACATTTCATAAGGTAAAGATGTTAATAGACCAAGCTATGTATGAAATTGCTCAAAATCATGAAAATTTCATCTAAGGAGAGCGTTGAGCAATTCCAAAGAATCAAATTGGGCCGTTGCACTCTATTTGGTGTTCTTAGAATTCGAACTTTCTAGTTTAGCTTTCATACAATGTTTCGTAAGGTAAATATGCGAATAGACCAAGTTACGCTTGAAATTACACAAAAACGTGAAGGGCTCGTCTATGGAGAGAGTTGAGCTATTCCAAACCAACAAAGTGGACCATTGTACTCTATTTAGTGTTTTTGAAGTCTCACTTGCTATTTTTACTTTCGTGCAACATTTTGTAAGGTAAAGATGCGAATGGACCAAGTTATGTTTGAAATTACGCAAAAATGTGAAAAGCTCTTCTTTGCAGACAGTTGAGCAATTCCAAAGCATGAAATTGGATAGTTTTACACTATTTAGTGTTCTTAGAATTCTAACTTGCGAGTTTAAGTTTCATAGAACGTTTGGAAACAAAAAGATGCCAATAGACCATGATATGTTTCAAATTGCTCAAAAACGTGAAAAGCTCGTCCATGGAGAGAATTGAGTAATTCCAAAGCATCAAATTGGACCATTGAACTCCATTTATTGTTCTTAGAAGTCTAGCTTGCTAGTTTAAGTTTCATAGAAGGTTTGGAATCAAAGAGATGCCAATAGATCAAGTTATGTTTCAAATTACAAAAAATGTGAAAATCTCGTCTACGGAGAGAGTTAAGCAATTCCAAGGCACCAAAGTGGACCGTTGTTCTGCATTTAGTGTTGTTAGAAGTCTAACTTGCCAGTTTAAGTTTTGTAGAACGTTCGGAAACAAAAAGATGCCAATAGACCATGTTATGTTTCAAATTACACAAAAACGTGAAAAGCTCATCTATAGAGAGAATTGAGCAATTCCAAAGCATCAAATTGGACCATTGTACTGTATTTCATGTTCTTAGAAGTCTAACTTTCTAGTTTCCCTTTCGTGCAACGTTTCGTAACGCAAAGATGCGAATAGACCTAGTTATGTTTAAAATTACTCAAAAAGGTGAAAAAGCTCTACTATGGAGAGAGTTGAGAAATTCCAAAGCATCAAAGTGGACCGTTGTACTCTATTTAGTTTTCTTAGAAGTCTAACTTGCTAGTTTTGCTTTCGTGCAATGTTTCGTAAGGTAAATATTCGAATAGACCAGGTTATGTTTGAAATTATGCAAAAACTGAAAAGTTCATCTATGGAGAGAGTTGAACAATTCCAAAGCATCAAAGTTGACCGTTGTACTCTATTTAGTGTTCTTAGAAGTCTCAGTTGCTAGTTTAAGTTTTGTAGAACGTTTGGAGACAAAAAGATGCCAATGGACCAAGTTATGTTTGAAATTGCATAAAAAAATGAGAAGCTCATCTATGGAGAGAGTTGAGCACTTCCAAATCATCAAGGGAGACCATTGTACTCTATTTTGTTTTCTTAGAAGTCTAACTTGCTATTCTAAGTTTCATAGAATGTTTCGAAACAAGAAGATTCCTATAGACCAAGTAATGTTTCAAATTAAACAAAAACGTGAAAAAGCTTGACTATGGAGAGAGTTGAGCAATTCCGAAGCATCAAAGTGGACCGTTGTACTCTATTTAGTTTTCTTAGAAGTCTAACTTGCTAGTTTAGCTAGCATGCAACTTTTCGTAAGATAAAGATGCTAATAGACCAAGTTATGTTTGAAATTGCATGAAACTGTGAAAAGCTCGTCTATGGAGAGAGTTGAGCAATTGCAAAGGATCAAAGTGGGCCGTTGTACTCTATTTAGTTTTCTTATAAATCTAACTTGCTAGTTTATGTGACGTAGAATGTTTGGAAATGAAACGATGTCAACAGACCAAGTTATGTTTGATATTGCACAAAAGGAGAAAAGCTTGTTTATGGGTATAATTGAGCAATTCCAAAGTATGAAAGTTGACCTTTGTACTCTATTTAGTGTTCTTAGAAGTCTAAATTGCTAGTTTAAGCTACATAGAACTTTTGGAAACAAAAAGATCCCAATAAACCAAGTTATGAATCAAATTGCACAAAAACATGAAAAGCTCGTCTCTGGAGAGAGTTGAGCAATTCCAAATCATCAAAGTGGACCATTGTACTCTATTTAGTTTTCTTAGAAGTCTAACTTGCTAGTTTAAGTTTCGTTGAACGTTTGCAGGCAAAGAGATGCCAATAGAATAAATTATTTTTCAAATTGCTCAAAAACGTGGAAAGCTTGTCTATGGAGAGAGTGTAGCAATTCCAAACCATTAAAGTGGACCTTTGTACTCTATTTAGTGTTCTGAGAAGTCCAACTTGATAGTTTAGTTTTCGTGCACCATTTCGTAAGGTAAAGATGTGAATAGACCAAGTTATGTTTGAAATTACATAAAAACGTGAAAAGCTCCTCTATGGAGAGAGTTGAGCAATTCGAAAGCATCAAAATGGACCATTGAACTCTATTTAATTTTCTTACAAGTCTAACTTGCTAGTTTAAGTTTCGTAGATGGTTTGGAAACAAAAAGATGCCAATAGATCAAGTTATGTTTCAAATTGCAAGAAATGTGAAAAACTCGTCTATGGAGAGATTTAAGCAATTCCGAAGCACGAAAGTGGACCATTGTTCTCCATTTAGTGTTCTTAGAAGTGTAACTTGCCATTTTAAGTTTCATAGAACGTTTGGAAGCAAAAACATGCCAATAGACCAAGTTATGTTTTAAATTTGCACAAAAACGTGAAAAGCTCGTCTGTGGAGAGAAGTCCAACTTGACAATATAGCTTTCGTGCAACATTTCATAAGGTAAAGATGTTAATAGACCAAGCTATGTATGAAATTGCTCAAAATCATGAAAATTTCATCTAAGGAGAGCGTTGAGCAATTCCAAAGAATCAAATTGGGCCGTTGCACTCTATTTGGTGTTCTTAGAATTCGAACTTTCTAGTTTAGCTTTCATACAATGTTTCGTAAGGTAAATATGCGAATAGACCAAGTTACGCTTGAAATTACACAAAAACGTGAAGGGCTCGTCTATGGAGAGAGTTGAGCTATTCCAAACCAGCAAAGTGGACCATTGTACTCTATTTAGTGTTTTTGAAGTCTCACTTGCTATTTTTACTTTCGTGCAACATTTTGTAAGGTAAAGATGCGAATGGACCAAGTTATGTTTGAAATTACGCAAAAATGTGAAAAGCTCTTCTTTGCAGACAGTTGAGCAATTCCAAAGCATGAAATTGGACAGTTTTACACTATTTAGTGTTCTTAGAATTCTAACTTGCGAGTTTAAGTTTCATAGAACGTTTGGAAACAAAAAGATGCCAATAGACCATGATATGTTTCAAATTGCTCAAAAACGTGAAAAGCTCGTCCATGGAGAGAATTGAGTAATTCCAAAGCATCAAATTGGACCATTGAACTCCATTTATTGTTCTTAGAAGTCTAGCTTGCTAGTTTAAGTTTCATAGAAGGTTTGGAATCAAAGAGATGCCAATAGATCAAGTTATGTTTCAAATTACAAAAAATGTGAAAATCTCGTCTACGGAGAGAGTTGAGCAATTCCAAGGCACCAAAGTGGACCGTTGTTCTGCATTTAGTGTTGTTAGAAGTCTAACTTGCCAGTTTAAGTTTTGTAGAACGTTTGGAAATAAAAAGATGCCAATAGACCATGTTATGTTTCAAATTACACAAAAACGTGAAAAGCTCATCTATAGAGAGAATTGAGCAATTCCAAAGCATCAAATTGGACCATTGTACTGTATTTCATGTTCTTAGAAGTCTAACTTTCTAGTTTCCCTTTCGTGCAACGTTTCGTAACGTAAAGATGCGAATAGACCTAGTTATGTTTAAAATTACACAAAAAGGTGACAAAGCTCTACTATGGAGAGAGTAGAGAAATTCCAAAGCATCAAAGTGGACCGTTGTACTCTATTTAGTTTTCTTAGAAGTCTAACTTGCTAGTTTTGCTTTCGTGCAATGTTTCGTAAGGTAAATATTCGAATAGACCAGGTTATGTTTGAAATTATGCAAAAAATGAAAAGTTCATCTATGGAGAGAGTTGAACAATTCCAAAGCATCAAAGTTGACCGTTGTACTCTATTTAGTGTTCTTAGAAGTCTAAGTTGCTAGTTTAAGTTTTGTAGAACGTTTGGAGACAAAAAGATGCCAATGGACCAAGTTATGTTTGAAATTGCATAAAAAAATGAGAAGCTCATCTATGGAGAGAGTTGAGCACTTCCAAATCATCAAGGGAGACCATTGTACTCTATTTTGTTTTCTTAGAAGTCAAACTTGCTATTCTAAGTTTCATAGAATGTTTCGAAACAAGAAGATTCCTATAGACCAAGTAATGTTTCAAATTAAACAAAAACGTGAAAAAGCTTGACTATGGAGAGAGTTGAGCAATTCCGAAGCATCAAAGTGGACCGTTGTACTCTATTTATTTTTCTTAGAAGTCTAACTTGCTAGTTTAGCTAGCATGCAACTTTTCGTAAGATAAAGATGCTAATAGACCAAGTTATGTTTGAAATTGCATGAAAATGTGAAAAGCTCGTCTATGGAGAGAGTTGAGCAATTGCAAAGAATCAAAGTGGGCCGTTGTACTCTATTTAGTTTTCTTAGAAATCTAACTTGCTAGTTTATGTGACGTAGAATGTTTGGAAACGAAACGATGTTAACAGACCAAGTTATGTTTGATATTTCACAAAAGGAGAAAAGCTTATTTATGGGTAGAATTGAGCAATTCCAAAATATGAAAGTTGACCTTTGTACTCTATTTAGTGTTCTTAGAAGTCTAAATTGCTAGTTTAAGCTACATAGAACTTTTGGAAACAAAAAGATCCCAATAAACCAAGTTATGAATCAAATTGCACAAAAACATGAAAAGCTAGTCTCTGGAGAGAGTTGAGCAATTCCAAATCATCAAAGTGGACCATTGTACTCTATTTAGTTTTCTTAGAAGTCTAACTTGCTAGTTTAAGTTTCGTTGAACGTTTGCAGGCAAAGAGATGCCAATAGAATAAGTTATTTTTCAAATTGCTCAAAAACGTGGAAAGCTTGTCTATGGAGAGAGTGTAGCAATTCCAAACCATTAAAGTGGACCTTTGTACTCTATTTAGTGTTCTGAGAAGTCCAACTTGATAGTTTAGTTTTCGTGCACCATTTCGTAAGGTAAAGATGTGAATAGACCAAGTTATGTTTCAAATTACATAAAAACGTGAAAAGCTCCTCTATGGAGAGAGTTGAGCAATTCGAAAGCATCAAAGTGGACCATTGAACTCTATTTAATTTTCTTACAAGTCTAACTTGCTAGTTTAAGTTTCGTAGACGGTTTGGAAACAAAAAGATGCCAATAGATCAAGTTATTTTTCAAATTGCAAGAAATGTGAAAAGCTCGTCTATGGAGAGACTTAAGCAATTTCGAAGCACGAAAGTGGACCATTGTTCTCCATTTAGTGTTCTTAGAAGTGTAACTTGCCATTTTAAGTTTCATAGAACGTTTGGAAGCAAAAACATGCCAATAGACCAAGTTATGTTTTAAATTTGCACAAAAACGTGAAAAGCTCGTCTGTGGAGAGAAGTCCAACTTGACAATATAGCTTTCGTGCAACATTTCATAAGGTAAAGATGTTAATAGACCAAGCTATGTCTGAAATTGCTCAAAATCATGAAAAGTTCATCTAAGGAGAGCGTTGAGCAATTCCAAAGAATCAAATTGGGCCGTTGCACTCTATTTGGTGTTCTTAGAATTCGAACTTTCTAGTTTAGCTTTCGTACAATGTTTCGTAAGGTAAAGATGCGAATAGACCAAGTTACGCTTGAAATTACACAAAAACGTGAAGGGCTCGTCTATGGAGAGAGTTGAGCTATTCCAAACCCGCAAAGTGGACCGTTGTACTCTATTTAGTGTTTTTGAAGTCTCACTTGCTATTTTTACTTTCGTGCAACGTTTTGTAAGGTAAAGATGCGAATGGACCAAGTTATGTTTGAAATTACGCAAAAATGTGAAAAGCTCTTCTTTGGAGACAGTTGAGCAATTCCAAGCATGAAATTGGACAGTTTTACACTATTTAGCGTTCTTAAAATTCTAACTTGCGAGTTTAAGTTTTATAGAACGTTTGGAAACAAAAAGATGACAATAGACCATGATATGTTTCAAATTGCTCAAAAACGTGAAAAGCTCGTCCATGGAGAGAATTGAGTAATTCCAAAGCATCAAATTGGACCATTGAACTCCATTTACTGTTCTTAGAAGTCTAGCTTGCTAGTTTAAGTTTCATAGAAGGTTTGGAATCAAAGAGATGCCAATAGATCAAGTTATGTTTCAAATTACAAAAAATGTGAAAAGCTCGTCTACGGAGAGAGTTGAGCAATTCCAAGGCACCAAAGTGGACCGTTGTTCTGCATTTAGTGTTCTTAGAAGTCTAACTTGCCAGTTTAAGTTTTGTAGAACCTTTGGAAACAAAAAGATGCCAATAGACCATGTTATGTTTCAAATTACACAAAAACGTGAAAAGCTCATCGATGGAGAGAATTCAGCAATTCCAAAGCATCAAAGTGGACCATTGTACTGTATTTTATGTTCTTAGAAGTCTAACTTTCTAGTTTCCCTTTCGTGCAATGTTTCATAACGTAAAGATGCGAATAAACCTAGTTATGTTTAAAATTACACAATAAGGTGAGAAGGCTCTACTACGGAGAGAGTTGAGCAATTCCAAAGCATCAAAGTGGACCGTTGTACTCTATTTAGTTTTCTTAGAAGTCTAACTTGCTAGTTTTGCTTTCGTGCAATGTTTCGTAAGGTAAATATTCGAATAGACCAGGTTATGTTTGAAATTATGCAAAAAATGAAAAGTTCATCTATGGAGAGAGTTGAACAATTCCAAAGCATCAAAGTTGACCGTTGTACTCTATTTAGTGTTCTTAGAAGTCTAAGTTGCTAGTTTAAGTTTTGTAGAACGTTTGGAGACAAAAAGATGCCAATGGACCAAGTTACGTTTGAAATTGCATAAAATAATGAGAAGCTCATCTACGGAGAGAGTTGAGACTTCCAAATCATCAAAGGAGACCATTGTACTCTATTTTGTTTTCTTAGAAGTCTAACTTGCCATTCTAAGTTTCATAGAACGTTTCGAAACAAAAAGATTCCAATAGACCAAGTAACGTTTCAAATTAAACAAAAACGTGAAAAAGCTCGACTATGGAGAGAGTCGAGCAATTCCAAAGCATCAAAGTGGACCGTTGTACTCTATTTAGTTTTCTTAGAAGTCTAACTTGCTAGTTTAGCTATCATGCAACGTTTCGTAAGATAAAGATGCTAATAGACCAAGTTATGTTTGAAATTGCATAAAAATGTGAAAAGCTGGTCTATGGAGAGAGTTGAGCAATTGCAAAGGATCAAAGTGGGTCGTTGTACTCTATTTAGTTTTCTTAGAAATCTGACTTGCTAGTTTATGTGTCGTAGAATGTTTGGAAACGAAACGATGTCAACAGACCAAGTTATGTTTGATATTGCACAAAAGGAGAAAAGCTTGTTTATGGGTAGAATTGAGCAATTCCAAAGTATGAAAGTTGACCTTTGTACTCTAGTTAGTGTTCTTTGAAGTCTAAATTGCTAGTTTAAGCTACATAGAACTTTTGGAGACAAAAAGATCCCAATAAACCAAGTTATGAATCGAATTGCACCAAAACATGAAAAGCTCGTCTATGGAGAGAGTTGAGCAATTCCAAATCATCAAAATGGACCATTGTAGTCTATTTAGTTTTCTTAAAAGTCTAGCTTGAAAATTTAGCTTTCGTAGAACGTTTGGCAACATAAAGATGCCAGTAGACCAAGTTATTTTTCAAATTGCTCAAACACATGAAAAGCTTGTCTATGGAGAGAGTTGAGCAATTCCAAACCATCAAAGTGGACCTTTGTACTCTATTTAGTGTTCTTAGAAGTCTAACTTGCTAGTTTAGCTTTCGCGTAACTTTTTATAAGGTAAAGATGCAAATAGACCAAGTTATGTTTGAAATTGCACAAAAACTTGAAAAGCTCGTCTATGGAGAGAGTTGAGCAATTCGAAAGCATCAAAGTGGACCGTTGAACTCTATTTACTTTTCTTACAAGTCTAACTTTCTAGTTTAAGTTTCATAGAAGGTTTGGAAACAAAAAGATGCTAATAGATCAAGTTATGTTTCAAATTGCAAAAAACGTGAAAAGCTTGTTTATGGAGAGAATTGAGCAATTCCAAAGCATCAAAGTGGACCGTTGTAAACTATTTAGTTCTCTTAGAAGTCTAACTTGCTACTTTAATTTTCATAGAACATTTGGAAGCAAAAAGATTCCAATTGACGAAGTTATGTTTCAAATAGCATAAAAACATGAAAAACTCTTCTATGGAGAGAGATGAGCAATTCCAAAGCATCAAATTCGATCGTTATATTCTATTTAGTGTTCTTAGAAGTCTAACGTGCTAGTTTAAGTTCCATGGAAGGTTTGCAAACGAAAAGATGCCAATAGATGGAGTTATGTTTCAACTTGCAAAAAACGTGAAAAGCTTGTCTATGGAAAGAGTTAAGTCATTCCAAAGCCCAAAAGTGGACCGTTGTTCCCCATTTAGTGTTCTTAGAAGTCTAACTTGCCAGTTTGAGTTTCATAGAACGTTTGGAAACAAAAAGATTTCAATAGACCAAGTAATGTTTGAAATTAAACAAAAACGTGAAAAAGCTCGAGTATGGAAAAATTTAAGCAATTCCAAAGCATCAAAGTGGACTATTATACTCTATTTATTTTCCTTAGAAGTCTAACTTGCTAGTTTAGCTTTCGTACAACATTTCGTAAGGTAAAGATGCGAATAGACCAAGTTCTTTTGAAATGGTACAAAAACATGAAAAGCTCGACTATGGAGAGAGTTGAGCAATTCCATGGCATCAAAGTGCACCGTTGTACTCTATTTAGTTTTCTTAGAAATCTAACTTGCTAGTTTAAGTTTCGTGGAACGTTTGGAAACAAAAAGATGTCAATAGACCAAGTCATGTTTGATATAGCACAAAAAGTTGAAAAGCTTGTTTTTGGGTAGAATTGAGCAATTCCAAAGTATGAAAGTGGACCATTGTACTCTATTTAGTGTTCTTAGAAGTCTCACTTGCTAGTTTTTGCTTTCGTGCAATGTTTCATACATCAAAGATGTGAATAGACCAAGTTATGTTTGAAATTGCACAAAAATGTGCAAAGCTCGTCTATGGAGATACTTGAGCAATTCGAAAGCATCAAAGTGGACCGTTCTACTCTATTTAATTTTCTTAGAAGTCTAACTCTCAAGTTTAAGTTTCGTAGAACGTTTAGAAAAAAAAGACACCAATAGACCAAGTTATGTTTCAAAGTGCAGAAAAACATCAAAAGCTCGTCAATGGAGAGAGTTGAGCAATTCCAAAACATCAAAATCGACCACTGTACTCTATTTAGTGTACCTAGAAATCTAACATGCTAATTTAGCTATCATGCAACGTTTCGTAAGGTAAAGATGCAGCTTGACTAAGTTATGTTTGAAATTGCACAAAAATGTGAAAAGCTCGTCTATGGAGAGAGTTGAGCACTTCCAAAGCATCAAAGTTGACCGTTGCACTCTATTTAGCTTTCTTAGAAGTATAACTTACTAGTTTAAGTTTCGTAGATTGTTTGGAAAAATATATGCTAATAGATCAAGTTATGTTTGAAATTACGTAAAAACGTGAAAGGCTCTTCTTTGGAGACAGTTGAGCAATTCCAAAGCATGAAATTGGACAGTTCTACACTATTTAGTGTTCTTATAAGTCTAACTTTCTAGTTTAAGTTTCGTAGAACGTTTGGAAACAAAAAGATGCCAATAGACCACGTTATGCTTCAAATTGCTCAAAAACGTGAAAAGCTCTTCTATGAAGAGAATTGAGCAATTTGAAAGCATAAAAGTGGACCATTGCACTCTATTTAGTTTTCTTAGAATTCTTACTTGCTAGTTTAGCTTTCGTGCAACGTTTTGTAAGGTAAAGATGCGAAAAGATCAAGTTACGTTTGAAATTGCACAAAAACGTGAAAAGCTTGTCTATGGAGAGAGTTGAGCAATTCCAAAGCATCAAAGTGGATTGTTGTGCTCTATTTTGTTTTCTTACAAGTCTAACTTGCTAGTTTAAGTGTTGTAGAATGTTTGGAAATGAAACAATGTCAACAGACCAAGTTATGTTTGATATTGCATAAAAAGGTGAAAAGCTTGTCTGTGGGGAGAATTGAGCAATGCTAAAGCACCAAAGTGGACCTTTGTACTATATTTAGTGTTCTTAGAAATCTAAATTGCTAGTTTAAGTTTCGTAGAACTTTTGGAAACAAAAAGATGCCAATAGACCAAGTTATGATTCAAATTGCACAAAAACATGAAAAGCTCGTCTATGGTGAGAGTTGAGCAATTCCAAAGTATCAAAGTGGACCATTATACTCTACTTAGTTTTCCAAGAAGTCTAACTTGATAGTTTACCTTTCGTGCAACGTTTCGTAAGGTAAAGATGTGAATATACCAAGTTATGTTTAAAATTGTAAAAAAAATGTGAAAAGCTCGACTATGGAGAGACTTGAGCAATTCCAAAGCACCAAAGTTGACGTTGTACTCTATTTAGTTTTCTGAGAAGTCTAACTTGCTAGTTTAGCTTTTGTGCAACGTTTCATAAGCTAAAGATGCGAATAGGCCAAGTTATATTTGAAATTGCATAAAAACGTGAAAAGGTCCTCTATGGGGAGACTTGAGCAATTCGAAAGCATCAAAATTGACCGTTGTACTCTATTTAGTTTTCTTAGAAGTCTAACTCTCAAGTTTCAGTTTCGTAGAACGTTTAGAAATAAAAAGACACCAATAGACCAAGTTATGTTTTAAATTGCACAAAAACGTTAAAAGCATGTCTATGGAGAGAGTTGAGCAATTCCAAAATATCAAAATCGAACATTCTACTCTATTTACTGTTCTTAGAAGTCTAACTTGCTAGTTTAAGTTTCGTAGAACATTTGGAATCAAAATAATGCCAGTAGACCAAGTTATTTTTCAAATTGCTCAAAAACGTGAAAAGCTTGTCTATGGAGAGAGTTGAGCAATTCCAAACCATCAAAGTGGACCTTTTTACTTTATTTAGTGTTCTTAGAAGTCTAACTTGCTAGTTCAGCTTTCGTGCAACGTTTCGTAAGGTAAAGATGCGAATAGAGCAAGTAATGCTTGAAATTACACAAAAATGTGAAAAGCTCATCTTGGACAGAGTCAAGCAATTTCAAAGCAGCAAAATGGACCGTCGTACTCTATTTAGTGTTTTTCAAGTTACACTTGCTAGTTTTGCTTTCGTGCAATGTTTCGTAAGGTAAAGATGCGAATAGACCAAGTTATGTTTGAAATTGTGCAAAAACGTGAAAAGCTCATCCATGGAGAGAGTTGAGAAATTCCAAAGCATCAAAGAGGAGAACTGTACTCTATTTAGTTTTCTTAGAAGTCTAACTTGCTAGATTATGTTTCGTAGAACATTTGGAAACTAAAAGATGCCAATGGACCATGCTATGTTTCAAATTATGTTTCAAAGTGGACCATTGTACTGTATTTAGTTTTCCTAGAAGTCTAACCTGCTAGTTTACCTTTCGTGCAACGTTTCATAGGGTAAAGATGCGAATAGACCAAGTTACGTTTAAAATTGTAAAAAAATGTGAAAAGCTCGACTTTGGAGAGACTTGAGCAATTCCAAAGCATCAAAGTTTACTGTCGTACTCTATTTAGTTTACTTAGAAGTCTAACTTGCTAGTTTAACTTTCGTGTAACGTTTCATAGGGTAAAGATACGAATAGACCAAGTTATGTTTGAAATTGCACAAAAACGTGAAAAACTCATCTATGGAGAGACTTGAGCAATTCGAAACCATCAATGTGGACCGTTGTACTCTATTTAGTTTTCTTAGAAGTCTAACTCTCAAGTTTAAGTTTCATAGAATGTTTAGTAATAAAAAGACACCAATAGACCAAGTTATTTTTCAAATTGCTCAAAAACGTGGAAAGCTTGTCTATGGAGAGAGTTGAGCAATTCCAAACCATTAAATTGGACCTTTGTACTCTATTTAGTGTTCTTAGAAGTCTAACTTGATAGTATAGCTTTCATGCAACATTTCGTAAGGTAAAGATGTGAATAGACCGAGTTACCTTTGAAATTACATAAAAACGTGCAAAGGTCCTCTGTAGAGAGAGTTGAGCAATTCCAAAGCATCAAAGTGGACCATTGAACTCTATTTACTTTTCTTAAAAGTCTAACTTGCTAGTTTAAGTTTCGTAGAAGGTTTGGAAACAAAAAGATGCCAATAAATCAAGTTATGTTTCAAATTGCAAAAAATGTGAAAAGCTCGTCTATGGAGAGACTTAAGCAATTCCAAAGCACGAAAGTGGACCGTTGTTCTCCATTTAGTGTTCTTAGTAGTCTAACTTGAAATTTTAACTTTCATTGAACGTTTGGAAACAAAAACATGCCAATAGACCAAGTTATGTTTTAAATTTGTACAAAAACGTGAAAAGCTCGTCTATGGAGAGAATTGAGCAATTCCAAAGCATCAAAGTGGACCGTTGTACTCTATTTATTTTTCTTAGAAGTCTAACTTGATAGTTTAGCTTTCGTGAAACGTTTGGTGACATAAAGATGCCAGTAGACCAAGTTATTTTTGAAATTACTCAAACACATGAAAAGCTTGTCTATGGAGAGAGTTGAGCAATTCCAAACCATCGAAGTGGACCTTTGTACTCTATTTAGTGTTCTTAGAAGTCTAACTTGCTAGTTTAGCTTTCGTGCAACATTTCGTAAGGTAAAGATGCGAATAGAGTAAGTTATATTTGAAGTTGCACAAAAACTTGAAAAGCTCATCTATGGAGAAAGTTGAGCAATTCGAAAGCATCAAAGTGGACCGTTGAACTCTTTTTACTTTTCTTACAAGTCTAACTTTCTAGTTTAAGTTTCGTAGAAGGTTGGAAACAAAAAGATGCTAATAGATCAAGTTATGTTTCTGTTGGCACCAAAATATGCTGGGCCTAATAAGCCTAGTCCATGTATAAGGCCCAAGGTGCAGCCTATACAGTCCATTATGTTTTATCGCAGCCCATGTGCCCATTATATTGAGAAGAAAATGAAGCCCAGTTGGTGAGTAACTGCCTAGGTGCAGTTGTGCTGAGAGTGGTCCATGAAAAGAGGAAGAAGTTGTGGCAGTTACCACAAGATGGTCCAGGTGGCAGCACATAAGAGAAATGAGGAAAATTATTTTGAGAAGATGACAGTAACTTCCAACTTACAGAACTTGGAGTAAATCAAGGATAACTACAGTAGGATCATGGTTTATGGAGGAGGATTTCGTGCAAAGCAGAAGGTATAAAAGATGGTAGATAGATAGAGATGGACACACACACAACCAGTCAAACAGACAACAAAAACTCAAGCCTAAAGGCGCTTTCAAGCTTCCTAGCATCTTAGCATTTCAATTACATTTCCAAATTCGTGTCAATTTCAAGCAAGTATTATGTCATTCATTCCAAATTCTCTTGTATTTATTTCTTGTCAAGTTTCAATGCCAACCGTCGTTGTGTAAATTGTTCTTGGTGTCTATTTATGTTTCTTCATTTCAATCTCAACAAAACTCACTTCAGTGGAGTTGGGAACCTAGAACTATTGAGGTCCCAAGATAGTTTGTTCAATTGTCTAGATAGAAGTCTTATTTACATTTGGTGCATTTTATTCTAATTTGTGTAGGAAACTATAAGCCTTGGCACACCTGCAAATCATCATCACCTTGGGCCACTTTTTGGTGACAACAACCTTTTTTGGCACACCCGCTGGGACTGGAGAAGAAGCATCTGAAAATTACCATGGTACCGCGCACTCGCTTGTCAGGAAAAGAACCAATCACTAGGGAGAATCCGTAGGAGGAAAACCCACTGGCTGAGATGGAAGAGGCTGCGAATGATGGTAGCACTGAAGAAAAGCAAGAGCTCATTGAACGACCAGCTGGCTTGTCTGACGAAACCACCATTTTGTTTGACCATTTGTTCAAATCCATCAAAAATCTGGAGGTACGTTCTAACCAAACAATTGAAGATGTCATGAAACAGGTGGAGCGAAAGGTGGAGCAGAAGTTTGAAGATATGACTACGGGGGGGCAATTCCCATCACAAAAATAAGCAAACTACCGGCCTGATGGTGGTTACAGCAAGTACACTCCTCCCCCAATGCGCTCTCCATCTAGTAATGGTCAGAATTTCAGGCCTGTTGCATATGGAAATACTAATCCTATGAACAATCCAACTGCCTATGCAACCACTGAATCTACTGGACCAGGAGGCAACGTCATTGCAGGGGTAGGTACTGCTCGGAGACTCTCAGACAGTTAGTTCAAGATTTATATGGCCACGGCCATAGACAGGTTGGTCGGCCAGAGTATCACAAAACCTTATCCAGCTGTTGTGGATAAGGAGAATCCTTACCCAAGAGGATTTAGAGTACCTGATTTCACTTTATTCTCTGAAGAAGAAGGATGTCCACCATGGAGCATATTGGTCGTTTTACTGTGCAATGTGACGAATTGGCAAACTATGACAACTTTGACAACCTTCGTCTCAGATTATTTCCAAACTCTTTGACAGGAGCTGCTTTTACTTGGTATCCACATTACCAAGAAATTCCATCAACACATGGTGGGAGATGGAACGGTCATTTCATACTCAGTTCTTAGAGCTGAACCAGAGGTATCTGTGGCTGAGCTATACAGATTGGTGCAAAAGGCAGGAGAATGAAGAATTGTTGAAAGAAGAAAGTAGGACAAAGAAATCTTCTATGGGAACTTACTACCAGGAGATGGAGATGGCAGCTGCGGAGGTGACTTCAGAAAAGAAAGTGTGGGTTTGTCCCGCATTATCCAAACCGAAAGCAACCAAGCCAGCAAAGAAACAACCCATGGATAGTAACATCAATTACACTTTTGATGTGACCAAAACGGAGGAGATTTTTTATTTTTATGGCGGGGAAAGTTTGTTACATTTCCAGATGAACACAAAATACCATCTCAAGAGGATATAAAAGGGAAGGAGTATTGCAAATACCATGACCTATGGTCTCATACCACCAACAACTGCTGGACTTTGAAGAACATGATTCAGAAGAAAATAAACAAGGGTGTCCTGCAATTCCCTGATAAGGAGTCAATGCTGGTAGATGAAGATCCATTCTCTCCGGTGGCAACCACAATGCGAGCAATTGATATGGATCTTCGTGACTACCTGGAGCTTAAAAGGAAATTGAAGGAAAAATCACAGGTATGGGAACCAAAAGCTCATAATTCTCAAAATTCTCAGGTCCACAAAGAGAAGAAGGGATGGAAACCGCGCTATGTGCAACCACCAGCTAGCACCATTACCAACAGATGGCAATTGGTGAAACATAAGAAGTTTCCAGAACTCAATTGACGAGAAAGCAGAGGCAGTATGGTGCATATATGAGGAGTTATTACAAGTCTCCAATAGTTCAACGTAGAAACTGGACATGGATTCGCAAAGAAAAGAAGCAAGAGGACAACCACCAAGTGAAAAAAGATCAACCACCTGTAAAGGAATTCATGGTGGGAGCAATTCAGGTACCATATGAATGTTCTACTACTACTTTAGTTTTGCCAGCTACTTGGCAGGCTATGAAGCACATAAAGGAAAATCAAATGCCAAAGCTTGACCGGCTAGGGAAGGGTTATCAACCTTTCAGTTCAGTGACTGTGCAGATAGTGGATGAAGAGACCACCAAAAGGGTTATCTTGGAGAAACCTGCAATCCAAATGTCACAGCACATCAAGCCACTATATGTCAGAGCACAGATGAATGGCAAACCGATTAACAGAGTCTTGGTGGACAACGGTTCTGCAATCAATACCATTCCACGATCAGTTCTCAGGCTGTTGGGTAAGAAAGAAGATGATTTAATTCCAACTAACGTGACTATGGCAGGTTTTACAGGTGAAGTTACTAAGGCAGTTGGTATACTGCCAATGGAGCTGACTGTTGGGCAAAAATATTTCATGGCTGCCTTCTTTGTCATTGACAGTCAGGCTTTATTGGGAAGAGATTGGATTCATTCCAATTGATGCATTCCATCTTTACTACATTAGCTCTTGGTGTGCTGGAGAGGAAATGATGTAGAAATCATCTGGGCAGACAACCAGCCATTCAAGACTACATCAGATCAGGTGGAGGCTCGCTATTATCATGCCGAATGTGGACCAATCCAGTTCAAAACCAAGAAAGAAGAGATGCAGGAAATTGCAAGACAATTATTGTAACCAATGGCCATTGTTCATTATAGGCCGAGGAGGTCAGAACCAATCATTGAAGAAGTCCCATGATGTGGTCGAAGGAAGAAGAGAAGATAGTGGTGGTTGCAATAAATAAGATAGTAGTACAAGCTGCCATTGATAGAATTATAACAGAAGAAATTAGTGAAAAAGAGATGACAGTAGAAGATGATGGTTGTTTAGCCACGAATAATAAAGAGGAGTTGAATTGGAATGATTTGCAAATAGCATCGGCCAAATTAGATGATTTGAAGGCCGAAACCCAAGATCCTTTGGAAGAAGTGAACTTGGGGGGCAAGAAGAGTCCAGAGTTACCTACATAAGTTCTACCTTGGATCCATCTATCAAGGTAAAACTAATAGCTTTACTTCACGAGTTTCATGATTGTTTTGCTTGGGATTACCAGGAAATGCCAGGATTGAATAGAAAGGTGGTAGAACACAGACTGCCTATCAAGCCTGGATACAAACCATACCAGTAACCATCTAGAAGAATGTCTTCAGAAGTAGAGTTGCGTGTCAAAGAAGAAATACAGAAGTTGGTTAAGGACGGCTTCATACGGCCAACCAGGTATGCTAAATGGTTATCTAATATTGTACCGGTAATTAAGAAAAATGACGAAATTCGTATTTGTGTCGATTTTTGTGATTTAAACACTGCTACACCTAAAGATGTGTATGTTATGCCAATTGCTGATATGCTGATAGATAGTGTGTCTCAACATGAGCTGCTATCTATGATGGATGGTTATTCTGGATACAACCAGATATTTATTGCAGAAGAAGATGTTTCAAAAATGGCATTTAGATGTCCAGGAGCATTGGGTACCTATGAATGGGTAATGATGCCCTTTGGCCTAAAAAATGTCGGAGCCACCTATCAACGAGTAATGAATGCTATCTTCCATGACATGATAGGCAGGAAACTGGAGGTTTATATTGATGATATTATTGTCAAGTCAATCAAGGTCAATGACCATGTGGCTGATCTCAAACTTGCATTTGAAAGGATGAGGCAATACCAACTAAAGCTCAATCCTTTGAAATGTGCATTTGGAGTTAAAGCTGGAAACTTCCTGAGGTTTTTGGTCCATCAAAGAGGCATGAAGGTTGACCAAAACAAAGCTAAAGCTGTATGCGAAGCTCAACCACCGAAGAACAAACAACAGCTCCAAAGTTTCCTTGGTCAGGTAAATTACCTTACAAGATTTATTTCTAATCTTGCAGGTAAGACCAAGGTATTGCTAGAATTGTTGAAGTTAAAGAAGGAGGAGGCATTCAGATGGGAGCCAAAACACGAAGAGGCCTTGCAAACCATCAAGACCTACCTAAGCAAACATCCAGTTCTCATGCCACCCACCAGGCACAAACCATTGAAGTTGTATATATCAGCTACTGATGATTCCATTGGGTGCTTACTGGCCCAGGATGATTATGTTGGAAGAGAAAGAGTAGTCTACTACCTTAGTAGATTGCTCACAGATGCTGAAGGATGATATTCTGTGGTGGAGAAGCTCTGTCTTGCATTATATTTTGCATGTAGCAAGTTGAGGCACTACTTGCTTCAAACTAAGGTGTACGTGATCTCAAAAATGGATTTGATCAAGCACATGCTGGCCAAGCCATTGCTAACAGGAAGGATAGGTCGATGGTCATTGGCCTTGACAGAATTCAACCTTAAATGGAGACCACAACAGGCAGTCAAAGGGCAAGCACTTGCTGAATTCCTTACTGGCCACCCATGTTTGGAAATTCCTGAGACCTTACAAGGCATGATAGATGCGCACACTATACCAAACTTTGAAGATGAAGGTGAATGGGTGCTAAAATTCGATGGGTCTAGCACTGAGATGGCTGCTGGAGCTGGGGTAGTCATTCAATCCCCAAGAGGTACAAAAACCACCTTAGCTTTTAATTTGGATTTTGATTGTACTAACGACCGGGCAGAATATGAAGCGCTCATCATTAGCTTAGAGATTTTGCTTGAACTAAAAGCCAAAAATATTCTGGTGGTTGAAGATTCTCAATTGGTGCAAAAACAACTGGCTGGAGAATACAAATGTGCTAGTTTTACATTGGCACCATACTACAGTACAGCCTTGCAATTGCTTGATGACTTCCAGGAGGTGGAGTTGAAGTACATTCCACGAGATGAAAATCATGAGGCCAACGGATTGGCCTAACTTGTTTCTGGTTTAATACTTCCAGAAAGTTTGATACAACAAATCATCACGGTGGAAAGATGATCTCATCCATCTATCAGAGAAAAAGGCATGGCAGTTGAATGCCTAGCTCTTTAAGATAAGATGAAAGATTGGAGGAGAGATATCATTAACCATCTATCATATCCCAATGATCCAGCATCCAGAAAGGTCAAGTGATGGCACAAAGCTATGTAATGATCGAGGGTGAACTCTTAAGAAAAGGAGCTGATGGTTTGTTACTTCGATGCCCTAGTTTTATTGAAAGTATGAAAATAATGCAACAGGTACACGAAGGTATCTGTGGTGCATATCAAGTCGGTCCAAAGATGGGATGGTTAATCAGGAGGCACGACTATTATTGGCCAACCATCTTGAAAGATTGCATTAAATATGCAAAATGCTGTCAACAATGCCAGAAGTTTCACAATATTCAAAAAGCACCAGCAGCGGATATGCACCCTATCATTAAACCATGGCCATTCAGAGGGTGGGCACTTGATATCATTGGAAAGATCTTTCTTGCTTCATCTAAGGGTCATCATTTTATCCTGGTGGCTACTGACTATTTTACAAAATGGGTAGAGGCAATACCCATGAAAAATGTCTAACATGCTGTGGTAGATTTCATCAAAGAACACCTTATTTTCAGTTTTGGCATTTCAGAAACCATCACAACTGACCAGGAGACAATGTTCACTGGAGGGGAGGTCAAAGCATGTCTAGAAGACTATGGAGTCAAATTGCTCACATCTACTCCATACTATGCTCAGGCCAATGGGCAGGCAGAGGCTTCAAATAAGGTGATCATTTCTATCTTACAGAAAACTATTGAGGATAATCCTAGAGCATAGCACAAGATACTACCAGAGACATTATGGGCTTACCGCATATCCAAGAGAACAAATACTGCAATCAGTCCCGTTGTTCTCACTTATGGGCATGATGCAGTACTACCTATGGAGCTGGTAGTTCCATCTTTGAGGATCATGAAACAACATGGTCTATCTGCTGGAGAATATTCAAAAGCCATGAACATGGAGCTGGAACAGTTGGATGAAAGCAGGATGGAGGCTCTGAACAGAATGATAATCCAAAAGAAGAATATAGCAAAGGCCTACAACAAAAAAGTAAGGAAGAAAGTGTTCCATGAAGGCCAAATGGTGTGGAAGGTGATCCTATCACCAGGAATCAAGGATAGAGAGTTGAGCAAATGGTCTCCAAATTGGGAAGGACCCTTCAAGGTCCACAGAATTCTCAAAGGCAATGCATACTGGTTGACAGACCTTGATGGTCAGTCACATAAGAGATTTATTAATGGCAAATGCTTAAAACCATATTTCCCAAGCATTTGGGAATCCACAACTGTAATGGCATAAAGAATGTAAAAGCAGGCTTTTTAGCGCAGCCATGAGCTGGCTTAAGTGGCCGCATATTCTGAATAAAGAGATTAGATGGCCATAGGCCACACAGAAGAAATTGCAAATAAATAGTTAGCAATTCTAAAAAGAATTGAGCAATTCCAAAGCATCAAAGTGGACCGTTGTACTCTATTTAGTTTTCTTAGAAGTCTAACTTGACAATTTTGCTTTCGTGCAACGTTTCGTAAGATAAAGATGTGAATAGACCAAGCAATGTCTGAAATTACTTAAAAACATGATAAGCTCATCTATAAAGAGAGTTGAGCAATTCCGAAGAATCAAATTGGGTCGTTGCACTCTATTTAGTGCTCTTAGGAGTGTAACTTTATAGTTTAGCTTTCGTGCACTGTTTCGTAAGGTAAAGATATAAATAGACCAAGTTATGATTGAAATTACACAAAAATGTGGAAAGCTCATCTACGGAGAGAGTTAAGCAATTCCAAAGAAGCAAAGTGGACCGTTGTACTCCATTTAGTGTTTTTGAAGTTACACCTGCTAGTTTTGCTTTCGTGCAATATTTCGTAAGGTAAAGATGCGGATAGACCAAGTTATGTTTGAAATTGCGTAAAAACGTGTAAAGCTTGTCCATGGATAGAGTTGAGGAATTCCAAAACATCAAAGAGGAGAACTATACTCTATTTAGTTTTCTTAGAAGTCTAGCTTGCTAGTTTATGTTTCGTAGAACGTTTTGAAACTAAAAGATGCCAATGGATCATGTTATGCTTCAAATTGCTCAAAAACGTGAAAGCTAGTCCAAGGAGAGAGTTGAGCAATTCCAAAGAATGAAAGTGGACCATTGAACTCTATTTACTGTTCCTAGAAGTCTAACTTGCTAGTTTAAGTGTCGTAGAATGTTTGGAAATGAAACAATGTCAATAGACCAAGTTATGTTTGATATTGCACAAAAAGGTGAAAAACTTGTCTATGGGGAGAACGGAGCAATTCTAAAGCGCCAAAGTGGACATTTGTACTTTTATTTAGTGTTCTTAGAAATCCAAATTGATAGTTTAAGTTTAATTGAACGTTTGGAAACAAAACGATGCCAATAGACCTAGTTCGGATTCAAATTGCACAAAAACTTGAACAGCTCATCTATGGAGAGAGTTGAGCAATTCCAAAGCATCAAAGTGGACCATTATACTCTATTTAGTTTTCCTAGAAGTCTAACATGCTAGTTTAGCATTTGTTCAACATTTCGTAAGGTAAAGATGCGAATAGACCAAGTTACTTTCAAAATTGTAAAAAAATGTGAAAAAGCTCGACTTTGGAGGGACTTGAGCAATGCCAAAGCATCAAAGTTGACCGTCTTACTCTATTTAGTTTACTTAGAAGTTTAACTTGCTAGTTTAGCTTTCGTGCAACGTTTCATAGGGTAAAGAGAGTTGAGCAATTCGAAACCATCAATGTGGACCGTTGTACTCTATTTAGTTTTCTTAGAAGTCTAACTCTCAAGTTTAAGTTTCATAGAACGTTTAGAAATAAAAAGACACCAATAGACCAAGTTATGTTTTAAATTGCACAAGAACGTAAAAAGGTCATCTATGGAGAGAGTTGAGCAATTCCAAAACATTAAAATGGACCATTCTACTCTATTTAGTGTTCTTAGAAGTCTAACATGCTAATTTAGCTATCGTGCAACATTTCGTACGGTAAAGATGTGGCTTGACCAAGTTATGTTTGAAATTGCAAAAAAATGTGAAAAGCTCGTGTATGGAGAGAGTTGAGCGATTCCAAACCATAAAAGTGAACCTTTGTACCCTATTTAGTGTTCTTAGAAGTCTAACTTGTTAGTTTAACTTTCGTTCAAAAGGTAAAGATGCGAATAGACCAAGTTATGTCTGAAATTGCACAAAAACTTGGAAAGCTCGTCTACGGAGAGAGTTGAGCAATTCGAAAGCATCGAAGTGGACCGTTGAACTCTATTTCCTTATCTTACAAGTCTAACTTTCTAGTTTAAGTTTCGTAGAAGGTTTGGAAACAAAAAGTTTCCAATAGATCAAGTTCTGATTCAAATTACAAAAACGTGAAAAGCTCGTCTTTGGAGAGAGTTGAGCAATTCTAAAGCACGAAAGTGGACTGTTGTTCTCCATTTAGTGTTCTTAGAAGTCTAACTTGACATTATAAGTTTCGTAGAATGTTCAGAAAAAAAAAGATGCCAATAGACCAAGTTATGTTTTAAATTTGCACAAAAACGTGAAAAGCTCGTCTATGGAGAGAATTGAGCAATTTCAAAGCATCACAGTGGACCGTTGTACTCTATTTAGTTTTCTTAGATGTCTAACTTGACAATTTTGCTTTCACGCAACGTTTCGTAAGGTAAAGATGCGAATAGACCAAGCCATGTATGAAATTATATAAAAACATGATAAGCTCATCTTTAAAGAGAGTTGAGCAATTCCAAAGAATCAAATTGGGTCATTGCACTCTATTTATTGTTCTTAGGAGTGTAACTTTATAGTTTGGCTTTCGTGCAATGTTTCGTAAGGTAAACATGCGAATAGACCAAGTTATGCTTGAAATTACACAAAAACGTGAAAAGCTCATCTACGGAGAGAGTTAAGCAATTCCAAAGCAGCAAAGTGGACCATTGTACTCTATTTAGTGTTTTTGAAGTTACACTTGCTAGTTTTGATTTCGTGCGACATTTCGTAAGGTAAAGATGTGAATAGACCAAGGTATGTTTGAAATTGCGTAAAAACATGAAAAGCTCGTCCATGGAGAGAGTTGAGAAATTCCAAAACATCAAAGAGGAGAACTGTACTCTATTTAGTTTTCTTAGAAATCTAACTTGCTAGTTTATATTTCGTAGAGCGTTTTGAAACTAAAAGATGCCAATGGATCATGTTATGTTTCAAATTGCTCAAAAACATGAAAAGCTAGTCCAAGGAGAGAGTTGGCAATTCCAAAGATTGAAAGTGGACCATTGAACTCTATTTACTGTTCTTAGAAGTCTAACTTGCTAGTTTAAGTGTCGTAGAATGTTTGGAAATGAAACGATGTCAATAGACCAAGTGTCACGCCCCTCTCTCCTAAGATATACCGAGGTATACCTATACCACAGGAACGTGACCGGCAGGGGACACCCTATCCCCCGAACCAGATCCCAACCAGATCCCAAATCTAAAACTAAACCCAACAGACATAATCATAATAATAATAAAAACTACCATAATATCCACAAAGTACATCCACCTATGTACATATACAACAGCGGAATAATAAAATATATCTACCCGATACCAAGCCGTATAGTATCTACAAATACAATACAATAAGTTCTCACACCCACACTGAAGAGTCAGCCCAAGGCTACACACCAGCTCACGCATCCCTCTGCCGACCGCCATCACCTACATCCAACTCACCTGAAAGGGGATAAAGAAGAGGGGTGAGCCACAAAGCTCAGTAGGGCGTAGAGAGGAAACGCCAATATCCATAAATAATAGTAATAAATCCAGAAATGTAATGCATAGTATGCAATACAGTAAATATACATCCATCAGTAAGTAAACCAAATAGCACAATAGCCGATAAGGCTAAACAGCACTGGAACCACCCACACTGGTCTCCAGAAATCCATACACCAATCCAATCAAGCGAAATGGTAGCCGATAAGGCTATCCAACACTGTAACCACCAAATCAATCTCCAATAATCCATCACACCCCTGGACCCACCCTAATCCCCGTAGGGTGTCTCCCAGTCCAGGTCCACACCGAAACTGGATGAGGATCGGGTATCCCGATAGCATAGCCTACACCAGAGGGCGTCCCCTGTGATGCACCCCATCTCAGACGGTCCACCGGTATATATATCCGGTCTGTATATGTATATATATCATCCATCAGAAATCCATATCCGATCATTTGGGCGCCTATATGGGCCCACAATCCACGTCCACATCCAACACCTCCAATCACCACTCACAGAAACATACCAACAGTGATATATAACAGAGAATATAAATCAACATGTAAACAGGTCGTATTTCCACCCCCGGAAACCAACAAAACCATAACATCGTCAGAGTCCGTAAAATCAGAACTCTAAAGTCACATGCAAGAGTAAGGAATCCCCTACCTGGAAATCGGAAAGCAAATACCACGCAAACGTCCCCGTCAACCCCTGACTCCGATAGTCAACCCGCTTCAAATCTCAACTGAGATTACCGTCTACACCGAAAAACACGATATACGAAAATACAATTAAAATACGGTCGGTCAACTATGGTCAACGGTCAAACAGTATTGAACCGGGCCAAACAGTGCAAAACCGGTCAAACCGGGTCAAACAGTGCAAAACCGGGTCAAACAGTGGCAAACCGGGTCAAACAGTGCAAAACCGGGTCAAACAGTGGCAAATCGGGTCAAACCGGGTCAAACAGTGGCAAACCGGGTCAAACCGGGTCAAACAGACCAGTCAACCGAGTCAACTCGGCCTGACTCGGTCAACTCGGCTGAAACCCATTCAACACTACCACCGGAGATCCGGCCACCCAAACCTGCCAAATCTTATATCAAATCGAAGAGCTCGATGAGATGAACTCATAGGTACCTGAAAGAAGTCAAACCATCGCCGGAATCGACCGGATCGACCAAAAGAAATTCAAGGTGACCGAAACTTCAAACTCCGATATCTCCCTAACCGTAGCTCCGATCGACTTGATTCAAGTTGGGTTACACTCGTCTCGTCAATACGCTTCTTTTGATACCAAACACAGCCATCATCGTCACCGGAATCAGAAAATCACCGGGAGAGAGAAAGGTGTACGGGAGAGAGAAGAGTTGTGAGGAAGAGGGTGTATTTGTAAATAGTGAGAAATCTGGGTATTTAACTTATTTACTTAAAACTTCACTGTAGTCCCTGAAATTTTACGAAAATGCCACTCACCAAATGTAAAAATCCAACTAACTAAAAAAAAACATAATAAATCCAATTTAAATCCGATTTGAGTGATTCTTGCGTCTAAAATTTTCTTTTAAAATCCTCCACTTATGAAAAATATTTCCAGATTTTTATCTTAATTTAATTTTTATTCTCTTCAAATACCGGTTCACCAACACAGAGGTTCCCTCCACCTCAACCACCACAATAAAATACTATGAATAGTGTAAAGTTATATCAGGATATTACATCCTTCCCCCCTTAAGAAAATTTCGTCCCCGAAATTAAATCATACGTAGGTAGTAAATAAATCCGGAAATCTAGTCTGCATATCCGACTCCAACTCCCAAGTCGTCTCCTCCACTCCATAATGTTGCCATATCACCTTAACCAAGGGTATGGTCTTCGACCGTAGTCGCCTCTCCTGTCTATCCACAATCCTAATAGGACGTGTCTCGAAAGTAGCGTTCTCACCAATCTCCAGGGTAGACCAATCTAATATATGAGAAGGGTCCCTATGGTACCTCCGTAACATAGACACATGAAATACCCCATGTACTCCTGACAACTGTGGGGGTAATGCTAATCGATAAGCTACCATCCCCACCCTCTCCAAAATCTCAAATGGCCCTATAAATCTAGGGGCTAACTTCCCCGCTATCCCAAACCTCTGTACTCCTCTACGAGGACTAACCCTCAGGAAAACATGATCCCCCACCTGAAACTCTAGAGGTCTACGTCTCCTATCCGCGTAACTCTTCTGACGTGACTGAGCTGTCAGAAGCCGCTGTCGAATCACTGTCACCACCTCTGTAGTCTGCTGCATCATCTCTGGACCCAATAATGGTCTATCTCCAACCTCTGACCAACACAACGGTGATCTACAAGGTCTCCCATATAATGCCTCAAACGGTGCCATCTGAATACTACTCTGATAGCTATTATTGTACACAAACTCCACTAGAGGAATATGAGTCTCCCAATCTCCTCGAAAGTCTATCGCACAAGCCCGAAGCATATCCTCTAGAATCTGAATAGTCCGCTCACTCTGTCCATCAGTCTGCGGATGAAAAGCTGTACCGAAGTTCAGTTTCGTCCCCAGAGTATCCTGAAAACTGCCCCAAAACCGTGAAGTAAATATGGGATCCCGATCAGATACAATACTCAACGGTACCCCATGCAATCGGACTATCTCTCGTACATATAATCTCGTCAACGACTCAATCGAATCTGTCTGACGAATAGGCATAAAATGGGCTGTCTTTGTCAACCGATCCACAACAACCCAAATCGCATCATGTCTCCGAGGAGTCATAGGTAAACCCATCACAAAATCCATAGTGATATGCTCCCACTTCCATTCAGGTAATGGAAGCGGTTGCAATAATCCAGCAGGTCGTCGATGCTCTGCCTTTACCTGCTGACAGGTAAGACATCGAGTCACAATCTGTGCCACATCTCTCTTCATGCCACTCCACCAATACTGCCTCCGTAAATCTCGATACATCTTAGTAGCACCAGGATGCATCGCAAATTGTGAGTAATGTGCCTCCTGAAGTATCTCCTCGCGTAACTCGGTGTCCTCTGGAACCACTAATCTGCCCCTGAATCTGACTCCACCATCAGTGCCTCTAACCCATCCCTCCATATCCTCAATGTCATCAAATAATGCATCCCCCAACTGTGCATCCAACACCCTCTGTACCAGGGTCGGACGAGCAATCAAACTCCGTAAACTCAGTACATCTCTACGCTCCTCCACATCTAGTCGATACTGACTAAGTGTATCCACCAACCCAAACTCCTGAATAGCCAACCGAGCTGCAATCAATCTCCTACTCAAGGCGTCAGCCACCACATTGGCCTTGCCCGGATGATACTGTAAAGTAAAATCAAAATCCCCAAGATACTCCATCCATCTACGCTGTCTTTGGTTTAAATCTCTCTGAGTAAACAAGTACCGAAGACTCCTATGATCCGAGAATACCTCAAACCTTTCTCCATAAAGATAATATCTCCACTGCTTAAGTGCGAACACTACTGCAGCCAACTCCAAATCATGCACAGGATAATTCCTCTTGTGCGGCTTCAACAAACGTGAAGCATACTCAACCACTCCCTCCTGCTGCATCAACACACAACCCAAACCAACTCCTGAAGCATCACAATATACCTGATAACCAATACCCCTGTCGGGTATCACCAACACTGGAGGTGAAGTGAGTCGAGTCTTCAACTCCTGGAAAGCCTGCTCACACACATCTGTCCACACAAATGGAGTATCCTTCCGAGTCAACTGTGTCATCGGTGCTGCAATCCGTGAGAATTCCCCAATAAAACGCCGATAGTAACCTGCTAATCCCAGGAAACTGCGAATCTCTCCTACATTTTTCGGTCTCCTCCATGCCACCACTGCCTCTACTTTCGCTGGATCCACCGCTATACCCTCCTGAGAAATCACATGCCCTAAAAATCTCACCTGAGTCACCCAAAATTCACATTTACTCAGCTTAGCATACAATCTATGCTCTCTGAGCGTCTGCAACACAATCTCCAAGTGTCTAATGTGATCTTCCTCAGTGGCTGAATAAACCAATATATCATCAATGAACACAATCACAAACTGATCCAGATACGGTCTAAACACCCTGTGCATCAAATCCATAAACGCTGCAGGTGTATTGGTTAACCCAAATGGCATAACCAAGTACTCATAATGGCCAAACCGTGTGCGAAATGCTGTCTTTGGAATATCCTCCTCTCTAATCCTCAACTGATGGTACCCTGATCTGAGATCAATCTTGGAGTAATAATGACTACCTCTCAACTGATCAAACAAATCATTAATCCTCGGCAATGGATATTTGTTCTTTACTGTCACCCTGTTCAGTTGTCGGTAGTCCACACACATACGCATCGTACCATCCTTCTTTTTCACAAACAAAACAGGTGCTCCCCAAGGTGAAGTGCTCGGTCTGATAAATCCCAACTTCTATAAATCCGTCAACTGAGTGTCCAACTCCTTCAGCTCTGCTGGTGCCATCCTATACGGTGGTATAGAAATCGGATCTGTACCCGGGTACAACTCAATCACAAATTCAATCTCCCTCTACGGTGGTAACCCCGGTAAATCATCGGGAAAAACATCCATATAATGCTCCACAACCGGTATAGGGTTCGAAGAATCTCCCCTCGACGCCGAAGTAATCAAACCCGCTATAACACAATCGGTGTACTGAGGATTATCTAGAAAATGTGGACACGGAAGAAATCTCGTTCCACGAAATCTAACCCTCCCCGTAGGTGTGGTCAGTGTAATCCTCCTCTCAGCACACTCTATAATCGCCTCATACTCAGTCAACCAATCCAAACCAAGAATAACATCAAAATCAGTAAATGGCATCACAAACAGATCCGCTCTAAACTCATGGTCTGAGAAACTAAATACACAGTCCCTACAGATACCACTAATCACGGTGCCTGGTCCTAGTGGTGAATCAACTATAAATCTCCTCGCCACACCCGTAATCTCCAAACCCAATGTCTCAGCAAATGATGCAGAAATAAATGAATGCGTAGCACCAGTGTCAAACAAAACACGTGCCCAAGAACTGAATAAGAGAAACCTACCTCCCAAGTGATCTCGCTCTGCTGGAACCACATCAGGCCTAAGTGCATACACTCCACCTCTGCTGTCGCTGCTGCTGAACTAGTGGCCTACCCCGTCCTACAGGACCCCTCTGTATCGGAACCGGTGCTGGAGCTGGAGCTCTCTGACCTCCAAATACTGGCGGTGCAAATCCTCCACCCTGTGGACAATCTCTCCTGGTATGTCCTGGCAATCCACACTGGAAACATAACGGGTTGTTTGCCATAGGACAATCCCATCTCATGTGGCCCACATGACCACAAGCATAGCAATGCTGAGGCTGCTGGTCCCGCCTCGGAGCCTGTCCCTGCTGATCTGATCTCTGCCCCTGTTGACCCTGTCTCTGCCCCTGCTGAACCTGTCTAGGACCCTGCTGTCCCTGCCTGGGTCCTCGGTAACCCTGCCTCCGACTCTGAGAACCCTGTCCCTGACTCTGCTGCTGCCCCCGAGTATCAGTCCTCTGTCTGTGCTGACTACTCTCTCCAGTAGCAGATGTAGAACTCTCAAGCTTCCTCTTATGAATCTCCCAGTAATCCTTAATCTCCACTAAAGTCCTCTCCACTCCGAGTGCCTTATCAATACACTCACGATAGGTGGTGATAGTCTGAGCCGCCAAATGAGGTGAAATCTTTGGCGACAACCCTCTCCTAAATCTCAGTATCTTCTTTTCCTCTGTGCAAATATACTCCTCCCCATATCGCCCTAGCTCCTCAAAACGAGCCTGATACTGTGTCACTGTCATGTCCGGAGACTGAATCAACTCGAGAAACTCCTTAGCTTTAGCAACACGCACTGTCTGTGGTACATACTGTGCCAGAAAAGCAGTCTCAAACTCTGCCCACGGCATACCCTCCCTGCCCCGACTAACTGTCATCACCTCCTACCAAGTGAAAGCATCTCCCTCTAAAAACTCTGCAGCTAATAAAGCCCTCCTCTCCTCAGGAATCCGTAAGGTAGTCATCTTCCTGCGTAACTGGCGAACCCACTCCTCTGCTGCCACTGGATCTATCACTCCCCTATATACCGGAGGATTCGTCTTTCGTAACTCGGCTAGCTCTTTGATCGACGTATCAATCGCCAAAGGAGCTACCTGTGCCTCCACAATCTGTCCTACACCCTCCTGTAACTCACCCAAACTCAGAACCTGCTCTGGAACCTCAACAGAAGCCTGTAATGCAGCTGGCACTGGAGCAGTCATCTGTGTCACAAGTCCTGTAACAGTCTGCCCAAGAGCTCGTACCAATTCAGTAACATCCCGAACCTCCTGTCGTAAAGTAGTAACAACTGTCTCTACCCCCTGTGGTGCTAGATATCCCTCCTGATCCTCCCCAATATCATCCACTGGATCTATATTCACTCGCCGCCTGCCCCCACCTCTCCCACGTCTTCCGCCCCTACCACGTCTCGCACCCCTACCTCTCCGTCCTCGCCCCCGCTCTAATGGAGTCACCTCAGGCATACCCACCTCATCTACCCCCTGAGGCTCATCCGCCTCATGTTCTCCTCTACCCCGTCCATATCCTCGCACCCGAGTACTACGTGTGTCAACCATATCTGGAAAATATAACACACATATACATAAATCTAAAGCAGGAAACACCAAAAGTAAAAACTCACCAGGTCAGCGGGGAAACGCATGATGTGTAGCCAACAAAATAACCTAGGTAACCTAATCACTGTAAGTTTCTAAACCTACAGCTCCGATACCAATCTGTCACGCCCCTCTCTCCTAAGATATACCGAGGTATACCTATACCACAGGAACGTGACCGGCAGGGGACACCCTATCCCCCGAACCAGATCCCAACCAGATCCCAAATCTAAAACTAAACCCAACAGACATAATCATAATAATAATAAAAACTACCATAATATCCACAAAGTACATCCACCTATGTACATATACAACAGCGGAATAATAAAATATATCTACCCGATACCAAACCGTATAGTATCTACAAATACAATACAATAAGTTCTCACACCCACACTGAAGAGTCAGCCCAAGGCTACACACCAGCTCACGCATCCCTCTGCCGACCGCCATCACCTACATCCAACTCACCTGAAAGGGGATAAAGAAGAGGGGTGAGCCACAAAGCTCAGTAGGGCGTAGAGAGGAAACGCCAATATCCATAAATAATAGTAATAAATCCAGAAATGTAATGCATAGTATGCAATACAGTAAATATACATCCATCAGTAAGTAAACCAAATAGCACAATAGCCGATAAGGCTAAACAGCACTGGAACCACCCACACTGGTCTCCAGAAATCCATACACCAATCCAATCAAGCGAAATGGTAGCCGATAAGGCTATCCAACACTGTAACCACCAAATCAATCTCCAATAATCCATCACACCCCTGGACCCACCCTAATCCCCGTAGGGTGTCTCCCAGTCCAGGTCCACACCGAAACTGGATGAGGATCGGGTATCCCGATAGCATAGCCTACACCAGAGGGCGTCCCCTGTGATGCACCCCATCTCAGACGGTCCACCGGTATATATATCCGGTCTGTATATGTATATATATCATCCATCAGAAATCCATATCCGATCATTTGGGCGCCTATATGGGCCCACAATCCACGTCCACATCCAACACCTCCAATCACCACTCACAGAAACATACCAACAGTGATATATAACAGAGAATATAAATCAACATGTAAACAGGTCGTATTTCCACCCCCGGAAACCAACAAAACCATAACATCGTCAGAGTCCGTAAAATCAGAACTCTAAAGTCACATGCAAGAGTAAGGAAACCCCTACCTGGAAATCGGAAAGCAAATACCACGCAAACGTCCCCGTCAACCCCTGACTCCGATAGTCAACCCGCTTCAAATCTCAACTGAGATTACCGTCTACACCGAAAAACACGATATACGAAAATACAATTAAAATACGGTCGGTCAACTATGGTCAACGGTCAAACAGTATTGAACCGGGCCAAACAGTGCAAAACCGGTCAAACCGGGTCAAACAGTGCAAAACCGGGTCAAACAGTGGCAAACCGGGTCAAACAGTGGCAAACCGGGTCAAACCGGGTCAAACAGTGGCAAACCGGGTCAAACAGTGGCAAACCGGGTCAAACCGGGTCAAACAGACCAGTCAACCGGGTCAACTCGGCCTGACTCGGTCAACTCGGCTGAAACCCATTCAACACTACCACCGGAGATCCGGCCACCCAAACCTGCCAAATCTTATATCAAATCGAAGAGCTCGATGAGATGAACTCATAGGTACCTGAAAGAAGTCAAACCATCGCCGGAATCGACCGGATCGACCAAAAGAAATTCAAGGTGACCGAAACTTCAAACTCCGATATCTCCCTAACCGTAGCTCCGATCGACTTGATTCAAGTTGGGTTACACTCGTCTCGTCAATACGCTTCTTTTGATACCAAACACAGCCATCATCGTCACCGGAATCAGAAAATCACCAGGAGAGAGAAAGGTGTACGGGAGAGAGAAGAGTTGTGAGGAAGAGGGTGTATTTGTAAATAGTGAGAAATCTGGGTATTTAACTTATTTACTTAAAACTTCACTGTAGTCCCTGAAATTTTACGAAAATGCCACTCACCAAATGTAAAAATCCAACTAACTAAAAAAAAACATAATAAATCCAATTTAAATCCGATTTGAGTGATTCTTGCGTCTAAAATTTTCTTTTAAAATCCTCCACTTATGAAAAATATTTCCAGATTTTTATCTTAATTTAATTTTTATTCTCTTCAAATACCGGTTCACCAACACAGAGGTTCCCTCCACCTCAACCACCACAATAAAATACTATGAATAGTGTAAAGTTATATCAGGATATTACACCAAGTTATGTTTGTTATTGCACAAAAAGGTGAAAAACTTGTCTGTGGGGAGAACAGAGCAATTCTAAAGCGCTAAAGTGGACCTTTGTACTTTTGTTTAGTATTCTTAGAAATCTAAATTGATAGTTTAAGTTTCATCAAACGTTTGGAAACAAAACGATGCCAATAGACCTAGTTCTGATTCAAATTGCACAAAAACATGAAAGCTCATCTATGGAAAGAGTTGAGCAATTCCAAAGCATCAAAGTGGACCATTATACTCTATTTAGTTTTCCTAGAAGTCTAACATGCTAGTTTAGCTTTCGTTCAACATTTCGTAAGGTAAACATGCGAATAGACCAAGTTACGTTCAAAATTGTAAAAAAATGTGAAAAGCTCGACTTTGGAGAGACTTGAGCAATTCCAAAGCATCAAAGTTGACCGTTGTACTCTATTTAGTTTTCTAAGAAGTCTAACTTGCTAGTTTCGCTTTCGTGCAACGTTTCATAAGGTAAAGATGCGAATAGACCAAGTTATGTTTGAAATTGCACAAAAGCATGAAAGCATCAAACTGTACCATTGTACTATATGTAGTGTTTGTAGAAGTCTAACATGCTAAATTAGCTATCGTGCAATGTTTCACAACATAAAGATGCGGCTTGACCAAGTTTATGTTTGAAATTGCAAAAAAATGTGAAAAGCTCGTCTATGGAGAGAGTTGAGCACTTCCAAAGCATCAAAGTGGACCGTTGTAGTCTACTTAGTTTTCTTAGAAGTCTAACTTGCTAGTTTAAGTTTCGTTGAACGTTTGCAAGCAAAAAGATGCCAATAGACCAAGTTATTTTTCAAATTTCTCAAAAACGTGGAAAGCTTGTCCATGGAAAGAGTTGAGCAATTCCAAACCATTAAAGTGGACCTTTGTACTCTATTTAGTGTTCTGAGAAGTCTAACTTCATAGTTTAGCTTTCGTGCAACGTTTCGTAAGGTAAAGATGTGAATAGACCAAGTTATATTTGAAATTACATAAAAACGTGAAAAGCTCCTCTATGGAGAGAGTTCAGCAATTCAAAAGCATCAAAGTGGACCATTGAACTCTATTTACTTTTCTTACAAGTCTAACTTGCTAGTTTAAGTTTCGTTGAAGGTTTGGAAACAAAAAGATGCCAATAGATCAAGTTATGTTTCAAATTACAAAAAATGTGAAAAGCTCGTCTATGGAGAGACTTAAGCAATTCCGAAGAACGAAAGTGGACCGTTGTTCTCCATTTAGTGTTCTTAGAAGTCTAACTTGCCATTTTAAGTTTCGTAGAACGTTTGGAAAGAAAAAATATGCCAATAGACCAAGTTATGTTTTAAATTTGCACAAAAACATGAAAAGCTCGTCTATGGAGAGAAGTCTAACATGACAATCGTGCAACGTTTTGTAAGGTAAAGATGCGAATGGACCAAGTTATGTTTGAAATTACAAAAAAACGTGAAAAGCTCTTCTTTGGATACAGTTGAGCAATTCTAACGCATGAAATTGGACAGTTTTACACTATTTAGTGTTCTTAGAAGTCTAACTTGCTAGTTTAAGTTTCATAGAACGTTTGGAAAAAAAAAGATGCCAATAGACCATGTTATGTTTCAAATTGCTCAAAAACATGAAAAGCTCGTCCATGGCGAGAGTTGAGCCATTCGAAAGCATCAAAGTGAACCATTGAACTCTATTTACTGCTCTTAGAAGTCTAACTGGCTAGTTTAAGTTTCATAGAAGGTTTGGAATCAAAAAGATGCCAATAGATCAAGTTATGTTTCAAATTATAAAAAATGTGAAAAGCTCGTCTACGGAGAGAGTTGAGCAATTCCAAGGCACCAAAGTCGACCGTTGTTCTCCATTTAGTGTTCTTAGAAGCCTAACTTGCCAGTTTAACTTTTGTAGAATGTTTGGAAACAAAAAGATGCCAATAAACCATGTTATGTTTCAAATTACACAAAAACATGAAAAGCTATCTATGGAGAGAATTGACCAATTCCAAAGCATCAAAGTGGACCATTGTACTGTATTTCATGTTCTTTGAAGTCTAACTTTCTAGTTTCCCTTTCGTGCAATGTTTCGTAACGTAAAGATGCGAATAGACCAAGTTATGTTTAAAATTACAAAAAAACGTGAAAAAGCTCTACTATGGAGAGAGTTGGGCAATTCCAAAGCATCAAAGTGGACTGTTGTACTCTATTTAGTTTTCTTAGAAGTTTAACTTGCTAGTTTTTCTTTCGTGCAATGTTTCGTAAGGTAAATATTCAAATAGACCAAGTTATGTTTGTAATTATGCAAAAAGTGAAAATCTCATCTATGGAGAAAGTTGAACAATTCCAAAGCATCAAAGTTGACCGTTGTACTCTATTTAGTGTTCCTATAAGTATAAGTTGCTAGTTTAAGTTTTGTAGAACGTTTGGAGACAAAAAGATGCCAATGGACCAAGTTATGTTTGAAATTGCACAAAAAAATGAGAAGCCCGTCTATGGAGAGAGTTGGGCACTTCCAAATCATCAAAGGAGACCGTTGTACTCTATTTTGTTTTCTTAGAAGTCTAACTTGCTATTCTAAGTTTCATAAAACGTTTCGAAACAAAAAGATTCCAGTAGACCAAGTAATGTTTCAAATTAAACAAAAGCGTGAAAAAGCTCGACTATGGAGAGAGTTGAGCAATTCAAAAGCATCAAAGTGGACCGTTGTACTCTATTTAGTTTTTTTAGAAGTCTAACTTGCTAGTTTAGCTATCATGCAACGTTTCATAAGATAAAGATGCTAATAGACCAAGTTATGTTTGAAATTGCATAAAAATGTGAAAATCTCGTCTATGGAGAGAGTTGAGCAATTGCAAAGGATTAAAGTGGGCCGTTGTACTCTATTTAGTTTTCTTAGAAATCTAACTTGCTAGTTTAAGTGTCGTAGAATGTTTGGAAATGAAACGATGTCAATAGACCAAGTTATGTTTGATATTGCTCAAAAGGTGGAAAGCTTGTCCATGGAGAGAATTGAGCAATTCTAAAGCACCAAAGTTGACCTTTGTACTCTATTTAGTGTTATTAGAAGTCTAAATTGCTAGTTTAAGTTTCATAGAACGTTTGGAAACAAAAAGATCCCAATAAACCAAGTTATGATTCAAATTCCACAAAAACATGAAAAGCTCGTCTATGGTGAGAGTTGAGCAATTCCAAATCATCAGAGTGAACCATTGTACTCTATTTAGTTTTCTTAGAAGTCTAACTTACTAGTTTACCTTTCGTGCAACATTTCATAAGGCAAAGATGCTAATAGACCAAGTTACGTTTAAAATTGTAAAATAATGTGAAAAGCTCCACTATGAAGGGACTTGAGCAATTCGAAAGCATCAAAGTGGACCGTTGTACTCTATTTAGTTTTCTTAGAAGTCTAACTCTCAAGTTTAAGTTTTGTAGAACGTTTAGAAATAAAAAGACACCAGTAGACCAAGTTATGTTTTAAAATGCACAAAAACATAAAAAGCTTGTCTATCGAGAGAGTTGAGTAATTCCAAAACATCAAAATGGACCGTTCTATACTATTTACTGTTCTTAGAAGTCTAACATGCTAATTTAGCTATCGTGCAACGTTTCGCAAGGTAAAGATGCAGCTTGACCAAGTTACGTTTGAAATTGTAAAAAAATGTGAAAAGCTCATCTATGGAGAGAGTTGAGCACTTCCAAAGCATCAAAGTGGACCATTGTACTCTATTTAGTTTTATTAGAAGTCTAACTTGACAATTTAACCTTCGTAGAACTTTTGGCAACATAAAGATGACAGTAGACCAAGTTATTTTTCAAATTGCTCAAACACATGAAAAGCTTATCTATGGAGAGAGTTGAGCAATTCCAAACCATCAAAGTGGACCTTTGTACTCTATTTATTGTTCTTAGAAGTCTAACTTGGTAGTTTTGCTTTCGTGTAACATTTCGTAAGGTAAAGATGTGAATAGACCAAGTTATGTTTTAAATTGCCCAAAAACTTGAAAAGCTCGTCTATGGAGAGAGTTGAGCCATTCGAAAGCATCAAAGTGGACCGTTGAACTCTATTTACTTTTCTTACAAGTCTAACTTTCTAGTTTAAGTTTCGTAGAAGGTTTGGAAACAAAAGGATGCTAATAGATCGAGTTATGTTTCAAATTGCGAAAAACGTGAAAAGCTTGTCTATGGAGAGAATTGAGCAATTCCAAAGCATCAAAGTGGACCGTTGTAAACTATTTAGTTCTCTTAGAAGTCTAACTTGCTAGTTTAATTTTCATAGAACATGTGGAAGCACAAAGATTCCAATCGACGAGGTTATGTTTCAAATAGCATAAAAACGTGAAAAACTCTTCTATGGAGAGAGTTGAGCAATTCCAAAGCATCAAATTCGATCGTTATACTCTATTTAATGTTCTTAGAAGTCTAACTTGGTAGTTTAAGTTTCATGGAAGGTTTGTCTGCAAACAAAAAGATGCCAATAGATGAAGTTATGTTTCAAATTGCAAAAAACGTGAAAAGCTCGTCTATGGACAGAGTTGAGTCATTCCGAAGCCCAAAAGTGGACCGTTGTTCCCCATTTAGTGTTCTTAGAAGTCTAACTTGCCAGTTTGAGTTTCGTAGAACGTTTGGAAACAAAAAGATGTCAATAGACCAAGTAATGTTTGAAATTAAACAAAAACGTGAAAAAGCTCGAGTATGGAAAAAGTTAAGCAATTCCAAAACATGAAAGTGGACTATTATACTCTATTTATTTTTCTTAGAAGTCTAACTTACTATTTTAGCTTTCGTGCAACATTTCGTAAGGTCAATATGTGAATCGACCAAGTTATTTTGAAATGGTACAAAAACATGAAAAGCTCATCTATGAATAGAGTTGAGCAATTCCAAATAATCAAATTTGGCCGTTGTACTCTATTTAGTATTCTTAGAAGTGTAACTTTCTAATTTAGTTTTCATGCAATGTTTCGTATGGTAAAGATGCGAATGGACCTTGTTATGCTTGAAATTACACAAAAATGTAAGAAGCTCGTCTATGGAGAGAGTTGGACAATTTCAAAGCAGCAAAGTGGACCGTTGTACTCTATTTAGTGTTTTTGAAGTCTCACTTGCAAGTTTTGCTCTTGTGCAACGTTTCGTAAAGTAAAGATGCGAATAGACCAAATTATGTTTGAAATTACGTAAAAACGTGAAAAGTTCATCTATAGAGAGAGTTAAGGCATTCCAGCATCAAAGAGGACAGTTGTACTCTATTTAGTTTTCTTAGAAGTCTAACTTGCTAGTTTAAGTTTTGTAGAACGTTTGGAAACTAAAAGATACCAATAGACCATGTTATGTTTCAAATTGCTCAAAACGTGAAAAGCTCATCCATGGAGAGAGTTGAGCAATTCCAAAGCATCAAAGTGGACCATTAAACTCTATTTACTGTTCTTAGAAGTCTAACTTGCTAGTTTAAGTGTCGTAGAATGTTTGGAAACGAAACAATGTCAGTAGACCAACTTATGTTTGATATTGCATAAAAAGGTGAAAAGCTTGTCTATGGGGAGAATTGAGCAATTCTAAAGCGCCAAAGGGGATCTTTGTACTTTTTTTTAGTGTTTTTAGAAGTCTGAATTGCTAGTTTAAGTTTTATAGAACGTTTGGAAACAAAAAGATGGCAATAAACCAAGTTATGATTCAAATTGCACAAAAACATGAAAAGCTCGTGTATGGAGAGAGTTGAGCAATTCCAAAGCATCAAAGTGGACCATTGTACTCTATTTAGTTTTCCTAGAAGCCTAACTTGCTAGTTTATCATTCATGCAACGTTTCGTAAGGTAAATATGCGAATAAACCAAGTTATGTTTAAAATTGTAAAAGAATGTGAAAAGCTCGACTATGGAAATGGTTGAGCAATTCCAAAGCATCAAAGTTGACCGTTGTGCTCTATTTAGTTTACTTAGAAGTCTCACTTGCTAGTTTACCTTTTGTGCAACATTTCATAAGGTAAACATGTGAAAAGACCAAGTTATGTTTGAAATTCCACAAAAATGTGAAAAGCTCGTCTATAAAGAGAGTTGAGCAATTCGAAAGCATCAAAGTGGACCGTTGAACTCTATTTACTTTTCTTACAAGTCTAACTTTCTAGTTTAAGTTTCGTAGAAGGTTTGGAAACAAAAAGATACCAATAGATCGAGTTATGTTTCAAATTGCAAAAAATGTGAAAAGTTCGTGTATGGAGAGAGTTTAGCAATTCCAAAGCACGAAAGTGGACCGTTGTTCTCCATTTAGTGTTCTTAGAAGTCTAACTTGGCATTTTGAGTTACGTAGAACATTTGGAGACGAAAAGATGCCAATAGACCAAGTTACGTTTTAAATTTGCTAAAAAATGTGAAAGCTAGTCTATGGAGAGAATTGAGCAATTTCAAAGCATGAAAGTGGACCGTTGTACTCTATTTCATTTTCTTAGAAGTCTAACTTGACAATAGACCAAGCTATGTCTGAATTTGCTCAAAAATAGGAAAAGCTTATCTATGGAGAGAGTTGAGCAATTCCAAAGAATTAAATTGGGCCATTGTACTCTATTTAGTGTTCTTAGAAGTGTAACTTTCTAGTTTAGGTTTCGTGCAATGTTTCGTAAGGTAAAGATGTGAATAGACCAAGTTATGCTTGAAATTACACAAAAACGTGAAAAGCTCGGTTATGGAGAGAGTTGAGCAATTCCAAAGCTGCAAAGTGTACCGTTGTACTCTATTTAGTGTTTTTGAAGTCTCACTTGCTAGTTTTGCTTTCGTGAAAGGTTTCGTAAGGTAAAGATTCGAATATACCAAGTTATGTTTGAAATTACACAAAAATGTGAAAAGCTCATCCATGGAGAGAGTTGAGGAATTCCAAAGCATTAAAGAGGACAACTGTACTCTATTTAGCTTTCTTAGAAGTCTAAGTTGCTAGTTTAAGTTTCGTAGAACGTTTGGAAACAAAAAGATGCCAATAGACCAAGTTATGTTTCAAATTGCTCAAAAACATGAAAAGCTCATCTATGGAGAGAGTTGAGCAATTCGAAAGCATCAAAGTGGACTGTTGAACTCGGTTTACTCTTCTTACAAGTCTAACTTTCTAGTTTAAGTTTCGTAGAAGGTTTGGAAACAAAAAGATGTCAATAGATCAAGTTATGTTTCAAATTGCAAAACACATGAAAAGATCGTCTATGGAGAGAGTTGAGAAATTCCAAAGCACAAAAGTGGACCGTTGTTCTCCATTTAGTGTTCTTAGAAGTCTAAATTGCTAGTTTAAGTTTCATAGAACGTTTGGAAACAAAAAGATGCCAATAGACCAAGTTATGATTCAAATTGCACAAAAACATGAAATGCTCGTGTATGGAGAGCGTTGAGCAATTTCAAAGCGTCAAAGTGGACCATTGTACTCTATTTAGTTTTCCTAGAACTCTAACTTGCTAGTTTACCTTTCGTGCAACGTTTCGTAAGGTAAATATGCTAATAGACCAAGGTATGTTTAAAATTGTAAAAAAATGTGAAAAGCTCGACTATGGAGAGACTTGAGCAATTCCAAAGCACAAAAGTGGACGGTTGTTCTGCATTTAATGTTCTTAGAAGTCTAACTTGGAATTTTAAGTTTTATAGAACATTTGGAAACAAAAAGATGCGAATAGACCATGTTATGTTTCAAATTGCACAAAAACGTGAAAAGCTCGTCTATGGAGAGATTGAGCAATTCCAAAGCATCAAAGTGGACCATGGTACTGTATTTCATGTTCTTAGAAGTGTAACTTTCTAGTTTACCTTTCATGCAATGTTTCGTACGGTAAAGGTGTGAATGGACCAAGTTATGTTTGAAATTACATAAAAATGTGAAAAAGCTCGACTATGGAGAGAGTTGAGCAATTCCAAAGCATCAAAGTGGACCGTTGTGCTGTAGTTAGTTTTCTTATAAGTCTAACTTGCTAGTTTTGCTTTTGTGCAACATTTCATAAGGTAAAGATTCGAATAGACCAAGTTATGTTTGAAATTGCACAAAAACGTGAAAAGCTCAACTATGGAGAGAGTTGAGCAATTACAGAGCATCAAAGTGGACAGTTGTACTCTATTTGGTTTTCTTATAAGTCTAACTTGCTAGTTTAAGTTTCGTAGAACGTTTGGAAACAAAAAGATGCCAATAGACTAAGTTATGTTTGATATTACGCAGAATGGGGAAAAATTCATCTATGGAAAGAGTTGAGCAATTCCAAATTATCAAAGTTGACCGTTGTACTTAATTAAGTGTTTTTAGAAGTCTAAGTTGCTAGTTTAAGTTTCGTAGAACGTTTGGAAAAAAAAAGATGCCAATGTACCAAGTTATGTTTGAAATTGCACAAAAACATAAGAAGCCCGTTTATGGAGAGAGTTGAGCACTTACAAAGCATCAAAGTAGACTGTTGTACTCTATTTTCTTTTCTTAGAAATCTAACTTGCTATTATAAGTTTCATAGAACGTTTGTAAACAAAATGACGCCAATAGACCAAGTTATGTTTCAAATTGCATAAAAACGTGAAAAGCTCTTCTATGGAGAGACTTGAGCAATTCCAAAGCTTCAAAGGGAACCATTTTACTCTATTTAGTGTTCTTAGAAGTATAACTTGACAATTTAGCTTTTGTGCAACGTTTCGTAAGGTAAAGATATGAATAGACCAAGTTATGTCTGAAATTGCTCAAAAAGATGAAAAGCTCATCTATAGAGAGAGTTGAGCATTTCCAAAGAATCAAATTGGACCATTGTACTCTATTTAGTGTTCTTAGAAGTCTAACTTTCTAGTTTAGCTTTTGTGCAAATGTTTCGTAAGGTAAAGATGCGAATAGACCAAGTTATGCTTGAAATCACACAAAAATGTGAAAAGCTCGTCTATGGAGAGAGTTGAGCAATTCCAAAGCACCATAGTGGACCGTTGTACTCTATTTAGTATTCTTGGAAGTCTCACTTGCAAGTTTAGCTTTCGTGCAATTTTCGTAAGGTAAAGATGTGAATAGACCAAGTTATGTTGAAATGGCACAAAAACGTGAAATCCTCATCTATGGAGAGAGTTGAACAATTCCAAAGCAGCAAAGTGGATCGTTGTACTCTATTTATTGCTCTTAGATGTCTAGCTTGCTAGTTTCTTTTGTGCAACGTTTCGTAAGGTAAATATGCGAATGGACCAAGATATGTTTGAAATTGTAAAAAACCATGAAATGCTTTTCTATGGAGAGAGTTGAGCAATTCCAAAGCATCAAAGTGAAACTGTAACACCTACCACCGGATTTCCATACTTTGCTAACTAAATCATAATTTACAAATGTACAAGTACAATACAAATACCCTACAAATATCCTATTGGCTCCATGTGGACTGATAGGAATAGTATGCTAAAGGCCATTATTTTATGTAATATTCAAACTCGATTTATTTATTTGAATAAAATATATTTAGCATTTGAAATGAGAAAAGACATATTGGCATCGGTGTCTTTTATTCTGTATGGTATATGAATTGGTGTGTAGAGTCTAAGCTTGCACACGGAAGATCAATGCATAAGTTCCTATCGAATATAAGTAAGCGATCACAGCTAAGACGGAATTGGACAAACCGTCGGCTTGGTTGTGGTATAGTATTTCAGTATACCTATCTTGGTTACGGAGAGCGGCAAAGCTTGAACTTACTATACCAGTACACTTGGAGTGTATTGATCAGGACTACGTGTGAGTCAATTTTCCCAGTCTGACTATATGAAAAATTGTACACTCACACAGAAGTTATAGAATTGTTCATATTCTGAATTTATTAAAGATTATTAGTACATGTGCATTTAATGTATGGGACTTTGATTTACTAAAGGGTGAGTTCTTTTTGTACAGGCCAACAAACACCAAGTGAGTTGGGTCACCGCATTAATTGTACGATGGAAAATAATCTGTTAATAAAATTCACGTCCAATTATGAATTGATGATACCCTCTTGAGAATGCTTATAGGATTTGAGATTGTGTCAAAACCCTGCAGGTGGATTTTAATTAATCCGACACATTCAAATAAGTTAAGCGGTGAGATCAAGGAAATATTTAAAGATGTCAACTAAATATTATATGTCAGTGGCATATTTAATTGACGGGTATCTGTAACTTAACGTGAGGAATTTATGAACAAGTATAACGAAAGGCTCAGATTTAATTTGAGATATAACGGGGAGTGCAATTATAATATTTTAGTGGAATATATTATAATTTATGAATTATAATTATGTCCATGGGTTTGGGCTGATAAATAAATTCATAGGAAGCCCATGTTTTATTTTTCCTAGTTGGTCCCCACTGTAGCCCAGAAGCCCAATACTAGAAGATACAGGAAAACCAAAACGGACCGGAATTAGGAGAGGGAGAGGCTTAGGGGTTGGCCCGCCTAGGGAGAAAACCCTAGGTGTGGCCAAACCCTATAAATACACACATAGTGTGTGTTTTGTTAACACAAGTTTTGAGACACCAGTTGACCTCTCTACTCTCTAATCGTTTCCACTAGTTTTGGTTTGTGTTCTTCAGGTTCTTGGAGAAAAGAGACCACCCTCTCAATCCAAGTTTGGGAATTGGTGCATACGGTGGAAGATCCGTAGGTTTGAGCTTAGTATCAAACTCACTGACTCCATCATTCGTTCCTGATTATTAGAGATCAAATCAGAGAGCTCTCAAGGTATATAATCTTCTTGCAATTAATTGATCTATGGTTTGTGCTATGGTGATTAGTATTTGATAAGAAATTTTTGAAACTTGTCTAGCTATCGTTTATTTCTATGAGGTCCTTATACGCTTCCGCTGCGTTGCACGTTTCCAACATGGACAGCTCGACAAGCAGTGCTCCTTGACTTCTAGAAGGGTGGAATACTCTTAATTGTTAACCATCTGAAAATATATTTTAAAACATAGAAACCTGAGCTCGCTAGCCCATTGAGAGATACAATTTAAAAACAGATATGAAATTTGAGATAAATAAGTATAGCATCTGAAATATGTTATAGTGTTGTCATTTTGATTTTCAAACATAGAAACCATGCTTAGGCAACACGTAGTGAAAACCTATAAAACTACAAACTCCAATGAAACCATGATATCAAATATATCACATTCACAATATAAAGAATTGTCTGAAATCTCAAATATTTCAACATACACTATATATCAAAATACCATCTCTCGACCATGGACAACTCATATCAATCTCATGCATCTGGGTTGACGGATCAGAAACCAGAGCAAGTATAATTTCATAAATCTCGTCATACGCGCATAGACAACATAAACACTGACTGCACGCCCCAAAGGCTATGTGTACAGTAAATGCGGTCCCAAAGACCTCTGTAATCCATACTCTCTCCGTCATAAAATGCCATACTTGAATATAAATGTCACATAGGCCAAAACATTTCATATTAAATCACTCCATAAAATGCTCAAATACTAAGTAATAGCCATGAACTTTCATTCAGTGAAAAATAAGAATTTAAGTATCACTCACATTAAGTCGAACCTCGCTTAGCTCCACTAGATTCCTTCCCGACGTATACACAATTCGTGGCCCTCACCTGGGTTAAACCTTCTATAGTAGATATGGGTTAATTTCTTGAGAAGAATCTTTGCCAGAACTCTTCAATTCAACTCTCTCGTACCCACTCATCTCTCTCAGTTTCTCGTCCATCACCGAAATAAGGAGAAGAAAGTCATATTCTTTTCTTTATTTTTTCCCATTTTGTTTTACTTCTTGCTATAAATACAAAGAGGAGAGGCGGTGGTCTTTGCTTTATCCATTTCACCTTTTTGTTTTTCCTTTCCTCACGTAAATCCCATACCACTTCAATTACCCATTAGCCACCACTAAAATTGTTGTCCCTAATAAGCCCTTTCATTTGTTTCCTCTATGGAGAGGGTTGAGAAGTTCCAAAGTATCAAAGTGGACCGTCGTACTCTATTTAGTTTTCATACAAGTCTAACTTGCTAGTTTAAGTTTAGTAGAACATTTGGAAACAAAAAGATACCAATAAATCAAGTTATGTTTAAAATTGCAAAAAACGTGAAAAGCTCGTCTATGGAGAGAGGTGAGAAATTCCAAAGCACCGCAGTGGACCATTGTTCTCCATTTAGTGTCTTACAAGTCTGGCTTGCCAGTTTAAGTTTCGTAGAACGTTTAGAAACAAAAAGATGTCAAAAGACCAAGTTTTGTTTCAAATTGCACAAAAACGTGAAAAGCTTGTTTTTGGACCATTGTACTCTCTTTAGTGTTCTTAGAATTTTAACTTGCTAGTTTAGCTTTCGTGCAACGTTTTGTAAGGTAAAGATGCGAATAGACCAAGTTATGTTTGAAATTGCACAAAAACGTGCAAAACTCATCTATGGAGAGAGTTCAGCAATTCCAAAGCATCAAAGTGGACCATTGAACTCTATTACTATTCTTAGAAGTCTAACTTGCTAGTTTAAGTTTCGTAGAAAGTTTGAAAACAAAAAGATGTCAATAGATGGAGTTATGTTTCAAATTGCAAAAAATGTGAAAAGCTCGGCTATGGAGAGAGTTGAGCAATTTCAAAGCACCACAGTGGACCATTGTTCTCCATTTAGTGTTCTTACAAGTCTAGCTTGCCAGTTTAAGTTTTGTAGAATGTTTTGAAACAAAAAGATGCTAATAGACCAAGTAATTTTTGAAATTGCTTAAAAATGTGAAAAACTCGTCTATGGAGAGAGTTGAGCAGTTCGAAAGCATCAAAGTGAACTGTTGTACTCTATTTAGTGTTTTTAGAAGTGAAAATTTCTAGTTTAACTTTCATGCAACGTTTGGTAAGGTAAAGATGCGAATAAACCAAGTTATGTTTGAAATTGCACAAAAACATGAAATGCTCTTCTTTGAAGAGAGTTGAACAATTCTAAAGTATCAAAGTGGACCGTTGTACTCAATTTAGTTTTCTTAGAAGTATAACGTGCTAGATTAAGTTTCGTAGAATGTTTGGAAACAAAAAGATGCCAATAGACCAAGTTAAGTGTCAAATTGCTAAAAAACGTGAAAAGTTCGTCTATGGTGAGAGTTGAGCAATTTCAAAGCGTCAAATTGGACCGTTGTACTCTATTTACTATTCTTAGAAGTCTAACTTCCTAGTTTGCCAATAGGCAAAGTTATGTTTCAAATTGCATGAAAATGTGAAAAGCTCATCTATGAAGAGAGTTGAGCAATTTCTAAAGCATCAAAGTGGACCTTTGTACTCTATTTAGTATTCTTAGAAGTATAACTTGCTAGTTTAGCTTTCGTGCAACATTTCGTAAGGTAAAGATGTGAACAGATTAAGTTATGTTTGAAATTGTAGAAAAAGATGAAAAGCTATTCTATGGAGAGAGTTGAGCAATTTCAAAGCGTCAAAATGGATCGTTGTACTCTATTTAGTGTTCTTAGAAGTCTAACTTGCTAGTTTAGCTTTCGTATAACATTTCATAAGTTAAAGATGCGAATAGACCAAGTTATGTTTGAAATTACCTAAAAACGTGAAAAGCTCATCTATGGAGAGAGTTCAGCAATTCCAAAGTACCAAAGTGGACCATTGTACTTTATTTAGTTTTCTTAAAAGTCTAACTTGCTAGTTTTAGTTTCGTAGAACGTTTGGAAATAATAAGATGCCAATAGACCAAGTTAGGGTAGGTGCAGGGGTGGATTATGGATTATGGATTACGGATTATGGATTATGGTGTAAGGATTACAGATTACTGAAGACTGGGGTTTGCGGTGACAGTGTTGTATAGCCTTATCGGCTATCATATTACTTGATTGGATTATTGATAGTTGTGTATTTATTGTACTGTATATTCTGCATCATATTCTTAGATTTCTTTATTTTGGATATCTGTGTTCCTTTTCTACGCCCTCCTGAGCTTTTTGGCTCACCCCTCCTCTTATTTCCCTTTCAAGTGAGTTGGATATAGATGACCATGACCAGCAGCGTAACACATGAGCTGGTGTGTAGCCTCGAGTTGACTCTTTAACGGGCGTGGAAACTTTTGGTTTAGTACTTAGCATATGTTACTTATATTACTCAGTTTGGCGTTGGGTAGATATGTTTTACTATTCCGCAGTTGTATATGTTACTCGGGTTGGTTTTGGTGGTTGGATATATAGTATTTTGGATTCAATACTACTTCCATGCCACACTGTAAGAGTTATTATTATATAAGTTTATTGGGTTTTATTATTGGTTTGAGATTAGGTTCGGGGGACGGGGTGTCCCCTACCGGTCACATCCCTATGGGTATAGGTACACTTCGGTATACCTTAGGAGAGAAGGGCGTGACAAGCTATGTTTGAAATTGCAGAAAAACATGAAAAGCTCGTCTATAGAGAGAGTTAAGCAATTCCAAAGCATCAAAGTATACCGTTGTACTTTATTTAGTGTTCTTAGAAATCTAACTTGCTATTTTAGCTTTCGTGCAACATTTCAAAAGGTAAAGATGCGAATAGACCAAGTTATGTTTGAAATTGCACAAAAACATGAAAAGCTCGTTTATGGAGAGATTTGAGCAATTTCAAAGCATCAAAATGGACCGTTGTAGTCTATTTAGTTTTCTAATAAGTCTAACTTGCAAGTTTTAAGTTTTGTAAAATGTTTGCAAACAAAAAGATGCCAATAGACCAAGCTATGTTTCAAATTGCACAAAAACGTGAAAAGCTCGTCTATGGAGAGAGTTGACCAATTCCAAAACATGAAGATGGACCGTTGTACTATATTTAGTGTTCTTAGAAGTCTAACTTACAAATTTAGCTTTTGAGCAATGTTTCATAAGGTAAAAATGTGAATAGACTAAGTTATGTTTAAAATTGCACAAAAACGTGAAAAGCTCGTCTGTCTATGGAGAGAGTTGAGCACTTACAAAGCATTAAAGTGGATCGTCCTACTCTATTTAGTTTTCTTAGAAGTCTAACTTGTTAGTCTAACTTTCAAAAAATGTTTGGAAACAAAAAGATGCCGATAGACCAAATTATGTTTCAAAGTGCATAAAATGTGAAGAGCTCGTCTATATAGAGATAGAAAAAGTTATGTTTCAAATTGCACAAAAATGTGAAAAGCTCATCTACGGAGAGAGTTGAGCAATTTCCAAAGCATCCAAGTGGACCTTTGCACTCTATTGAGTGTTTTTAGAAGTATAACTTGCTAGTATAGCTTTCGTGCAACATTTCGTAAGGTAAAGATATGAGTAGACCAAGTTATGTTTCAAATTGTACATAAACATGGAAAGCTATTCTATGGAGAGAGTTGAGCAATTTCAAAGCGTCAAAGTGGACCATTTTACTGTATTTAGTGTTCTTAGAAGTCTAACTTGCTAGTTTAGCTTTGGTACAATGTTTCGTAAGGTAAATATGCGAATAGACCACGATATATTTTAACTTGCATAAAAACGTGAAAAGCTCGTCTATGGACATAGTTCAGCAATTCCAAAGAATCAAAGTGGACCGTTGAACTCTATTTAGTTTTCTTAGAAGTCTAACTTGCTAGTTTAAGTTTCATAGAATGTTTGGAAACAAGAAGATGCCAATAGACCAAGTTATGTTTGAAATTGTACAAAAATATGGAAAGGTCGTCTATAGAGAAAGTTGAGCAATTCCAAAGCATCAATGTAGACCGTTGTACTCTATTTAGTACTTAGTATATGTTACTTATATTACTCAGTTTGGCGTCCGGTAGATATGTTTTACTATTCCACAGTTGTATATGTTACTCGGGTTGGTTTTGATGGTTGTATATATAGTACTTTGGATTCAATACTACTTCCATGTCACACTGTAAGAGTTATTATTATATATGTTTATTGGGTTTTATTATTGGTTTGAGATTAGGTTTGGGGGACGGGGTGTCCCCTGCCGGTCACATCCCTATGGGTATAGGTACACTTCGGTATACCTTAGGAGAGAAGGGCGTGACAAGTTATGTTTGAAATTGCACAAAAACATGAGAAGCTCATCTATAGAGAGACCATTGTACTCGATTTAGTTTTCTTAGAAGTGTAACTTGCTAGTTTAAGTTTTGTAGAACATTTTGAAACGAAAAGATGCCAATAGACAAAGTTATATTTGAAATTGTACAAAAACGTGAAAAGCTCATCTATAGAGAGAGTTGAGCAATTTCAAAGCATCAAAGTAGACCGTTGTACTCTATTTAGTGTTCTTGGAAGCAACGTTTCATAAGGTAAAGATGTGAATAGACCAAGTTGTCACGCCCCTCTCTCTTAAGGTATACCAAAGTGTACCTATACCTACAAGATCGTGACTGGCAGGGACCCCATTCCCCCGAACCAACCCTTAACCTAATACATAAATCGAATAAAATATGTAAAATGGTAATAACGCTCGCAACACGATGTGGAAACAGTCTCTCCAAATTTCTGTATATACACCCACCGAAACCATCGGAGTATCTATACAACAGCGGAAATAAGAAGACATATCTACCCAAGATCATACTGAGTAAAATAGTAACATATACAAAGTACAATACCCAAAGTCCCCGCGCCCCGCTATATAGACAGCTCGAGGCTACACACCAACTCATGCGTCCTGCCGTTGACCGTCATCACCTATATCCAACTCACCTGAAAGAGAAATAGGAAGAGGGGTGAGCCAAGAAGCTCAATAGGGCATAGAAAGGGAACACCGATATTCAGAATAAAGAAATCAAGGAATATAATGCAGAATATATAGTGCAATAAATATATGACCATCAATAATCCAACCAAGTAACATGGTAGCCGATAAGGCTATACAACACCGTAACCACAAACACTGGTCTCTAGTAATCCATAATCCGTACACCATAATCCATAATCCACCCCTGGACCTACCCTAATCCCCGTAGGGTGTCTCCCAGTCCAGGTCCACACCAAAACTGGATGAGGATCGGATATCCCGATAGTATAGCCTACACCAGAAAGTGTCCCCTGTGATGCACCTCACCTCAGTCGGTCTATAGGTACATACCCGGTCTATATATATATATTATCCATCATATATCCATATCCAATAGATTGGGCTCCTAGGTAGGCCCCATAGTCTACATCAACCACCTCCAATCACCCCACTCCTAAAACATACCAACAATGATAATCAACAGAGAATAGGTATAAAACATACAAACAAGTCATATTTCCACCCCCGGAAACCGACAAAACCACAATATAATAAAAGTCCGTGAAACCGGAACTATCGAATCCCACGCGAGAGACATGGAAACCCCTACCTGGAAATCATAATGCGAATACCAAGTACGCGTGCCTGACAAATCCCTGACTCTGAAAGTCAATCCTCTCCGAATCTCAACCGGGATCACAGTCTACATCGAAAAACACAACATACAAAAATACAGTTAAAAGATGTCCGGTCAACTATGGCCAATGGTCAAAGTCAATGGTCAAAGGTGTCAAATCGAGTCAAACCAATAAAATCGGGTCAAATAGTGCCAAATCGGGACAGACCGGTCAACACACCAGTCAACCGAGTCAACTCACCCAGACTCAGTTAACTCGGCTGAGCTCAACTCAATAGTGTCACGGATGATCTGGCCACCAAAATCGACCAAGCCACACATCAAATTGGGGAGCTCGAATACCGAAAATTCAAACACCGATTACTCTTCAACGGCGGCTCCGTTTGACGTGATTCAACTTAGGTGACACTCGTCTTTTCCCTGCGCTTCTTTTGATACCACCCGTGCCCACTATCGTCGCCAAAAACAAAAGATCGTCGATGAACCCGTGATATAGAGAGAGAAATAAGAGAGAGAGAGTCTCGTGTGAGATGAGGGTATATTTGCAATTTTTTTTTTGCTTTTTCTACTTTTTACATAATCTTTCACTTTCAAAAACACCCTCAAAAACACCCCTTAATGAAACGTTCAATTAACTTTAAAGATTCATAATAAATCCAATTTAAATCCGATTTGAGTGATTCTTGCGATAAAATTTTTCTTTTTAAATCCCCCTTTTATAAAAAATATTTTCATATTTTTATCTTGATTTAATTTTTATTCTCCCTATATCCCGATTCACGATCACCAAGGTTCAATCCAACTCGATCAACTCATCAAAGGACTATGAATAGTGTATAATCGGGTTAGGATATTATATCCTCCCCCTTAAGAAAATTTCAAACCCGAAATTAAAATCATACCTAGGTACTGAATGACCTTACATATCTAGCTCACATGTCAGACTCCAACTCCTAGGTCGCTTCTTCGGCTCCATAATGTTGCCATATCACCTTGACTAAGGGTATGGTCTTCGATCGTAGTCGTCTCTCCTGTCTATCCGTAATCCTGATGGGACGTGTCTCAAAAGTAGCATCCTCACCAATCTCCAAGGTAGACCAATCTAATATGTTAGAAGGGTTCCTATGGTATCTCCGTAACATAGACATATGAAATACACAATGTACCCCCGACAACTGTGGGGGTAATGCTAATCGATAAGCTACCGTCCCCACCCTCTCCAAAATCTCAAATGGTCCTATAAACCTCAGAGCTAATTTCCCAGCTCTCCCAAATCTCTGTACCCCTCACCTCGGACTACCTGAAACTCTAGAGGTCTACGTCTCCTATCCGCATAACTCTTTTGACATGACTGAGTTGTTAGAAGCCGTCGTCGTATCACTGTCATCACCTCAGTAGTCTGCTGCACCATCTCTGCACCTAATAACGGTCTTTCTCCAACCTCTGACCAGCACAATGGGGATCTACAAGGCCTTCCATATAATGCCTCATACGGTGCCATCTGAATACTACTCTGGTAACTATTATTGTACACAAACTCCACTAAAGGAATATGAGTCTCCCAATCTCCTCGGAAGTCTATCACACAAGCCCGAAGCATATCCTCCAGAATCTGAACAGTACACTCACTCTGCCCATCAGTCTGTTGATGAAAAGTTGTACCGAAGTTAAGTTTTGTCCCCATAATATCCTGAGAACTACCCCAAAACCGTGAAGTAAACCTGGGAACCCGGTTAGATACAATACTCAATGGTACGCCATGCAATCGAACTGTCTCCCGTACATATACTCTGGTCAATGACTCAATCGAATCTGTCTGACGAATAGGCATAAAATGAGCTTCTTCATCAATCGATCAACAAAAACCCAAACTACATCATGTCTCCATTGAGTCAAAGGCAAACCCATCACAAAATCCATGGTAAGATGCTCCTACTTCCACTTACGTAATGCAAGCGGCTGTAACAATCCTGCGGGTAGTTGATGTTCTACCTTTACCTGATAACAAGTAAGACATCGGGTCACCGTCTGTGCAACATCTCTCTTCATGCCACTCCACCAATATTGTCTCCGTAAATCTCAATACATCTTGGTAGCACCAGGATACATCGCAAACTGTGAATAATATGGCTCCCGAAGTATCTCATCTAGTAACTCCGTATCCGTTGGAACCACTAATCTACCCCAAAATCTGACTCCACGATCAATGCCTCTGACCCATCCCTCCATGTCCTCAATGTCATCAAATAGTGCATCCGCCAGCTGTGCATCCAACACCCACTGTACAAGTGTCGGATGAGCAATCAAACTCTGTAGACACAATAAGTCTTCGCGCTCCTCCATGTCTAGTCGGTACTGCCTAAACGTATCCGCTAACTCAAACTCACGTATAGCTAACCGCGCTGCGACCAATCTTCTACTTAAGGCGTCAACCACCACATTGGCCTTGCCTGGATGATAATGTAAAGTAAAATCAAAATCCTCAAGGTACTGCATCCATCTACACTGTCTCTAGTTCAGATCTCTTTGAGTAAACAAATACCAGAGATTCCTGTTATCTTAGAATACCTCAAATTTCTCTCTATAAAGGTAATATCTCCATTGTTTAAGTGTGAACATTATAGTAGCTAACTTCAAATCACGCACTGGATAATTCCTCTCGTGCGGCTTCAGTAAACGTGAAGCATACTCTACCACTCTTTCCTGCTGCATCAGCACATAACCCAATCCAACTGCAGAGGCATCACAATACACTTGATAATCGACGCTTCTATCTGGTATCACCGACACTAGAGGTGATGTGAGTCGAGTCTTCAACTCCTGAAAAGTCCACTCACACTCGTCTATCCATACAAACGAAACGTCCTTCCGAGTCAACTGTGTCATCGACGCTTCAATTCACGAGAACCTCTCAATAAAACGTCGATAGTAACCTGTTAATCCCAGGAAACTGTAAATCTCTCCTACATTCTTTAGTGTCCTCCATTCTATCATTGCCTCCACCTTAGCTAGATCCACTGCTATACCCTCATAGGATATCACATGCACTAAAAATTTCACCTGAGTCACCCAAAACTCACACTTACTCAGCTTGGCATATAGTCTATGCTTTCTGAGCATTCGCAGCGTAATCTCCAAATGTCTTACGTGCTCCTCCTCAGTGGCTGAATAAACCAATATGTCATCAATGAACACAATCACAACTGATCCAGATATAGCCTGAACACTCTGTGCATCAAATCCATAAACAATGCAGGTGCATTGGTTAGCCTAAATGGCATAACCAAATACTCATAATAACCAAATCGTGTGTGAAAAGCTATCTTTGAAATATCCTCTTCCCGAATCCTCAACTGGTGATATCCCGATCTAGTATCAATCTTGTAGTAATAATGGCTACCCCTCAATTGATCAAGCAGATCATTAATCCTCGACAACGGATATTTATTCTTCACTATCACCCTATTCGGCTACCCATAATCTACACACATCTGCATCATACCATCTTTCTTTTTCACAAACAGAACAGGTGCTCCACAAGGTGAAGTGGTCGGTCTGATAAAACCCAACTTCTGTAAAGCTATCAACTGGGTATCTAACTCCTTCAGCTCTGCTGGTGCCATCTTGTACAGTGGTATAGAAATAGGATCTATACCTAGATACAGCTCAATCATAAAGTCAATCTCCCCCTTAGGTGGTAATCCAGGTAAATCATTAGGAAAGACATCCATCTAGTGCTCCACAACATGTATAGATGCAGAACACTCCTCCTTAGACTTTGAGGTAATCAAACTCGCTACAAGACAATTGGTGTACTGAGGATTATCCAGAAAATATGGACACAGAAGAAGTCTCGTCCTATGAAATCTAACTCTTGCTATAGGTGTGGTCAGTGTAATCCTCCTCTCAACACACTCTATAATCGACTCATACCTAATCAACCAATCCAATTTGAGAATAACATCAAAATCAGTAAATGACATCACAAACAAATCCGCTATAAACTTATGGTCTGTAAAACTAAATACACTGTCTCTATAGATACCACTAATCACAGTACTTGGTCCTAGGGGCCAATCAACTATAAATCTCCTCGCCGTACCTGTAATCTCTAAACCCAATGCCTCAGCAAATGAAGTAGAAATAAATGAATGCGTAGCACTAGTGTCAAACAAAGCACGTGCCCAAGAACTAAATAAGAGAAACCTACCTCCCAAATGGTATCGCTCTGCTGGTACTGCGTCAGGGCCGAGTGCATACACCCCACCTCTCTGAACCTGCTATTGCTACTGAGCTAGTGGCCTACCCCATTCTGTAGGACCTCTCGGTGCCAGAATTGATGCTAGTGTTGGAACTGGAGCTAGAGCTCTCTGACCTCGAGGTGGTGGAGGTGTAGGTCCTCCACCCTGTGAGCAATCTCTCCTTGTATGTCCTGGCAAACCACACCGAAAACATAACGGGTTGTTTGTCATGGGACAATCCCAACGTATATGGCCCACATGTCCATATGCATAAAAGTGTTGGGGCTGTCGGTCCTGTCTCGGAGCCTGTCCCTGCCTAGGTCCTCGATAACTCAATCTTTGACTTTGAGAACTCTGCCCCCGACTCTACTGCTGCCCACAGGTATCAATCCTCTGTCTATGCTGACTACTCTCACCAGTAGCAAATGTAGAACTCTCATGCTTCCTCTTGTGAATCTCCTAATAATCCTTAATCTCCGCAAAAGTCCTCTCAACTCCAAGTGCCTTATCAATACACTCGCGATAGGTGATGATAGTCTGGGTTTCCAAATGAGATGAAATCTTTGGTGACAACCCTCTCCGAAATCTTAGTATCTTATTTCCTTCTGTGGAAATATACCCCTCCCCATATCTCCCTAAGTTCTCAAAGCGAGCCTGATACTGAGTCACTATCATATCCGGGGACTGAATCAACTCAAGGAACTCTTAGCTTTAGCTACACACACTGTTTGTGGTACGTACTATGACAAAAAAGCTATCTCAAACTCTACCCACGACATACCTTCCTTGGCCTGACTAACTGTCATCACCTCCCACCATGTAAAAGCGGATCCCTCTAAGAACTCTATAGCTAATAAAGCCCTCCTCTCCTTAGGAATCCGCAAGGAAGTCATCTTCCTGCGTAGCTGATGAAGCCACTCCTTAGCTACCAGTGGAAGTCATCTTCCACAACGAGGCTAACTCCTTAATCGAAGTATCAATTGCCAACAGAGCTATCTGTGCCGCCACAATTTGTCCTGCACCTTTCTATAATCCATCCAAAATTAGAACCTACGCTGGAACCTCAGTAGAAGCCTGTAGTGTAGTTGGGGTTGGAGTGGCAATTTGTGTTACAAGTCTTGTAATAGTCTGCCCAAGTGCTCGCACCAACCTAGTAACATCCCGGACCTCCTGTCATAGAGTAGTCACTACCGCCTCTACCCCTTATGGTGGTGGCTGTACAGGTGGTACCTTCCGATCCTCGCTAATATCACCTACTGGATCTACGTAAGCTCCTTGTCTGCCCCTGCCATGTCTCTTACCCCTAACTCTTCGTCCACGCCCACGTACTAATGGAACTACCTCTGGTATAACAGTCTCATCTACTCCCTGAGGCTCATCCTCCTCGAGTCGTCCCCTATCCCGTCCTTATCCTTACATCCGAGTACTACGAGTGTCAACCATATCCGGAAAATATATAACATACTTATACGTAAATCTAAAGCCCAAAAATCAGAAGATAACAAACTCACCAGGTCAGTCGGGAAACGCATGATGTGTGGCCAACGAGATAACCCAGGTAGCTTATTCACTGTAAACATCTAAACCTACAGCTCCAATACCAAACTGTCACGCCTCTCTCTCCTAAGGTATACCAAAGTGTACCTATACCCACAAGAACGTGACTGATAGGGGACCCCATCCCCCGAATCAACCCTTAACCTAATACATAAATCAAATAAAATGTATCAAATGGTAATAACTCCTGAAACAAGATGTGGAAATAGTCTCTCCAAATTACCATATATACACCCATCGAAACCATCAGAGTATCTATACAACAGCGGAAATAAGAAGACATATCTACCCGAGATCATATTGAGTAAAATAGTAACATATACAAAGTACAATACCAAAAGTCCCCACGCCTGGCTAAATAGACAACTGGAGGCTACACACCAGCTCATGCGTCCCTTCGATGACTGTCGTCCCCTATATCCAACTCACCTAAAAGGGAAATAAGAAGAGGTGTGAGCCAAGAAGCTCAGTAAGGCATAGAAAGGGAACACCGATATCCAGAATAAAGAAATTAAGGAATATGACGTAGAATATGAAGTGCAATAAATAGATAACCATCAGTAATCCAACCAAGTAACATGGTAGCCGATAAGACTATACAACACCGTAACCACAAACACCAGTCTCCAGTAATCCATAATCTGTACACCATAATCCATAATCCATAATCCACCCCTGGACCCACCCTAATCCTCATATGGTCTCTAGGTCCACACCAAAACTAGATGAGGAACAAATATCCTACACCAGAGAGCATCCCCTGCGATGCACCTCACCTCATTCGGTCTACAGGTACATACCCGTTCTATATATATATATATATTATCCATCATAAATTCATATCTAATAGATTGGGCTCCTACATAGGCCCCACAGTCTACATCAACCACCTCCAATCACCCTACTCCTAAAACATACCAACAATGATAATCAACTAAGAATAGGTATAAAACATACAAACATGTCGTATTTCCATTGCCGAAAACTGATAGAACCACAATATAATAAAAGTCCGTGAAACCAGAATTATCGAATCACATGCGAGAGACATGGAAACCTCTTGCTGGAAATCAGAATGCGAATACCAAGTACGCATCCCCAACAAACCCCTGACTCCGAAAGTAAACCCGCTCCGAATCTCAACGGGGATCATCGTCTACATCAAAAAACACGACATACGAAAATACCATTAAAATAAGTATGGTCAACTATGGTCAATGGTCAAACAGTGTCTACCCAGGTCAAACAATGTCAAACAGGGTTAGACCAGTCAAACCGGTTCAAACAACTCCAAACCAGGTCAGACCGATCAACAAACCAATCAATCGAGTCATTTTGTCCAGACTCGATCAACTAGGCCGAACTTAACTCAATAGTGTCACCAACCACACACGAAATTTAAGAGCTCTGAGAGACAAACTCATAGGTACTTGAATCAAGCCAAACCATCGCCGGAATCAGTCGAATTGGCCAAGTGAAGTCACAAGAGCCGGAACTTCAAACGTCGATTACTCCTCAATGGCAGCTCCGTTGGACGTGATTCAACTTGGGTTATACTCATCTCCTCCCTGCGATTGTTTTGATACTACCTATGATATAGAGAGAGAAATAAGAGAGAGAGAGAGAGTCTCGTGTGAGATGAGGGTATGTTTGCAATTTTTTATTTTCCTTTTTCCACTTTTACATAATCTTTCACTTTCAGAAACACCCCTTTTTCAAAAACACCCCTTAATGAAACTTTCAATTAACTTCAAAAATTCATAATAAATCCAATTTAAATTCGATTTGAGCTATTCTTGCACAAAAACTTTTCATTTTAAATCCCGTATTTATGAAAATTATTATCATATTTTTATCTTGATTTAATTTTGATTCTCCCGATTCTCGATCTCCAAGGTTCACTTCACCTCGATCAACACGTCAAAGTACTATGAATAGTGTATAATCGGGTTAGGATATTACAAAGTTATGTTTGAAATTATAGAAAAACGTGAAAAGCTCATCCATGGAGAGATTTGAGCAATTCTAAAGCATCAAAGTGAACCGCTGTACTCTATTTAGTTTTCCTAGAAGTCTAACTTGCTAATTTAAGTTTTGTAAAACATTTGGAAACAAAACGACGCCAATAGACCAAGTTATGTTTCAAATTGCACAAAAACGTGAAAAGCTCGTCTATGGAGAGAGTTGAAAAATTCCAAAACATCAAGATGGACAGTTTTACTATATTTAGTGTTCTTAGAAGTCTAAATTGTTAATTTAGCTTTCGTGTAACGTTTCGTATGGTAAGGATGCAAATAGACTAAATTATGTTTAAAATTGCACAAAAACGTGAAAAGCTCGTATATGGAGAGAGTTGAGCACTTCCAAAGAATCAAAGTGGACCATTGTACTCTATTTAGGTTTCTTAGAAATCTAACTTGCTAGTCTAACTTTTAAAGAACGGTTGGAAACAAAAAGATGCCGATAGACCAAATTATATTTCAAATTACATAAAACGTCATATGCTCGTCTATGGAGATAGTTGAGCAATTCCAAAGCATCAAAGTGGACTGTTATACTCTATTTAGTGTTCATATAAGTCCAACTTGCTAGTTTAAGTTTTGTATAACGTTTGGAATCAAAAATATGCCAATAGACCAAGTTATGTTTCAAATTGCACAAAAATGTGAAAAGCTCACCTACGGAGAGAGTTGAGCAATTTTCAAAGCATCAAAGTGGACCTTTGTACTCTATTTAGTGTTCTTAGAAGTATAACTTGCTAGTTTAGCTTTCGTGCAACATTTCATTAGGTAAAGATGCTAATAGACCAAGTTATGTTTCAAATTGTACAAAAACATGAAAACCTATTATATGGAGAGACTTGAGCAATTCTAAAGTGTCAAAGTGGACTACCGTACTTTATTTAGTGTTCTTAGAAGTTTAACTTACTAATTTAGCTTTCGTTCAACCTTTTGCAAGGTCAAGATGCGAATAGACCAAGTTATGTTTGAAATTGCATAAAACCGTGAAAAGCTCATCTATGAAGAGAGTTCAGCAATTCCAAAGCATCGAAGTGGACCGTTGTACTCTATTTAGTTTTCTTAGAAGTCTAACTTGCTAGTTTAAGTTCCCTAGAACGTTTGGAAACAAAAAGATACCAATAGACCAATTATGTTTGAAATTGCACAAAAACATGAAAAGCACATCTACAAAGAGAGTTGAGCAATTCCAAAGCATCAAAGTAGACCGTTGTACTCTATTTAGTTTTCTTAGAAGTGTAACTTGCTAGTTTAGCTTTCGTACAACGTTTCATATGGTAAAGATGTGAATAGACAAAGTCATGTTTGAAATTGCACAAAAACGTAAAAAGCTCATCTATAGAGACATTTGAGCAATTCCAAAGCATCAAAGTTGACCGTTCTACTCTATTTAGTTTTGCTAGAAGTCTCACTAGCTAGTTTACCTTTCATGCAATGTTTCGTAAAGCAAAGATGTGAATAGACCAAGTCATGTTTGAAATTACAAAAAAAAAGTGGAAAGCTCGACTATGGAGACACTTGAGCAATTCCAAAGTATCAAAGTGGACCATTGTAAACTATTTAGTTTTCTTAGAAGTCTAACTTGCCAGTTAAACTTTCGTAGAACGTTTGGAAACAAAAAGATGCGAATAGACCAAGTTATGTTTGATATTGCAGAAAAAGGTTGTCTATTGGGAGAATTGAGCAATTCCAAAGCTCCAAAGTGGACCTTTGTACTCTATTTAGTATTCTTAAAAATCTGAATTACTTGTTTAAGATTCATAAAATGTTTCAAAACAAAAAGATGCCAATAGACCAAGTTATGATTTAAATTGCACAAAAAACGTGAAAAGCTCGTCTATGGAGAGAATTGAGTAATTCCAAAACATCAAAGTGGACCGTTGCACTCTAACTAGTTTTCTTAGAAGTCTAACTTGCTAGTTTAGCTTTCGTGCAACGTTTCAGAAGGTAAAGATGTGAATAAACCAAGTTATGTTTGAAATTACACAAATACGTGAAAAGCTAACAATTCCAAAGCGTCAAGGTGGACAGCTACACTCTATTTAGTTTTCTTAAAGTCTAACTTTCTAGTTTAAGTTTTGTAGAATGTTTGGAAACAAAAAGATGACAATAAACCAAGTTATGTTTGATATTACAGAAAAAGGTTAAAAGCTTGTCTATGGGGAGAATTGGGAAATTCCAAAGCACCAAAGTGGACATTTGTACTCTATTTAGTATTCTTAGAAATCTAAATTGCTAGTTTGAGATTCGTAAAACGTTTCAAAACAAAAAAATGTTAATAGACCAAGTTATGATTCAAATTGCACAAAAACGTGAAAAGCTCATCTGTGGAGAGAATTGAGCAATTCCAAAGCATCAAAGTGGACTGTTGCACTCTAACTTGCTAGTTTACCTTTCATGCAACATTTTGTAAAGTAAAGATGCGAATAGACCAAGTTATGTTTGAAATTACAAAAAAATGTGAAATGCTCGACTCTGGAGAGAGTTGAAAAATTCCAAAGTGTCAAAGTGGACCGTTGCACTTTATTTAGTTTTCTTAGAAATCTAACTTGCTAGTTGAAGTTTTGTACAATGTTTAGAAACAAAAAGATGCCAATAGACCAATTTATGTTTGATATTGCAGAAAAAGGTTAAAAGCTTGTCTATGGAGAGAATTGAGCAACTCCAAAGCACCAAGGTGGAGATTTGTACTCTATTTAGTATTCTAACAAATCGAAATTGGTAGTTTAAGATTCGTCAAACGTTTTGAAACAAAAAGATGCCAATAGACCAAGTTATGTTTCATATTGCACAAAAACGTCAAAAGCTCGTCTATGGAGAGAATTGAGCAATTCCAAAGCATCAAAGTGGATCGTTGCACTCTATTTAGTTTTCTTTGAAGTCTAACTTGCTAGTTTAGCTCTCATGCAATGTTTCATAAGGTAAAGATGTGAATAAACCAAGTTATGTCTGAAATTATATAAAAATGTGAAAAGCTCGTATATGGAAATAGTTGAACAATTCCAAGGCATCAAGGTGGATAGCTACACTCTATTTAGTTTTCTTAAAAGTCTAACTTGCTAGTTTAAGTTTTGTAGAACGTTTGGAAACAAAAAGATGCCAATAGACCAAGTTATGTTTGATATTGCAGAAAAAGGTGAAAAGCTTGTCTATGGGGAGAGTTGAGCAATTTCAAAGCACCAAAGTGGACCTTTGTACTCTATTTAAAATTCTTAGAAATCTAAATTGCTAGTTTAAGATTCGTAAAACGTTTCAAAACCAAAAGTTGCCGATAGACCAAGTTATGATTTAAATTGCACAAAAACGTGAAAAGATCATCTATGGAGAGAATTGAGCAATTTCAAAGCATCAAGGCGGATTGTTGCACTCTAACTTGCTAGTTTACCTTTCATGCAACATTTTGTAAAGTAAAGATGCGAATAGACCAAGTTATGTTTGAAATTACAAAAAAATGTGAAATGCTCAACTATGGAGAGAGTTGAAAAATTTCAAAGTGTCAAAGTGGACCGCTGCACTTTATTTAGTTTTCTTAGAAATCTAACTTGCTAGTTTAACTTGTGTACAATGTTTGGAAACAAAAAGATGGCAATAGACCAAGTTATGTTTGATATTGCAGAAAAAGGTGAAAAGCTTGTCTATGGGGAGAATTGAGCAATTCCAAAGCACCAAGGTGGAGAGTTTAGCTCTATTTAGTATTCTTACTAATCTAAATTGCTAGTTTAAGATTCGTAAAACATTTCGAAACAAAAAGAAGCCAATAGACCAAGTTATTTTTCATATTGCGCAAAGACGTGAAAAGCTCGTCTATGGAGATAATTGAGCAATTCCAAAGCATCGAAATGAATCGTTGTACTCTATTTAGTATTCTTAGAAGTCCAACATGCTAGTTTAGCCTTTGTGCAATATTTCATAAGGTAAAGATGCGAATAGAACAAGTGATGTTTGCAATCTCAAAAAACTTGTAAAGCTCATCTTTCGAGAGAGTTGAGCAATTCCAAAGCATCAAAGTGGACCATTGTACTTTATTTAGTATTCTTAGAAATCTAAAATGCTAGTTTAAGATTCGTAAAACGTTTCAAAACAAAAAGATGTTAATAGACCAAGTTATGATTCAAATTGCACAATAACGTGAAAAGCTCGTTTGTGGAGAGAATTGAGCAATTCCAAAGCATCAAAGTGGACCGTTGTACTCTAACTTGCTAGTTTACCTTTCGTGCAACGTTTCGTAAGGTAAAGATGTGAATACACCAAGTTATGTTTGAAATTACACAAATACGTGAAAAACTCATCTCTGGAGACAGTTGAATGATTCCAAAGCGTCAAGGTGGACAGCTGCACTCTATTTAGTTTTCTTCAAAGTCTAACTTGCTAGTTTAAAGTTTGTAGAATGTTTGGAAACAAAAAGATGCCAATAAAGCAAGTTATGTTTGATATTACAGAAAAAGGTGAAAAGCTTGTCTATGGGGAGAATTGAGCAATTCCAAAGCACCAAAGTGGACCTTTGTACTCTATCTAGTATTCTTGGAAATCCAAATTGCTAGTTTAAGATTTGTAAAACGTTTCAAAACAAAAATATGCCAATAGACCATGTTATGATTAAAATTGCACGAAAACGTGAAAAGCTCATCTATGGAGAGAATTGAGCAATTTCAAAGCATCAAAGTGGACTGTTGCACTCGAACTTGCTAGTTTACCTTTCATGCAACATTTTGTAAGGTAAAGATGAGGATAGACCAAGTTCTGTTTGAAATTACAACAAAACATGAAATGCTCGACTATGGAGAGAGTTGAACAGTTCCAAAGTGTCAAAGTGGACTGTTGCACTATATTTAGTTTTCTTAGAAATCTAACTTGCTAGTTTAAGTTTTGTACAATGTTTGGAAACTGCACAAAAACATAAATTTCTCGTTTTATTGAGAGAGTTGAGCAATTCAAAAGCATCAAAGTCGACTGTTGTACTCTATTTAGTGTTCTTAGAAGTCTAACTTGCTAGTTTAGATTTCGTGCAACGTTTCGTAAGTTAAAGAGGTGAATATACCAAGTTATGTTTGAAATTGCACAAAAACGTGAATTACTCATCTATGGAGAGAGTTGAGCAATTCCAAAGAATCAATTGGACCGTTGTACCCTATTTAGTGTTCTCAGAAGTCTAATATCCTAGTTTAGCTTTCGTGCAATGTTTCATAAGGTAAAGATGCGAATTGACCAAGTTATGTTTGAAATTGGACAAAAACGTGTAAAGCTCATCTATGGAGAGAGTTGAGCAATTCCAAAGCATCAAAGTGGGCCATTGTACTCTATTTTGTAAGTTAAAGATGCGAATAAACCAAGTTACGTTTCAAACTGCGCAAAAACATAAATTGCTTGTTTTATTGAGAGAGTTGAGCAATTCAAAAGCATCAAAGTCGACTGTTGTACTCTATTTAGTGTTCTTAGAAGTCTAAATTGCTAGTTTAGATTTCGTGCAACGTTTCGTAAGTTAAAGATATAAATAGACCAAGTTATGTTTGAAATTGCACAAAAACATGAATTACTAGTCTATGGAGAAGTTGAGCAATTCCAAAGCATCAAAGTGGACCGTTGTACTCTATTTCGTGTTCTTGGAAGCCTAACTTGCTAGTTTAGCTTTCGTGCAATGTTTCGTAAGTTAAAGAGGTGAATATACCAAGTTATGTTTGAAATTGCACAAAAACGTGAATTACTCATCTATGGAGAGAGTTGAGCAATTCCAAAGAATCAAGTGGACCATTGTACCCTATTTAGTGTTCTTAGAAGTCTAATATGCTAGTTTAGCTTTCGTGCAATGTTTCGTAAGGTATAGATGCGACTTCCCCAAGTTATATTTGAAATTGCACAAAAACGTGTAAAGCTCGTCTATGGAGAGAGTTGAGCAATTCCAAAGCATCAAAGTGGGCCATTGTACTCTATTTTGTAAGTTAAAGATGCGAATAGACCAAGTTACGTTTGAAACTGTACAAAAACATAAATTGCTCTTTTATGGAGAGAGTTGAGCAATTCCAAAGCATCAAAGTGGACCGTTGTTCTCTATTTGGTGTTTTTACAAGTCTGACTTGCTATTTTAGCTTTCGTGCAATGTTTCGTAAGTTAAAGATGCGAATAAACAAAGTTATGTTTGAAATTGCACAAAAATGTGAATTGCTCATCTATGGAGAGTGTTGAACAATTCCAAAGCATCAAAGTGGACCGTTGTACTCTATTTTTTGTTATTAGAAGTCTAACTTGCTTGCTTAGTGTTCGCGCAACGTTTCGTAAGTTAAAGATGTGAATAGACCAAGTTATGTTTGAAATTGGATAAAAACGTGTAATGCTCGTCTATGGAGAGAGTTGAGCAATTCCAAAGCATCAAAGTGGACCATTGTACTCTATTTGGTGTTTTTAGAAGTTTAACTTGCTAGTATAACTTTCGTGCAACGTTTCGTAAGTTAAAGATGCAAATAGACAAAGTTATGTTTGAAATTGCACAAAAACATGAATTACTCGTCTATGGAAAGAGTTGAGCGATTCCAAAACATCAAAGTGGACCGTTGTACTCTATTTCTTATTCTTAGAAGCCCAACTTGCTAGTTTAACTTTCATGCAACGTTTCGTAAGTTAAAGATGCAAATAGACAAAGTTATGTTTGAAATTGCACAAAAACATGAATTACTCATCTATGGAGAGAGTTGAGCAATTCCAAAGCATCAAAGTCGACCGTTGTACTCTATTTAGTGTTCCTATAAGTCTAACTTGCTACTCTAGCTTTCGTGCAATGTTTCGTAAGGTAAAGATGCGAATAGACCAAGTTATGTTTGAAATTGCATAAAAACGTGCAAAGCTCGTCTATGGAGAGAGTTGAGTAAATCCAGAGAATCAAAGTGGGCCATTGTACTCTATTTTGTAAGTTAAAGATGCGAATAGACCAAGTTACGTATGAAACTGCACAAAAACGTAAAGTGCTCTTTTATGGACAGAGTTGAGCAATTCCAGAGCATCAAAGTGGACCGTTGTTCTCTATTTGGTGTTTTCACCGGTCTAACTTTCTAGTTTAGCTTTCGTGCAACGTTTTGTAAATTAAAGATGCGAATAGACAAAATTATGTTTGAAATTGCACAAAATTGTGAATTGCTCATCTATGGAGAGTGTTGAGCAATTCCAAAGCATCAAAATGGACCGTTGTACTCTATTTAGTGTTCTTAGAAGTCTAACTTGCTAGTGTAGCTTTCGTGCAATGTTTCACAAGTTAAAGATGCGAATAGACGAAGTTATGTTTGAAATTACTCAAAAACGATAATTACTTGTTTATGGAGAGATTTGAGCAATTCCAAAGCATCAAAGGGGACCGTTGTACTCTATTTAGTGTTCTTAAACGTCTGACATGCTAGTTTAGCTTTCATGCAATGTTTGAAAGGTAAAGATGTGAAAAGACCAAGTTATGTTGAAATTGCAAAAAAACGTGAAATGCTCATCTATGGAGAGAGTTGAGGACTTCCAAATCATTGAAGTGCACCGTTGTACTCGACTTAGTGTTCTTAGATGTCTAACAGGCTAGTTTAGCCTTCGTGCAATGTTTCGTAAGGTAAAGATGCGAATAGACAAAGTTATGTTTTGAATTGCACAAAAACGTGTAAAGCTCGTCTATGGAGAGAGTTCAGCAATTCCAAAGCCTCAAAGTGGACCGTTGTACTCTATTTAGTGTTATTATAAGTCTAACTTGCTATTTTAGCTTTTGTGCAACGTTTGGTAAGTTAAACATGCGAATAGACGAAGTTATGTTTGAAATTACACAAAAACGTGAATTGCTCATCTATAGAGAGAGTTGAGCAATTCCAAAGTATAGAAGTGGACCGTTGTACTCTATTTACTGTTCTTAGAAGTCTAACTTGCTAGTTTAGCTTTCGTGCAATGTTTCGTAAGTTAAAGATGCGAATACACCAAGTTATGTTTGAAATTGCACAAAAACATGAATTGCTCGTCTATGGAGAGAGTTGAGCAATTCTAAAACATCAAAGTGGACCGTTGTACTCGATTTAGTGTTCTTAGAATCTAACTTGCTAGTTTAGATTTCGTGCAACTTTTCTTAAGTTAATGATGCGAATAGACCAAGTTATGTTTGAAACTGCTAAAAAACGTTAATTGCTCGTCTATGAAGAGAGTTAAGCAATTCCAAAGCATCAAAGTGGACCGTTGTACTCTATTTAGTGTTCTTAGAAGTGTAACATGCTAGTTTAGCCTTCGTACAATGTTTCGTAAGGTAAAGATGCGAATAGACCAAGGTATGTTTGAATTGGTACAAAAAGTGTAAAGCTCGTCTATCGATAGAGTTGAGCAATTCCAAAGCATAAAAATGGACCGTTGTAATCAATTTTGTGTTATTAGAGGTCTAACTTGCTTGTTTAGTTTTCGGGCAACGTTTTGTAAGTTAAAGATGCGATTAGACCAAGTTATGTTTGAAATTGCATGAAAACGTGTAAATGTCGACTATGGAGAGAGTTGAGCAATTCGAAAGCATCAAAGTGGACCATTGTACTCGATTTAGTGTTCTTAGAATCTAACTTGCTAGTTTAGATTTCGTGCAACGTTTCTTAAGTTAAAGATGTGAATAGACTAAGTTATGTTTGAAATTACAAAAAAACGTTAATTGCTTGTCTATGAAGAGAGTTGAGCAATTTCAAAGTATCAAAGTGGACCGTTGTACTCTATTGAGTGTTCTTAGAAGTCTAACATGCTAGTTTAGCCTTCGTCCAATGTTTCGTAAGGTAAAGATGCGAATACACCAAGTTATGTTTGAATTAGCACAAAAACGTGTAAAGCTCATCTATCGAGAGAGTTGAGCAATTCCAAAGCATAAAATGGACCGTTGTAATCTATTTTGTGTTATTGGAGGTCTAACTTGCTTGTTTAGCTTTCGTGCAACGTTTCGTAAGTTAAAGATGCGATTGACCATGTTAAGTTTGAAATTGCTTAAAAATGTGTAAAGCTCATCTTTGGATAGAGTTGAGCAATTCCGAAGCATCAAAGTAGACCGTTGTACTCTATTTAGTGTTCTTAGACGTCTAACATGCTAGTTTAGCTTTCGTGCAATGTTTCGTAAGGTGAAGATGCGAAAAGACCAAGTTATGCTGAAATTGCGCAAAAATGTGAAAAGCTCGTCTATAGAGAAAGTTCAGCAATTCCAAAGCATCAAAGTGGACCATTGTACTCTATTTAGTGTTCCTAGGAGTCTAACTTGTTAGTTTAGCTTTAGTGTAACGTTTCGTACATTAAAGATGGGAATAGACCAAGTTATGTTTAAAATTGCACAAAAACATGAATTGCTCGTCCATGGAGAGAGTTGAGCAATTCCAAAGCATCAAAGTGGACCGTTGTACTCTATTTGGTGTTCGTAGAAGTCTAACTTGCTAGTTTAAATTTCGTGCAACGTTTCTTAAGTTAAAGATGCGAATAGACCAAGTTATGTTTGAAATTGCAAAAAAAATGTGAATTGTTCGTCTATGAAGAGAGTTGAGCAATTCCAAAGCATCAAAGTGGACCGTTGTACTCTATTTAGTGTTCTTAAACGTCTAACATGCTAGTTTAGCCTTCGTGCAATGTTTCGTAAGGTAAAGATGTGAATAGACCAAGTTATGTTTGAATTGGCACAAAAACGTGTGATGCTCATCTACCGAGAGAGGTGAGCAATTCCAAAGCATAAATGTGGCCCGTTGTAATCTATTTTGTGTTATTAGAAGTCTAACTTGCTTGTTTAGTTTTTGTGCAACGTTTCGTATGTTAAAGATGCGATTGGACCAAGTTATGTTTGAAATTGCATGAAAACGTGTAAAGCTCGTATATGGAGAGAGTTGAGCAATTCCAAAGCATCAAAGTGGACCGTTGTACTCGATTTAGTGTTCTTAGAAGTCTAACGTGCTAGTTAAGATTTCATGCAACGTTTCTTAAGTTAAAGATGCGAATACACCAAGTTATGTTTGAAATTGCACAAAAACGTGAATTGCTCGTCTATGGAGAGAGTTGGGCAATTCCAAAGAATCAAAGTGGACCGTTGTACTCTATTTAGTGTTCTTAGAAGTATAACGTGCTAGTTATGTTTGAAATTGCACAAAAACGTGAAAAGCTCGTCTATGGAGAGAGTTGAGCAATTCCAAAGTATCAGAGTGGATTGTTGTGCTCTATTTAGTGTCTTAGAAGTCTAACTTGCTAGTTTAAGTGTCGTAGAACGTTTGGAAACGAAACGATGTCAACAAACCAAGTTATGTTTGATATTGCACAAAAAGGTGAAAAGCTTGTCTACGGGGAGAATTGAGCAGTTCTAAAGCGCCAAAGTGGACCTTTGTACTATATTTAGTGTTCTTAGAAATCTAAATTGCTAGTTTAAGTTTCGTAAAACTTTTGGAAACAAAAAGATGCCGAAAGACCAAGTTATGATTCAAATTGCACAAAAACATGAAAAGCTCATCTCTGGTGAGAGTTGAGCAATTCCAAAGTATCAAAGTGGACCATTATACTCTACTTCGTTTTTCTAGAAGTCTCACTTGCTAGTTTACCTTTCGTGCAACGTTTCATAAGGTAAAGATGTGAATAGACCAAGTTGTGTTTAAAGTTGTAAAAAAATGTGAAAAGCTCGACTATGGAGAGACTTGAGCAATTTCAAAGCATCAAAGTTGACCGTTGTACTCTATTTAGTTTTCTGAGAAGTCTAACTTGCTATTTTCGCTTTCGTGCAACGTTTCATAAGGTAAACATGCGAATAGACCAAGTTATGTTTGAAATTGCACAAAACATGAAAAGCTCGCCTATGGAGAGACTTGAGCAATTTGAAAGCATCAAAGTGGACCGTTGTACCCTATTTAGTGTTAGTAGAAGTCTAACATGCTAAATTTGCTATCGTGCAACGTTTCGCAAGGTAAAGATGCGTCTTGACCAAGTTTTGGTTGAAATTGCAAAAAAATGTGAAAAGCTAGTCTATGGAGAGAGTTAAGCACTTCCAAAGCATCAAAGTGAACCGTTGTACTCTACTTAGTTTTCTTAGAAGTCTAACTTGCTAGTTTAAGTTTCGTAGAACGTTTGCAAACAAAAAGATGACAATAGACTAAGTTATTTTTCAAATTGCTCAAAAACATGAAAAGCTTGTCCATGGAGAGAGTTGAGCAATTTCAAACCATCAAAGTGTACCTTTGTACTGTATTTAGTGTTCTGAGAAGTCTAACTTGCTAGTTTAACTTTCGTGCAACGTTTCGTAAGGTAAAGATGCGAATAGACCAAGTTATGTTTGAAATTGCATAAAAACGTGAAAACTCCTCTATGGGGAGAGTTGACCAATTTGAAAGCATCAAAGTGGACCATTGAACTCTATTTACTTTTCTTACGAGTCTCACATGCTAGTTTAAGTTTCATAGAAGGTTTGGAAACAAAAAGATGCCAATATATCAAGTTATGTTTCAAATTGCAAAAAATGTGAAAAGCTCATCTATGGAGAGACTTCTGCAATTTCAAAGCACGAAAGTGGACCGTTGTTCTCCATTTAGTGTTCTTAGAAGTCCAACTTGCCATTTAAGTTTCGTAGAACGTTTGGAAACAAAAACATGCCAATAGACCAAGTTATGTTTTAAATTTGCACGAAAACATGAAAAGCTCGTCTATCAAGAGAATTGAGTAATTCCAAAGCAACAAAGTGGACCTTTATACTCTATTTAGTTTTCTTAGATGTCTAACTTGAAAATTTAGCTTTCGTGCAACGTTTCATAAGGTAAATATGTGAATAGACCAATGTATGTCTGAAATTGCTCAAAATCACGAAAAGCTCATCTATGGAGAGAGTTGAGCAATTCCAAAGAATCAAATTAGGCCGTTGTACTCTATTTAGTGTTCTTAGAATTCTAACTTCCTAGTTTAGCTTTCGTGCAATTTTTTTTGAGGCAAAAATGTGAATAGACCAAGTTACACTTGAAATTACACAAAAACGTGAAAAGCTCATCTATGTAGAGAGTTGAGCAATTCCGAGGCATCAAAGTGGACCGTTGTACTCTTTTTAATTTTCTTAGAATTCTGACATGCTAGTTCAAGTTTCGTGGAACGTTTGGAAATAAAAAGATGCCAATAGACCAAGTTATGTTTGATATTGGATCAAAAGGTGAAAAGCTTGTCTGTGCGAAGAATTGAGCAATTCCAAAGCACCAAAGTTGACCATTGTATGCTATTTAGTGTTCTTAGAAGTCTCACTTGCTAGTTTTATTTTCGTTCAACGTTTCGTAAGGTAAAGATGCGAAAAGACTAAGTTATGTTTGAAAGTGCACAAAACGTGAAAAGCTCACCTACGGAGAGAGTTGAACAATTCCAATGCACCAAAGTGGAACGTTTAAGTTTAGCTTTAGCTTGGCAGTTTAAGTTTCGTAGAACGTTTGGAAACAAAAAAATGCAAATACACCAAGTTATGTTTCAAATTGCACAAAAATGTGAAAAGCTCATCTATAAAGAGAATTGAGCAATTCTGAAGCATCAAAGTGGAACGTTTACTCTATTTGGTGTTCTTAGAAGTCTAACATGCTAGTTTAAGTTTTGTTGAACGTTTGGAAACAAAAAGATGTCAGTAGATCAAGTTATGCTTGAAATTGCATAAAGAAGTGAAAAGCTCGTCTATGGAGAGAGTCGAGCAATTCCAAATCATCAAATTGGACCATTGTACTCTCTTTATTGTCCTTAGAAGTCTAACATGCTAGTTTAGCTTTCATTCAACATTTCGTAAGGTAAACATGCGAATAGACCAAGTTATGTTTGAAATTGCACAAAAACGTGAAAATCTCGTCTATGGAGAGAGTTGAGTAATTCCAAAGCATCAAAGTGAACTATTGAAATCTGTTTACTGTTCTTAGAATTCTAACTTGCTATTTTATGTTTCGTAGAAGGTTTTGAAACAAAAAGATGCAAATAGATCAAGTTATGTTTCAAATTGCAAAAATCGTGAAAAGCTCGTCCATGGAGAGAGTTGAGCAATTCCAAAGCATCAAAGTGGACTATTGTTCTCCATTAGTGTATTAGAATTCTAACTTGCTTGTTTAAGTTTCGTAGAACGTTTGGAAACAAAAAGATGCCAATAGACCAAGTTATGATTCGAATAGTACAAAAACATGAAACTCGTCTATGAAGAGAGTTGAGCAATTCCAAAGCATTAAAGTGGACCGTGGTACTCTATTTATTTTTCCTAGAAGTCTAACTTGCTAGTTTACCTTTCGTCCAACATTTAATAAGGTAAAGATGCGAATAGACCAAGTTATGTTTGAAATTGTAAAAAAATATGAAAAGCTCTATTATGGACAGGGTTGAGCAATTCCAAAGCATCAAAGTGGACCGTTGCAAACTATTTAGTTCTCTTAGAAGTCTAACTTGCTAGTTTAGTTTTCGTCGAACATTTGGAAGCAAAAAGATTCCGATCGACGACGTTATGTTTTAAATTGCATAAAAACGTGAAAAACTCTTCTATGGAGAGAGTTGAGCAATTCCAAAGCATCAAATTGGACCGTTATACTCTATTTAGTATTCTTAGGAGTCTAACTTGCTAGTTTAAGTTCCGTAGACGGTTTGCAAACAAAATGATGCCAATAGATGAAGTTATGTTTCAAATTGCAAAAAACGTAAAAAGCTCATATATGGAAAGAGTTGAGCCATTCCAACGGCAAAAAGTGGACCGTTGTTCCCCATTTAGTGTTCTTAGAAGTCTAACTTGCCAGTTTATGTTTCGTAGAATGTTTGGAAACAAAAAGATGTCAATAGACCAAGTAACGTTTGAAATTAAAGAAAACCATGAAAAAGCTCGAGTATGGAAAAAGTTAAGCAATTCCAAAGCATCAAAGTGGACTATTGTACTCTATTTATTTTTCTTAGAAGTCAAACTTGCTAGTTTAGCTTTCATGCAACGTTTCATAAGGTAAAGATGCGAATTGACCAAGTTATTTTGAAATAGTACAAAAACATGGAAAGCTCATCTATGGAAAGGTTGAGCAATTCCATGGCATCAAAGTGGAGCGTTGTACTCCATTTAGTTTTCTTAGAAGTCTAACTTGCTAGTTTAAGTTTCGTGGAACGTTTGGAAACAAAAAGATGTCAACAGACCAAGTTATGTTTGATATTGCACAAAAAGGTGAAAAGCTTGTTTATGGGTAGAATTGAGCCCTTCCAAAGTACGAAAATGGATCGTTGTACTATATTTAGTGTTATTAGAAGTCTCACTTGCTAGTTTTTGCTTTCATGCAAAGTTTCGTATGTTAAAGATGCGAATAGGCCAAGTTATGTTTGAAATTGCACAAAAACGCGAAAAGCTCGTCTATGGAGATACTTGATCAATTCGAAAGCATCAACGTGGACCGTTGTACTCTATTTAATTTTCTTAGAATTCTAACTCTCAAGTTTAAGTTTCGTAGAACGTTTAGAAAAAAAAGTTACCAATAGACCAAGTTATGTTTCAAATTGCAGAAAAACGTAAAATGGTCATCAATCGAGAGAGTTGAGCAATTCTAAAACATCAAAATTAACCATTGCACTCTATTTAGTGTACTTAGAAATCTAACATGCTAATTTAGCTATCGTGCAACGTTTCGTAAGATAAAGAGGCGGCTTGACTAAGTTATGTTTGAAATTGTACAAAAATGTGAAAAGCTCGTCTATAGAGAGAGTTGAGGACTTCCAAAGCATCAAAGTTGACCGTTGTACTCTATTTAGTTTTCTTAGAAGTCTAACGTGCTAGTTTAGCTTTCATGCAACGTTTCATAAGGTAAAGATGCGAATAGCCCAAGTTATGTTTGAAATTGCACAAAAAGGTCAAAAGCTCGTCTATCGAGAGAGTTGAGCAATTCCAAAGCATCAAAGTGGATCATTGTGCTCTATTTAGTTTTCTTAGAAGTCTAACTTGCTAGTTTAAGTGTCGTAGAATGTTTGAAAATGAAACGATGTCAACAGACCAAGTTATGTTTCATATTGCACAAAAAGGTGAAAAGCTTGTCTATGGGGAGAATTGACCAATTCTAAAGCTCCAAAGTGGACCTTTGTACTATATTTAGTGTTCTTAGAAATCTAAATTGATAGTTTAAGTTTCATAGAACGTTTGGAAACAAAACGATGCCAATAGACCTAGTTCTGATTCAAATTGCACAAAAACATGAAAAGCTCGTCTATGAAGAGAGTTGAGCAATTCCAAAGCATCAAAGTGGACCATGATACTCTATTTAGTTTTCCTAGAAGTCTAACTTGCTAGTTTACCTTTCGTGCAACGTTTTGTGAGGTAAAGATGCGAATAGACCAAGTTATGTCTAAAATTGTAAAAAAATGTGAAAAGCTCGACTGTGGAGAGACTTGAGCAATTCCAAAGCATCAAAGTTGACCGTTGTACTCTATTTAGTTTTCTGAGAGGTCCAACTTGCTAGTTTCGCTTTCGTGCAACGTTTCATAAGTTAAAGATGCGAATAGACCAAGTTATGTTTGAAATTGCACAAAAACATGAAAGCATCGAAGTGGACCGTTGTACTCTATTTAGTGTTGGTAGAAGTCTAACATGCTAAATTAGCTATTGTGCAATGTTTCGCAACGTAAAGATGCGGCTTCACCAAGTTATGTTTGAAATTGTAAAAAAATGTGAAAAGCTCGTCTATGGAAAGAGTTGAGCACTTCCAAGGCATCAAAGTGGACCGTTGTACTCTACTTAGTTTTCTTAGAAGTCTAACTTGCTAGTTTAAGTTTCGTAGAACGTTTGCAAGCAAAAAGATGCCAATACACCAGGTTATTTTTCAAATTGCTCAAAAACATAGAAAGCTTGTCTATGGAGAGAGTTGAGCAATTCCAAACCATTAAAGTGGACCTTTATACTCTATTTAGTGTTATGAGAAGTCTAACTTGATAGTTTAGCCTTCGTGCAACGTTTCGTAAGGTAAAGATGTGAATAGACCAAGTTATGTTTGAAATTACATAAAAACGTGAAAAGCTCTTCTAGGGAGAGAGTTGAGCAATTCCAAAGCATGAAAGTGGACCATTGAACTCTATTTACTTTTCTTACAAGTCTAACTTGCTAGTTTAAGTTTTGTAGAAGGTTTGGAAACAAATAGTTGCCAATAGATCAAGTTATGTTTCAAATTGTAAAAAATGTGAAAAGCTCATCTGTGGAGAGACTTAAGCAATTCCGAAGCACGAAAGTGGACCGTTGTTCTCCATTTAGTGTTTTTAGAAGTCTAACTTGACATTTTAAGTTTCATAGAATGTTCGAAAACAAAAACATGCCAATAGACCAAGTTATGTTTTAAATTTGCACAAAAACGTGAAAAGCTCATCTATGGAGAGAATTGAGCAATTCCAAGGCATCAAAGTGGACCATTGTACTCTATTTAGTTTTCTTAGAAGTCTAACTTGACAATTTAGCTTTTGTAGAACGTTTGGCAACATAAAGATGCCAGTAGGCCAAGTTATTTTTGAAATTACTCAAACACATGAAAAGCTTGTCTATGGAGAGAGTTGAGCAATTCCAAACCATCGAAGTGGACCTTTGTAATCTATTTAGTGTTCTTAGAAGTCTAGCTTGCTAGTATAGCTTTCGTGTAACATTTCGTAAGGTAAAGATTCGAATAGACCAAGTTATGTTTGAAATTGCACAAAAAGTTGAAAAGCTCGTCTATGGAGAGAGTTGAGCAATTCGAAAGCATCAAAGTGGACCGTTGAACTCTATGTACTTTTCTTACAAGTCTAACTTTCTAGTTTAAGTTTCGTTGAAGGTTTGGAAACAGAAAGATGCTAATAGATCAAGTTACGTTTCTGTTGGGACCAAAATATGTTGGGCCTAATAAGCCTAGTCCATGTATAAGGCCCAAGGTGCAGCCCATACGATCCATCATGTTTTATCGCAGCCCATGAGCCCAGTATATTGAGAAGAAAATGAATCCCAATTGGTGAGTAACTGCCCAGGTGTAGTTGTGCTGAGAGTGATCCATGAAAAGAGGAAGAAGTTGTGGCAGTTACCACAAGGTGGTCCAGGTGGCAACACATGAGAGAAATGAGGAAAATTATTGTGAGAAGATGGCAGTAGCTTCCAACTTACAGAACATGGAGTAAATCAAGGAAAACTGTAGTAGGATCATGGTTTATGGAGGAGGATTTCATGCAAAGCAGAAGGTATAAAAGATGGTAGACAGACAGAGATGGACACACACATAACCAATCAAACAGACAACAAAAACTCAAGCCTAAAGGCACTTTCAAGCTTCCTAGCATCTTAGCATTTCAATTACATTTCCAAATTCGTGTCAATTTCAAGCAAGTATTATGTCATTCATTCCAAATTCTCTTGTATTTATTTCTTGTCAAGATCCAATGCCAACCGTCGATGTGTAAATTGTTCTTGGTGTCTATTTATGTTTCTTCATTTCAATCTCAACAAAGCACACTTCAGTGGAGTTGGGGAACCTAGAACTATTGAGGTCCCAAGATAGTTCTTTCAATTGTCTAGATAGAAGTCTTATTTACATTTGGTGCATTTTATTCTAATTAGTGTAGGAAACTATAAGCCTTGGCACACCTGCAAATCATCATCACCTTGGGCCACTTTTTGGTGACAACAACCTTTTTTGGCACACCCGGTGGGACAAGAGAAGAAGCATCTGAAAACTACCATGGCACTGCGCACTCGTTTGTCAGGAAAAGAACCAATCACTGGGGAGAATCCGCAGGAGGAAAACCCACTGGCTGAGATGGAAGAGGCTGCCAATGATGGTAGCACCAAAGAAAAGCAAGAGCTCATTGAACGACCAGCTAGCTTGTCTGATGAAGCCGCCATTTTGTTTGAATATTTGGTCAAAACCATCAAAAATCTGGAGGTAAGTTCTAACCAAACAATTGAAGATGCCATGAAACGGGTGGAGCGAAAGGAGGAGCAGAAGTTTGAAGATATGACTACGGGGGGGCAATTCCCATCACAAAAAGGAGCAAACTACCAGGCTGATGGTGATTACAGCAAGTACACTCCTCCTCCAATGCGCTCTCCGTCTAGTAATGGTCATAATTTCAGGCTTGCTGCATATGGAAATACTAATCCTATGAACAATCCAACTGCCTATGCAACCACTGAATCTGCTGGACCAGGAGGCAACATCATTGCAGGGGTAGGTACTGCTCGGAGGGTTCAACCTATTATTCCACCACAAACACCACCTATTGATCTCCGACTCTCAGACAGTTAGTTCAAGATTTATATGGCCACGACCATAGACAGGTTGGTCATCCAGAGTATCACAAACCTTATCCAGCTGTTGTGGATAGAGATAATCCTTACCCAAGAGGATTTAGAGTACCTGATTTCACTTTATTCTCTGGAGAAGAATGGTTGTCCACCATGGAGCATATTGGTCGTTTCATTGGGCAATGTGGCGAATTGGCAAACTATGACAACTTTGACAACCTTCGTCTCAGATTATTTCCCAACTCTTTGATAGGAGTTGCTTTTACTTGGTATTCCACATTACCAAGAAATTCCATCAACATATGGTGGGAGATGGAACGGTCATTTCATACTCAGTTCTTTAAAGCTGAACCAGAGGTGTCTGTGGCTGAACTATCCAGATTGGTGCAGAAGGTAGGAGAAACCACCGATGCTTATATTGCTCGTTTTAAAAGGCTGAGGAATAGATGCCCATCTATCTACCTGAGTCAGAATTTGTCAAAATGGCCCAGTGAGGATTGGACATTAAGTTGCGCAAAAAGTTTCAAGGTATGGAATTTTATGACTTTTATGAGATGGCAGCAAAGGTAGCAGAGTATGAAGAATTGTTGAAAGAAGAAAGTAGGACAAAGAAATCTTCTATGGGAACTTACTACCAGGAGATGGAGATGGCTGCTACGGAGGTGACTTCAGAAAAGAAAGTGTGGGTTTGTCCCGCATTATCCAAACCGAAAGCAACTGAGCTAGCAAAGAAACAACCCATGGGTAGTAACATCAATTGCACTTTTGATATGACCAAAACGGAGGAGATTTTTGATTTTTTATGGCAGGAAAAGTTTGTTACATTTCCAGATGGACACAAAATACCATCTCAGGAGGATATAAAAGGGAAGGAGTATTGCAAATACCATGACTTATGGTCTCGTACCACCAACAACTGCTGGACTTTGAAGAACATGATTCAAGAGAAAATAAACAAGGGTGTCCTGCGATTGCCTGATAAGGAGTGAATGCTGGTAGATGAAGATCCATTCCCTCTGGTGGCAACCACAATGCATGCAATTGATGTAGATCTTTGTGACTCCCTGGAGCTTAAAAGGAAATTGAAGGAAAAATCTCAGGTATGGGAACCAATAGCTCATAATTCTCAAAATTCTCAGGTCCACAAGGAGAAGAAGGGATGGAAACTACGCTATGTGCAACCACCAGCTAGCACCATTACCAACAGATGGTAATTGGTGAAACATAAGAAGTTTCCAGCACCTCTAACCAGAACTCAATTGAGGAGAAAGCAGAGGCAGTATGTTGCATAGATGAGGAGTTATTACAAGTCTCCAGTGGTTCAATGTAGAAACTGGACATGGATTCGTAAAGAAAAGAAGCAAGAGGACAACCACCAAGTGAAAAAAGATCAACCACCTACAAAGGAATTCATGGTGGGAGCAATTCAGGTACCATATGAATGTTCTACTACTACTTTAGTTTTGCCAGCTGCTTGGCAGGCTAAGAAACACATAGAGGAAAATCAAATGCCAAAGCTTGACCGGCTAGGGAAGGGTGATCAACCTTTCAGTTCAGTGACGGTGCAAAGAGTGGATGAAGAGACCCCCAAAAGGGTTATCTTGGAGAAACCTTCAATCCAAATGTCACAGCACATCAAGCCACTGTATGTCAGAGCACAGATGAATGGCAAACCGATTGACAGAGTCTTGGTGGACAACGATTCTACAGTCAATACCATTCCAACTGACGTGACTATGGTAGGTTTTACATGTGAAGTTACTAAGGCAGTTAGTATACTGCCAGTGGAGCTGACTGTCAGGCAAAAATCTACCATGACTACAACCAGCCATTCAAGACTACATCAGATCAGGTGGAGGCTCGCTATTATCATGCCCAATGTGGACCAATCCAGTTCGAAACCAAGAAAGAAGAGATGCAGGAAATTGCAAGACAATTATTGCAACCAACGACCATTGTTCCTTATAGGCCGAGGAGGTCAGAACCAATCATTGAAGAAGTCCCATGATGTGGTCGAAGGAAGAAGAGAAGATAGTGGCGGTTGTAATAAATAAGATTGTAGTGCAAGCTGCCATTGATAGAATTGTAACAGAAGAAATTAGTGAAAAAGATATGATAGTAAAAGATGATGGCTGTTTAGCCACGAATAATAAAGAGGATTTGAATTGGAATGATTTGCAAATAGCATCGGCCAAATTAGATGATTTGAAGGCCGAAACCCAAGATCCTTTGGAAGAAGTGAACTTCGGGGGGAAAGAAGAGTCCAGAGTTACCTACATAAGTTCTACCTTGGATCCATCTATCAAGGTAAAACTAATAGCTTTACTTCACGAGTTTCGTGATTGTTTTGCTTGGGATTACCAGGAACTGCCAGGATTGAATAGAAAGGTGGTAGAACACAGACTGCCTATCAAGCCCGGATACAAACCATACCAGCAACCATCTAGAAGAATGTTTTCAGAAGTGGAGTTGCATGTCAAAGAAGAAATATAGAAGTTGGTTAAGGCAGGCTTCATACGGGCAACCAAGTATGCTGAATGGTTATCGAATATTGTACCGGTAGTTAAGAAAAATGACAAAATTTGTATCTGTGTCGATTTTTGTGATTTAAAAACTGCTACACCTAAAGATGTGTATGTTATGCGAATTGCTGATATGCTGATAGATAGTGTGTCTCAACATGAGCTGCTATCTATGATGGATGGTTATTCTGGATACAACCAGATATTTATTGTAGAAGAAGATGTTTCAAAAACGACATTTAGATGTCCAGGAGCATTGGGTACCTATGAATGGGTAATGATGCCCTTTGGCCTAAAAAATGCCGGAGCCACCTACCAACGGGCAATGAATGCTATCTTCCATGACATGATAGGCAGGAAACTGGAGGTTTATATTGATGTTATCATTTTCAAGTCAGTCAAGGCCAATGACCATGTGGCCGATCTCAAACTTGCATTTGAAAGGATGAGGCAATACCAACTAAAGCTCAATCCTTTGAAATGTGCATTTGGAGTTAAAGTTGGAAACTTCCTGGGCTTTTTGGTCCATCAAAGAGGCATGGAAGTTGACCAAAACAAAGCCAAAGCTATATGCGAAGCTCAACCACCGAAGAACAAACAACAGCTCCAAAGTTTCCTTGGTCAGGTAAATTACCTTAAAAGATTTATTTCTAATCTTGCAGGTAAGACCAAGGTATTCCCAGAATTGTTGAAGTTAAAGAAGGAGGAGGCATTCAGATGGGAGTCAAAACATAAAGAGGCCTTTCAAACCATCAAGGCCTACCTAAGCAAACCTCTAGTTCTCATGCCACCTACTAGGCACAAACCATTGAAGTTGTATATATTAGCTACTGATGATTCCATTGGGTGCTTATTGGCCCAGGACGATGATGTTGGAAGAGAAAGAGCAGTCTACTACCTGAGTAGATTGCTGACAGATACTGAAGGATGATATTCTGTGGTGGAGAAGCTCTGCCTTGCATTATATTTTACATGTACCAAGTTGAGGCACTACTTGCTTCAAACTAAGGCGTACGTGATCTCAAAAATGGATTTGATCAAGCACACGCTGACCAAGCCATTGCTAACAGGAAGGATAGGTCGATGGTCATTGGCCTTGATAGAATTCAACCTCAAATAGAGACCACAACAGGCAGTCAAAGGGCAAGCACTTGCTGATTTCCTTACTGGCCACCCATGTCTGGAAATTCCTAAGACCTTACAAGGCATGATAGATGCGCACACTACGCCAAACTTTGAAGATGAAGGTGAATGGGTGCTAAAATTCGATGGGTCTAGCACTGAGATGGCTGCTGGAGCTGGGGTAGTCATTCAATCCCCAAGAGGTACAAAAACCACCTTAGCTTTTAATTTGGATTTCGATTGTACTAACAACCATGCAGAATATGAAGCGCTCATCATTGGCTTGGAGATTTTGCTTGAACTAAAAGCCAAAAATATTCTGGTGGTAGGAGATTCTCAATTGGTGCAAAAACAACTGGCTGGAGAATACAAATGTGCTAGTTTTACATTGGCACCATACTACAGTACAGCCTTACAATTGCTTGATGACTTACAGGAGGTGGAGTTGAAGTACATTCCACGAGATCAAAATCATGAGGCCAACATATTGGCCCAACTAGCTTCTGGTTTAATACTTCCAGAAAGTTTGATACAACAAATCATCACGGTGGAAAGACGATTTCATCCATCTATCAGAGAAAGAGGCATGGCAGCTGAATACCTAGCTCTTGACGATCAGATGGAAGATTGGAGGAGAAATATCATTAACCATCTATCATATCCCAATGATCCAACATCCAGAAAGGTCAAAGTGATGGCATAGAGCTATGTAATGATCGAGGGTGAACTCTTCAGAAAAGGAGCTGATGGTTTGCTACTTCGATGCCCTAGTTTTATTGAAAGTATGAAAATAATGCAACAAGTACATGAAGGTATCTGTGGTGCACATCAAGCCGGTCCAAAGATGAGATGGTTAATCAAGAGGCACGGCTATTATTGGCCAACCATCTTGAAAGATTGCATTAAATATGCAAAAGGTTGTCAATAATGCCAGAAGTTTAGCAACATTCAAAAAGCACCAGCAGTGGATATGCACCCTATCATTAAACCATGGCCATTCAGAGGGTGGGCACTTGATATCATTGAAAAGATCTTTCTTGCTTCATCTAAGGGTCATCATTTTATCCTGCTGGCTACTGACTATTTTACAAAATGGGTAGAGGCAATACCCCTGAAAAAGGTCGAACAGGTTGAGGTGGTAGATTGCATCAAAAAACACCTTATTTTTAGGTTTGGCATTCCAGAAACCATCACAACTGACCAGGGGACAATGTTCACTGGAGGGGAGGTCAAAGCATGTCTGGAAGACTATGGAGTCAAATTGCTCACATCTACTCCATACTATGCTCAGGCCAATGGGCAGGCAGAGGCTTCAAATAGGGTGATCATTTCTATCTTGCAGAAAACTATTGAGGATAATCCTAGAGCATGGCACAAGATACTACCAGAGACATTATGGGCTTATTGCATATCCAAGAGAATAAATACTGCAACCAGTCCCTTTGCTCTCACTTATGGGCATGATGCAGTACTACCTATGGAGCTGGTAGTTACATCTTTGAGGATCATAAAACAACATGGTCTATCTGCTGAAGAATATTTAGAAGCCATGAACATGGATCTGGAACAGTTGGATGAAAGCAGGATGGAGGCTCTGAACAGAATGATAATGCAAAAGAGGAAGATAGCAAAGGCCTACAACAAAAAAGTAAAGAAGAAAGTGTTCTATGAAGGCCAAATGGTGTGGAAGGTGATCCTACCACCAGGAATCAAGGATAGAGAGTTGGGCAAATGGTCTCCAAATTGGGAAGGACCCTTCAAGGTCCATAAAATTCTCAAATGCAATGCATACTGGTTGACAGACCTAGATGGTCAGCCACATAAGAGATTTATTAATGACAAATACTTAAAGCCATATTTCCAAAGCATTTGGGAATCCACAACTGTAATGGCAAAAAGAATGTAAAAGTAGGCTTTTTAGCCGCAGTTATGAGCTGGCCTTAGTGGCCGCATATTCGGAATAAAGAGATTAGATGGCCATAGGCCACACAAAAGAAATTGTAAATAAATAGTTAGCAATTCTAAAAAGAAAATATCCAAAAAACAAGGCCAAACAATGGCCAAAACCGAGTACCAGCTGAATAAAGAAGCTAACACAGATAACAGTAAAATTGTTTCAAAGAAATTAACCAAGGCCAAATAGTGGCTAAAATCCAGAAATTAACTCAGCTATGCTTCAAGGCTGACCAGGTATTCTGATGAGCTTGAAGACGTGCTTGAGTTAGATGTAAATCTGAAGACCAAGCTTGAGCATCAGGTAGTCGTGACTTGATAGAAGAACCCAGAGTATTGAGGCTTTGTTGAGCCTCTTGGAATTTTTCATGCACCTGGCTTCTTGCGTCATATTGCTGCAAAATCTTATCTTTCAAACCTTGGATTTTGAGCGCCAAAGCTTCAATTTCTTCTTGAGCAGCAATAATGTCTTTCTGAATCCCAAAGTCTTCAGCAGCCAGGCTTTCAGAATTGGCAAGTAAAATTTCATAAGCAGCTCGGTCTTTAGATAAACCTTCCAACTTACTAGATAAAGTCTATTCAAGAGAATAGTCTTGATGAAAAGCAGTGGGTAGATGATGCAAATCATGCTCCAAACGTATGAGCCTGCTTTTACTCTTTGGAGCTATCTGAGGAGTTGCCAACAAAGTCTTCACATGCCTCAAAGCTTCCTTACTATCTACTTCTTGAACATTTGAAAGGTTTGTCTCAAAAAGTTGGACCAATCTATTGGTTGCATGCTGCAATTCTTCCTCAGTTGGCACTTTACTAGCAAGAGGAGGTGGAGTCAAGAAGGGGAAATCCAGACCTGCTAATGGATTTACCACATTGGTTGGAATGATGGAGGTAAGTACTTTGAATGATGTCGCTGCCTGTATAAAGTACTGTCATAAGTATCAAAAAATTGTTTATGGTAGTAAAATAAAGAAAGTGAAAGATATCAACCTGAGAAGAGAGAGGAGTAACTGAGCCAGAAGGTTGGTTAGAAATTTTGGGAGTGACAATTGGCTCATCTGATGAGGGAACTCCTACATAGCTGGTGGAAATATTTTCACTCTCATCTCCAGAAGCTTCACTATCATCATCTTCTGAAATAGTAACAGGCTTTGAACTGGATTGTGTGGTCTTCTTGATTCTAGTAGAAGATAGTTGAGATCTTCTCACAGCCACCACCTTCTTATGAGTTTTTGGCTTCTTCTTGGGAGAAATTGGCTCATTTTTTATGTTCATTTTTCTATAAGAAATTGGAATAGCAGGAATAGCTGCATAGCATATTGCCAGATCAGAATTTCATAGACAGACAAGAAAATGAAAATGAGGTAAAGAAACATACCAGGTGTAACATCTGCAATGTCTACCTCAGATTCAGTATTGAGAGGAGGTAGTGGATCAAGTGGATGTAAACTTGAGTAATATCTTTCCCTCCAGGATAGATAGTCAGAAGTACTACCAGGACTGAATGGTGGTAGCAGCTGGAACACAAATCTCCTCAAAGCGTTATTATTGGCAGCCACCTGGTTTTCAATCCTTTCTCTGGACTGAACACTGGTCCTCTCTTCTCCAAGAGGGTTGTAATGGAAAAGGCGGTTAAGAGGCACATTTTGGGTATAACCCAACTGCCTAGCACAGAGTTAAGGATTGTAGGCCTCAAAGCCACAAGTAGGATTCATAGGATTATCAATATTTGCACCTTCATAGAGATACCTGGGTGTAACAAGACTGGCCCATAAATCTCAAAGGAGATGGTCCATTACCATAGATATGGTAACTTTTGAAGAAAACAATGGCATCAAAGGACCACCAGGCAAAGTATCAGTAAACAAGAAATATTCAGAATCAGGTCGATTTGAAGGCAAGGATAAGAAGAAATTGAAGATTTCTACAAAAGATCTATCACTAGTGCAAGCTAAGACAAACTACCCATAGGAAGTGAATTTGGTAGGTAGTTGATAACCAGGAGAACGTAGAGCAGGGAAATAAGTGAACAGCCAAGGCTAAAGAATCCAAAGGGTGCCAGAAAAACGATGGTAAAAGGGTTTCTCAAAGGTGAGCAAAGAAAGACAGTGATAAATACGGCCTAGTCAAATACTACCGAAAGCTATATTCTGACCTTCAGCTAGGGCACATGCAAGGGGAAGATAATATTTGGTAGGTTGATTTTCAAAGGTACCAAAGACATACCTGCATAGCAAACACCACAGGAGCAAAGCATTCTCTTTGAAGGTAGGTTCCCCAAGATGCTTTGTGGAGCTCAAACCCTGGTAGGAAAAAGTTTTCTTTTCCTCCATTACTCCTACCTCGGCAATCCTGACAGAAGAAAAGAGGCAGGGAGCATCTTGACCTGTGATGGATAATCCAGTTAGGGCATATATATCCCTCAACGTGATGGTCATATGGCCACCGGGAAAGACAAAATAATTTGTCGAATGAGACCAGAAACAGTAGGCCGCTGAAATCAAAGATGGGTCAAAAGGAATTGGCTCAAGGGTCATGTCAATAAGCCGATCAAGTCCCTGCTTCATCCATTGTACACCGAAGGTGGTTCGAAGTTGATTGATCCAGTCTCTTCATCCCAGAGGTGGTTTGGGCCAGGAACGATGTTGTTCCAATAGAGGTAACTCTTTTGCATGATTGGTAAGGAGTTCTTCATGAGAAGGTGTTGAAAAGCTTTTCAGTATTCCGGGGGAAAGGTGGGAGTCAATAGGAGCAGTATTTGGAAGGAAAAAAGCCATTGTTTAGAGAAGAAGAAAAGAGAAAGCTAGGTATTTCTCAAACGAATCAGGAGGTAAAGAGGCGTGCAGGAGTAAGGGATTAAGAAGCATCAGGTCAAATTAAATGAGGTAAGAGAAGAGTTTAAATTTTAAATAGATTTTATTTGGTAGTAATTGATATTTGAGAAGGATTTGAAGAAAGGCCGAAAAATCAGCTTAAAATCCAACTTTGAACAGTTGAAATTCAAGCTGGGGGGCAATTGTGGGCACCAAAATATGTTGGGCCTAATAAGCCTAGTCCTTGTATAAGGCCCAAGATGCAGCCCATACAGTCCATCATGTTTCATCGCAGCTCATGAGCCCATTATATTGAGAAGAAAATGAAGCCCAGTTGGTGAGTAACTGCCCAGGTGTAGTTGTTTTGAGAGCGGTCCATGAAAAGAGGAAGAAGTTGTGGCAGTTACCACAAGGTGGTCCAGGTGGCAGCACATGAGAGAAATGAGAAAAATTGTTGTGAGAAGATGGCAGTAACTTCCAACTTACAGAACATGGAGTAAATCAAGGATAACTGTAGTAGGATCATGGTTCATGGAGGAGGATTTTGTGCAAAGTAGAAGGTATAAAAGATGATAGACAGACAAAGATGGACACACGCACAACCAGTCAAATAGACAACAAAAACTCAAGCCTAAAGGCACCTTCAAGCTTCCTACCATCTTAGCATTTCAATTACATTTCCAAATTCGTGTCAATTTCAAGCAAGTATTATGTCATTCATTCCAAATTCTCTTGTATTTATTTCTTGTCAAGTTTCAATGCCGACCGTTGTTGTGTAAATTGTTCTTGGTGTCTATTTATGTTTCTTCATTTCAATTTCAACAAAGCGCACTTTAGTGGAGTTGTGTAAATTGTTCTTATTTACATTTGGTGCATTTTATTCAAATTAGTGTAGGAAACTATAAGCCTTGGCACACCTATAAATCATCATCACCTTGGGCCACTTTTTGGTGAGCAATTCCAAAGCATCAAACTGGACCATTGTAAACTATTTAGTTCTCTTAGAAGTCTAACTTGCTAGTTTAATTTTCATAGAACATTTGTGATGCAGATGGAAATATTTCTGATAAATATTTTATTTTGGTATTATAGGAAATCAATTGTTTGTAAATCAATTAGTATTATTTTTTAGGAGTCTAGTATCTTTTTAAGTATTTGTTTCCTATTAGAAGTGTCTAGGGTTTCGTTTAGTTTACTATTTAAGGTTGTAACCCTCATTGAGGAATTTCAGTTTTGAGTTTTTGAGATGAATAAAAATTAAGAGACAATAGTCTTTTTCCAATTCTTTGGTATTCATTCGAATCAACAAAGTATTGAAGCCTTAAATCTGGTATTCGTGTGTCGAATCAACAGATTTAAGTAGACTTGTTCCTGGTATTCGTGTGTCGAATCAACAGGTCCAAGTACGTGTTCCTTCCACCACTCCGCGCTGCATCAGTTGGTATCGGAGCTTTGCACGTTTCTAGTCATGCCGCCAAGGAGAAAAGTTGCCGCAAATCAAGCAACTTTGGCGAAGGTGTATGCAAGGGATGATGCATATTTAGTTCAACGAGTCGAACAGTTGGAAGGTCGATTTATGAGAAAGTTGGAGTTATTTGCGCAACGGTTAGAGGCTGCGTTGCATCTACACCAACAAACTCATCACCGAATCTGCAGAAGGCAGACGAGGCCGAATCTGACGAAGTCTTCTCTAACCCTTTTTGGGGACGATGGTGCAAGAGAAAGGAGACAAATCAAAAATCATGATCCAAGACGGTGGGATATAGGATTACCAGTCTATGATAATTATTTGGAGCTTTTTTTAATTGAATAAAAGTGTGAGTCGTTTCTCAACTTCTATCAACTTGGTATTCCCGTGGGAATCAACAAGGCATAGCTTTCTTGTGTTCTTGGCTATTCTCCTGTGCGAGAATCAACAAGGCAGCAAGGTGTGATTTTCTTTGTTTGGTTATCTTGCTACTACTTCAGTTGGTATCGAAGATGCAGTGCGGAGTGGTGGAAGGAACACGTACTTGGACCTGTTGATTCGACACACGAATACCAGGAACAAGTCTACTTAAATCTGTTGATTCGACACACGAATACCAGATTTAAAGCTTCAATACTTTGTTGATTCGAATGAATACCAAAGAATTGGAAAAAGACTATTGTCTCTTAATTTTTATTCATCTCAAAAACTCAAAACTGAAATTCCTCAATGAGGGTTACAACCTTAAATAGTAAACTAAACGAAACCCTAGACACTTCTAATAGGAAACAAATACTTAAAAAGATACTAGACTCCTAAAAAATAATACTAATTGATTTACAAACAATTGATTTCCTATAATACCAAAATAAAATATTTATCAGAAATATTTCCATCTGCATCAATTTGGAAGCAAAAAGATTCCAATCGACGAAGTTATGTTTCAAATAGCATAAAAACATGAAAAACTCTTCTATGGAGAGAGTTGAGCAATTCCAAAGCATCAAATTCAATCGTTATACTCTATTTAGTGTTCTTAGAAGTCTAACTTGCTAGTTTAAGTTCCATAGAAGGTTTGCAAACAAAAAGATGCCAATAGATGAAGTTATGTTTCTGTAGTAACCGGTTTTCGTCCGGCCAAAAATATTAGTAAAAGAAAAATAAGTATATGAAATCCAAAATAAAAATTAAAGGAAGAAAAACGAACCCCAAACTCGTTTCTTTACTTAAAAGCACGTGGATTCATAAACTCAAAATTTAAAGCCCAATGCTTAAGTTTTGGCCCAATTATCAAAAACAAAACCCTAGAAAATATCTAGAGAATAAAAATAAATTAATTAAATGGAAAATTAAAAGTGGAAAAGACCAAAAAGAATAGTCACCTTGGTTAAAAGGAAAGAAAAAGTAAGGGTAAAAGAGACAAATTGAAAAAACTAAGGTTTTAGGAGAGAGGTGGTCTCATTCTCTCTTAATATAAAAGAAAGGTAGCATTCTTTGAGAGGGTGGGGGTGGAAGCAGCCGCACAACAAGGAAAAGGGGAGGGAGAGCAAAAAAAGAAAGAAAAACAGAGGAGAGAAAGAGATAGAGCAAGGCAGCCGAGGGGAAAGAAGACAGCAAGAGAGAGTCAAAGAAAAAGAGAGAAAATCAGGGGAGCAAACCGTGAGAATGAAAAGCCAAAATCAAGGGAGAGTTGCGGAGAGAGCCTTTCGTCACTCAAGGAGAACTTTGATTCTAAGAAAAGGAGGACTTTTTATTGCTCTAAGAAGGTAATATCTCATATACACTTTGGTTCTTTGGATTCCATTTCCTCGGCTCTGTTTCTGTTTCTATTGCAGATTCATTTTCTAGATTCATTTTCTGAGTTTCTTCGGGTTCTTGGCCTTTGTTTCCATTTCATGTTTGTCATGTTTGTTCTATGTTGATGAATGACTGAGATTTTGCCCATATTTGAGACTCTTCCTCCTGTAGGCATATTTTGGTTTCTGTATGCATATATATGTTATATGTGTTTATATCTGTTTATATATGATGTGTATATATATATACATATGTCATGTGTATATATATATGGTATGTTACATGGAGTGTATAGTATATATATATATGGCGTGTCTATGAGTTCATGTGTGTTTGTATGTGTATATATGCTGTGTGTATATATATATATATATGTTGTGTATGTATGGATTTGCTTGTATGTATATATACACTGTGGGTATGGGTGTGTATATAGACCGTGGGTTATGTGTAAACGTTTTATGTGTTCATATATATGTATATGTATGTATATGTGGTTTGTAGATGTTTATGTGTATATTATCATATATGTTTATATGTGCATGCGAATTCTTAAATATTGGGCTTGGTTTGATGTTGTGTTTGGATAACCATTTGATCCCATTATTTTTGTGTTTGATGTTGGGGCTTGGACCAGGCTTGATCCCACTTGGGTCGAAGGGAATACTTAGAGGATTTGGGCTGGATTGAAGCAATGGGCCTCACGGGTGATATTGGATTTTTGTACATTTTATTATTTGTCATGCATAATTGTAAAGTGTAAGCCTTGTAATAGTGTAACAAAAATAGTGGATGTAAAATATAGTGGATGTAAACTAGAAAATGCATACATGATATTCTAGGATGCTAGAAGCATATAGAAATTAGGAATTGATTTTGTGAATGATGATTGCATTAGAATGCATGCTTAGGACTTTGATTTCTCACACTATGCCATGATGCTTAGATGTATGCTAGGATTGTTTGAATGCCATGAAGATAAATGCAACGCGTTAGTCATTAGAATTAATCCAAGCCGTCTCACTTTAATAAACACGTCAAGATTAATTTACGAAATCTTTATGTTTTGTTTAAGTACCAAGGAGCCTTCAAGATATTGGGGTTCCATTGGCATTCATCCAAAACATTTGGATTTCGTGGAACCGGAAAGCAAATATGTTTTTAGGGATTAGGAGAATTTATTTAAGTACTCAAAGGTGGGTTTAAAGATATTTGGCCCATTCAATGAGCCATAAATAAATTATTTCTTTTCTCATGAAGAACATAATTGTGAGTAAGGATTAAATTGAACATTTTTCCTTGATTGTGGGCTCTTTTGGTACATCAACCAAGTCCCCAAAAAATCCCTTTTCCAAAAATATCGAATCCCACTCAATGTGGAAGTTTTCATCCAGACTAAGCAAAACAAACATCTTTGGCCAAGCCGGGAATGGCCCCAATGATCCCGCGCACACCCTTTTTCAAATTACCAAACCCACTCCAAGTGGAATTTTTATTCATCTTTGGCCAAGCTGGGAATGGCCCCAATGATCCCATGCACCCTCTTTTCAAATCATCAAAATCCACTCCAAGTGGAATTTTTATTCATCTTTGGCCAAGCCGGGAATGACCCCAGTGATACCGTGCACCCTCTTTTCAAATCATCAAAACATACTCCAAGTGGAATTTTTTATTAATCTTTGACCAAGCTGGGAATGGCCGCAGTGATCCCGTGCACCTTTTTTCTTTAAACCACTCCAAATGGATTTTTCATCATATTCACAATAAGATTTTCAAAAACAAATTAGAGTCAAATAGGAAAACATTCAAAGGTAACCGTTTTCGGGAGTCGTGGGGTGCCAAACACCTTCCCCATGCCCAATAGACCCCCTTGCCCATTTTTCTCATAGACCAGAACGGACGTCCAATTGCATCCAAAAAATCAATTGGTGGCGACTTCATTGTTTTTCATGCCGGTTGCTTCAACTTCAAATTACAAAAAACGTGAAAAGCTCGTCTATGGAAAGAGTTGAGTCATTCCAAAGCCCAAAAGTGGACTGTTGTTCCCCATTTAGTGTTCTTAGAAGTCTAACTTACCAGTTTGAGTTCCGTAGAACGTTTGGAAACAAAAAGATGTCAATAGACCAAGTAATGTTTGAAATTAAACAAAAACGTGAAAAAGCTCGAGTATGGAAAAAGTTAAACAATTCCAAAGCATCAAAGTGGACTATTATACTCTATTTATTTTTCTTAGAAGTCTAACTTGCTAGTTTAGCTTTCGTGCAACATTTCGTAAGGTAAAGATTTGAATAGACCAAGTTATTTTGAAATGGTACAAAAACATGAAAAGCTCGTCTATGGAGAGAGTTGAGCAATTCCATGGCATCAAAGTGACCGTTGTACTCTATTTAGTTTTCATAGAAGTCTAACTTGCTAGTTTAAGTTTCATGGAACGTTTGGAAACAAAAAGATGCCAATAGACCAAGTCATGTTTGATATAGCACAAAAAGGTGAAAAGCTTGTTTATGGGTAGAATTGAGCAATTCCAAAGTATGAAAGTGGACCGTTGTACTCTATTTATTGTTCTTAGAAGTCTCACTTGCTAGTTTTTGCTTTCGTGCAACGTTTCGTACATTAAAGATGTGAATAAACCAAGTTATGTTTGAAATTGCACAAAAGCGTGGAAAGCTTGTCTATGGAGATACTTGAGCAATTCGAAAGCATCAAAGTGGACCTTTCTACTCTATTTAATTTTCTTAGAAGTCTAACTCTCAAGTTTAAGTTTCGTAGAACGTTTAGAAAAAAAAGACACCAATAGACCAAGTTATGTTTCAAATTGCTGGTAAACGTAAAAAGCTCATCAATGGAGAGAGTTGAGCAATTCCAAAACATCAAAATCGACCATTGTACTCTATTTAGTGTACCTAGAAATCTAACATGCTAATTTAGCTATCATGCAACGTTTAATAAGGTAAATATGTAGCTTGACTAAGTTATGTTTGAAATTTGCCCAAAATGTGAAAAGCTCGTCTATGGAGAGAGTTGAGCACTTCCAAAACATCAAAGTTGACCGTTGCACTCTATTTAGTTTTCTTAAAAGTATAACTTGCTAGTTTAAGTTTCATAGATTGTTTGGAAAAAAAATAGGCCAATAGATTAAGTTATCTTTGAAATTGCGCAAAAACGTGAAAAGCTCTTTTTTGGAGACAGTTGAGCAATTCCAAAACATGAAATTGGACAGTTCTACACTATTTAGTGTTCTTAGAAGTCTAACTTGCTAGTTTAAGTTTCGTACAACGTTTGGAAACAAAAAGATGCCAATAGACCATGTTATATTTCAAATTGCTCAAAAACGTGAAAAGCTCATCTATGGAGAGAATTGAGCAATTTGAAAGCATCAAAGTGGATCGTTGTACTCTATTTAGTTTTCTTAGAAGTCTTACTTGCTAGTTTAGCTTTCGTGCGACGTTTTGTAAGGTAAAGATGCGAAAAGACCAAGTTATGTTTGAAATTACACAAAAACGTGAAAAACTCGTCCATGGAGAGAGTTGAGCAATTCCAAAGTATCAAAGTGGATTGTTGTGCTCTATTTAGTTTTCTTAGAAGTCTAACTTGCTAGTTTAAGTTTCGTAGAATGTTTGGAAACGAAACGATGTCAACAGACCAAATTATGTTTGATATTGCACAAAAAGGTGAAAAGCATGTCTATGGGGAGAATTGAGCAATTCTAAAGCGCCAAAGTGGACCTTTGTACTATATTTAGTGTTCTTAGAAATCTAAATTGCTAGTTTAAGTTTCGTAGAACTTTTGGAAACAAAAAGATGCCAATAGACCAAGTTATGATTCAAATTGCAGAAAAACATGAAAAGCTCGTCTATGCAGAGAGTTGAGCAATTCCAAAGCATCAAAGTGGACCATTATACTCTATTTAGTTGTCCTAGAAGTCTAACATGCAAGTTTAGCTTTCGTTTAACATTTTGTAAGGTAAAGATACGAATAGACCAAGTTATGCTTAAATTGTAAAAAAATGTGAAAAGCTTGACTATGGAGAGACTTGAGCAATTCCAAAGCATCAAAGTTGACTATACTCGATTTAGTTTTCTGAGAAGTATAACTTGCTAGTTTCGCTTTCGTGCAACGTTTCATAAGGTAACAATGCGAATAGACCAAGTTATGTTTGAAATTGCACAAAAACATGAAAGCATCAAAGTGGACCGTTGTACTCTATTTAGTGTTCGCAGAAGTCTAACAAGCTAAATTACCTATCGTGCAATGTTTCGCAACGTAAAGATGCGGCTTGACCAAGTTCTGTTTGAAATTGCCAAAAAATGTAAAAAGCTCGTCTATGGAGAGAGTTGAGCACTTCCAAAGCATCAAAGTGGACCGTTGTACTCTACTTAGTTTTCTTAGAAGTCTAACCTGCTAATTTAAGTTTCGTTGAACGTTTGCAGGCAAAAAGATGCCAATAGACCAAGTTATTTTTCAAATTGCTCAAAAACGTGGAAAACTTGTCTATGGAGAGAGTTGAGCAATTCCAAACCATTAAAGTGGACCTTTGTACTCTATTTAGTGTTCTGAGAAGTCCAACTTGATAGTTTAGCTTTCGTGCAACGTTTCGTAAGGTAAAGATGTGAATAGACCAAGTTATGTTTGAAATTACATAAAAACGTGAAAAGCTCCTCTATGGAGAGAGTTGAGCAATTCGAAAGCATCAAAGTGGACCATTGAACTCTATTTACTTTTCTTACAAGTCTAACTTGCTAGTTTAAGTTTCGTAGAAAGTTTGGAAACAAAAAGATGCCAATAGATCAAGTTATGTTTCAAATTGCAAAAAATGTGAAAAGCTCGTCTATGGAGAGACTTAGCAATTCCGGAGCACGAAAGTGGACTGTTGTTCTCCATTTAGTGTTCTTAGAAGTCTAACTTGCCATTTTAAGTTTCATAGAACGTTTGGAAGCAAAAACATGCCAATAGACCAAGTTATGTTTTAAATTTACACAAAAACGTGAAAAGCTCGTCTATGGAGAGAAGTCCAACTTGACAATATAGCTTTCGTGCAACATTTCATAAGGTAAAGATGTGAATAGACCAAGCTATGTCTGAAATTGCTCAAAATCATGAAAAGTTCATCTAAGGAGAGCGTTGAGCAATTCCAAAGAATCAAATTGGGCCGTTGCACTCTATTTGGTGTTCTTAGAATTTGAACGTTCTAGTTTAGCTTTCGTGCAATGTTTCGTAAGGTAAAGATGCGAATAGACCAAGTTACGCTTGAAATTGCACAAAAACATGAAAAGCTCGTCTCTGGAGAGAGTTGAGCAATTCCAAATCATCAAAGTGGACCATTGTACTCTATTTAGTTTTCTTAGAAGTCTAACTTGCTAGTTTAAGTTTCGTTGAACGTTTGCAGGCAAAAAGATGCTAATAGAACAAGTTATTTTTCAAATTGCTCAAAAACGTGGAAAGCTTGTCTATGGAGAGAGTGTAGCAATTCCAAACCATTAAAGTGGACCTTTGTACTTTATTTAGTGTTCTGAGAAGTCCAACTTGATAGTTTAGCTTTCGTGCACCATTTCGTAAGGTAAAGATGTGAATAGACCAAGTTATGTTTGAAATTACATAAAAACGTGAAAAGCTCCTCTATGGAGAGAGTTGAGCAATTCGAAAGCATCAAAGTGGACCATTGAACTCTATTTAATTTTCTTACAAGTCTAACTTGCTAGTTTAAGTTTCGTAGACGGTTTGGAAACAAAAAGATGCCAATAGATCAAGTTATGTTTCAAATTGCAAGAAATGTGAAAAGCTCGTCTATGGAGAGACTTAAGCAATTCCGAAGCACGAAAGTGGACCATTGTTCTCCATTTAGTGTTCTTAGAAGTCTAACTTGCCATTTTAAGTTTCATAGAACGTTTGGAAGCAAAAACATGCCAATAGACCAAGTTATGTTTTAAATTTGCACAAAAACGTGAAAAGCTCGTTTGTGGAGAGAAGTCCAACTTGACAATATAGCTTTCGTGCAACATTTCATAAGGTAAAGATGTTAATAGACCAAGCTATGTCTGAAATTGCTCAAAATCATGAAAAGTTCATCTAAGGAGAGCGTTGAGCAATTGCAAAGAATCAAATTGGGCCGTTGCACTCTATTTGGTGTTTTTAGAATTCGAACTTTCTAGTTTAGCTTTCGTGCAATGTTTCGTAAGGTAAAGATGCGAATAGACCAAGTTACGCTTGAAATTACACAAAAACATGAAAGGCTCGTCTATGGAGAGAGTTGAGCTATTCCAAACCAGCAAAGTGGACCGTTGTACTCTATTTAGTGTTTTTGAAGTCTCTCTTGCTATTTTTACTTTCGTGCAACATTTTGTAAGGTAAAGATGCGAATGGACCAAGTTATGTTTGAAATTACGCAAAAATGTGAAAAGCTTTTCTTTGGAGACAGTTGAGCAATTCCAAAGCATGAAATTGGACAGTTTTACACTATTTAGTATTCTTAGAAGTCTAACTTGCGAGTTTAAGTTTCATAGAACGTTTGGAAACAAAAAGATGCCAATAGACCATGATATGTTTCAAATTGCTCAAAAACGTGAAAAGCTCATCCATGGAGAGAATTGAGTAATTCCAAAGCATCAAATTGGACCATTGAACTCCATTTACTGTTCTTAGAAGTCTAGCTTGCTAGTTTAAGTTTCATAGAAGGTTTGGAATCAAAGAGATGCCAATAGATCAAGTTATGTTTCAAATTACAAAAAAAGTGAAAAGCTCGTCTACGGAGAGAGTTGAGCAATTCCAAGACACCAAAGTGGACCGTTGTTCTGCATTTAGTGTTCTTAGAAGTATAACTTGCAAGTTTAAGTTTTGTAGAATGTTTGGAAACAAAAAGATGCCAATAGACCATGTTATGTTTCAAATTACATAAAAACGTGAAAAGCTCATCTATGGAGAGAATTGAGCAATTCCAAAGCATCAAAGTGGACCATTGTACTGTATTTCATGTTCTTAAAAGTCTAACTTTCTAGTTTCCCTTTCGTGCAATGTTTCATAACGTAAAGATGCGAATAAACCTAGTTATGTTTAAAATTACACAAAAAGGTGAAAAAGCTCTACTATGGAGAGAGTTGAGCAATTCCAAAGCATCAAAGTGGACCGTTGTACTCTATTTAGTTTTTTTAGAAGTCTAACTTGCTAGTTTTGCTTTCGTGCAATGTTTCGTAAGGTAAATATTCGAATAGAGCAGGTTATGTTTGAAATTATGCAAAAAATGAAAAGTTCATCTATGGAGAGAGTTGAACAATTGCAAAGCATCAAAGTTGACCGTTGTACTTTATTTAGTGTTCTTAGAAGTCTAAGTTGCTAGTTTAAGTTTTGTAGAACGTTTGGAGACAAAAAGATGCCAATGGACCAAGTTACGTTTGAAATTGCATAAAAAAATGAGAAGGTCATCTATGGAGAGAGTTGAGCACTTCCAAATCATCAAAGGAGACCATTGTACTCTATTTTGTTTTCTTAGAAGTCTAACTTGCTATTCTAAGTTTCATAGAACGTTTCGAAACAAAAAGATTCCAATAGACCAAGTAACGTTTCAAATTAAACAAAAACGTGAAAAAGCTCGACTATGGAGAGAGTCGAGCAATTCCAAAGTATCAAAGTGGACCGTTGTACTCTATTTAGTTTTCTTAGAAGTCTAACTTGCTAGTTTAGCTATCATGCAACGTTTCGTAAGATAAAGATGCTAATAGACCAAGTTATGTTTGAAATTGCATAAAAATGTGAAAAGCTGGTCTATGGAGAGAGTTGAGCAATTGCAAAGGATGAAAGTGGGCCGTTGTACTCTATTTAGTTTTCTTAGAAATCTGACTTGCTAGTTTATGTGTCGTAGAATGTTTGGAAACGAAACGATGTCAACAGACCAAGTTATGTTTGATATTGCACAAAAGGAGAAAAGCTTGTTGATGGGTAGAATTGAGCAATTCCAAAGTATGAAAGTTGACCTTTGTACTCTAGTTAGTGTTCTTAGAAGTCTAAATTGCTAGTTTAAGCTACATAGAACTTTTGGAAACAAAAAGATCCCAATAAACCAAGTTATGAATCGAATTGCACCAAAACATGAAAAGCTCGTCTATGGAGAGAATTGAGCAATTGCAAATCATCAAAATGGACCATTGTACTCTATTTAGTTTTCTTAGAAGTCTAACTTACTAGTTTACCTTTCGTACAACGTTTCATAAGTCAATGATGCTAATAGACCAAGTTACGTTTGAAATTGTAAAAGAATGTGAAAAGCTCGACTATGGAGAGACTTGAGCAATTCGAAAGCATCAAAGTTGACCGTTGTACTCTATTTAGTTTTCTTAGAAGTCTAACTCTCAAGTTTAAGTTTTGTCGAACGTTTAGAAATAAAAAGGCACCAATAGACCAAGTTATGTTTTTATTGCACAAAAATGTAAAAAGCTTGTCGATCAAGAGAGTTGTGTAATTCCAAAACATCAAAAATGGGCCGTTCTATACTATTTACTGTTCTTAGAAGTCTAACACGCTAATTTTGCTATCGTGCAACGTTTCGCAAGGTAAAGATGCAGCTTGACCAAGTTATGTTTGAAATTGCAAAAAAATGTGAAAAGCTCGTCTATGGAGAGAGTTGAGCACTTCCAAAGCATCAAAGTGGACCATTGTACTCTATTTAGTTTTCTTAAAAGTCTAGCTTGAAAATTTAGCTTTCGTAGAACGTTTGGCAACATAAAGATGCCAGTAGACCAAGTTATTTTTCAAATTGCTTAAACACATGAAAAGCTTTTTTATGGAGAGAGTTGAGCAATTCCAAACCATCAAAGTAGACCTTTGTACTCTATTTAGTGTTCTTAGAAGTCTAACTTGCTAGTTTAGCTTTCGCGCAACATTTCATAAGGTAAAGATGCAAATAGACCAAGTTATGTTTGAAATTGCACAAAAACTTGAAAAGCTCGTCTATGGAGAGAGTTGAGCAATTCGAAAGCATCATAGTGGACCGTTGAACTCTATTTACTTTTCTTACATGTCTAACTTTCTAGTTTAAGTTTCGTAGAAGGTTTGGAAATAAAAAGATGCTAATAGATCAAGTTATGTTTCAAATTGCAAAAAACGCGAAAAGCTTGTCTATGGAGAGAATTGAGCAATTCCAAAGCATCAAAGTGGACCGTTGTAAACTATTTAGTTCTCTTAGAAGTCTAACTTGCTACTTTAATTTTCATAGAACATTTGGAAGCAAAAAGATTCCAATCGACGAAGTTATGTTTCAAATAGCATAAAAACATGAAAAACTCTTCTATGGAGAGAGATGAGCAATTCCAAAGCATCAAATTCGATCGTTATATTCTATTTAGTGTTCGTAGAAGTCTAACTTGATAGTTTAAGTTCCATGGAAGGTTTGTAAACGAAAAGATGCCAATAGATGGAGTTATGTTTCAAATTGCAAAAAACGTGAAAAGCTTGTCTATGGAAAGAGTTAAGTAATTCCAAAGCCCAAAATTGGACCGTTGTTCCCCATTTAGTGTTCTTAGAAGTCTAACTTGCCAGTTTGGGTTTCGTAGAACGTTTGGAAACAAAAAGATTTCAATAGACCAAGTAATGTTTGAAATTAAACAAAAACGTGAAAGAGCTCGAGTATGGAAAAAGTTAAGCAATTCCAAAGCATCAAAGTGGACTATTATACTCTATTTATTTTCCTTAGAAGTCTAACTTGCTAGTTTAGCTTTCGTACAACATTTCGTAAGGTAAAGATGCGAATAGACCAAGTTCTTTTGAAATGGTACAAAAACATGAAAAGCTCGCCTATGGAGAGAGTTGAGCAATTCCATGGCATCAAAGTGGACCGTTGTACTCTATTTAGTTTTCTTAGAAATCTAACTTGCTAGTTTAAGTTTCGTGGAACGTTTGGAAACAAAAAGATGCCAATAGACCAAGTCATGTTTGATATAGCACAAAAAGTTGAAAAGCCTTTTTTTGGGTAGAATTGAGCAATTCCAAAGTATGAAAGTGGACCATTGTACTCTATTTAGTGTTCTTAGAAGTCTCACTTGCTAGTTTTTGCTTTCGTGCAATGTTTCATGCGTCAAAGATGTGAATAGACCAAGTTATGTTTGAAATTGCACAAAAATGTGCAAAGCTCGTCTATGGAGATACTTGAGCAATTCGAAAGCATCAAAGTGGACCGTTCTACTCTATTTAATTTTCTTAGAAGTCTAACTCTCAAGTTTAAGTTTCGTAGAACGTTTAGAAAAAAAAGACACCAATAGACCAAGTTATGTTTCAAAGTGCAGAAAAACGTCAAAAGCTCGTCAATGGAGAGAGTTGAGCAATTCCAAAACATCAAAATCGACCACTGTACTCTATTTAGTGTACCTAGAAATCTAACATGCTAATTTAGCTATCATGCAACGTTTCGTAAGGTAAAGATGCAGCTTGACTAAGTTATGTTTGAAATTGCACAAAAATGTGAAAAGCTCGTCTATGTAGAGAGTTGAGCACTTCCAAAGCATCAAAGTTTACCGTTGCACTCTATTTAGCTTTCTTAGAAGTATAACTTGCTAGTTTAAGTTTCGTAGATTGTTTGGAAAACTATATGCCAATAGATCAAGTTATGTTTGAAATTACGTAAAACCGTGAAAAGCTCTTCTTTGGAGACAGTTGAGCAATTCCAAAGCATGAAATTGGACAGTTCTACACTATTTAGTGTTCTTAGAAGTCTAACTTTCTAGTTTAAGTTTCGTAGAACGTTTGGAAACAAAAAGATGCCAATAGACCACGTTATGCTTCAAATTGCTCAAAAACGTGAAAAGCTCTTCTATGTAGAGAATTGAGCAATTTGAAAGCATCAAAGTGGACCATTGCACTCTATTTAGTTTTCTTAGAATTCTTACTTGCTAGTTTAGCTTTCGTGCAACGTTTTATAAGGTAAAGATGCGAAAAGACCAAGTTACGTTTGAAATTGCACAAAAACGTGAAAAGCTTGTCTATGGAGAGAGTTGAGCAATTCCAAAGCATCAAAGTGGATTGTTGTGCTCTATTTTGTTTTCTTACAAGTCTAACTTGCTAGTTTAAGTGTTGTAGAATGTTTGGAAATGAAACAATGTCAACAGACCAAGTTATGTTTGATATTGCATAAAAAGGTGAAAAGCTTGTCTGTGGGGAGAATTGAGCAATGCTAAAGCACCAAAGCGGACCTTTGCACTATATTTAGTGTTCTTTGAAATCTAAATTGCTAGTTTAAGTTTCGTAGAACTTTTGGAAACAAAAAGATGCCAATAGACCAAGTTATGATTCAAATTGCACAAAAACATGAAAAGCTCGTCTATGGTGAGAGTTGAGCAATTCCAAAGTATCAAAGTGGACCATTATACTCTACTTAGTTTTCCAAGAAGTCTAACTTGCTAGTTTACCTTTCGTGCAACGTTTCGTAAGGTAAAGATGCGAATAGACCAAATTATGTTTAAAATTGTAAAAAAATGTAAAAAGCTCGACTATGGAGAGACTTGAGCAATTCCAAAGCACCAAAGTTGACGTTGTACTCTATTTAGTTTTCTGAGAAGTCTAACTTGCTAGTTTAGCTTTTGTGCAACGTTTCATAAGCTAAAAATGCGAATAGACCAAGTTATGTTTGAAATTGCATAAAAACGTGGAAAGGTCCTCTATGGGGTGACTTGAGCAATTCGAAAGCATCAAAATTGACCGTTGTACTCTATTTAGTTTTCTTAGAAGTCTAACTCTCAAGTTTCAGTTTCGTAGAACGTTTAGAAATAAAAAGACACCAATAGACCAATTTATGTTTTAAATTGCACAAAAACGTTAAAAGCATGTCTATGGAGAGAGTTGAGCAATTCCAAAATATCAAAATCGAACATTCTACTCTATTTACTGTTTTTAGAAGTCTAACATGCAAATTTAGCTATCGTGCAACGTTTCACAAGGTAAAGATGCAGCTTGACCAAGTTATGTTTGAAATTGTAAAAAAATGTGAAAAGCTCGTCTATGAAGAGAGTTGAGCACTTCCAAAGCATCAAAGTGGACCGTTGTACTCTATTTAGTTTTCTTAGAAGTCTAACTTGATAGTTTCAGTTTCGTAGAACATTTGGAATCAAAATAATGCCAGTAGACCAAGTTATTTTTCAAATTGCTCAAAAACGTGAAAAGCTTGTCTATGGAGAGAGTTGAGCAATTCCAAACCATCAAAGTGGACCTTTTTACTTTATTTAGTGTTCTTAGAAGTCTAACTTGCTAGTTCAGCTTTCGTGCAACGTTTCGTAAGGTAAAGATGCGAATAGAGCAAGTTATGTTTGAAATTGCATAAAAACTTGAAAAGCTCGTCTATGGAGAGAGTTGAGCAATTCGAAAGCATCAAAATGGACCGTTGAACTCTATTTACTTATGTTACAAGTTTAACTTTCTAGTTTAAGTTTTGTAGAGGGTTTGGAAACAAAAAGATGCCAATAGATCAAGTTATGTTTCAAAGTGCAAAAAAAGTGAAAAGCTCGTCTAGGGATAGAGTTGAGCAATTCTAAAGCACGAAAGTGGACCGTTGTTCTCCATTTAGTGTTCTTAGAAGTCTAACTTGACATTTTAAGTTTCGTAGAACGTTTGGAAACAAAAAGATGCCAATAGACCAAGTTATGTTTTAAATTTACACAAAAACGTGAAAAGCTCATCTATGGAGAGAATTGAGCAATTCCAAATCATCATAGTGAACCGTTGTACTCTATGTAGTTTTCTTGGAAGTCTAACTTGAAAATTTTTCTTTCGTGCAACGTTTCATAAGGTAAAGATGCGAATAGACCAAGCTATGTCTGAAATTGCTCAAAAACATGATAAGCTTATCTATAAAGAGAGTTGAGCAATTCCAAAGAATCAAATTGGGTCGTTACACTCTATTTGGTGTTCTTAGGAGTGTAACTTTATAGTTTAGCTTTCATGCAATGTTTCGTAAGGTAAAGATGCGAATAGACCAACTAATGCTTGAAATTACACAAAAATGTGAAAAGCTCATCTTGGAGAGAGTCAAGCAATTTCAAAGCAGCAAAATGGACCGTCGTACTCTATTTAGTGTTTTTCAAGTTACACTTGCTAGTTTTGCTTTCGTGCAATGTTTCGTAAGGTAAAGATGCGAATAGACCAAGTTATGTTTGAAATTGTGTAAAAACGTGAAAAGCTCATCCATGGAGAGAGTTGAGAAATTCCAAAGCATCAAAGAGGAGAACTATACTCTATTTAGTTTTCTTAGAAGTCTAACTTGCTAGATTATGTTTCGTAGAACATTTGGAAACTAAAAGATGCCAATGGACCATGCTATGTTTCAAATTGCTCAAAAACGTGAAAAGCTCGTCCATGGAGAGAGTTGAGCAATTCCAAAGAATCAAAGTGGACCATTGAACTCTATTTACTATTCTTAGAAGTCTAACTTGCTAGTGTAAGTGTCGTAGAATGTTTGGAAATGGAACGATGTCAACAAACAAAGTTATGTTTGATATTGCATAAAAAGGTGAAAAACTTGTCTATGGGGAGAACTGAGCAATTCTAAAGCGCCAAAGTGGACCTTTGTACTTTTATTTAGTGTTTCTAGAAGTCTAAATTGCTAGTTCAAGTTTCATAGAACGTTTGGAAACAAAAATATGCCAATAGACCAAGTTATGATTCAAATTGCATAAAAACATGAAAAGCTCGTGTATGCAGAGAGTTGAGCAATTCCAAAGCATCAAAGTGGACCATTATACTATATTTATTGTTCTTAGAAGTCTAACTTGCTAGTGTAAGTAGAATGTTTGGAAATGGAACGGTGTCAACAGACCAAGTTATGTTTGATATTGCACAAAAAGGTGAAAAACTTGTCTATGGGGAGAACTGAGCAATTCTAAAGCGCCAAAGTGGACCTTTGTACTTTTATTTAGTGTTTTTAGAAGTCTAAATTGCTAGTTTAAGTTTCATAGAACGTTTGGAAACAAAAAGATGTCAATAAACCAAGTTATGATTCAAATTGCACAAAAACATGAAAAGCTCGAGTATGGAGAGAGTTGAGCAATTCCAAAGCATCAAAGTGGACCATTGTACTGTATTTAGTTTTCCTAGAACTCTAACCTGCTAGTTTACCTTTCGTGCAAGGTTTCATAGGGTAAAGATGCGAATAGATCAAGTTACGTTTAAAATTGTAAAAAAATGTGAAAAGCTCAACTTTTGAGAGACTTGAGCAATTCCAAAGCATCAAAGTTTACCGTCGTACTCTATTTAGTTTACTTAGAAGTCTAACTTGCTGGTTTAGCTTTCGTGCAACGTTTCATAGGGTAATGATACGAATAGACCAAGTTATGTCTGAAATTGCACAAAAACGTGAAAAACTCATCTATGTAAAGAGACTTGAGCAATTTGAAACCATCAATGTGGACCGTTGTACTCTATTTAGTTTTCTTAAAAGTCTAACTCTCAAGTTTAAGTTTCATATAATGTTTAGTAATAAAAAGACACCAATAGACCAAGTTATTTTTCAAATTGCTCAAAAACGTGGAAAGCTTGTCTATGGAGAGAGTTGAGCAATTCCAAACCATTAAATTGGACCTTTGTACTCTATTTAGTGTTCTTAGAAGTCTAACTTGATAGTATAGCTTTCATGCAACATTTCGTAAGGTAAAGATGTGAATAGACCAAGTTACCTTTGAAATTACATAAAAACATGCAAAGCTCCTCTGTAGAGAGAGTTGAGCAATTCCAAAGCATCAAAGTGGACCATTGAACTCTATTTAATTTTCTTACAAGTCTAACTTGCTAGTTTAAGTTTCGTAGAAGGTTTGGAAACAAAAAGATGCCAATAAATCAAGTTATGTTTCAAATTGCAAAAAATGTGAAAAGCTCGTCTATGGAGAGAATTGAGCAATTCCAAAGCATCAAAGTGGATCGTTGTACTCTATTTAGTTTTCTTAGAAGTCTAACTTGATAGTTTAGCTTTCGTGAAACGTTTGGTGACATAAAGATGCCAGTAGACCAAGTTATTTTTGAAATTACTCAAACACATGAAAAGCTTGTCTATGGAGAGAGTTGAGCAATTCCAAACCATCGAAGTGGACCTTTGTACTCTATTTAGTGTTCTTAGAAGTCTAACTTGCTAGTTTAACTTTCTAGTTTAAGTTTCGTAGAAGGTTGGAAACAAAAAATGCTAATAGATCAAGTTATGTTTCTGTTGGCACCAAAATATGCTGGGCCTAATAAGCCTAGTCCATGTATAAGGCCCATGGTGCAGCCTATACGGTCCATTATGTTTTATCGCAGCCCATGTGCCCATTATATTGAGAAGAAAATGAAGCCCAATTGGTGAGTAACTGCCTAGGTGCAGTTGTGCTGAGAGTGGTCCATGAAAAGAGGAAAAAGTTGTGGTAGTTACCACAAAGTGGTCCAGGTGGCAGCACATAAGAGAAATGAGGAAAATTATTTTGAGAAGATGACAGTAACTTCTAACTTACAGAACATGGAGTAAATCAAGGATAACTACAGTAGGATCATGGTTTATGGAGGAGGATTTCGCGCAAAGCAGAAGGTATAAAAGATGGTAGATAGATAGAGATGGACACACACACAACCAGTCAAACAGACAACAAAAACTCAAGCCTAAAGGCACTTTCAAGCTTTCTAGCATCTTAGCATTTCAATTACATTTCCAAATTCGTGTCAATTTCAAGCAAGTATTATGTCCTTCATTCCAAATTCTCTTGTATTTATTTCTTGTCAAGTTTCAATGCCAACCGTCGTTGTGTAAATTGTTCTTGGTGTCTATTTATGTTTCTTCATTTCAATCTCAATAAAACGCACTTCAGTGGAGTTGGGAACCTAGAACTATTAAGGTCCCAAGATAGTTTGTTCAATTGTCTAGATAGAAGTCTTATTTACATTTGGTGCATTTTACTCTAATTTGTGTAGTAAACTATAAGCCTTGGCACACCTGCAAATCATCATCACCTTGGGCCACTTTTTGGTGACAACAACCTTTTTTGGCACACCCGGTGGGACTGGAGAAGAAGCATCTGAAAATTACCATGGTACCGCGCACTCGCTTGTCAGAAAAAGAACCAATCACTAGGGAGAATCCGCAGGAGGAAAACCCACTGGCTGAGATGGAAGAGGCTGCGAATGATGGTAGCACTGAAGAAAAGCAAGAGCTCATTGAACGACCAGCTGGCTTGTCTGACGAAACCACCATTTTGTTTGACCATTTGTTCAAATCCATCAAAAATTTGGAGGTACGTTCTAACCAAACAATTGAAGATGTCATGAAACAGGTGGAGCAGAAGTTTGAAGATATGACTACGGGGGGGCAATTCTTATCACAAAAATAAGCAAACTACCAGGCTGATAGTGGTTACAGCAAGTACACTCCTCCCCCAATGCGCTCTCCATCTAGTAATGGTCAGAATTTCAGGCCTGTTGCATATGGAAATACTAATCCTATGAACAATCCAACTGCCTATGCAACCACTGAATCTACTGGACCAGGAGGCAACGTCATTGCAGGGGTAGGTACTGCTTGGAGACTCTCAGACAGTTAGTTCAAGATTTATATGGCCACGACCATAGACAGGTTGTCGGCCAGAGTATCACAAAACCTTATCCAGCTGTTGTGGATAAGGAGAATCCTTACCCAAGAGGATTTAGAGTACCTGATTTCACTTTATTCTCTGAAGAAGAAGGGATGTCCACCATGGAGCATATTGGTCGTTTTACTGTGCAATGTGACGAATTGGCAAACTATGACAACTTTGACAACCTTCGTCTCAGATTATTTCCAAACTCTTTGGCAGGAGCTGCTTTTACTTGGTATCCACATTACCAAGAAATTCCATCAACGCATGGTGGGAGATGGAACGGTCATTTCATACTCAGTTCTTAGAGCTGAACCAGAGGTATCTGTGGCTGAGCTATCCAGATTGGTGCAAAAGGCAGGAGAAACCACAGATGCTTATATTGCTCATTTTAAAAGGCTGAGGAATAGATGCCGCATCTATCTACCTGAGTCAAAATTTGTCAAAATGGCCCAGTGAGGATTGGACATTAAATTGCACAAAAAGTTTCAAGGTATGAAATTTTATGACTTTATGAGATGGCAGCAAAGGTAGCAGAGTATGAAGAATTGTTGAAAGAAGAAAGTAGGACAAAGAAATCTTCTATGGGAACTTACTACCAGGAGATGGAGATGGCAGCTGCGGAGGTGACTTCAGAAAAGAAAGTGTGGGTTTGTTTCGCATTATCCAAACCGAAAGCAACCAAGCCAGCAAAGAAACAACCCATGGGTAGTAACATCAATTACACTTTTGATGTGACCAAAACGGAGGAGATTTTTGATTTTTATGGCAGGAAAAGTTTGTTACATTTCCAGATGAACACAAAATACCATCTCAGGAGGATATAAAAGGGAAGGAGTATTGCAAATACCATGACCTATGGTCTCATACCACCAACAACTGCTGGACTTTGAAGAACATGATTCAGAAGAAAATAAACAAGGGTGTCCTGTAATTCCCTGAAAAGGAGTCAATGCTGGAAGATGAAGATCCATTCTCTCTGGTGGCAACCACAATGCATGCAATTGATATAGATCTTCGTGACTACCTAGAGCTTAAAAGGAAATTGAAGGAAAAATCACAGGTATGGGAACCAAAAGCTCATAATTCTCAAAATTCTCAGGTCCACAAGGAGAAGAAGGGATGCAAACCACGCTATGTGCAACCACCAGCTTGCACCATTACCAACAGATGGCAATTGGTGAAACATAAGAAGTTTCCAGCACCTCTAACCAGAACTCAATTGACGAGAAAGCAGAGGCAGTATGGTGCATATATGAGGAGTTATTACAAGTCTCCAATGGTTCAACGTAGAAACTGGACATGGATTCGCAAAGAAAAGAAGCAAGAGGACAACCACCAAGTGAAAAAAGATCAACCACCTGTAAAGGAATTCATGGTGGGAGCAATTCAGGTACCATATGAATGTTCTACTACTACTTTAGTTTTGCCAGCTGCTTGGCAGGCTATGAAGCACATAAAGGAAAATCAAATGCCAAAGCTTGACCGGCTAGGGAAGGGTGATCAACCTTTCAGTTCAGTGACTGTGCAGATAGTGGATGAAGAGACCCCCAAAAGGGTTATCTTGGAGAAACCTGCAATCCAAATGTCACAGCACATCAAGCCACTGTATGTCAGAGCACAGATGAATGGCAAACCGATTAACAGAGTCTTAGTGGACAACGGTTCTGCAATCAATACCATTCCACGATCGGTTCTCAGGCTGTTGGGTAAGAAAGAAGATGATTTAATTCCAACTAACGTGACTATGGCAGGTTTTACAGGTGAAGTTACTAAGGCAGTTGGTATACTGCCAATGGAGCTGACTGTTGGGCAAAAATATTTCATGGCTGCCTTCTTTGTCATTGACAGTCAGGCCAAATACCAAGCTTTATTGGGAAGAGATTGGATTCATTCCAATTTATGCATTCCATCTTTACTACATTAGCTCTTGGTGTGCTGGAGAGGAAATGATGTAGAAATCATTTGGGCAGACAACCAGCCATTCAAGACTACATCAGATCAGGTGGAGGCTCACTATTATCATGCCGAATGTGGACCAATCCAGTTCGAAACCAAGAAAGAAGAGATGCAGGAAATTGCAAGACAATTATTGCAACCAATGGCCATTGTTCCTTATAGGCCGAGGAGGTCAGAACCAATCATTGAAGAAGTCCCATGATGTGGTCGAAGGAAGAAGAGAAGATAGTGGTGGTTGCAATAAATAAGATAGTAGTACAAGCTGCCATTGATAGAATTATAACAAAAGAAATTAGTGAAAAAGAGATGACAGTAGAAGATGATGGCTGTTTAGCCACGAATAATAAAGAGGAGTTGAATTGGAATGATTTGCAAATAGCATCGGCCAAATTAGATGATTTGAAGGCCGAAACCCAAGATCCTTTGGAAGAAGTGAACTTGGGGGGCAAGAAGAGTCAAGAGTTACCTACATAAGTTCTACCTTGGATCCATCTATCAAGGTAAAACTAATAGCTTTACTTCACGAGTTTCGTGATTGTTTTGCTTGGGATTACCAGGAAATGCCAGGATTGAATAGAAAGGTGGTAGAAAAATGACGAAATTCGTATTTGTGTCGATTTTTGTGATTTAAACACTGCTACACCTAAAGATGTGTATGTTATGCCAATTGCTGATATGCTGATAGATAGTGTGTCTCAACAGGAGCTGCTATCTATGATGGATGGTTATTCTGGATACAACCAGATATTTATTGCAGAAGAAGATGTTTCAAAAACGGCATTTAGATGTCCAGGAGCATTGGGTACCTATGAATGGGTAATGATGCCCTTTGGCCTAAAAAATGTCAGAGCCACCTATCAACGAGCAATGAATGCTATCTTCCATGACATGATAGGCAGGAAACTGGAGGTTTATATTGCACAAAAACATGAAAGCTCATCTATGGAGAGAGTTGAGTAATTCCAAAGCATCAAAGTGGACCATTATACTCTATTTAGTTTTCCTAGAAGTCTAACATGCTAGTTTAGCTTTCGTTCAACATTTCGTAAGGTAAACATGCGAATAGACCAAGTTACATTCAAAATTGTAAAAAAATGTGAAAAGCTCGACTTTGGAGAGACTTGAGCAATTCCAAAGCATCAAAGTTGACCGTTGTACTCTATTTAGTTTTCTAAGAAGTCTAACTTGCTAGTTTCGCTTTCGTGCAACGTTTCATAAGGTAAAGATGCGAATAGACCACGTTATGTTTGAAATTGCACAAAAGCATGAAAGCATCAAACTGGACCGTTGTACTATATGTAGTGTTTTTAGAAGTCTAACATGCTAAATTAGCTATCGTGCAATGTTTCACAACATAAAGATGCGGCTTGACCAAGTTATGTTTGAAATTGCAAAAAAATGTGAAAAGCTCGTCTATGGAGAGAGTTGAGCACTTCCAAAGCATCAAAGTGGACCGTTGTAGTCTACTTTGTTTTCTTAGAAGTCTAACTTGCTAGTTTAAGTTTCGTTGAACGTTTGCAAGCAAAAAGATGCCAATAGACCAAGTTATTTTTCAAATTTCTCAAAAACGTGGAAAGCTTGTCTATGGAAAGAGTTGAGCAATTCCAAACCATTAAAGTGGACCTTTGTACTCTATTTAGTGTTCTGAGAAGTCTAACTTCATAGTTTAGCTTTCGTGCAACATTTCGTAAGGTAAAGATGTAAATAGACCAAGTTATGTTTGAAATTACATAAAAACGTGAAAAGCTCCTCTATGGAGAGAGTTCAGCAATTCAAAAGCATCAAAGTGGACCATTGAACTCTATTTACTTTTCTTACAAGTCTAACTTGCTAGTTTAAGTTTCGTTGAAGGTTTGGAAACAAAAAGATGCCAATAGATCAAGTTATGTTTCAAATTGCAAAAAATGTGAAAAGCTCGTCTATGGAGAGACTTAAGCAATTCCGAAGCACGAAAGTGGACCGTTGTTCTCCATTTAGTGTTCTTAGAAGTCTAACTTGCCATTTTAAGTTTCGTAGAACGTTTGGAAAGAAAAAACATGCCAATAGACCAAGTTATGTTTTCAATTTGCACAAAAACATGAAAAGCTCGTCTATGGAGAGAAGTCTAACATGACAATTTAGCTTTCGTGCAACATTTCTTAACGTAAAGATGTGAATAGACCAAGCTATGTTTGAAATTGCTCAAAATCATGAAAAGCTCATCTATGGAGAGAGTTGAGCAATTCGAAAACAGCAAAGTGGACCGTTGTACTCTATTTAGTGTTTTTGAAGTCTTACTTGCTATTTTTGCCTTCGTGCAACGTTTTGTAAGGTAAAGATGCGAATGGACCAAGTTATCTTTGAAATTACAAAAAAACGTGAGAAGCTCTTCTTTGGATACAGTTGAGCAATTCTAACGCATGAAATTGGACAGTTTTACACTATTTAGTGTTCTTAGAAGTCTAACTTGCTAGTTTAAGTTTCATAGAACGTTTGGAAACAAAAAGATGCCAATAGACCATGTTATGTTTCAAATTGCTCAAAAACGTGAAAAGCTCGTCCATGGCGAGAGTTGAGCCATTCGAAAGCATCAAAATGGACCATTGAACTCTATTTACTGCTCTTAGAAGTCTAACTTGCTAGTTTAAGTTTCATAGAAGGTTTGGAATAAAAAAGATGCCAATAGATCAAGTTATGTTTCAAATTATTAAAAATGTGAAAAGCTCGTCTACGGAGAGAGTTGAGCAATTCCAAGGCACCAAAGTCGACCGTTGTTCTCCATTTAGTGTTCTTAGAAGCCTAACTTGCCAGTTTAAGTTTTGTAGAATGTTTGGAAACAAAAAGATGCCAATAGACCATGTTATGTTTCAAATTACATAAAAACATGAAAAGCTATCTATGGAGAGAATTGACCAATTCCAAAGCATCAAAGTGGACCATTATACTGTATTTCATGTTCTTTGAAGTCTAACTTTCTAGTTTCCCTTTCGTGCAATGTTTCGTAACGTAAAGATGCGAATAGACCAAGTTATGTTTAAAATTACAAAAAAACGTGAAAAAGCTCTACTATGGAGAGAGTTGGGCAATTCCAAAGCATCAAAGTGGACTGTTGTACTCTATTTAGTTTTCTTAGAAGTTTAACTTGCTAGTTTTTCTTTCGTGCAATGTTTCGTAAGGTAAATATTCGAATAGACCAAATTATGTTTGTAATTATGCAAAAGTGAAAATCTCATATATGGAGAAAATTGAACAATTCCAAAGCATCAAAGTTGACCGTTGTACTCTATTTAGTGCTCTTAGAAGTATAAGTTGCTAGTTTAAGTTTTGTAGAACGTTTGGAGACAAAAAGATGCCAATGGACCAAGTTATGTTTGAAATTGCACAAAAAAATGAGAAGCCCGTCTATGGAGAGAGTTGGGCACTTCCAAATCATCAAAGGAGACCGTTGTACTCTATTTTGTTTTCTTAGAAGTCTAACTTGCTATTCTAAGTTTCATAGAACGTTTCGAAACAAAAAGATTTCAGTAGACCAAGTAATGTTTCAAATTGAACAAAAACGTGAAAAAGCTCGACTATGGAGAGAGTTGAGCAATTCAAAAGCATCAAAGTGGACCGTTGTACTCTATTTAGTTTTTTTAGAAGTCTAACTTGCTAGTTTAGCTATCATGCAACGTTTCATAAGATAAAGATGCTAATAGACCAAGTTATGTTTGAAATTGCATAAAAAGTGAAAATCTCGTCTATGGAGAGAGTTGAGCAATTGCAAAGGATAAAAGTGGGCCGTTGTACTCTATTTAGTTTTCTTAGAAATCTAACTTGCTAGTTTAAGTGTCGTAGAATGTTTGGAAATGAAACGATGTCAATAGACCAAGTTATGTTTGATATTGCTCAAGAGGTGGAAAGCTTGTCCATGGAGAGAATTGAGCAATTCTAAAGCACCAAAGTTGACCTTTGTACTCTATTTAGTGTTATTAGAAGTCTAAATTGCTAGTTTAAGTTTCATAGAACGTTTGGAAACAAAAAGATCCCAATAAACCAAGTTATGATTCAAATTGCACAAAAACATGAAAAGCTCGTCTATGGTGAGAGTTGAGCAATTCCAAATCATCAGAGTGGACCATTGTACTCTATTTAGTTTTCTTAGAAGTCTAACTTACTAGTTTACCTTTCGTGCAACATTTCATAAGGCAAAGATGCTAATAGACCAAGTTACGTTTAAAATTTTAAAATAATGTGAAAAGCTCCACTATGAAGGAACTTGAGCAATTCGAAATCATCAAAGTGGACCGTTGTACTCTATTTAGTTTTCTTAGAAGTCTAACTCTCCAGTTTAAGTTTTGTAGAACGTTTAGAAATAAAAAGACACCAGTAGACCAAGTTATGTTTTAAAATGCACAAAAACGTAAAAAGCTTGTCTATCGAGAGAGTTGAGTAATTCCAAAACATCAAAATGGACCGTTCAATACTATTTACTGTTCTTAGAAGTCTAACATGCTAATTTAGCTATCGTGCAACGTTTCGCAAGGTAAAGATGCAGCTTGACCAAGTTATGTTTGAAATTGTAAAAAAATGTGAAAAGCTCATCTATGGAGAGAGTTGAGCACTTCCAAAGCATCAAAGTGGACCATTGTACTATATTTAGTTTTCTTAGAAGTCTAACTTGACAATTTAACCTTCGTAGAACTTTTGGCAACATAAAGATGCCAGTAGACCAAGTTATTTTTCAAATTGCTCAAACACATGAAAAGCTTATCTATCGAGAGAGTTGAGCAATTCCAAACCATCAAAGTGGACCTTTGTACTCTATTTATTGTTCTTAGAAGTCTAACTTGGTAGTTTTGCTTTCATGCAACATTTCGTAAGGTAAAGATGTGAATAGACCAAGTTATGTTTGAAATTGCCCAAAAACTTGAAAAGCTCGTCTATGGAGAGAGTTGAGCAATTCGAAAGCATCAAAGTGTACCGTTGAACTCTATTTACTTTTCTTACAAGTCTAACTTTCTAGTTTAAGTTTCGTAGAAGGTTTGGAAACAAAAAGATGCTAATAGATCGAGTTATGTTTCAAATTGCGAAAACGTGAAAAGCTTGTCTATGGAGAGAATTGAGCAATTCCAAAGCATCAAAGTGGACCGTTGTAAACTATTTAGTTCTCTTAGAAGTCTAACTTGCTAGTTTAATTTTCATAGAACATGTGGAAGCACAAAGATTCCAATCGACGAGGTTATGTTTCAAATAGCATAAAAACATGAAAAACTCTTCTATGGAGAGAGTTGAGCAATTCCAAAGCATCAAATTCGATCGTTATACTCTATTTAATGCTCTTAGAAGTCTAACTTGCTAGTTTAAGTTTCATGGAGGTTTGTCTGCAAACAAAAAGATGCCAATAGATGAAGTTATGTTTCAAATTGCAAAAAATGTGAAAAGCTCGTCTATGGACAGAGTTGAGTCATTCCGAAACCCAAAAGTGGACCGTTGTTCCCCATTTAGTGTTCTTAGAAGTCTAACTTGCCAGTTTGAGTTTCGTAGAACGTTTGGAAACAAAAAGATGTCAATATACCAAGTAATGTTTGAAATTAAACAAAAACGTGAAAAAGCTCGAGTATGGAAAAAGTTAAGCAATTCCAAAACATGAAAGTGGACTATTATACTCTATTTATTTTTCTTAGAAGTCTAACTTACTATTTTAGCTTTCGTGCAACATTTCGTAAGGTCAATATGTGAATCGACCAAGTTATTTTGAAATGGTACAAAAACATGAAAAGCTCATCTATGAATAGAGTTGAGCAATTCCAAAGAATCAAATTGGGCCGTTGTACTCTATTTAGTATTCTTAGAAGTGTAACTTTCTAATTTAGTTTTCATGCAATGTTTCGTATGGTAAAGATGCGAATGGACCAAGTTATGCTTGAAATTACACAAAAATGTATGAAGCTCGTCTATGGAGAGAGTTGGACAATTTCAAAGCAGCAAAGTGGACCGTTGTACTCTATTTAGTGTTTTTGAAGTCTCACTTGCTAGTTTTGCTCTTGTGCAACGTTTCGTAAAGTAAAGATGCGAATAGACCAAATTATGTTTGAAATTACGTAAAAACGTGAAAAGTTCATCTATAGAGAGAGTTAAGGCATTCCAGCATCAAAGAGGACAGTTGTACTCTATTTAGTTTTCTTAGAAGTGTAACTTGCTAGTTTAAGTTTTGTAGAACGTTTGGAAACTAAAAGATACCAATAGACCATGTTATGTTTCAAATTGCTCAAAACGTGAAAAGCTCATCCATGGAGAGAGTTGAGCAATTCCAAAGCATCAAAGTGGACCATTAAACTCTATTTACTGTTCTTAGAAGTCTAACTTGCTAGTTTAAGTGTCGTAGAATGTTTGGAAACGAAACAATGTCAGTAGACCAACTTATGTTTGATATTACATAAAAAGGTGAAAAGCTTGTCTATGGGGAGAATTGAGCAATTCTAAAGCGCCAAAGGGGATCTTTATAGTTTTTTTTAGTGTTTTTAGAAGTCTGAATTGCTAGTTTAAGTTTTATAGAACGTTTGGAAACAAAAAGATGGCAATAAACCAAGTTATGATTCAAATTTCACAAAAACATAAAAAGCTCGTGTATGGAGAGAGTTGAGCAATTCCAAAGCATCAAAGTGGACCATTGTACTCTATTTAGTTTTCCTAGAAGCCTAACTTGCTAGTTTATCATTCATGCAACATTTCGTAAGGTAAATATGCGAATAAACCAAGTTATGTTTAAAATTGTAAAAGAATGTGAAAAGCTCGACTATGGAAATAGTTGAGCAATTCCAAAGCATCAAAGTTGACCGTTGTGCTATATTTAGTTTACTTAGAAGTCTCACTTGCTAGTTTAGCTTTCGTGCAACGTTTCATAAGGTAAAGATGTGAAAAGACCAAGTTATGTTTGAAATTCCACAAAAATGTGAAAAGCTCGTCTATAAAGAGAGTTGAGCAATTCGAAAGCATCAAAGTGGACCGTTGAACTCTATTTACTTTTCTTACAAGTCTAACTTTCTAGTTTAAGTTTCGTAGAAGGTTTGGAAACAAAAAGATACCAATAGATCGAGTTATGTTTCAAATTGCAAAAAATGTGAAAAGTTCGTGTATGGAGAGAGTTTAGCAATTCCAAAGCACGAAAGTGGACTGTTGTTCTCCATTTAGTGTTCTTATAAGTCTAACTTGGCATTTTAAGTTACGTAGAACGTTTGGAGACGAAAAGATGCCAATAGACCAAGTTACGTTTTAAATTTGCTAAAAAATGTGAAAGCTAGTCTATGGAGAGAATTGAGCAATTCCAAAGCATGAAAGTGGACCGTTGTACTTCATTTTTATTTTCTTAGAAGTCTAACTTGACAATAGACCAAGCTATGTCTGAAATTGCTCAAAAACATGAAAAGCTCATCTATGGAGAGAGTTGAGCAATTCCAAAGAATTAAATTGGGCCATTGTACTCTATTTAGTGTTCTTAGAAGTGTAACTTTCTAGTTTAGGTTTCGTGCAATGTTTCGTAAGGTAAAGATGTGAATAGACCAAGTTATGCTTGAAATTACACAAAAACGTGAAAAGCTCGGTTATGGAGCGAGTTGAGCAATTCCAAAGCTGCAAAGTGGACCGTTGTACTCTATTTAGTGTTTTTGAAGTCTCACTTGCTAGTTTTGCTTTCGTGCAAGGTTTCGCAAGGAAAAGATTCGAATAGACCAAGTTATGTTTGAAATTACACAAAAATGTGAAAAGCTCATCCATGGAGAGAGTTGAGGAATTCCAAAGCATTAAAGAGGACAACTGTACTCTATTTAGCTTTCTTAGAAGTCTAAGTTGCTAGTTTAAGTTTCGTAGAACGTTTGGAAACAAAAAGATGCCAATAGACCAAGTTATGTTTCAAATTGCTCAAAAACATGAAAAGCTCATCTATGGAGAGAGTTGAGCAATTTGAAAGCATCAAAGTGGACCGTTGAACTCGGTTTACTCTTCTTAAAAGTCTAACTTTCTAGTTTAAGTTTCGTAGAAGGTTTGGAAACAAAAAGATGTCAATAGATCAAGTTATGTTTCAAATTGCAAAACACATGAAAAGATCGTCTATGGAGAGAGTTGAGAAATTCCAAAGCACAAAAGTGAACCGTTGTTCTCCATTTAGTGTTCTTAGAAGTCTAAATTGCTAGTTTAAGTTTCATAGAACGTTTGGAAACAAAAAGATGCCAATAGACCAAGTTATGATTCAAATTGCACAAAAACATGAAATGCTCGTGTATGGAGAGCGTTGAGCAATTTCAAAGCGTCAAAGTGGACCATTGTAATCTATTTAGTTTTCCTAGAAGTCTAACTTGCTAGTTTACCTTTCGTGCAACGTTTCGTAAGGTAAATATGCGAATAGACCAAGGTATGTTTAAAATTGTAAAAAAATGTGAAAAGCTCAACTATGGAGAGACTTGAACAATTACAAAGCACAAAAGTGGACGGTTGTTCTCCATTTAGTGTTCTTAGAAGTCTAACTTGGAATTTTAAGTTTTATAGAACATTTGGAAACAAAAAGATGCGAATAGACCATGTTATGTTTCAAATTGAACAAAAACGTGAAAAGCTCGTCTATGGAGAGATTGAGCAATTCCAAAGCATCAAAGTGGACCATTGTACTGTATTTCATGTTCTTAGAAGTGTAACTTTCTAATTTACCTTTCATGCAATGTTTCGTAAGGTAAAGGTGTGAATGGACCAAGTTATGTTTGAAATTACATAAAAATGTGAAAAAGCTCGACTATGGAGAGAGTTGAGCAATTCCAAAGCATCAAAGTGAACCGTTGTGATGTAGTTAGTTTTCTTAGAAGTCTAATTTGCTAGTTTTGCTTTTGTGCAACTTTTCATAAGATAAAGATTCGAATAGACCAAGTTATGTTTGAAATTGCACAAAAACGTGAAAAGCTCAACTATGGAGAGAGTTGAGCAATTCCAGAGCATCAAAGTGGACAGTTGTACTCTATTTAGTTTTCTTATACGTCTAACTTGCTAGTTTAAGTTTCGTAGAACGTTTGGAAACAAAAAGATGCCAATAGACCAAGTTATGTTTGATATTACACAGAATGGGGAAAAATTCATCTATGGAGAGAGTTGAGCAATTCCAAATTATCAAAGTTGACCGTTGTACTTAATTAAGTGTTTTTAGAAGTCTAAGTTGCTAGTTTAAGTTTCGTAGAACGTTTGGAAAAAAAAAATGCCAATTGACCAAGTTATGTTTGAAATTGCACAAAAACATAAGAAGCCCGTTTATGAAGAGAGTTGAGCACTTACAAATCATCAAAGTATACTGTTGTACTCTATTTTCTTTTCTTAGAAATCTAACTTGCTATTATAAGTTTCATAGAACGTTTGTAAACAAAAAGACGCCAATCGACCAAGTTATGTTTCAAATTGCATAAAAACGTGAAAAGCTCTTCTATGGAGAGACTTGAGCAATTCCAAAGCATCAAAGGTAACCATTTTACTCTATTTAGTGTTCTTAGAAGTATAACTTGACAATTTAGCTTTTGTGCAACGTTTCGTAAGGTAAAGATATAAATAGACCAAGTTATGTCTGAAATTGCTCAAAAAGATGAAAAGCTCATCTATAGAGAGAGTTGAGCATTTCCAAAGAATCAAATTGGACCATTGTACTCTATTTAGTGTTCTTAGAAGTCTAACTTTCTAGTTTAGCTTTTGTGCAAATGTTTCGTAAGGTAAAGATGCGAATAGACCAAGTTATGCTTGAAATCACACAAAAATGTGAAAAGCTCGTCTATGGAGAGAGTTGAGCAATTCCAAAGCACCATAGTGGACCGTTGTACTCTATTTAGTATTCTTGGAACTCTCACTTGCAAGTTTAGCTTTCGTGCAATTTTCGTAAGGTAAAAATGTGAATAGACCAAGTTATGTTGAAATGGCACAAAAACGTGAAATTCTCATCTATGGAGAGAGTTGAACAATTCCAAAGCAGCAAAGTGGACCGTTGTACTCTATTTATTGCTCTTAGATGTCTAGCTTGCTAGTTTCTTTTGTGCAACGTTTCGTAAGGTAAATATGCGAATGGACCAAGATATGTTTGAAATTGTAAAAAACCATGAAATGCTTTTCTATGGAGAGAGTTGAGCAATTACAAAGCATCAAAATGAAACTGTAACAACTACCACCGGATTTCCATACTTTGCTAACTAAATCATAATTTACAAATGTACAAGTACATTACAAATACCCTACAAATATCCTATTGGCTCCATGTGGACTGATAGGAATAGTATGCTAACGGCCATGATTTTATGTAATATTCAAACTCGATTTATTTATTTGAATAAAATATATTTAGCATTTGAAATGAGAAAAGACATATTGGCATCGGTGTCTTTTATTCTGTATGGTATATGAATTGGTGTGTAGAGTCTAAGCTTGCACACGGAAGATCAATTCATAAGTTCCTATCGAATATAGGTAAGCGATCACAGCTAAGACAGAATTGGACAAACCGTCGGCTTGGCTGTGGTATAGTATTTCAGTATACCTATCTTGGTTACGGAGAGCGGCAAAGCTTGAACTTACTATACCAGTACACTTGGAGTGTATTGATCAGGACTACGTGTGAGTCAATTTTCCCAGTCTGACTATATGAAAAATTGTACACTCACACAGAAGTTATAGAATTGTTCATATTCTTAATTTATTAAAGATTATTAGTACATGTGCATTTAATGTATGGGACTTTGATTTACTAAAGGGTGAGGTCTTTTTGTACAGGCCAACAAACACCAAGTGAGTTGGGTTACCGCATTAATTGTACGATGGAAAATAATCTGTTAATAAAATTCACGTCCAATTATGAATTGATGATACCCTCTTGAGAATGCTTATAGGATTTGAGATTGTGTCAAAACCCTGCAGGTGGATTTTAATTAATCCGACACATTCAAATAAGTTAAGCGGTGAGATCAAGGAAATATTTAAAGATGTCAACTAAATATTATATGTCAGTGACATATTTAATTGACGGGTATCTGTAACTTAACGTGAGGAATTTATGAACAAGTATAACGAAAGATTTAGATTTAATTGGAGATATAACGGGGAGTGCAATTATAATATTTTAGTGGAATATATTATAATTTATGAATTATAATTATGTCCATGGGTTTGGGCTGATAAATAAATTCATAGGAAGCCCATGTTTTATTTTTCCTAGTTGGTCCCCACTGTAGCCCAGAAGCCCAATACTAGAAGATACAGGAAAACCAAAACGGACCGGAATTAGGAGAGGGAGAGGCTTAGGGGTTGGCCCACCTAGGGAGAAAACCCTAGGTGTGGCCAAACCCTATAAATACACACATAGTGTGTGTTTTGTTAACACAAGTTTTGAGACACCAGTTGACCTCTCTACTATCTAATCGTTTCCACTAGTTTTGGTTTGTGTTCTTCAGGTTCTTGGAGAAAAGAGACCACCCTCTCAATCCAAGTTTGGGAATTGGTGCATACGCTGGAAGATCCGTAGGTTTGAGCTTAGTATCAAACTCGCTGACTCCATCATTCGTTCCTGGGTGGGCCAGAAACCATAGCAAGTATAATTTCATAAATCTCGTCATACGCGCATAGACAACATAAACACTTACTGCACGCCCCAAAGGCTATGTGTACAGTAAATGCGGTCCCAAAGACCTCTGTAATCCATACTCTCTCCGTCATAAAATGCCATACTTGAATATAAATGTCACATAGGCCAAAACATTTCATATTAAATCACTCCATAAAATGCTCAAATACTAAATAATAGCCATGAACTTTCATTCAGTGAAAAATAAGAATTTAAGTATCACTCACATTAAGTCGAACCTCGCTTAGCTCCACTAGATTCCTTCCCGACGTATACACAATTCGCGGCCCTCACCTGGGTTAAACCTTCTATAGTAGATATGGGTTAATTTCTTGAGAAGAATCTTTGCCAGAACTCTTCAATTCAACTCTCTCGTACCCACTCATCTCTCTCAGTTTCTCGTCCATCACCGAAATAAGGAGAAGAAAGTCATATTCTTTTCTTTATTTTTTCCCATTTTGTTTTACTTCTTGCTATAAATACAAAGAGGAGAGGCGGTGGTCTTTGCTTTATCCATTTCACCTTTTTGTTTTTCCTTTCCTCACGTAAATCCCATACCACTTCAATTACCCATTAGCCACCACTAAAATTGTTGTCCCTAATAAGCCCTTTCATTTGTTTCCTCTATGGAGAGGGTTGAGAAGTTACAAAGCATCAAAGTGGACCGTCGTACTCTATTTAGTTTTCATAGAAGTCTAACTTGCTAGTTTAAGTTTAGTAGAACGTTTGGAAACAAAAAGATACCAATAAATCAAGTTATGTTTCAAATTGCAAAAAACGTGAAAAGCTCGTCTATGGAGAGAGGTGAGAAATTCCAAAGCACCGCAGTGGACCATTGTTCTCCATTTAGTGTCTTACAAGTCTGGCTTGCCAGTTTAAGTTTCGTAGAACGTTTAGAAACAAAAAGATGTCAAAAGACCAAGTTTTGTTTCAAATTGCACAAAAACGTGAAAAGCTTGTTTTTGGACCATTGTACTCTCTTTAGTGTTCTTAGAATTTTAACTTGCTAGTTTAGCTTTCGTGCAACGTTTTGTAAGGTAAAGATGCGAATAGACCAAGTTATGTTTGAAATTGCACAAAAACGTGCAAAACTCATCTATGGAGAGAGTTCAGCAATTGCAAAGCATCAAAGTGGACCATTGAACTCTATCACTATTCTTAGAAGTCTAACTTGCTAGTTTAAGTTTCGTAGAAGGTTTGAAAACAAAAAGATGTCAATAGATGGAGTTATGTTTCAAATTACAGAAAACGTGAAAAGCTCGTCTATGGAGAGAGCTAAGCAATTTCAAAGCACCACAGTGGACCATTGTTCTCCATTTAGTGTTCTTACAAGTCTAGCTTGCCAGTTTAAGTTTTGTAGAATGTTTGGAAACAAAAAGATGCTAATAGACCAAGTAATTTTTGAAATTGCTTAAAAATGTGAAAAACTCATCTATGAAGAGAGTTGAGCAGTTCGAAATCATCAAAGTGAACTGTTGTACTCTTTCTAGTGTTTTTAGAAGTGAAAATTTCTAGTTTAACTTTCATGCAACGTTTGGTAAGGTAAAGATGCGAATAAACCAAGTTATGTTTGAAATTGCACAAAAACATGAAAAGCTCTTCTTTGAAGAGAGTTGAACAATTCTAAAGTATCAAAGTGGACCGTTGTACTCAATTTAGTTTTCTTAGAAGTATAACGTGCTAGATTAAGTTTCGTAGAATGTTTGGAAACAAAAAGATGCCAATAGACCAAGTTAAGTGTCAAATTGCTAAAAAACGTGAAAAGTTCGTCTATGGAGAGAGTTGAGCAATTTCAAAGCGTCAAATTGGACCGTTGTACTCTATTTACTATTCTTAGAAGTCTAACTTCCTAGTTTGCCAATAGGCAAATTTATGTTTCAAATTGCATGAAAATGTGAAAAGCTCATCTATGGAGAGAGTTGAGCAATGTCTAAAGCATCAAAGTGGACCTTTGTACTGTATTTAGTATTCTTAGAAGTATAACTTGCTAGTTTAGCTTTCGTGCAACATTTCGTAAGGTAAAGATGTGAACAGATTAAGTTATGTTTGAAATTGTAGAAAAAGATGAAAAGCTATTCTATGGAGAGAGTTGAGCAATTTCAAAGCGTCAAAGTGGATCGTTGTACTCTATTTAGTGTTCTTAGAAGTCTAACTTGCTAGTTTAGCTTTCGTATAACATTTCATAAGGTAAAGATGCGAATAGACCAAGTTATGTTTGAAATTACCTAAAAACGTGAAAAGCTCATCTATGGAGAGAGTTCAGCAATTCCAAAGTATCAAAGTGGACCATTGTACTATATTTAGTTTTCTTAGAAGTCTAACTTGCTAGTTTTAGTTTCTAGAACGTTTGGAAATAATAAGATGCCAATAGACCAAGTTAGGGTGGGTGCAGGGGTGGATTATGGATTGTGGATTACGGATTATGGATTATGGTGTAAGGATTATGGATTACTGAAGACTGGGGTTTGCGGTGACAGTGTTGTATAGCCTTATCGGCTACCATATTACTTGATTGGATTATTGATAGTTGTGTATTTATTGTACTGTATATTCTGCATCATATTCTTAGATTTCTTTATTTTGGATATCAGTGTTCCTTTTCTACGCCCTCCTGAGCTTTTTGGGTCACCCCTCCTCTTATTTCCCTTTCAAGTGAGTTGGATATAGATGACCATGACTAGCAGCGTGACACATGAGCTGGTGTGTAGCGTCGAGTTGACTCTTTAACGGGCGTGGAAACTTTTGGTTTAGTACTTAGCATATGTTACTTATATTACTCAGTTTGGCATCGGGTAGATATGTTTTACTATTCCGCAGGTGTATATGTTACTCGGGTTGGTTTTGGTGGTTGGATATATAGTATTTTGGATTCAATACTACTTCCATATCACACTGTAAGAGTTATTATTATATAAGTTTATTGGGTTTTATTATTGGTTTGAGATTAGGTTCGGGGGACGGGGTGTCCCCTACCGGTCACATCCCTATGGGTATAGGTACACTTCGGTATACCTTAGAAGAGAAGGGCGTGACAAGCTATGTTTGAAATTGTAGAAAAACATGAAAAGCTCGTCTATAGAGAGAGTTGAGCAATTCCAAATCATCAAAGTAGACCGTTGTACTTTATTTAGTGTTCTTAGAAATCTAACTTGCTAGTTTAGCTTTCGTGCAACAATTCAAAAGGTAAAGATGCGAATAGACCAAGTTATGTTTGAAATTGCACAAAAACGTGAAAAACTCGTTTATGGAGAGATTTGAGCAATTACAAAGCATCAAAATGGACCGTTGTAGTCTATTTAGTTTTCTAATAAGTCTAACTTGCTAGTTTTAAGTTTTGTAAAACGTTTGCAAACAAAAAGATGCCAATAGACCAAGCTATGTTTCAAATTAAACAAAAACGTGAAAAGCTCGTCTATGGAGAGAGTTGACCAATTCCAAAACATGAAGATGGACCGTTGTACTATATTTAGTGTTCTTAGAAGTCTAACTTACAAATTTAGCTTTTGAGCAACGTTTCATAAGGTAAAAATGTGAATAGACTAAGTTATGTTTAAAATTGCACAAAAACGTGAAAAGCTCGTCTGTCTATGGAGAGAGTTGAGCACTTCCAAAGCATTAAAGTGGATCGTCCTACTCTATTTAGTTTTCTTAGAAGTCTAACTTGTTAGTCTAACTTTCAAAAAATGTTTGGAAACAAAAAGATGCCGATAGACCAAATTATGTTTCAAAGTGCATAAAATGTGAAGAGCTCGTCTATATAGAGATAGAAAAAGTTATGTTTCAAATTGCACAAAAATGTGAAAAGCTCATCTACGGAGAGAGTTGAGCAATTTCCAAAGCATCAAAGTGGACCTTTGCACTCTATTGAGTGTTTTTAGAAGTATATCTTGCTAGTATAGCTTTCGTGCAACATTTCGTAAGGTAAAGATATGAGTAGATCAAGTTATGTTTCAAATTGTACATAAACATGGAAAGCTATTCTATGGAGAGAGTTGAGCAATTTCAAAGCGTCAAAGTGGACCATTTTACTCTATTTAGTGTTCTTAGAAGTCTAACTTGCTAGTTTAGCTTTGGTACAATGTTTCGTAAGGTAAATATGCGAATAGACCAAGATATATTTTAACTTGCATAAAAACGTGAAAAGCTCGTCTATGGACATAGTTCAGCGATTCCAAAGCATCAAAGTGGACCGTTGAACTCTATTTAGTTTTCTTAGAAGTCTAACTTGCTAGTTTAAGTTTCATAGAATGTTTGGAAACAAGAAGATGCCAATAGACCAAGTTATGTTTGAAATTGTACAAAAATATGGAAAGGTCGTCTTTAGAGAGAGTTGAGCAATTCCAAAGCATCAATGTAGACCGTTGTACTCTATTTAGTACTTAGTATATGTTACTTATATTACTCAGTTTGGAATCGGGTAGATATGTTTTACTATTCCACAGTTGTATATGTTACTCGGGTTGGTTTTGGTGGTTGTATATATAGTACTTTGGATTCAATACTACTTCCATGTCACACTGTAAGAGTTATTATTATATATGTTTATTGGGTTTTATTATTGGTTTGAGATTAGGTTCGGGGGACGGGGTGTCCCCTGCCGGTCACATCCCTATGGGTATAGGTACACTTCGGTATACCATAGGAGAGAAGGGCGTGACAAGTTATGTTTGAAATTGCACAAAAACATGAGAAGCTCGTCTATAGAGAGACCATTGTACTCGATTTAGTTTTCTTAGAAGTGTAACTTGCTAGTTTATGTTTTGTAGAACATTTTGAAACGAAAAGATGTCAATAGACAAAGTTATATTTGAAATTGTACAAAAACGTGAAAAGCTCATCTATAGAGAGAGTTGAGCAATTTCAAAACATCAAAGTAGACCGTTGTACTCTATTTAGTGTTATTGGAAGCAACGTTTCATAAGGTAAAGATGCGAATAGACCAAGTTGTCACGCCTCTCTCTCTTAAGGTATACCGAAGTGTACCTATACCTACAAGATTGTGACTGGCAGGGACCCCATCCCCCCGAACCAACCCTTAACCTAATACATAAATCGAATAAAATATGTAAAATGGTAATAACGCCCGCAACACGATGTGGAAACAGTCTCTCCAAATTTCTGTATATACACCCACCGAAACCATCGGAGTATCTATACAACAGCGGAAATAAGAAGACATATCTACCCAAGATCATACTGAGTAAAATAGTAACATATACAAAGTACAATACCCAAAGTCCCCGCACCCCGCTATATAGACAGCTCGAGGCTACACACCAACTCATGCGTCCTGCCGCTGACCGTCATCACCTATATCCAACTCACCTGAAAGAGAAATAGGAAGAGGGGTGAGCCAAGAAGCTCAATAGGGCATAGAAAGGGAACACCGATATCCAGAATAAAGAAATCAAGGAATATAATGCAGAATATAAAGTGCAATAAATATATGACCATCAATAACCCAACCAAGTAACATGGTAGCCGATAAGGCTATACAACACCGTAACCACAAACACTGGTATCCAGTAATCCATAATCCGTACACCATAATCCATAATCCACCCCTGCACCTACCCTAATCCCCATAGGGTGTCTCCCAGTCCAGGTCCACACCAAAACTGGATGAGGATCGGATATCCCGATAGTATAGCCTACACCAGAAAGTGTCCCCTGTGATGCACCTCACCTCAGTCGGTCTATAGGTACATACCCGGTCTATATATATATATTATCCATCATATATCCATATCCAATAGATTGGGCTCCTAGGTAGGCCCCACAGTCTACATCAACCACCTCCAATCACCCCACTCCTAAAACATACCAACAATGATAATCAACAGAGAATAGGTATAAAACATACAAACAAGTCATATTTCCACCCCCGGAAACCGACAAAACCACAATATAATAAAAGTCCGTGAAACCGGAACTATCGAATCCCACACGAGAGACATGGAAACCCCTACCTGGAAATCATAATGCGAATACCAAGTACGCGTGCCTGACAAATCCCTGACTCCGAAAGTCAATCCTCTCCGAATCTCAATCGGGATCACAGTCTACATCGAAAAACACAACATACAAAAATACAGTTAAAAGATGTCTGGTCAACTATGGTCAATGGTCAAAGTCAATGGTCAAAGGTGTCAAATCGAGTCAAACCAATAAAATCGGGTCAAATAGTGCCAAATCGGGACAGACCGGTCAACACACCAGTCAACCGAGTCAACTCACCCAGACTCAGTTAACTCGGCTGAACTCAACTCAATAGTGTCACGGATGATCTGGCCACCAAAATCGACCAAGCCACACATCAAATTGAGGAGCTCGAATACCGAAAATTCAAACACCGATTACTCTTCAACGGCGGCTCCGTTTGACGTGATTCAACTTAGGTGACACCCGTCTTTTCCCTGCGCTTCTTTTGATACCACCCGTGGCCACTATCGTCGCCAAAAACAAAAGATCGTCGATGAACCCGTGATATAGAGAGAGAAATAAGAGAGAGAGAGTCTCGTGTGAGATGAGGGTATATTTGTAATTTTTTTTTTGCTTTTTCTACTTTTTACATAATCTTTCACTTTCAAAAACACCCTCAAAAACACCCCTTAATGAAACGTTCAATTAACTTTAAAGATTCATAATAAATCCAATTTAAATCCGATTTGAGTGATTCTTGCGATAAAATTTTTCTTTTTAAATCCCCCATTTATAAAAAATATTTTCATATTTTTATCTTGATTTAATTTTTATTCTCCCTATATCCCGATTCACGATCACCAAGGTTCAATCCACCTCGATCAACTCATCAAAGTACTATGAATAGTGTATAATCAGGTTAGGATATTATATCCTCCCCCTTAAGAAAATTTCAACCCCGAAATTAAAATCATACCTAGGTACTGAATGACCTTACATATCTAGCTCACATGTCAGACTCCAACTCCTAGGTCGCTTCTTCGGCTCCATAATGTTGCCATATCACCTTGACTAAGGGTATGGTCTTCGATCGTAGTCGTCTCTCCTGTCTATCCATAATCCTGATGGGACGTGTCTCAAAAGTAGCATCCTCACCAATCTCCAAGGTAGACCAATCTAATATGTGAGAATGGTTCCTATGGTATCTCTGTAACATAGACATATGAAATACACAATGTACCCCTGACAACTGTGGGGGTAATGCTAATCTATAAGCTACCGTCCCCACCCTCTCCAAAATCTCAAATGGTCCTATAAACCTCGGAGCTAATTTCCCAGCTCTCCCAAATCTCTGTACCCCTCACCTCGGACTACCTGAAACTCTAGAGGTCTACGTCTCCTATCCACATAACTCTTCTGACATGACTGAGTTGTTAGAAGCCGTCGTCGTATCACTGTCATCACCTCAGTAGTCTGCTGCACCATCTCTGCACCTAATAACGGTCTTTCTCCAACCTCTGACCAGCACAATGGGGATCTACAAGGCCTCCCATATAATGCCTCATACGGTGCCATCTGAATACTACTCTGGTAACTAATATTGTACACAAACTCCACTAAAGGAATATGAGTCTCCCAATCTCCTCGGAAGTCTATCACACAAGCCCGAAGCATATCCTCCAGAATCTGAACAGTACACTCACTCTGCCCATCAGTCTGTTGATGAAAAGTTGTACCGAAGTTAAGTTTTGTCCCCATAATATCCTGAGAACTACCCCAAAACCGTGAAGTAAACCTGGGAACCCGGTCAGATACAATACTCAATGGTACGCCATGCAATCGAACTGTCTCCCGTACATATACTCTGGTCAATGACTCAATCGAATCTGTCTGACGAATAGGCATAAAATGAGCTGTCTTCATCAATCGATCAACAACAACCCAAACTACATCATGTCTCCATTGAGTCAAAGGCAAACCCATCACAAAATCCATGGTAAGATGCTCCTACTTCCACTTACGTAATGGAAGCGGCTGTAACAATCCTGCGGGTAGTTGATGTTCTACCTTTACCTGCTAACAAGTAAGACATCGGGTCACCGTCTGTGCAACATCTCTCTTCATGCCACTCCACCAATATTGTCTCCGTAAATCTCAATACATCTTGGTAGCACCAGGATACATCGCAAACCGTGAATAATATGGCCTCCGAAGTATCTCATCTAGTAACTCCGTATCCGTTGGAACCACTAATCTACCCCAAAATCTGACTCCACGATCAATGCCTCTGACCCATCCCTCCATGTCCTCAATGTCATCAAATAGTGCATCCGCCAGCTGTGCATCCAACACCCACTGTACAAGTGTCGGATGAGCAATCAAACTCTGTAGACACAATAAGTCTTCGCGCTCCTCCATGTCTAGTCGGTACTGCCTAAACGTATCCGCTAACTCAAACTCACGGATAGCTAACCGCGCTGCGACCAATCTTCTACTTAAGGCGTCAACCACCACATTGGCCTTGCCTGGATGATAATGTAAAGTAAAATCAAAATCCTCAAGGTACTGCATCCATCTACACTGTCTCTAGTTCAGATCTCTTTGAGTAAACAAATACCAGAGACTCCTGTTATCTGAGAATACCTCAAATTTCTCTCTATAAAGGTAATATCTCCATTGTTTAAGTGTGAACACTATAGTAGCTAAATTCAAATCACGCACTGGATAATTCCTCTCGTGCGGCTTCAGTAAACGTGAAGCATACTCTACCACTCTTTCCTGCTGCATCAGCACATAACCCAATCCAACTCCAGAGGCATCACAATACACCTGATAATCGACGCTTCTATCTGGTATCACCGACACTAGAGGTGATGTGGGTCAAGTCTTCAACTCCTGAAAAGTCCACTCACACTCGTCTATCCATACAAACGAAACGTCCTTCCGAGTCAACTGTGTCATCGACGCTTCAATTCACGAGAACCTCTCAATAAAACGTCGATAGTAACCTATTAATCCCAGGAAACTGTAAATCTCTCCTACATTCTTTAGTGTCCTCCATTCTATCATTGCCTCCACCTTAGCTAGATCCACTGCTATACCCTCAAAGGATATCACATGCACTAAAAATTTCACCTGAGTCACCCAAAACTCACACTTACTCAGCTTGGCATATAGTCTATGCTCTCTGAGCATTCGCAGCGTAATCTCCAAATGTCTTACGTGCTCCTCCTCAGTGGCTGAATAAACCAATATGTCATCAATGAACACAATCACAACTGATCCAGATATAGCTTGAACACTCTGTGCATCAAATCCATAAACGTTGCAGGTGCATTGGTTAGCCTAAATGGCATAACCAAATACTCATAATAACCAAATCGTGTGTGAAAAGCTGTCTTTGAAATATCCTCTTCCCGAATCCTCAACTGGTGATATCCCGATCTAGGATCAATCTTGGAGTAATAATGGCTACTCCTCAATTGATCAAACAGATCATTAATCCTTGACAACGGATATTTATTCTTCACTATCACCCTATTCGGCTACCCATAATCTACACACATCTGCATCATACCATCTTTCTTTTTCACAAACAGAACAGGTGCTCCACAAGGTGAAGTGGTCGGTCTGATAAAACCCAACTTCTGTAAAGCTATCAACTGGGTATCTAACTCCTTCAGCTCTGCTGGTGCCATCTTGTACAGTGGTATAGAAATAGGATCTATACCTAGATACAGCTCAATCATAAAGTCAATCTCCCCCTTAGGTGGTAATCCAGGTAAATCATTAGGAAAGACATCCATCTAGTGCTCCACAACATGTATAGATGCAGAACACTCCTCCTTGGACTTTGAGGTAATCAAACTCGCTACAAGACAATTGGTATACTGAGGATTATCCAGAAATTATGGACACAGAAGAAGTCTCGTCCTATGAAATCTAACTCTTGCTATAGGTGTGGTCAGTGTAATCCTCCTCTCAACACACTCTATAATCGACTCATACCTAATCAACCAATCCAATCTGAGAATAACATCAAAATCAGTAAATGACATCACAAACAAATCCGCTATAAACTCATGGTCTGTAAAACTAAATACACTGTCCCTATAGATACCACTAATCACAGTACTTGGTCCTAGGGGCCAATCAACTATAAATCTCCTCGCCGTACATGTAATCTCTAAACCCAATGCCTCAGCAAATGAAGTAGAAATAAATGAATGCGTAGCACTAGTGTCAAACAAAACACGTGCCCAAGAACTAAATAAGAGAAACCTACCTCCCAAATGGTCTCGCTCTGCTGGTACTACATCAGGGCCGAGTGCATACACCCCACCTCTCTGAACCTGCTATTGCTACTGAGCTAGTGGCCTACCCCATCCTGTAGGACCTCTCGGTGCTAGAATCGATGCTAGTGTTGGAACTGGAGCTAGAGCTCTCTAACCTCGAGGTGGTGGAGGTGTAGGTCCTCCACCCTGTGAGCAATCTCTCCTTGTATGTCCTGGCAAACCACACCGAAAACATAACGAGTTGTTTGTCATGGGACAATCCCAACGTATATGGCCCACATGTCCACATGCATAAAAGTGTTGGGGCTGTCGGTCCTGTCTCGGAGCCTGCCCCTGCTAACCCTGTCTAAGACCCTACTGTCCCTACCTAGGTCCTCGATAACTCAATCTTCGACTTTGAGAACTCTGCCCCCGACTCTACTGCTGCCCACAAGTATCAATCCTCTGTCTATGCTGACTACTCTCACCAGTAGCAGATGTAGAACTCTCATGCTTCCTCTTGTGAATCTCCTTATAATCCTTAATCTCCGTAAAAGTCCTCTCAACTCCAGGTGCCTTATCAATACACTCGCGATAGGTGATGATAGTCTGGGTTGCCAAATGAGATGAAATCTTTGGTGACAACCCTCTCTGAAATCTTAGTATCTTATTTCCTTCTGTGGAAATATACCCCTCCCCCTAAGTTCTCAAAGCGAGCCTGATACTGAGTCACTGTCATATCCGGGGACTGAATCAACTCAAGGAACTCCTTAGCTTTAGCTACACACACTATTTGTGGTACGTACTATGACAAAAAAGCTGTCTCAAACTCTACCCACGACATACCTTCCTTGGCCTGACTAACTGTCATCACCTCCCACCATGTAAAAGCGGATCCGTCTAAGAACTCCATAGCTAATAAAGCCCTCCTCTCCTTAGGAATCCGCAAGGAAGTCATCTTCCTGCGTAGCTGATGAAGCCACTCCTTAGCTACCACCGGAAGTCATCTTCCACAACGAGGCTAACTCCTTGATCGAAGTATCAATTGCAAACAGAGCTATCTGTGCCGCCACAATTTGTCCTGCACCTTCCTATAATCCATCAAAAATTAGAACCTATGCTGGAACCTCAGTAGAAGCCTGTAGTGTAGCTGGGGTTGGAGTGGCAACTTGTGTTACAAGTCTTGTAATAGTCTGCCCAAGTGCTCGCACCAACCTAGTAACATCCCGGACCTCCTGTCATAGAGTAGTCACTACCGCCTCTACCCCTTATGGTGGTGGCTGTACAGGTGGTACCTTCCGATCCTCCATAATATCACCTACTGGATCTACGTAAGCTCCTTGTCTGCCCCTGCCATGTCTCTTACCCCTAACTCTTCGTCCACGCCCACGTACTAATGGAACTACCTCTGGTATAACAGTCTCATCTACTCCCTAAGGCTCATCCTCCTCGAGTCGTCCCCTATCCCGTCCTTATCCTTACATCTGAGTACTACGAGTGTCAACCATATCTGGAAAATATATAACATACTTATACGTAAATCTAAAGCCCAAAAATCATAAGATAACAAACTCACCAGGTCAGTCGGGAAACGCATGATGTGTGGCCAACGAGATAACCCAGGTAGCTTATTCACTGTAAACATCTAAACCTACAGCTCCAATACCAAACTGTCACGGCTCTCTCTCCTAAGGTATACCAAAGTGTACCTATACCCACAAGAACGTGACTGACAGGGGACCCCATCCCCCAAATCAACCCTTAACCTAATACATAAATCGAATAAAATGTATCAAATGGTAATAACTCCTGAAACACGATGTGGAAATAGTCTCTCCAAATTACCATATATACACCCATCAAAACCATCAGAGTATCTATACAACAGCGGAAATAAGAAGACATATCTACCCGAGATCATATTGAGTAAAATAGTAACATATACAAAGTACAATACCAAAAGTCCCCACGCCTGGCTAAATAAACAGCTGGAGGCTACACACCAGCTCATGCGTCCCGTCGATGACTGTCGTCCCCTATATCCAACTCACCTAAAAGGGAAATAAGAAGAGGTGTGAGCCAAGAAGCTCAGTAAGGCATAGAAAGGGAACACCGATATCTAGAATAAAGAAATTAAGGAATATGACGTAGAATATGAAGTGCAATAAATAGATAACCATCAGTAATCCAACCAAGTAACATGGTAGCCGATAAGGCTATACAACACCGTAACCACAAACACCAGTCTCCAGTAATCCATAATCTTTACACTATAATCCATAATCCATAATCCACCCCTGGACCCACCCTAATCCTCATATGGTCTCTAGGTCCACACCAAAACTAGATGAGGAACGGATATCCTACACCAGAGAGCATCCCCTGTGATGCACCTCACCTCATTCGGTCTACAGGTACATACCCGTTCTATATATATATATATATATTATCCATCATAAATTCATATCTAATAGATTGGGCTCCTATATAGGCCCCACAATCTACATCAACCACCTCCAATCACCCTACTCCTAAAACATACCAACAATGATAATCAACTAAGAATAGGTATAAAACATACAAACATGTCGTATTTCCATTGCCGAAAACTGATAGAACCACAATATAATAAAAGTCCGTGAAACCAGAACTATCGAATCACATGCGAGAGACATGGAAACCTCTTGCTGGAAATCAGAATGCGAATACCAAGTACGCATCCCCAACAAACCCCTGACTCCGAAAGTAAACCCGCTCCGAATCTCAACGGGGATCACCGTCTACATCGAAAAACACAACATACGAAAATACCATTAAAATAAGTATGGTCAAATATGGTCAATGGTCAAACAGTGTCTACCCAGGTCAAACAATGTCAAACAGGGTCAGACCAGTCAAACCGGTTCAAACAACTCCAAACCAGGTCAGACCGATCAACAAACCAATCAATCGAGTCATTTTGTCCAGACTCGATCAACTAGGCCGAACTTAACTCAATAGTGTCACCAACCTCACACGAAATGTAAGAGCTCTAAGAGACAAACTCATAGGTACTTGAATCAAGCCAAACCATCGCCGGAATCAGTCGAATTGGCCAAGTGAAGTCACAAGAGCCGGAACTTCAAACGTCGATTACTCCTCAATGGCGGCTCCGTTGGACGTGATTCAACTTGGGTTATACTCATCTCCTCCCTGCGATTGTTTTGATACTACCCATGGCCACCACTGTTGTCAAAAACAAAAGATCACCGATGAACCCATGATATAGAGAGAGAAATAAGAGAGAGAGAGAGAGAGTCTCGTGTGAGATGAGGGTATGTTTGCAATTTTTTATTTTTCTTTTTCCACTTTTACATAATCTTTCACTTTCAGAAACACCCTTTTTTCAAAAACACCCCTTAATGAAACTTTCAATTAACTTCAAAAATTCATAATAAATCCAATTTAAATTCGATTTGAGTTATTCTTGCACAAAAAAATTTCATTTTAAATCCCGTATTTATGAAAAATATTATCATATTTTTATCTTGATTTAATTTTGATTCTCCCGATTCTCGATCTCCAAGGTTCACTTCACCTCGATCAACACGTCAAATTACTATGAATAGTGTATAATCGGGTTAGGATATTACAAAGTTATGTTTGAAATTATAGAAAAACGTGAAAAGCTCGTCCATGGAGAGATTTGAGCAATTCTAAAGCATCAAAGTGAACCGCTGTACTCTATTTAGTTTTCCTAGAAGTCTAACTTGCTAATTTAAGTTTTGTAAAACGTTTGGAAACAAAACGACGCCAATAGACCAAGTTATGTTTCAAATTGCACAAAAATGTGAAAAGCTCGTCTATGGCGAGAGTTGAAAAATTCCAAAACATCAAGATGGACAGTTGTACTATATTTAGTGTTCTTAGAAGTCTAAATTGTTAATTTAGCTTTCGTGTAACGTTTCGTATGGTAAGGATGCAAATAGACTAAATTATGTTTAAAATTGCACAAAAACGTGAAAAGCTCGTATATGGAGAGAGTTGAGCACTTCCAAAGAATCAAAGTGGACCATTGTACTCTATTTAGGTTTCTTAGAAATCTAACTTGCTAGTCTAACTTTTAAAGAACGTTTGGAAACAGAAAGATGCCGATAGACCAAATTATATTTCAAATTACATAAAACGTCAAATGCTCGTCTATGGAGATAGTTGAGCAATTCCAAAGCATCAAAGTTGAATGTTATACTCTATTTAGTGTTCATATAAGTCCAACTTGCTAGTTTAAGTTTTGTATAACGTTTGGAATCAAAAAGATGCCAATAGACCAAGTTATGTTTCAAATTGCGCAAAAATGTGAAAAGCTCACCTACGGAGAGAGTTGAGCAATTTTCAAAGCATCAAAGTGGACCTTTGTACTCTATTTAGTGTTCTTAGAAGTATAACTTGCTAGTTTAGCTTTCGTGCAACATTTCGTTAGGTAAAGATGCTAATAGACCAAGTTATGTTTCAAATTGTACAAAAATATGAAAAGCTATTATATGGAGAGACTTGAGCAATTCTAAAGTGTCAAAGTGCACTACCGTACTTTATTTAGTGTTCTTAGAAGTTTAACTTGCTAATTTAGCTTTCGTTCAACCTTTTGCAAGGTCAAGACGCGAATAGACCAAGTTATGTTTGAAATTGCATAAAACCGTGAAAAGCTCATCTATGGAGAGAGTTCAGCAATTCCAAAGCATCGAAGTGTACCGTTGTACTCTATTTAGTTTTCTTAGAAGTCTAGCCTGCTAGTTTAAGTTCCCTAGAACGTTTGGAAACAAAAAGATACCAATAGACCAATTATGTTTGAAATTGCACAAAAACATGAAAAGCACATCTATAAAGAGAGTTGAGCAATTCCAAAGCATCAAAATAGACCGTTGTACTCTATTTAGTTTTCTTAGAAGTGTAACTTGCTAGTTTAGCTTTCGTGCAACGTTTCATATGGTAAAGATGTGAATAGACAAAGTCATGTTTGAAATTGCACAAAAACGTAAAAAGCTCATCTATAGAGAAATTTGAGCAATTCCAAAGCATCAAAATTGACCGTTCTACTCTATTTAGTTTTGCTAGAAGTCTCACTAGCTAGTTTACCTTTCATGCAATGTTTCGTAAAGCAAAGATGTGAATAGACCAAGTTATGTTTGAAATTACAAAAAAAAAGTGGAAAGCTCGACTATCAAGACACTTGAGCAATTCCGAAGTATCAAAGTGGACCATTGTAAACTATTTAGTTTTCTTAGAAGTCCAACTTGCCAGTTAAACTTTCGTAGAACGTTTGGAAACAAAAAGATGCCAATAGACCAAGTTATGTTTGATATTGCAGAAAAAGGTTGTCTATTGGGAGAATTGAGCAATTCCAAAGCTCCAAAGTGGACCTTTGTACTCTATTTAGTATTCTTAGAAATCTGAATTACTTGTTTAAGATTCATAAAATGTTTCAAAACAAAAAGATGCCAATAGACCAAGTTATGATTTAAATTGCACAAAAAACGTGAAAGGCTCGTCTATGGAGAGAATTGAGCAATTCCAAAACATCAAAGTGGACCGTTGCACTCTAACTAGTTTTCTTAGAAGTCTAACTTGCTAGTTTAGCTTTCATGCAACGTTTCAGAAGGTAAAGATGCGAATAAACCAAGTTATGTTTGAAATTACACAAATATGTGAAAAGCTAACAATTCCAAAGCGTCAAGGTGGACAGCTACACTCTATTTAGTTTTCTTAAAGTCTAACTTTCTAGTTTAAGTTTTGTAGAATGTTTGGAAACAAAAAGATGACAATAAACCAAGTTATGTTTGATATTACAGAAAAAGGTTAAAAGCTTGTCTATGGGGAGAATTGGGAAATTCCAAAGCACCAAAGTGAACATTTGTACTCTATTTAGTATTCTTAGAAATCTAAATTGCTAGTTTGAGATTCGTAAAACGTTTCAAAACAAAAAGATGTTAATAGATCAAGTTATGATTCAAATTGCACAAAAACGTGAAAAGCTCATCTGTAGAGAGAATTGAGCAATTCCAAAGCATCAAAGTGGACTGTTGCACTCTAACTTGCCAGTTTACCTTTCATGCAACATTTTGTAAAGTAAAGATGCGAATAGACCAAGTTATGTTTGAAATTACAAAAAAATGTGAAATGCTCGACTATGGAGAGAGTTGAAAAATTCCAAAGTGTCAAAGTGGACCGTTGCACTCTATTTAGTTTTCTTAGAAATCTAACTTGCTAGTTTAAGTTTTGTACAATGTTTAGAAACAACAAGATGCCAATAGACCAATTTATGTTTGATATTGCAGAAAAAGGTTAAAAGCTTGTCTATGGGGAGAATTGAGCAACTCCAAAGCACCAAGGTGGAGATTTGTACTCTATTTAGTATTCTAACAAATCGAAATTGGTAGTTTAAGATTCGTCGAACGTTTTGAAAAAAAAAGATGCCAATAGACCAAGTTACGTTTCATATTGCACAAAAACGTCAAAAGCTCATCTATGGAGAGAATTGAGCAATTCCAAAGCATCAAAGTGGATCGTTGCACTCTATTTAGTTTTCCTTGAAGTCTAACTTGCTAGTTTAGCTCTCATGCAATGTTTCGTAAGGTAAAGATGTGAATAAACCAAGTTATGTCTAAAATTATATAAAAATGTGAAAAGCTCGTATATGGAAACAGTTGAACAATTCCAAAGCGTCAAGGTGGATAGCTACACTCTATTTAGTTTTCTTAAAAGTCTAACTTGCTAGTTTAAGTTTCGTAGAACGTTTGGAAACAAAAGGATGCCAATAGACCAAGTTATGTTTGATATTGCAGAAAAAGGTGAAAAGCTTGTCTATGGGGAGAATTGAGCAATTTCAAAACACCAAAGTGGACCTTTGTACTCTATTTAAAATTCTTAGAAATCTAAATTGCTAGTTTAAGATTCGTAAAACGTTTCAAAACAAAAAGTTGCCGATAGACCAAGTAATGATTTAAATTGCACAAAAACGTGAAAAGATCATCTATGGAGAGAATTGAACAATTTCAAAGCATCAAGGCGGATTGTTGCACTCTAACTTGCTAGTTTACCTTTCATGCAACATTTTGTAAAGTACAGATGCGAATAGACCAAGTTATGTTTGAAATTACAAAAAAATGTGAAATGCTCAACTATAGAGAGAGTTGAAATATTTCAAAGTGTCAAAGTGGACCGTTGCACTTTATTTAGTTTTCTTAGAAATCTAACTTGCTAGTTTAACTTCTGTACAATGTTTGGAAACAAAACGATGGCAATAGACCAAGTTATGTTTGATATTGCAGAAAAAGGTGAAAAGCTTGTCTATGGGGAGAATTGAGCAATTCCAAAGCACCAAGGTGGAGAGTTTAGCTCTATTTAGTATTCTTACTAATCTAAATTGCTAGTTTAAGATTCGTAAAACATTTCGAAACAAAAAGAAGCCAATAGACCAAGTTATTTTTCATATTGCGCAAAGACTTGAAAAGCTCGTCTATGGAGATAATTGAGCAATTCCAAAGCATCAAAATGAATCGTTGTACTCTATTTAGTATTCTTAGAAGTCCAACATGCTAGTTTAGCCTTTGTGCAATATTTCATAAGGTAAAGATGCGAATAGAACAAGTGATGTTTGCAATCTCAAAAAACTTGTAAAGCTCATCTATCGAGAGAGTTGAGCAATTCCAAAGCATGAAAGTGGACCATTGTACTCTATTTAGTATTCTTAGAAATCTAAATTGCTAGTTTAAGATTCGTAAAACGTTTGAAAACAAAAAGATGTTAATAGACCAAGTTATTATTCAAATTGCACAATAACGTGAAAAGCTCGTCTGTGGAGAGAATTGAGCAATTCCAAAGCATCAAAGTGGACCGTTGTACTCTAACTTGCTAGTTTACCTTTCGTGCAACGTTTCGTAAGGTAAAGATGCGAATACACCAAGTTATGTTTGAAATTACACAAATACGTGAAAAACGCATCTCTGGAGACAGTTGAATGATTCCAAAGCATCAAGGTGGACAGCTGCACTCTATTTAGTTTTCTTAAAAGTCTAACTTGCTAGTTTAAAGTTTGTAGAATGTTTGGAAACAAAAAGATGCCAATAAAGCAAGTTATGTTTGATATTGCAGAAAAAGGTTAAAAGCTTGTCTATGGGGAGAATTAAGCAATTCCAAAGCACCAAAGTGGACCTTTGTACTCTATTTAGTATTCTTGGAAATCTAAATTGCTAGTTTAAGATTTGTAAAACGTTTCAAAACAAAAATATGCCAATAGACCATGTTATGATTTAAATTGCACGAAAACGTGAAAAGCTCGTCTATGTAGAGAATTGAGCAATTTCAAAGCATCAAAGTGGACTGTTGCACTCTAACTTGCTAGTTTACCTTTCATGCAACATTTTGTAAGGTAAAGATGAGGATAGACCAAGTTCTGTTTGAAATTACAACAAAACGTGAAATGCTCGACTATGGAGAGAGTTGAACAGTTCCAAAGTGTCAAAGTGGACTGTTGCACTATATTTAGTTTTCTTAGAAATCTAACTTGCTAGTTTAAGTTTTGTACAATGTTTGGAAACTGCACAAAAACATAAATTGCTCGTTTTATTGAGAGAGTTGAGCAATTCAAAAGCATCAAAGTCGACTGTTTTACTCTATTTAGTGTTCTTAGAAGTCTAACTTGCTAGTTTAGATTGCGTGCAACGTTTCGTAAGTTAAAGAGGTGAATATACCAAGTTATGTTTGAAATTGCACAAAAACGTGAATTACTCATCTATGGAGAGAGTTGAGCAATTCCAAAGAATCAATTGGACCGTTGTACCCTATTTAGTGTTCTCAGAAGTCTAATATGCTAGTTTAGCTTTCGTGCAATGTTTCGTAAGGTAAAGATGCTAATTGACCAAGTTATGTTTGAAATTGCACAAAAACGTGTAAAGCTCATCTATGGAGAGAGTTGAGCAATTCTAAAGCATAAAAGTGGGCCATTGTACTCTATTTTGTAAGTTAAACATGCGAATAAACCAAGTTACGTTTGAAACTGCACAAAAACATAAATTGCTCGCTTTATTGAGAGAGTTGAGCAATTCAAAAGCATCAAAGTCGACTGTTGTACTCTATTTAGTGTTCTTAGAAGTCTAAATTGCTAGTTTATATTTCGTGCAACGTTTCGTAAGTTAAAGATATAAATAGACCAAGTTATGTTTGAAATTGCACAAAAACATGAATTACTAGTCTATGGAGAAGTTGAGCAATTCCAAAGCATCAAAGTGGACCGTTGTACTCTATTTCGTGTTCTTGGAAGCCTAACTTGCTGGTTTAGCTTTCGTGCAATGTTTCATAAGTTAAAGAGGTGAATATACCAAGTTATGTTTGAAATTGCACAAAAACGTGAATTACTCATCTATGGAGAGAGTTGAGCAATTCCAAAGAATCAAGTGGACCATTGTACCCTATTTAGTGTTCTTAGAAGTCTAATATGCTAGTTTAGTTTTCGTGCAATGTTTCGTAAGGTAAAGATGCGACTTCCCCAATTTATGTTTGAAATTGCACAAAAACGTGTAAAGCTCGTCCATGGAGAGAGTTGAGCAATTCCAAAGCATCAAAGTGGGCCATTGTACTCTATTTTGTAAGTTAAAGATGCGAATAGACCAAGTTACGTTTGAAACTGTACAAAAACATAAATTGCTCTTTTATGGAGAGAGTTGAGCAATTCCAAAGCATCAAAGTGTACCGTTGTTCTCTATTTGGTGTTTTTACAAGTCTAACTTGCTATTTTCGCTTTCGTGCAATGTTTCGTAAGTTAAAGATGCGAATAAACAAAGTTATGTTTGAAATTGCACAAAAATGTGAATTGCTCATCTATGGAGAGTGTTGAACAATTCCAAAGCATCAAAGTGGACCGTTGTACTCTATTTTTTGTTATTAGAAGTCTAACTTGCTTGTTTAGTGTTCGCGCAACTTTTCGTAAGTTAAAGATGTGAATAGACCAAGTTATGTTTGAAATTGGATAAAAACGTGCAATGCTCGTCTATGGAGAGAGTTGAGCAATTCCAAAGCATCAAAGTGGACCATTGTACTCTATTTGGTGTTTTTAGAAGTTTAACTTGCTAGATTAACTTTCGTGCAACGTTTTGTAAGTTAAAGATGCAAATAGACAAAGTTATGTTTGAAATTGCACAAAAACATGAATTACTCGTCTATGGAAAGAGTTGAGCAATTCCAAAGCATCAAAGTGGACCGTTGTACTCTATTTCTTATTCTTAGAAGCCCAACTTGCAAGTTTAACTTTCGTGCAACGTTTCGTAAGTTAAAGATGCAAATAGACAAAGTTATGTTTGAAATTGCACAAAAACATGAATTACTCATCTATGGAGAGAGTTGAGCAATTCCAAAGCATCAAAGTCGACCGTTGTACTCTATTTAGTGTTCCTATAAGTCTAACTTGCTACTCTAGCTTTCGTGCAATGTTTCGTAAGGTAAAGATGCGAATAGACCAAGTTATGTTTGAAATTGCATAAAAACGTGTAAAGCTCGTTTATGGAGAGAGTTGAGCAAATCCAGAGAATCAAAGTGGGCCATTGTACTCTATTTTGTAAGTTAAAGATGCGAATAGACCAAGTTCCGTATGAAACTGCACAAAAACATAAAGTGCTCTTTTATGGAGAGAGTTGAGCAATTCCAGAGCATCAAAGTGGACCGTTGTTCTCTATTTGGTGTTTTTACCGGTCTAACTTGCTAGTTTAGCTTTCGTGCAACGTTTTGTAAATTAAAGATGCGAATAGACAAAATTATGTTTGAAATTGCACAAAATTGTGAATTGCTCATCTATGGAGAGTGTTGAGCAATTCCAAAGCATCAAAATGGACCGTTGTACTCTATTTAGTATTCTTAGAAGTCTAACTTGCTAGTGTAGCTTTCGTGCAATGTTTCACAAGTTAAAGATGCGAATAGACCAAGTTATGTTTGAAATTACTCAAAAACGAGAATTACTTGTCTATGGAAAGATTTGAGCAATTTCAAAGCATCAAAGGGGACCGTTGTACTCTATTTAGTGTTCTTAAACGTCTGACATGCTAGTTTAGCTTTCGTGCAATGTTTGAAAGGTAAAGATGTGAAAAGACCAAGTTATGTTGAAATTGCATAAAAACGTGAAAAGCTCATCTATGGAGAGAGTTGAGGACTTCCAAATCATCGAAGTGCACCATTGTACTCGACTTAGTGTTCTTAGATGTCTAACATGCTAGTTTAGCCTTCGTGCAATGTTTCGTAAGGTAAAGATGCGAATAGACAAAGTTATGTTTTGAATTGCACAAAAACGTGTAAAGCTCGTCTATGGAGAGAGTTGAGCAATTCCAAAGCATCAAAGTGGACCGTTGTACGCTATTTAGTGTTATTAGAAGTCTAACTTGCTATTTTAGCTTTTGTAATATCCTGATATAACTTTACACTATTCATAGTATTTTATTGTGGTGGTTGAGGTGGAGGGAACCTCTGTGTTGGTGAACCGGTATTTGAAGAGAATAAAAATTAAATTAAGATAAAAATCTGGAAATATTTTTCATAAGTGGAGGATTTTAAAAGAAAATTTTAGACGCAAGAATCACTCAAATCGGATTTAAATTGGATTTATTATGTTTTTTTTAGTTAGTTGGATTTTTACATTTGGTGAGTGGCATTTTCGTAAAATTTCAGGGACTACAGTGAAGTTTTAAGTAAATAAGTTAAATACCCAGATTTCTCACTATTTACAAATACACCCTCTTCCTCACAACTCTTCTCTCTCCCGTACACCTTTCTCTCTCCTGGTGATTTTCTGATTCCGGTGACGATGATGGCTGTGTTTGGTATCAAAAGAAGCGTATTGACGAGACGAGTGTAACCCAACTTGAATCAAGTCGATCGGAGCTACGGTTAGGGAGATATCGGAGTTTGAAGTTTCGGTCACCTTGAATTTCTTTTGGTCGATCCGGTCGATTCCGGCGATGGTTTGACTTCTTTCAGGTACCTATGAGTTCATCTCATCGAGCTCTTCGATTTGATATAAGATTTGGCAGGTTTGGGTGGCCGGATCTCCGGTGGTAGTGTTGAATGGGTTTCAGCCGAGTTGACCGAGTCAGGCCGAGTTGACTCGGTTGACTGGTCTGTTGACCGGTCTGACCCGGTTTGACCCGGTTTGCCACTGTTTGACCCGGTTTGCCACTGTTTGACCCGGTTTTGCACTGTTTGACCCGGTTTGACCGGTTTTGCACTGTTTGGCCCGGTTCAATACTGTTTGACCGTTGACCATAGTTGACCGACCGTATTTTAATTGTATTTTCGTATATCGTGTTTTTCGGTGTAGACGGTAATCTCAGTTGAGATTTGAAGCGGGTTGACTTTCGGAGTCAGGGGTTGACGGGGACGTTTGCGTGGTATTTGCTTTCCGATTTCCAGGTAGGGGTTTCCTTACTCTTGCATGTGACTTTAGAGTTCTGATTTTACGGACTCTGACGATGTTATGGTTTTGTTGGTTTCCGGGGGTGGAAATACGACCTGTTTACATGTTGATTTATATTCTCTGTTATATATCACTGTTGGTATGTTTCTGTGAGTGGTGATTGGAGGTGTTGGATGTGGACGTGGATTGTGGGCCCATATAGGCGCCCAAATGATCGGATATGGATTTCTGATGGATGATATATATACATATACAGACCGGATATATATACCGGTGGACCGTCTGAGATGGGGTGCATCACAGGGGACGCCCTCTGGTGTAGGCTATGCTATCGGGATACCCGATCCTCATCCAGTTTCGGTGTGGACCTGGACTGGGAGACACCCTACGGGGATTAGGGTGGGTCCAGGGGTGTGATGGATTATTGGAGATTGATTTGGTGGTTACAGTGTTGGATAGCCTTATCGGCTACCATTTCACTTGATTGGATTGGTGTATGGATTTCTGGAGACCAGTGTGGGTGGTTCCAGTGCTGTTTAGCCTTATCGGCTATTGTGCTATTTGGTTTACTTACTGATGGATGTATATTTACTGTATTGCATACTATGCATTACATTTCTGGATTTATTACTATTTTTTATGGATATTGGCGTTTCCTCTCTACGCCCTACTGAGCTTTGTGGCTCACCCCTCTTCTTTATCCCCTTTCAGGTGAGTTGGATGTAGGTGATGGCGGTCGGCAGAGGGATGCGTGAGCTGGTGTGTAGCCTTGGGCTGACTCTTCAGTGTGGGTGTGAGAACTTATTGTATTGTATTTGTAGATACTATACGGTTTGGTATCGGGTAGATATATTTTATTATTCCGCTGTTGTATATGTACATAGGTGGATGTACTTTGTGGATATTATGGTAGTTTTTATTATTATTATGATTATGTCTGTTGGGTTTAGTTTTAGATTTGGGATCTGGTTGGGATCTGGTTCGGGGGATAGGGTGTCCCCTGCCGGTCACGTTCCTGTGGTATAGGTATACTTCGGTATATCTTAGGAGAGAGGGGCGTGACAGCTTTTGTGCAACGTTTGGTAAGTTAAACATGCGAATAGACGAAGTTATGTTTGAAATTACACAAAAACGTGAATTGCTCATCTATGGAGAGAGTTGAGCAATTCCAAAGTATAGAAGTGGACCGTTGTACTCTATTTAGTGTTCTTAGAAGTTTAACTTGCTAGTTTAGCTTTCGTGCAATGTTTCGTAAGTTAAAGATGCGAATACACCAAGTTATGTTTGAAATTGCACAAAAACATGAATTGCTCGTCTATGGAGAGAGTTGAGCAATTCCAAAACATTAAAGTGGACCGTTGTACTCGATTTAGTGTTCTTAGAATCTAACTTGCTAGTTTAGATTTCGTGCAACTTTTCTTAAGTTAATGATGCGAATAGACCAAGTTATGTTTGAAACTGCTAAAAAACGTTAATTGCTCGTCTATGAAGAGAGTTAAGCAATTCCAAAGCATCAAAGTGGACCGTTGTACTCTATTTAGTGTTCTTAGAAGTGTAACATGCTAGTTTAGCCTTCGTACAACGTTTCGTAAGGTAAAGATGCGAATAGACCAAGTTATGTTTGAATTGGTACAAAAAGTGTAAAGCTCGTCTATCGAGAGAGTTGAGCAATTACAAAGCATAAAAATGGACCGTTGTAATCAATTTTGTGTTATTAGAGGTCTAACTTGCTTGTTTAGTTTTCGGGCAACGTTTTGTAAGTTAAGGATGCGATTAGACCAAGTTATGTTTGAAATTGCATGAAAACGTGTAAAGGTCGACTATGGAGAGAGTTGAGCAATTCCAAAGCATCAAAGTGGACCATTGTACTCTATTTAGTGTTCCTAGAAGTCTAACTTGCTAGTTTAGCTTTAGTGCAACGTTTCGTAAGTTAAAGATGCGAATAGACCAAGTTATGTTTGAAATTGCACAAAAACATGAATTGCTCGTCAATGGAGAGAGTTGAGCAATTTCAAAGCATCAAAGTGGACCGTTTTTCTCGATTTAGTGTTATTAGAAGTCTAACTTGCTAGTTTAGATTTCGTGCAACGTTTCTTAAGTTAAAGATGTGAATAGACCAAGTTATGTTTGAAATTGCAAAAAAACGTTAATTGCTCGTCTATGAAGAGAGTTGAGCAATTTCAAAGCATCAAAGTGGACCGTTGTACTCTATTGAGTGTTCTTAGAAGTCTAACATGCTAGTTTAGCCTTCGTCCAATGTTTCGTAAGGTAAAGATGCGAATACAACAAGTTATGTTTGAATTAGCACAAAAACGTGTAAAGCTCATCTATTGAGAGAGTTGAGCAATTCCAAAGCATAAAATGGACCGTTGTAATCTATTTTGTGTTATTGGAGGTCTAACTTGCTTGTTTAGCTTTCGTGCAACGTTTCGTAAGTTAAAGATGCGATTGACCATGTTAAGTTTGAAATTGCTTAAAAATGTGTAAAGCTCATCTTTGGATAGAGTTGAGCAATTCCGAAGCATCAAAGTGGACCGTTGTACTCTATTTGGTGTTCGTAGAAGTCTAACTTGCTAGTTTAAATTTCGTGCAACGTTTCTTAAGTTAAAGATGCGAATAGACCAAGTTATGTTTGAAATTGCAAAAAAAAATGTGAATTGCTCGTCTATGAAGAGAGTTGAGCAATTCCAAAGCATCAAAGTGGACCGTTGTACTCTATTTAGTGTTCTTAAACGTCTAACATGCTAGTTTAGCCTTCGTGCAATGTTTCGTAAGGTAAAGATGCGAATAGACCAAGTTATGTTTGAATTGGCACAAAAACGTGTGATGCTCATCTACCGAGAGAGGTGAGCAATTCCAAAGCATAAATGTGGCCCGTTGTAATCTATTTTGTGTTATTAGAAGTCTAACTTGCTTGTTTAGTTTCTGTGCAACGTTTCGTATGTTAAAGATGCGATTGGACCAAGTTATGTTTGAAATTGCATAAAAATGTGTAAAGCTCGTATATGGAGAGAGTTGAGCAATTCCAAAGCATCAAAGTGGACCGTTGTACTCGATTTAGTGTTCTTAGAACGTGCTAGTTAAGATTTCATGCAACGTTTCTTAAGTTAAAGATGCGAATACACCAATTTATGTTTGAAATTGCACAAAAACGTGAATTGCTCGTCTATGGAGAGAGTTGGGCAATTCCAAAGAATCAAAGTGGATCGTTGTACTCTATTTAGTGTTCTTAGAAGTCTAACGTGCTAGTTATGTTTGAAATTGCACAAAAACGTGAAAAGCTCGTATATGGAGAGAGTTGAGCAATTCCAAAGCATCAAAGTGGATTGTTGTGCTCTATTTAGTGTCTTAGAAGTCTAACTTGCTAGTTTAAGTGTCGTAGAACGTTTGAAAACGAAACGATGTCAACAAACCAAGTTATGTTTGATATTGCACAAAAAGGTGAAAAGCTTGTCTACGGGGAGAATTGAGCAGTTCTAAAGCGCCAAAGTGGACCTTTGTACTATATTTAGTGTTCTTAGAAATCTAAATTGCTAGTTTAAGTTTGGTAGAACTTTTGGAAACAAAAAGATGCCAAAAGACCAAGTTATGATTCAAATTGCACAAAAACATGAAAAGCTCATCTTTGGTGAGAGTTGAGCAATTCCAAAGTATCAAAGTGGACCATTATACTCTACTTCGTTTTTCTAGAAGTCTCACTTGCTAGTTTACCTTTCGTGCAACGTTTCATAAGGTAAAGATGCGAATAGACCAAGTTGTGTTTAAAGTTGTAAAAAAAAGTGAAAAGCTCGACTATGGAGAGACTTGAGCAATTTCAAAGCATCAAAGTTGACCGTTGTACTCTATTTAGTTTTCTGAGAAGTCTAACTTGCTAGTTTCGCTTTCGTGCAACGTTTCATAAGGTAAAGATGCGAATAGACCAAGTTATGTTTGAAATTGCACAAAACATGAAAAGCTCGCCTATGGAGAGACTTGAGCAATTTGATAGCATCAAAGTGGACCGTTGTACCCTATTTAGTGTTAGTAGAAGTCTAACATGCTAAATTTGCTATCGTGCAACGTTTCGCAAGGTAAAGATGCGTCTTGACCAAGTTATGGTTGAAATTACAAAAAAATGTGAAAAGCTAGTCCATGGAGAGAGTTAAGCACTTCCAAAGCATCAAAGTGGACCGTTGTACTCTACTTAGTTTTCTTAGAAGGTTTTGAAACAAAAAGATGCAAATAGATCAAGTTATGCTTCAAATTGCAAAAATCGTGAAAAGCTCGTATATGGAGAGAGTTGAGCAATTGCAAAGCATCAAAGTGGACTATTGTTCTCCATTAGTGTATTAGAATTCTAACTTGCTTGTTTAAGTTTCGTAGAACATTTGGAAACAAAAAGATGCCAATAGACCAAGTTATGATTCGAATAGTACAAAAACGTGAAACTCGTCTATGAAGAGAGTTGAGCAATTCCAAAGCATTAAAGTGGACCGTGGTACTCTATTTATTTTTCCTAGAAGTCTAACTTGCTAGTTTACCTTTCGTCCAACATTTAATAAGGTAAAGATGCGAATAGACCAAGTTATGTTTGAAATTGTAAAAAAATATGAAAAGCTCTATTATGGACAGGGGTGAGCAATTCCAAAGCATCAAAGTAGACCGTTGTAAACTATTTAGTTCTCTTAGAACTCTAACTTGCTAGTTTAGTTTTCATAGAACATTTGGAAGCAAAAAGATTCCGATCGACGACGTTATGTTTTAAATTGCATAAAAACGTGAAAAACTCTTCTATGGAGAGAGTTGAGCAATTCCAAAGCATCAAATTGGACCGTTATACTCTATTTAGTATTCTTAGGAGTCTAACTTGCTAGTTTAAGTTCCGTAGACGGTTTGCAAACAAAAAGATGCCAATAGATGAAGTTATGTTTCAAATTGCAAAAAACGTAAAAAGCTCGTCTATGGAAAGAGTTGAGCCATTCCAACGCCCAAAAGTGGACCGTTGTTCCCCATTTAGTGTTTTTAGAAGTCTAACTTGCCAGTTTATGTTTCATAGAATGTTTGGAAACAAAAAGATGTCAATAGACCAAGTAACGTTTGAAATTAAAGAAAACCATGAAAAAGCTCGAGTATGGAAAAAGTTAAGCAATTCCAAAGCATCAAAGTGGACTATTGTACTCTATTTATTTTTCTTAGAAGTCAAACTTGCTAGTTTAGCTTTCATGCAACGTTTCATAAGGTAAAGATGCGAATAGACCAAGTTATTTTGAAATAGTACAAAAACATGGAAAGCTCATCTATGGAGAGGTTGAGCAATTCCATGGCATCAAAGTGGACCGTTGTACTCCATTTAGTTTTCTTAGAAGTCTAACTTGCTAGTTTAAGTTTCGTGGAACGTTTGGAAACAAAAAGATGCCAATAGACCAAGTTATGTTTGATATTGCACAAAAAGGTGAAAAACTTGTTTATGGGTCGAATTGAGCACTTCCAAAGTACGACAATGGATCGTTGTACTATATTTAGTGTTCTTAGAAGTCTCACTTGCTAGTTTTTGCTTTCATGCAAAGTTTCGTATGTTAAAGATGCGAATAGGCGAAGTTATGTTTGAAATTGCACAAAAACGCGAAAAGCTCATCTATGGAGATACTTGATCAATTCGAAAGCATCAAAGTGGACCGTTGTACTCTATTTAATTTTCTTAGAAGTCTAACTCTCAAGTTTAAGTTTCGTAGAACGTTTAGAAAAAAAAGTTACCAATAGACCAAGTTATGTTTCAAATTGCAGAAAAACGTAAAATGGTCATCAATCGAGAGAGTTGAGCAATTCTAAAACATCAAAATTAACCATTGTACTCTATTTAGTGTACTTAGAAATCTAACATGCTAATTTAGCTATCGTGCAACGTTTCGTAAGGTAAAGAGGCGGCTTGACTAAGTTATGTTTGAAATTGCACAAAAATGTCAAAAGCTCGTATATCGAGAGAGTTGAGCAATTCCAAAGCATCAAAGTGGATCATTGTGCTCTATTTAGTTTTCTTAGAAGTCTAACTTGCTAGTTTAAGTGTCGTAGAATGTTTGAAAACGAAACGATGTCAACAGACCAAGTTATGTTTCATATTGTACAAAAAGGTGAAAAGCTTGTCTATGGGCAGAATTGAGCAATTCTAAAGCTCCAAAGTGGACCTTTGTACTATATTTAGTGTTCTTAGAAATCTAAATTGATAGTTTAAGTTTCATAGAACGTTTGGAAACAAAACGATGCCAATAGACCTAGTTCTGATTCAAATTGCACAAAAACATGAAAAGCTCGTCTATGAAGAGAGTTGAGCAATTCCAAAGCATCAAAGTGGACCATGATACTCTATTTAGTTTTCCTAGAAGTCTAACTTGCTAGTTTACCTTTCGTGCAACATTTTGTGAGGTAAAATGCGAATAGACCAAGTTATGTTTAAAATTGTAAAAAAATGTGAAAAGCTCGACTGTGGAGAGACTTGAGCAATTCCAAAAACATGAAAGCATCGAAGTGGATCGTTGTACTCTATTTAGTGTTCGTAGAAGTCTAACATGCTAAATTAGCTATCGTGCAATGTTTCGCAACGTAAAGATGCGGCTTCACCAAGTTATGTTTGAAATTGCAAAAAAATGTGAAAAGCTCGTCTATGGAAAGAGTTGAGCACTTCCAAGGCATCAAAGTGGACCGTTGTACTCTACTTAGTTTTCTTAGAAGTCTAACTTGCTAGCTTAAGTTTCGTAGAACGTTTGCAAGCAAAAAGATGCCAATACACCAGGTTATTTTTCAAATTGCTCAAAAACATAGAAAGCTTGTATATGGAGAGAGTTGAGCAATTCCAAACCATTAAAGTGGACCTTTGTACTCTATTTAGTGTTATGAGAAGTCTAACTTGATAGTTTAGCTTTCGTGCAACGTTTCGTAAGGTAAAGATGTGAATAGACCAAGTTATGTTTGAAATTACATAAAAACGTGAAAAGCTCTTCTATGGAGAGAGTTGAGCAATTCGAAAGCATGAAAGTGGACCATTGAACTCTATTTACTTTTCTTACAAGTCTAGCTTGCTAGTTTACGTTTTGTAGAAGGTTTGGAAACAAATAGTTGCCAATAGATCAAGTTCTGTTTCAAATTGTAAAAAATGTGAAAAGCTCATCTGTGGAGAGACTTAAGCAATTCCGAAGCACGAAAGTGGACCGTTGTTCTCCATTTAGTGTTCTTAGAAGTCTAACTTGACATTTTAAGTTTCATAGAATGTTCGAAAACAAAAACATGCCAATAGACCAAGTTATGTTTTAAATTTGCACAAAAACGTGAAAAGCTCATCTATGGAGAGAATTGAGCAATTCCAAGGCATCAAAGTGGACCATTGTACTCTATTTAGTTTTCTTAGAAGTCTAACTTGACAATTTAGCTTTTGTAGAACGTTTGGCAACATAAAGATGCCAGTAGGCCAAGTTATTTTTGAAATTACTCAAACACATGAAAAGCTTGTCTATGGAGAGAGTTGAGCAATTCCAAACCATCGAAGTGGACCTTTGTAATCTATTTAGTGTTCTTAGAAGTCTAGCTTGCTAGTATAGCTTTCGTGTAACATTTCGTAAGGTAAAGATTCGAATAGTCGAAGTTATGTTTGAAATTGCACAAAAACTTGAAAAGCTCGTCTATAGAGAGAGTTGAGCAATTCGAAAGCATCAAAGTGGACCGTTGAACTCTATGTACTTTTCTTACAAGTCTAACTTTCTAGTTTAAGTTTCGTTGAAGGTTTGGAAACAGAAAGATGCTAATAGATCAAGTTACGTTTCTGTTGGGACCAAAATATGTTGGGCCTAATAAGCCTAGTCCATGTATAAGGCCCAAGGTGCAGCCCATACGGTCCATCATGTTTTATCGTAGCCCATGAGCCCAGTATATTGAGAAGAAAATGAATCCCAATTGGTGAGTAACTGCCCAGGTGTAGTTGTGCTGAGAGTGATCCATGAAAAGAGGAAGAAGTTGTGGCAGTTACCACAAGGTGGTCCAGGTGGCAACACATGAGAGAAATGAGGAAAATTGTTGTGAGAAGATGGCAGTAGCTTCCAACTTACAGAACATGGAGTAAATCAAGGATAACTGTAGTAGGATCATGGTTTATGGAGGAGGATTTCGTGCAAAGCAGAAGGTATAAAAGATGGTAGACAGACAGAGATGGACATACACACAACCAATCAAACAGGCAACAAAAACTCAAGCCTAAAGGCACTTTCAAGCTTCCTAGCATCTTAGCATTTCAATTACATTTCCAAATTCATGTCAATTTCAAGCAAGTATTATGTCATTCATTCCAAATTCTCTTGTATTTATTTCTTGTCAAGATCCAATGCCAACCGTCGATGTGTAAATTGTTCTTGGTGTCTATTTATGTTTCTTCATTTCAATCTCAACAAAGCACACTTCAGTGGAGTTGGGGAACCTAGAACTATTGAGGTCCCAAGATAGTTCTTTCAATTGTCTAGATAGAAGTCTTATTTACATTTGGTGCATTTTATTCTAATTAGTGTAGGAAACTATAAGCCTTGGCACACCTGTAAATCATCATCACCTTGGGCCACTTTTTGGTGACAACAACCTTTTTTGGCACACCTGGTGGGACAAGAGAAGAAGCATCTGAAAACTACCATGGCACTGCGCACTCGCTTGTCAGGAAAAGAACCAATCACTGGGGAGAATCCGCAGGAGGAAAACCCACTGGCTGAGATGGAAGAGGCTGCCAATGATGGTAGCACTAAAGAAAAGCAATAGCTCATTGAACGACCAGCTGGCTTGTCTGATGAAGCCGCCATTTTGTTTGAATATTTGGTCAAAAACATCAAAAATCTGGAGGTAAGTTCTAACCAAACAATTGAAGATGCCATGAAACAGGTGGAGCGAAAGGAGGAGCAGAAGTTTGAAGATATGACTACGGGGGGGCAATTCCCATCACAAAAAGGAGCAAACTACCAGGCTGATGGTGATTACAGCAAGTACACTCCTCCTCCAATGCGCTCTCCGTCTAGTAATGGTCATAATTTCAGGCTTGCTGCATATGGAAATACTAATCCTATGAACAATCCAACTGCCTATGCAACCACTGAATCTGCTGGACCAGGAGGCAACATCATTGCAGGGGTAGGTACTGCTCGGAGGGTTCAACCTATTATTCCACCACAAACACCACCTATTGATCTGGAGACTCTCAGACAGTTAGTTCAAGATTTATATGGTCACAACCATAGACAGGTTGGTCATCCAGAGTATCACAAACCTTATCCAGCTGTTGTGGATAGAGATAATCCTTACCCAAGAGAATTTAGAGTACCTGATTTCACTTAATTCTCTGGAGAAGAATGGTTGTCCACCATGGAGCATATTGGTCTTTTCACTGGGCAATGTGGCGAATTGGCAAACTATGACAACCTTCGTCTAAGATTATTTCCCAACTCTTTGATAGGAGCTGCTTTTACTTGGTATTCCACATTACCAAGAAATTCCATCAACATATGGTGGCAGATGGAACGGTCATTTCATACTCAGTTCTTTAAAGCTGAACCAGAGGTGTCTGTGGCTGAACTATCCAGATTGGTGCAGAAGGCAGGAGAAACCACCGATGCTTATATTGCTCGTTTTAAAAGGCTGAGGAATAGATGCCCATCTATCTACCTGAGTCAGAATTTGTCAAAATGGCCCAGTGAGGATTGGACATTAAGTTGCGCAAAAGGTTTCAAGGTATGGAATTTTATGACTTTTATGAGATGGCAGCAAAGGTAGTAGAGTATGAAGAATTGTTGAAAGAAGAAAGTAGGAGAAAGAAATCTTCTATGGGAACTTACTACCAGGAGATGGAGATGGCTGCTATGGAGGTGACTTCAGAAAAGAAAGTGTGGGTTTGTCCCGCATTATCCAAACCGAAAGCAACTGAGCTAGCAAAGAAACAACCCATGGGTAGTAACATCAATTGCACTTTTGATATGACCAAAACGGAGGAGATTTTTTATTTTTTATGGCAAGAAAAGTTTGTTACATTTCCAGATGGACACAAAATACCATCTCAGGAGGATATAAAAGGGAAGGAGTATTGCAAATACCATGACTTATGGTCTCGTACCACCAACAACTGCTGGACTTTGAAGAACATGATTCAAGAGAAAATAAACAAGGGTGTCCTGCGGTTGCCTGATAAGGAGTGAATGCTGGTAGATGAAGATCCATTCCCTCTGGTGGCAACTACAATGCATGCAATTGATGTAGATCTTTGTGACTCCCTGGAGCTTAAAAGGAAATTGAAGGAAAAATCTCAGGTATGGGAACCAATAGCTCATAATTCTCAAAATTCTCAGGTCCACAAGGAGAAGAAGGGATGGAAACTACGCTATGTGCAACCACCAGCTAGCACCATTACCAACAGTTGGTAATTGGTGAAACATAAGATGTTTCTAGCACCTCTAACCAGAACTCAATTGAGGAGAAAGCAGAGGCAGTATGCTGCATAGATGAGGAGTTATTACAAGTCTCCAGTGGTTTAATGTAGAAACTGGACATGGATTCGTAAAGAAAAGAAGCAAGAGGACAACCACCAAGTGAAAAAAGATCAACCACCTACAAAGGAATTCATGGTGGGAGCAATTCAGGTACCATATGAATGTTCTACTACTACTTTAGTTTTGCCAGCTGCTTGGCAGGCTAAGAAACACATAGAGGAAAATCAAATGCCAAAGCTTGACCGGCTAGGGAAGGGCGATCAACCTTTCAGTTCAGTGACGGTGCAGAGAGTGGATGAAGAGACCCCCAAAAGGGTTATCTTGGAGAAACCTTCAATCCAAATGTCACAGCACATCAAGCCACTGTATGTCAGAGCACAGATGAATGGCAAACCGATTGACAGAGTCTTGGTGGACAACGATTCTGCAGTCAATACCATTCCAACTGACGTGACTATGGTAGGTTTTACATGTGAAGTTACTAAGGCAGTTAGTATACTACCAGTGGAGCTGACTGTCGGGCAAAAATCTGCCATGACTACAACCAGCCATTCAAGACTACATCAGATCAGGTGGAGGCTCGCTATTATCATGCCCAATGTGGACCAATCCAGTTCGAAACCAAGAAAGAATAGATGCAAGAAATTGTAAGACAATTATTGCAACCAACGGCCATTGTTCCTTATAGGCCGAGGAGGTCAGAACCAATCATTGAAGAAGTCCCATGATGTGGTCGAAGGAAAAAGAGAAGATAGTGGCGGTTGTAATAAATAAGATTGTAGTGCAAGCTGCCATTGATAGAATTGTAACAGAAGAAATTAGTGAAAAAGAGATGATAGTAGAAGATGATGGCTGTTTAGCCACGAATAATAAAGAGGAGTTGAATTGGAATGATTTGCAAATAGCATCGGCCAAATTAGATGATTTGAAGGCCGAAACCCAAGATCCTTTGGAAGAAGTGAACTTGGGGGGAAAGAAGAGTCCAGAGTTACCTACATAAGTTTTACCTTGGATCCATCTATCAAGGTAAAACTAATAGCTTTACTTCACGAGTTTCGTGATTGTTTTGCTTGGGATTACCAGGAACTGCCAGGATTGAATAGAAAGGTGGTAGAACACAGACTGCCTATCAAGCCCGGATACAAACCATACCAGTAACCATCTAGAAGAATGTTTTCAGAAGTGGAGTTGCATGTCAAAGAAGAAATATAGAAGTTGGTTAAGGCATGCTTCATACGGCCAACCAAGTATGCTGAATGGTTATCTAATATTGTACCGGTAGTTAAGAAAAATGACGAAATTTGTATCTGTGTCGATTTTTGTGATTTGAAAACTGCTACACCTAAAGATGTGTATGTTATACGAATTGCTGATATGCTGATAGATAGTGTGTCTCAACATGAGCTGCTATCTATGATGGATGGTTATTCTGGATACAACCATATATTTATTGCAGAAGAAGATGTTTCAAAAACGACATTTAGATGTCCAGGAGCATTGGGTACCACAACAGGAAGGATAGGTCGATGGTCATTGGCTTTGATAGAATTCAACCTCAAATGGAGACCACAACAGGCAGTCAAAAGGCAAGCACTTGCTGATTTCCTTACTGGCCACCCATGTCTGGAAATTCCTGAGACCTTACAAGGCATGTTAGATGCGCACACTACACCAAACTTTGAAGATGAAGGTGAATGGGTGCTAAAATTCGATGGGTCTAGCACTGAGATGGCTGCTGGAGCTAGGGTAGTCATTCAATCCCCAAGAGGTACAAAAACCACCTTAGCTTTTAATTTGGATTTTGATTGTACTAACAACCATGCAGAATATGAAGCGCTCATCATTGGCTTGGAGATTTTGCTTGAACTAAAAGCCAAAAATATTATGGTGGTTGGAGATTCTCAATTGGTGCAAAAACAACTGGCTGGAGAATACAAATGTGCTAGTTTTACATTGGCACCATACAACAGTATAGCCTTGCAATTGCTTGATGACTTACAGGAGGTGGACTTGAAGTACATTCCACGAGATCAAAATCATGAGGCCAACGTATTGGCCCAACTAGCTTCTGGTTTAATACTTCCAGAAAGTTTGATACAACAAATCATCACGGTGGAAAGACGATCTCATCCATCTATCAGAGAAAGAGGCATGGCAGCTGAATACCTAGCTCTTGACAATCAGATGGAAGATTGGAGGAGAAACATCATTAACCATCTATCATATCCCAATGATCCAACATCCAGAAAGGTCAAAGTGATGGCATAGAGCTATGTAATGATCGAGGGTGAACTCTTTAGAAAAGGAGCTGATGGTTTGTTACTTCGATGCCCTAGTTTTATTGAAAGTATGAAAATAATGCAACAAGTACATGAAGGTATCTGTGGTGCACATCAAGCCGGTCCAAAGATGAGATGGTTAATCAAGAGGCACGGCTATTATTGGCCAACCATCTTGAAAGATTGCATTAAATATGCAAAAGGCTGTCAATAATGCCAGAAGTTTAGCAACATTCAAAAAGCACCAGCAATGGATATGCACCCTATCATTAAACCATGGCCATTCAGAGGGTGGGCACTTGATATCATTGGAAAGATCTTTCTTGATTCATCTAAGGGTCATCATTTTATCCTGCTGGCTACTGACTATTTTACAAAATGGGTAGAGGCAATACCCCTTAAAAAGGTTGAACAGGTTGAGGTGGTAGATTACACCAAAAAACACCTTATTTTCAGGTTTGGCATTCCAGAAACCATCACAACTGACCAGGGGACAATGTTCACTGGAGGGGAGGTCAAAGCATGTTTGGAAGACTATGGAGTAAAATTGCTCACATCTACTCCAGAGTATTGAGCATCAGGTAGTCATGACTTGATAGAAGAACCCAGAGTATTGAGGCTTTGTTGAGCCTCTTGGAATTTTTCATGCATCTGGCTTCTTGCGTCATATTGCTGCAAAATCTTATCTTTCAAACCTTGGATTTTGAGCGCCAAAGCTTCAATTTCTTCTTGAGCAGCAATAATGTCTTTCTGAATCCCAAGGTCTTCAGCAGCCAGGCTTTCAGAATTGGCAAGTAAAATTTCATAAGCAGCTCGGTCTTTAGATAAACCTTCCAACTTACTAGATAAAGTCTGTTCAAGAGAATAGTCTTGATGAAAAGTAGTGGGTAGATGATGCAAATCATGCTCCAAACGTATGAGCCTGCTTTTACTCTTTGGAGCTATCTGAGGATTTGCCAACAAAGTCTTCACATGCTTCAAAGCTTCCTTACCATCTGCTTCTTGAACATTTAGAAGGTTTGTCTCAAAAACTTGGACCAATCTATTGGTTGCATGCTGCAGTTCTTCCTCAGTTGGCACTTTACTAGCAAGAGGAGGTGGAGTCAGGAAGGGGAAATCCAGACCTGCTAATGGATTTACCACATTGGTTGGAATGATGGAGGTAAGTACTTTGAATGATGTCGCTGCCTGTATAAAGTACTGTCATAAGTATCAAAAAATTGTTTATGGTAGTAAAATAAAGAAAGTGAAAGATATCAACCTGAGAAGAGAGAGGAGTAACTGAGCCAGAAGTTTGGTTAGAAATTTTGGGAGTGACAATTGGCTCATCTGATGAGGGAACTCCTACATAGCTGGTGGAAATCTTTTCACTCTCATCTCCAGAAGCTTCACTATCATCATCTCCTGAAATAGTAACAGGCTCTGAACTGGATTGTGTGGTCTTCTTGATTCTAGTAGAAGATCGTTGAGATCTTCTCACAGCCACCACCTTCTTATGAGTTTCTGGCTTCTTCTTAGGAGAAATTGGCTCATTTTTAATGTTCATTTTTCTACAAGAAATTGGAATAGCAGGAATAGCTGCATAGCATATTGCCAGATCAGAATTTCATAGATAGACAAGCAAATGAAAATGAGGTAAAGAAACATACCAGGTGTAACATCTGCAATGTCTACCTCAGATTCAGTATTGAGAGGAGGTAGTGGATCAAGTGGATGTAAACTTGAGTAATATCTTTCCCTCCAGGATAGATAGTCAGAAGTACTACCAGGACTGAATGGTGGTAGCAGCTGGAACACAAATCTCCTCAAAGCGTCATTATTGGCAGCCACCTGGTTTTCAATCCTTTCTCTGGACTGAACACTGGTCCTCTCTTCTCCAAGAGGGTTGTAATGGAAAAGGTGGTTAAGAGGCACATTTTGGGTATAACCCAACTGCCTAGCACAGAGTTAAGGATTGTAGGCCTCAAAGCCACAAGTAGGATTCATAGGATTATCAATATTTGCACCTTCATGGAGATACCTGGGTGTAACAAGATTGGCCCATAAATCACAAAGGAGATGGTCCATTACCATAAATATGGTAACTTTTGAAGAAAACAATGGCATCAAAGGACCACCAGGCAAAGTATCAGTAAACAAGAAATATTCAGAATCAGGTCAATTTGAAGGCAAGGATAAGAAGAAATTGACGATTTCTACAAAAGATCTATCACTAGTGCAAGCTAAGACAAACTATCCATAGGAAGTGAATTTGGTAGGTAGTTGATAACCAGGAGAACGTAGAGCAGGGAAATAAACAGCCAAGGCTAAAGAATCCAAAGGCTGCCAGAAAAACGATGGTAAAAGGGTTTCTCAAAGGTGAGCAAAGAAAGACAGTGATAAATACGGCCTAGCCAAATACTACCGAAAGCTATATTCTGACCTTCAGCTAGGGCACATGCAAGGGGAAGATAATATTTGGCAGGTTGATTTGCAAAGGTACCAAAGACATACCTGCATAGCAAACACCACAGGAGCAAAGCATTCTCTTTGAAGGTAGGTTCCCCAAGATGCTTTGTGGAGCTCAAACCCTGGTAGGAAAAAGTTTTCTTTTCCTCCATTACTCCTACCTCGGCAATCCTGACAGAAGAAAAGAGGCAGGAAGCATCTTGACCTGTGATGGACAATCCAGTTAGGGCATATATATCCCTCAACGTGATGGTCATATGGCCACCGGGAAAGACAAAAGAATTTGTCGAATGAGACCAGAAACAGCAGGCCGCTGAAATCAAAGATGGGTTGAAAGGAATTGGCTCAAGGGTCATGTCAATAAGCCGATCAAGTCCCTGCTTCATCCATTGTACACCGAAGGTGGTTCGAAGTTGATTGATCCAGTCTCTTCATCCCAGAGGCGGTTTGGGCTAGGAACGATGTTGTTCCAATAGAGGTAACTCTTTTGCTTGATTGGTAGGGAGTTCTTCACGAGAAGGTGTTGAAAAGCTTTTCAGTATTCCGGGGGAAAGGTGGGAGTCAATAGGAACAGTATTTGGAAGGAAAAAACCCATTGTTTAGAGAAGAAGAAAAGAGAAAGCTAGGTATTTCTCAAACGAATCAGGAGGTAAAGAGGCGTGCAGGAGTAAGGGATTAAGAAGCATCAGGTCAAATTAAATGAGGTAAGAGAAGAGTTTAAATTTTAAATAGATTTTATTTGGTAGTAATTGATATTTGAGAAGGATTTGAAGAAGGGCCGAAAAATCAACTCGAAATCCAACTTTGAACAATTGAAATTCAAGTTGGGGGGCAATTGTGGGCACCAAAATATGTTGGGCCTAATAAGCCTAGTCCATGTATAAGGCCCAAGATGCAGCCCATACAGTCCATCATGTTTCATCGCAGCTCATGAGGCCATTATATTGAGAAGAAAATGAAGCCCAGTTGGTGAGTAACTACCCAGTTGCAGTTGTTTTGAGAGCGGTCCATGAAAAGAGGAAGAAGTTGTGATAGTTACCACAAGGTGGTCCAGGTGGCATCACATGAGAGAAATGAGAAAAATTATTGTGAGAAGATGGCAGTAACTTCCAACTTACAGAACATGGAGTAAATCAAGGATAACTGTAGTAGGATCATGGTTTATGGAGGAGGATTTTGTGCAAAGCAGAAGGTATAAAAGATGATAGACAGACAAAGATGGACACACGCACAACCAGTCAAATAGACAACAAAAACTCAAGCCTAAAGGCACTTTCAAGCTTCCTACCATCTTAGCATTTCAATTACATTTCCAAATTCGTGTCAATTTCAAGCAAGTATTATGTCATTCATTCCAAATTCTCTTGTATTTATTGCTTGTCAAGTTTCAATGCCGACCGTTGTTGTGTAAATTGTTCTTGGTGTCTATTTATGTTTCTTCATTTCAATCTCAACAAAGCGCACTTCAGTGGAGTTGTGTAAATTGTTCTTATTTACATTTGGTGCATTTTATTCAAATTAGTGTAGGAAACTATAAGCCTTGGCACACCTATAAATCATCATCACCTTGGGCCACTTTTTGGTGAGCAATTCCAAAGGATCAAAGTGGACCACTGTAAACTATTTAGTTCTCTTAGAAGTCTAACTTGCTAGTTTAATTTTCATAGAACATTTGGAAGCAAAAAGATTCCAATCGACGAAGTTATGTTTCAAATAGCATAAAAACATGAAAAACTCTTCTACGGAGAGAGTTGAGCAATTCCAAAGCATCAAATTCAATCGTTATACTCTATTTAGTGTTCTTAGAAGTCTAACTTGCTAGTTTAAGTTCCAGAGAAGGTTTGCAAACAAAAAGATGCCAATAGATGAAGTTATGTTTCTGTAGTAACCGGTTTTCGTCCGGCCAAAAATATTAGTAAAAGAAAAATAAGTATATGAAATCCAAAATAAAAATTAAAGGAAGAAAAACGAACCCCAAACTCGTTTCTTTACTTAAAAGCCCGTGAATTCATAAACTCAAAATTTAAAGCCCAATGCTTAAGTTTTGGCCCAATTATCAAAAACAAAACCATAGAAAATATCTAGAGAATAAAAATAAATAAATTAAATAGAAAATTAAAAGTGGAAAAGACCAAAAAGAATAGTCACCTTGGTTAAAAGGAAAGAAAAAGTAAGGGCAAAAGAGACAAATTGGAAGAACTAAGGTTTTAGGAGAGAGGTGGTCTCATTCTCTCTTAATATAAAAGAAAGGTAGCATTCTTTGAGAGGGTGGGGGTGGAAGCAGCCGCACAACAAGGAAAAGGGGAGGGAGAGCAAAAAAAGAAAGAAAAACAGAGGAGAGAAAGAGATAGAGCAAGGCAGCCGAGGGGAAAGAAGACAGCAAGAGAGAGTCAAAGAAAAAGAGAGAAAATCAGGGGAGCAAACCGTGAGAAAGAAAAGCCAAAATCAAGGGAGAGTTGCGGAGAGAGCCTTTCGTCACTCAAGGAGAACTTTGATTCTAAGAAAAGGAGGACTTTTTATTGCTCTAAGAATGTAATATCTCATATACACTTTGGTTCTTTGGATTCCATTTCCTCGGCTCTGTTTCTGTTTCTATTGCAGATTCATTTTCTGAGTTTCTTCGGGTTCTTGGCCTCTGTTTCCATTTCATGTTTGTCATGTTTGTTCTATGTTGATGAATGACTGAGATTTTACCCATATTTGAGACTCTTCCTCCTGTAGGCATATATTGGTTTCTGTATGCATATATATGTTATATGTGTTTATATCTGATGTGTATATATATATACATATGTGATGTGTATATATATATGGTATGCTACATGGAGTGTATAGTATATATACATATGGCGTGTCTATGAGTTCATGTGTGTTTGTATGTGTATATATGCTGTGTGTGTGTATATATATATATATATATATATATATATATATATATATATATGTTGTGTATGTATGGATTTGCTTGTATGTATATATACACTGTGGGTATGGGTGTGTATATAGACCGTGGGTTATGTGTAAACGTTTTATGTGTTCATATATATGTATATGTATGTATATGTGGTTTGTAGATGTTTATGTGTATATTATCATATATGTTTATATGTGCATGCGAATTCTTAAATATTGGGCTTGGTTTGATGTTGTGTTTGGATAACCATTTGATCCCATTATTTTTGTGTTTGATTTTGGGGCTTGGACCAGGCTTGATCCCATTTGGGTCGAAGGGAATACTTAGAGGATTTGGGCTGTATTGAAGCAATGGGCCTCACGGAAGATATTGGATTTTTGTACATTTTATTATTTGTCATGCATAATTGTAAAGTGTAAGCCTTGTAATAGTGTAACAAAAATAGTGGATGTAAAATATAGTGGATGTAAAATAGAAAATGCATACATGATATTCTAGGATGCTAGAAGCATATAGAAATTAGGAATTTATTTTGTGAATGATGATTGCATTAGAATGCATGCTTAGGTGCATGCTTAGATGTATGCTAGGATTGTTTGAATGCCATGAAGATAAATGCAACGCGTTAGTCATTAGAATTAATCCAAGCCGTCTCACTTTAATAAACACGCCAAGATTAATTTACGAAACCTTTATGTTTTGTTTAAATACCAAGGAGCCTTCAAGATATTGGGGTTCCATTGGCATTCATCCAAAACATTTGGATTTCGTGAACCCGGAAAGCAAATATGTTTTTAGGGATTAGGAGAATTTGTTTAAGGACTCAAAGGTGGGTTTAAAGATATTTGGCCCATTCAATGAGCCATAAATAAATTCTTTCTTTTCTCATGAAGAGAATAATTGTGAGTAAGACTTAAATTGAACATTTTTCCTTGATTGTGGGCTCTTTTGGTACATCAACCAAGTCCCCAAAAAATCCCTTTTCCAAAAATATCGAAACCCACTCAAAGTGGAATTTTTTATCCAGACTAAGCAAAAATCTTTGGCCAAGCCAGGACTGGCCCCAATGATCCCGTGCACACCCTTTTTCAAATTACCAAACCCACTCCAAGTGGAATTTTTATTCATCTTTGGCCAAGCCGGGAATGGCCCCAATGATTCCGTGCACCCTCTTTTCAAATCATCAAAACCCACTCCAAGTGGAATTTTTTATTAATCTTTGGCCAAGCCGGGAATGGCCGCAGTGATCCCGTGCACCTTTTTTCTTTAAACCACTCCAAGTGGATTTTTCATCACATTCACAATAAGATTTTCAAAAACAAATTAGAGCCAAATAGGAAAACATTCAAAGGTAACCGTTTTCGGGAGTCGTGGGGTGCCTAACACATTCCCCATGCACAATAGACCCCCTTGCCCATTTTTCTCGTAGACCAGAATAGACGTCCAATTTCATCCAAAAAATCAATTGGTGGCAACTTCATTGTTTTTCATGCCGGTTGCTTCAGCTTCAAATTGCAAAAAATGTGAAAAGCTCGTCTATGTAAAGAGTTGAGTCATTCCAAAGCCCAAAATTGGACCGTTGTTCCCCATTTAGTGTTCTTAGAAGTCTAACTTACCAGTTTGAGTTCCGTAGAACGTTTGGAAACGAAAAGATGTCAATAGACCAAGTAATGTTTGAAATTAAACAAAAACGTGAAAAAGCTCGAGTATGGAAAAAGTTAAGCAATTCCAAAGCATCAAAGTGGACTACTATACTCTATTTATTTTTCTTGGAAGTCTAACTTGCTAGTTTAGCTTTCGTGCAACATTTCATAAGTTAAAGATTTGAATAGACCAAGTTATTTTGAAATGGTACAAAAACATGAAAAGCTCGTCTATGGAGAGAGTTGAGCAATTCCATGGCATCAAAGTGACCGTTGTACTCTATTTAGTTTTCTTAGAAGTCTAACTTGCTAGTTTAAGTTTCATGGAACGTTTGGAAACAAAAAGATGCCAATAGACCAAGTCATGTTTGATATAGCACAAAAAGGTGAAAAGCTTGTTTATGGGTAGAATTGAGCAATTCCAAAGTATGAAAGTGGACCGTTGTACTCTATTTAGTGTTCTTTGAAGTCTCACTTGCTAGTTTTTGCTTTCGTGCAACGTTTCGTACATTAAAGATGTGAATAAACCAAGTTATGTTTGAAATTGCACAAAAGCATGGAAAGCTCGTCTATGGAGATACTTGAGCAATTCGAAAGCATCAAAGTGGACCGTTCTACTCTATTTAATTTTCTTAGAAGTCTAACTCTCAAGTTTAAGTTTCGTAGAACGTTTAGAAAAAAAAGACACCAATAGACCAAGTTATGTTTCAAATTGCTGGAAAACGTTAAAAGCTCATCAATGGAGAGAGTTGAGCAATTCCAAAACATCAAAATCGACCATTGTACTCTATTTAGTGTACCTAGAAATCTAACATGCTAATTTAACTATCATGCAACATTTAATAAGGTAAAGATGTAGCTTGACTAAGTTATGTTTGAAATTTACCCAAAATGTGAAAAGCTCGTCTATGGAGAGAGCTGAGCACTTCTGAAGCATCAAAGTTGACCGTTGCACTCTACTTAGTTTTCTTAGAAGTATAACTTGCTAGTTTAAGTTTCATAGATTGTTTGGAAAAAAAATAGACCAATAGATCAAGTTATGTTTGAAATTGCGCAAAAACGTGAAAAGCTCTTCTTTGGAGACAGTTGAGCAATTCCAAAACATGAAATTGGACAGTTCTACACTATTTAGTGTTCTTAGAAGTCTAACTTACTAGTTTAAGTTTCGTACAACGTTTGGAAACAAAAAGATGCCAATAGACCATGTTATATTTCAAATTGCTCAAAAAGTGAAAAGCTCATCTATGGAGAGAATTGAGCAATTTGAAAGCATCAAAGTGGATCGTTGTACTCTATTTAGTTTTCTTAGAAGTCTTACTTGCTAGTTTAGCTTTCGTGCGACGTTTTGTAAGGTAAAGATGCGAAAAGACCAATTTATGTTTGAAATTGCACAAAAACGTGAAAAACTCGTCCATGGAGAGAGTTGAGCAATTCCAAAGTATCAAAGTGGATTGTTGTGCTCTATTTAGTTTTCTTAGAAGTCTAACTTGCTAGTCTAAGTTTCGTAGAATGTTTGGAAACGAAACGATGTCAACAGACCAAATTATGTTTGATATTGCACAAAAAGGTGAAAAGCATGTCTATGGGGAGAATTGAGCAATTCTAAAGCGCCAAAGTGGACCTTTGTACTATATTTAGTGTTCTTAGAAATCTAAATTGCTAGTTTAAGTTTCGTAGAACTTTTGGAAAGAAAAAGATGCCAATATACCAAGTTATGATTCAAATTGCAGAAAAACATGAAAAGCTCGTCTATGCAGAGAGTTGAGTAATTCCAAAGCATCAAAGTGGGCCATTATACTCTATTTAGTTATCCTAGAAGTCTAACATGCTAGTTTAGCTTTCGTTCAACATTTTGTAAGGTAAAGATACGAATAGACCAAGTTATGCTTAAAATTGTAAAAAAATGTGAAAAGCTTGACTATGGAGAGACTTGAGCAATTACAAAGCATCAAAGTTGACTATACTCGATTTAGTTTTCTGAGAAGTCTAACTTGCTAGTTTCGCTTTCGTGCAACGTTTCATAAGGTAACAATGCGAATAGACCAAGTTATGTTTGAAATTGCACAAAAACATGAAAGCATCAAAGTGGACCGTTGTACTCTATTTAGTGTTCGTAGAAGTCTAACAAGCTAAATTAGCTATCGTGCAATGTTTCGCAACGTAAAGATGCGGCTTGACCAAGTTCTGTTTGAAATTGCGAAAAAATGTGAAAAGCTCGTCTATGGAGAGAGTTGAGCACTTCCAAAGCATCAAAGTGGACCGTTGTACTCTACTTAGTTTTCCTAGAAGTCTAACTTGCTAGTTTAAGTTTCGTTGAACGTTTGCAGGCAAAAAGATGCCAATAGACCAAGTTATTTTTCAAATTGCTCAAAAATGTGGAAAGCTTGTCTATGGAGAGAGTTGGGCAATTCGAAAGCATCAAATTGGACCATTGAACTCTATTTACTTTTCTTACAAGTCTAACTTGCTAGTTTAAGTTTTGTAGAATGTTTGGAAACAAAAAGAGGCCAATAGATCAAGTTATGTTTCAAATTGCAAAAAATGTGAAAAGCTCATATATGGAGAGACTTAAGCAATTCCGAACCACGAAAGTGGACTGTTGTTCTCCATTTAGTGTTCTTAGAAGTCTAACTTGCCATTTTAAGTTTCATAGAACGTTTGGAAGCAAAAACATGCCAATAGACCAAGTTATGTTTTAAATTTGCACAGAAACGTGAAAAGCTCGTCTATGGAGAGAAGTCCAACTTGACAATATAGCTTTCGTGCAACATTTCATAAGGTAAAGATGTGAATAGACCAAGCTATATCTAAAATTGCTCAAAATCATGAAAAGTTCATCTAAGGAGAGCGTTGAGCAATTTCAAAGAATCAAATTGGGCCGTTGCACTCTATTTGGTGTTCTTAGAATTCGAACTTTCTAGTTTAGCTTTCGTGCAATGTTTCGTAAGGTGAAGATGCGAATAGACCAAGTTCCGCTTGAAATTACACAAAAACGTGAAAGGCTCGTCTATGGAGAGAGTTGAGCTATTCCAAACCAGCAAAGTGGACCGTTGTACTCTATTTAGTGTTTTTGAAGTCTCACTTGCTATTTTTACTTTCGTGCAACATTTTGTAAGGTAAAGATGCGAATGGACCAAGTTATGTTTGAAATTATGCAAAAATGTGAAAAGCTCTTCTTTGGAGACAGTTGAGCAATTCATAAGCATGAAGTTGGACAGTTTTACACTATTTAGTGTTCTTAGAAGTCTAACTTGCGAGTTTAAGTATCATAGAACGTTTGGAAACAAAATGATGCCAATAGACCATGATATATTTCAAATTGCTCAAAAATGTGAAAAGCTCATCCATGGAGAGAATTGAGCAATTCCAAAGCATCAAATTGGACCATTGAACTCCATTTACTGTTCTTAGAAGTCTAGCTTGCAGTTTAAGTTTCATAGAAGGTTTGGAATCAAAAAGAGAGTTGAGTAATTCCAAAATATCAAAATGGTATTTACTGTTCTTAGAATTCTAACACGCTAATTTAGCTATCGTGCAACGTTTCGTAAGGTAAAGATGCAGCTTGACCAAGTTGTGTTTGAAATTGCAAAAAAATGTGAAAAGCTCGTCTATGGAGAGAGTTGAGCACTTCCAAAGCATCAAAGTGGACCATTGTACTCTATTTAGTTTTCTTAAAAGTCTAACTTGAAAATTTAGCTTTCGTAGAACGTTTGGCAACATAAAGATGCCAGTAGACCAAGTTATTTTTCAAATTGCTCGAACACATGAAAAGCTTCTCTATGGAGAGAGTTGAGCAATTCCAAACCATCAAAGTGGACCTTTGTACTCTATTTAGTGTTCTTAGAAGTCTAACTTGCCAGTTTAGCTTTCGCGTAACATTTCGTAAGGTAAAGATGCAAATAGACCAAATTATGTTTGAAATTGCACAAAAACTTGAAAAGCTCGTCTATGGAGAGAGTTGAGCAATTCCAAAGCATCAAAGTGGACCGTTGAACTCTATTTACTTTTCTTACAAGTCTAACTTTCTAGTTTAAGTTTCGTAGAAGGTTTGCAAACAAAAAGATGCTAATAGATCAAGTTATGTTTCAAATTGTAAAAAACGTGAAAAGCTTGTCTATGGAGAGAATTGAGCAATTCCAAAGCATCAAATTGGACCGTTGTAAACTAAAGTTCTCTTAGAAGTCTAACTTGCTACTTTAATTTTCATAGAACATTTGGAAGCAAAAAGATTCCAATCAACGAAGTTATGTTTCAAATAGCATAAAAACATGAAAAACTCTTCTATGGAGAGATATGAGCAATTACAAAGCATCAAATTCGATCGTTATACTCTATTTAGTGTTCTTAGAAGTCTAACTTGCTAGTTTAAGTTCCATGGAAGGTTTGCAAACGAAAAGATGCCAATAGATGAAGTTATGTTTCAAATTGCAAAAAACGTGAAAAGCTTGTCTGTGGAAAGAGTTGAGTCATTCCAAAGCCCAAAAGTGGACCGTTGTTCCCCATTTAGTGTTCTTAGAAGTCTAACTTGCCAGTTTGAGTTTCGTAGAACGTTTGGAAACAAAAAGATTTCAATAGACCAAGTAATGTTTGAAATTAAACAAAAACGTGAAAAAGCTCGAGTATGGAAAAAGTTAAGCAATTCCAAAGCATCAAAGTGGACTATTATACTCTATTTATTTTCCTTTGAAGTCTAACTTGCTAGTTTAGCTTTCGTACAACATTTCGTAAGGTAAAGATGCGAATAGACCAAGTTCTTTTGAAATGGTACAAAAACATGAAAAGCTCGCCTATGGAGAGAGTAGAGCAATTCCATGGCATCAAAGTGGACCGTTGTACTCTATTTAGTTTTCTTAGAAATCTAACTTGCTAGTTTAAGTTTCGTGGAACGTTTGGAAACAAAAAGATGCCAATAGACCAAGTCATGTTTGATATAGCACAAAAAGTTGACAAGCTTGTTTTTGGGTAGAATTGAGCAATTCCAAATTATGAAAGTGGACCATTGTACTCTATTTAGTGTTCTTAGAAGTCTCACTTGCTAGTTTTTGCTTTCGTGCAATGTTTCGTACGTCAAAGATGTGAATAGACCAAGTTATGTTTGAAATTGCACAAAAATGTGCAAAGCTCGTCTATGGAGATACTTGAGCAATTCGAAATCATCAAAGTGGACCGTTCTACTCTATTTAATTTTCTTAGAAGTCTAACTCTCAAGTTTAAGTTTCGTAGAACGTTTAGAAAAAAAAGACACCAATAGACCAAGTTATGTTTCAAAGTGCAGAAAAACATCAAAAGCTAGTCAATGGAGAGAGTTGAGCAATTCTAAAACATCAAAATCGACCACTGTACTCTATTTAGTATACATAGAAATCTAACATGCTAATTTAGCTATCATGCAACGTTTCATAAGGTAAAGATGCAGCTTGACTAAGTTATGTTTGAAATTTTACAAAAATGTGAAAAGCTCGTCTATGGAGAGAGTTGAGCACTTCCAAAGCATCAAAGTTGACCGTTGCACTCTATTTTGCTTTCTTAGAAGTATAACTTGCTAGTTTAAGTTTCGTAGATTGTTTGGAAAAATATATGCCAATAGATCAAGTTGACAAGCTTGTTTCATAGAACGTTTGGAAACAAAAAGATGTCAATAAACCAAGTTATGATTCAAATTGCACAAAAACATGAAAAGCTCAAGTATGGAGAGAGTTGAGCAATTCCAAAGCATCAAAGTGGACCATTGTACTGTATTTAGTTTTCCTATAAGTCTAACCTGCTAGTTTACCTTTCGTGCAACGTTTCATAGGGTAAAGATTCGAATAGACCAAGTTACGTTTAAAATTGTAAAAAAATGTGAAAAGCTCGACTTTGGAGAGACTTGAGCAATTCCAAAGCATCAAAGTTTACCGTTGTACTCTATTTAGTTTACTTAGAAGTCTAACTTGCTAGTTTAGCTTTCGTGCGACGTTTCATAGGGTAAAGATACGAATAGACCAAGTTATGTTTGAAATTGCACAAAAACGTGAAAAACTCGTCTATGGAGAGACTTGAGCAATTCGAAACCATCAATGTGAACCGTTGTACTCTATTTAGTTTTCTTAGAAGTCTAACTCTCAAGTTTAAGTTTCATAGAATGTTTAGTAATAAAAAGACACCAATAGAACAAGTTATTTTTCAAATTGCTCAAAAACGTGGAAAGCTTGTCTATGGAGAGAGTTGAGCAATTCCAAACCATTAAATTGGACCTTTGTACTCTATTTAGTGTTCTTAGAAGTCTAACTTGATACTTTAGCTTTCATGCAACATTTCGTAAGGTAAAGATGTGAATAGACCAAGTTACCTTCGAAATTACATAAAAACGTGCAAAGCTCCTCTGTAGAGAGAGTTGAGCAATTCCAAAGCGTCAAAGTGGACCATTGAACTCTATTTACTTTTCTTACAAGTCTAATTTGCTAGTTTAAGTTTCGTAGAAGGTTTGGAAACAAAAAGACGCCAATAAATCAAGTTATGTTTCAAATTGCAAAAAATGTGAAAAGCTCGTCTATGGAGAGACTTAAGCAATTCCGAAGCACGAAAGTGGACCGTTGTTCTCCATTTAGTGTTCTTAGCAGTCTAACTTGAAATTTTAACTTTCATTGAACGTTTGGAAACAAAAACATGCCAATAGACCAAGTTATGTTTTAAATTTGCACAAAAACGTGAAAAGCTCATCTATGGAGAGAATTGAGCAATTCCAAAGCATCAAAGTGGACAGTTGTACTCTATTTAGTTTTCTTAGAAGTCTAGCTTGATAGTTTAGCTTTCGTGAAACGTTTGGTGACATAAAGATGCCAGTAGACCAAGTTATTTTTGAAATTACTTAAACACATGAAAAGCTTGTCTATGGAGAGAGTTGAGCAATTCCAAACCATCGAAGTGGACCTTTGTACTCTATTTAGTGTTCTTAGAAGTCTAACTTGCTAGTTTAGCTTTCGTGCAACATTTCGTAAGGTAAAGATGCGAATTGAGTAAGTTATGTTTGAAGTTGCACAAAAACTTGAAAAGCTCATCTATGGGGAAAGTTGAGCAATTCGAAAGCATCAAAGTGGACCGTTGAACTCTTTTTACTTTTCTTACAAGTCTAACTTCCTAGTTTAAGTTTCGTAGAAGGTTGGAAACAAAAAGATGCTAATAGATCAAGTTCTGTTTCTATGGGCACCAAAATATGCTGGGCCTAATAAGCCTAGTCCATGTATAAGGCCCAAGGTGCAGCCTATACGGTCCATTATGTTTTATCGCAGCCCATGAGCCCATTATATTGAGAAGAAAATGAAGCTCAGTTGGTGAGTAACTGCCTAGGTGCAGTTGTGCTGAGAGTGGTCCATGAAAAGAGGAAGATGTTGTGGCAGTTACCGCAAGGTGGTCCAGGTGGCAGCACATGAGAGAAATGAGGAAAATTATTTTGAGAAGATGACAGTAACTTCCAACTTACAGAACATGGAGTAAATCAAGGATAACTACAGTAGGATCATAGTTTATGGAGGAGGATTTCGTGTAAAGCAGAAGGTATAAAAGATGGTAGATAGATAGAGATGGACACACACACAACCAGTCAAACAGACAACAAAAACTCAAGCCTAAAGGTACTTTCAAGCTTCCTAGCATCTTAGCATTTCAATTACATTTCCAAATTCGTGTCAATTTCAAGCAAGTATTATGTCATTCATTCCAAATTCTCTTGTATTTATTTCTTGTCAAGTTTCAATGCCAACCGTCGTTGTGTAAATTGTTCTTGGTGTCTATTTATGTTTGTTCATTTCAATCTCAACAAAACGCACTTCAGTGGAGTTGGGAACCTAGAACTATTGAGGTCCCAAGATAGTTTGTTCAATTGTCTAGATAAAAGTCTTATTTACATTTGGTGCATTTTATTCTAATTAGTGTAGGAAACTATAAGCCTTGGCACACCTGCAAATCATCATCACCTTGGGCCACTTTTTGGTGACAACAACCTTTTTTGGCACACCCGGTGGGACTGGAGAAGAAGCATCTGAAAATTACCATGGTACCGTGCACTCGCTTGTCAGGAAAAGAACCAATCACTAGGGAGAATCCACAGGAGGAAAACCCACTGGCTGAGATGGAAGAGGCTGCGAATGATGGTAGCACTGAAGAAAAGCAAGAGCTCATTGAACGACCAGCTGGCTTGTCTGATGAAACCACCATTTTGTTTGAACATTTGGTCAAATCCATCAAAAATCTAGAGGTACGTTCTAACCAAACAATTGAAGATGCCATGAAACAGGTGGAGCGAAAGGTGGAGCAGAAGTTTGAAGATATGACTACGGGGGGGCAATTCCCATCACAAAAATGAGCAAACTACCAGGCTGATGGTGGTTACAGTTGATCGTACTATATTTTATATATTTTTAAACCTCACTTTACACTTGTTTTTTTGTCTCTTTTAATTGAACTAAGCATGGATTCTACATAACTTCTCATTATTTTGATTTTCAGAATATTTATGAGGAAAGTGATGAAAAATGCTTGCCTTGAGATAATCCAATACACATGAGGAATGAAGGATACTTGCAGATCAAGAAAGAAAGAAGAAAGGAAATAAATAAAAGAACAAAATGGTTACTAGTGCTACTCGTGAGACATTGCCAAGGAAAGGACAAAGAAAGTTCAATAAAAGTCAATCTTGGGGTTTTGAAAGAAGTAGAGCCACCTCTTTTGACAATGAGAAAGCAAGGTACGTAGAGATCAAGGAAGGAAAGAAATAAATAAATAAAAGAAGGAAATCAAGACAAATAAGCAAAGGAGAATGAAATTCAAAAAGTTGCATGGAAAGTTAGAGCTACACGCATGAAGGCGTTGGTCATTAAAAGAGCAAAAGCAACCACGAGATTTGCACGGCAAGTAAAGGAAATCGAATCAAATTAAGTGAAGGAAACCGAGTTTGACAAGATGATTAATTGAAGGAAGCTTTTGTCACTATAAAAGGGAGTCCTCTAGCACAATAGAAGGGGATTGGGAGAGCCACATTCTCTAGCTTTTGTTCTTGTCTCTAGCTTTTCTCTTTGTTCTTGTTCTTGGTTCATGATGTTCTCATATTTAGTTTCCTTGTGTTCTTGTAACATGAGTAGCTAAACTTCTTTGCTAGGGCTTGATGTAGCCTAGTATGATTATTGCAAGTACTTCAAGTAATTGAATGCATAATTTTGGTTCATGATTCTTGTCTTTAACTTCTATGCTTATAATCTATTGCTTGTTTGGTTGATTGGCCATCAATTGAATGCTCAATTAGATTCATCTAGCTAGGACTAAGGAACGAACCGAATTCACGTGTCTTAGTGGATCTGAAATTAAGGAAATCAATTGTCGACTGCCATGAACAAGGTTTAGGGGATTGATTGGTTGTTATAGTTCTTTAGATCATAATGAGTTGTTAGCCTTGGATTAAAAACTGCGAACCGAACAGGATTAATCCATTGTTAATAATATTTGTTGGCACCGCGAACGAACGAACCAACATATTTAAGAAAGAATCAACCCTTGGATCGGAACCATAATTATGTGTTTGTTAATTGGATGCTTGTGATAGGATTACTAGGTGAAATCATTGCCCTAGTGTTCTTCTCATATTGATATCACAAAAATCTGAATTTTATTTCTTTGTTTTTATTTTATTTTATTTACATCAATCATTCTTCCTTCTTTCCCAAATCTCAATCATTCATCAAGTTAGGTATATTAATTAGATTAACTAGTCTCCGTGGGATCGACCTCGTACTTGCATACACTGTACTATTCGTAGACTCTTGTGCACTTGTGAGAAATTTTACATCAACAGTAAGTACACTCCTCCTCCAATGCGCTCTCCATCTAGTAATGGTCAGAATTTCAGACCTGTTGCATATGGAAATACTAATCCTATGAACAATCCAACTACCTATGCAACCACTGAATCTACTGGACCAGGAGGCAACGTCATTGCAGGGGTAGGTACTGCTCGGAGACTCTCAGACAGTTAGTTCAAGATTTATATGGCCACGGCCATAGAAAGGTTGGTCGGCCAGAGTATCACAAAACCTTATCCAGCTGTTGTGGATAAGGAGAATCCTTACCCAAGAGGACTTGGAGTACCTGATTTCACTTTATTCTCTGAAGAATAAGGGATGTCCACCACGGAGCATATTGGTCGTTTTACTGTGCAATGTGATGAATTGGCAAACTATGACAACTTTGACAACCTTCGTCTCAGATTATTTCCAAACTCTTTGACAGGAGCTGCTTTTACTTGGTATCCACATTACCAAGAAATTCCATCAACACATGGTGGGAGATGGAACGGTCATTTCATACTTAGTTCTTAGAGCTGAACCAGAGATATCTGTGGCTGAGCTATCCAGATTGGTGCAAAAGGCAGGAGAAACCACCGATGCTTATATTGCTCGTTTTAAAAGGCTGAGGAATAGATGTCGCATCTATCTACCTGAGTCAAAATTTGTCAAAATGGCCCAGCTAGGATTGGACATTAAATTGCACAAAAAGTTTCAAGGCATGAAATTTTATGACTTTTATGAGATGGCAGCAAAGGTAGCAGAGTATGAAGAATTGTTGAAAGAAGAAAGTAGGACAAAGAAATCTTCTATGGGAACTTACTACCAGGAGATAGAGATGGCTGCTGCGGAGGTGACTTCAGAAAAGAAAGTGTGGGTTTGTCCCGCATTATCCAAACCGAAAGCAACCAAGCCAGCAAAGAAACAACCCATGGGTAGTAACATCAATTACACTTTTGATGTGACCAAAACGGAGATTTTTTATTTTTATGGCACGAAAAGTTTGTTACATTTTCAGATGGACACAAAATACCATCTCAGAAGGATATAAAAGGGAAGGAGTATTGCAAATACCATGACCTATGGTCTCATACCACCAACAACTGCTGGACTTTCAAGAACATGATTCAGAAGAAAATAAACAAGGGTGTCCTACAATTCCCTAATAAGGAGTCAATGCTGGTAGATGAAGATTCATTCTCTCCGGTGGCAACCACAATGCATGCAATTGATATGGATCTTCGTGACTACCTGTAGCTTAAAAGGAAATTGAAGGAAAAATCACAGGTATGGGAACCAAAAGCTCATAATTCTCAAAATTCTCAGGTCCACAAGGAGAAGAAGGGATGGAAACCGCGCTATGTGCATCCACCAGCTAGCACCATTACCAACAGATGACAATTGGTGAAACATAAGAAGTTTCCAGCACCTCTAACCAGAACTCAATTGAAGAGAAAGCAGAGGCAGTATGGTGCATATATGAGGAGTTATTACAAGTCTCCAATGGTTCAACGTAGAAACTGGACATGGATTCGCAAAGAAAAGAAGCAAGAGGACAACCACCAAGTGAAAAAAGATCAACCACCTGTAAAGGAATTCATGGTGGGAGCAATTCAAGTACCATATGAATGTTCTACTACTACTTTAGTTTTGCCAGCTGCTTGGCAGGCTATGAAGCACATAAAGGAAAATCAAATGCCAAAGCTTGACCGGCTAGGGAAGGGTGATCAACCTTTCAGTTCAGTGACTGTGCAGATAGTGGATGAAGAGACTCCCAAAAGGGTTATCTTGGAGAAACCTGCAATCCAAATGTCACAGCACATCAAGCCACTGTATGTCAGAGCACAGATGAATGGCAAACCGATTAACAGAGTCTTGGTGGACAAGGGTTCTGCAATCAATACCATTCCACGATCGGTTCTCAGGCTGTTGGGTAAGAAAGAAGATGATTTAATTCCAACTGACGTGACTATGGCAGGTTTTACTGGTGAAGTTACTAAGGCAGTTGGTATACTGCCAGTGGAGCTGACTGTTGGGCAAAAATCTTTCATGACTACCTTCTTTGTCATTGACAGTCAGGACAAATACCAAGCTTTATTGGGAAGAGATTGGATTCATTCCAATTGATGCATTCCATCTTTACTACATTAGCTCTTGGTGTGCTAGAGAGGAAATGATGTAGAAATCATTTGGGCAGACAACCAGCCATTCAAGACTACATTAGATCAGGTGGAGGCTCCCTATTATCATGCCGAATGTGGACCAATCCAGTTCGAAACCAAGAAAGAAGAGATACAGGAAATTGCAAGACAATTATTGCAACCAATGGCCATTGTTCCTTATAGGCCGAGGAGGTCAGAACCAATCATTGAAGAAGTCCCATGATGTGGTCGAAGGAAGAAGAGAAGATAGTGGCGGTTGCAATAAATAAGATTGTAGTACAAGCTGCCATTGATAGAATTATAACAGAAGAAATTAGTGAAAAAGAGATGACAGTAGAAGATGATGGTTGTTTAGCCACGAATAATAAAGAGGAGTTGAATTGGAATGATTTGCAAATAGCATCGGCCAAATTAGATGATTTGAAGGCCGAAACCCAAGATCCTTTGGAAGAAGTGAACTTGGGGGGGCAAGAAGAATCCAGAGTTACCTACATAAGTTCTACCTTGGATCCATCTATCAAGGTAAGACCAAGGTATTGCTAGAATTGTTGAAGTTAAATAAGGAGGAGGCATTCAGATGGGAGTCAAAGCACGAAGAGGCCTTGCAAACCATCAAGACCTACCTAAGCAAACCTCCAGTTCTCATGCCACCCACCAGGCACAAACCATTGAAGTTATATATATCAGCTACTGATGATTCCATTGGGTGCTTACTGGCCCAGGATGATTATGTTGGAAGAGAAAGAGCAGTCTACTACCTTAGTAGATTGCTCACAGATGTTGAAGGACGATATTCTGTGGTGGAGAAGCTCTGTCTTGCATTATATTTTGCATGTACCAAGTGGAGGCACTACTTGCTTCAAACTAAGGTGTACGTGATCTCAAAAATGGATTTGATCAAGCACATGCTGGCCAAGCCATTGCTAACAGGAAGGATAGGTCGATGGTCATTGGCCTTGACAGAATTCAACCTTAAATGGAGACCACAACAGGCAGTCAAAGGGCAAGCACTTGCTGATTTCCTTGCTGGCCACCCATGTTTGAAAATTCCTGAGACCTTACAAGGCATGATAGATGCACACACTATACCAAACTTTGAAGATGCACTGAGATGGCTGCTGGAGCTGGGGTAGTCATTCAATCCCCAAGAGGTACAAAAACCACCTTAGCTTTTAATTTGGATTTTGATTGTACTAACAACCAGGCAGAATATGAAGCGCTCATCATTGGCTTAGAGATTTTGCTTGAACTAAAAGCCAAAAATATTCTTGTGGTTGGAGATTCTCAATTGGTGCAAAAACAACTGGCTAGAGAATACAAATGTGCTAGTTTTACATTGGCACCATACTGTAGTACAACCTTGCAATTGCTTGATGACTTCCAGGAGGTGGAGTTGAAGTACATTCCACGAGATGAAAATCATGAGGCCAACGGATTGGCCTAACTAGTTTCTGGTTTAATACTTCCAGAAAGTTTGATACAACAAATCATCACGGTGGAAAGACGATCTCATCCATCTATCAGAGAAAGAGGCATGGCAGTTGAATGCCTAGCTCTTGAAGATCAGATGAAAGATTGGAGGAGAGATATCATTAACCATCTGTCATATCCCAATGATCCAACATCCAGAAAGGTCAAGTGATGGCATAGAGCTATGTAATGATCGAGGGTGAACTCTTCAGAAAAGGAGCTGATGGTTTGTTACTTCGATGCCCTAGTTTTATTGAAAGTATGAAAATAATGCAACAGGTACACGAAGGTATCTGTGGTGCATATCAAGTCGGTCCAAAGATGGGATGGTTAATCAGGAGGCACGGCTATTATTGGCCAACCATCTTGAAAGATTGCATTAAATATGCAAAAGGCTGTCAACAATGCCAGAAGTTTCACAATATTCAAAAAGCACCAGCAGCGGATATGCACCCTATCATTAAACCATGGCCATTCAGAGGGTGGGCACTTGATATCATTGGAAAGATCTTTCTTGCTTCATCTAAGGGTCATCATTTTATCCTGGTGGCTACTGACTATTTTACAAAATGGGTAGAGGCAATACCCCTGAAAAATGTCTAACATGCCGAGGTGGTAGATTTCATCAAAGAACACCTTATTTTTAGTTTTGGCATTTCAGAAACCATCACAACTGACCAGGAGACAATGTTCACTGGAGGGGAGGTCAAAGCATGTCTGGAAGACTATGGAGTCAAATTGCTCACATCTACTCCATACTATGCTCAGGCCAATGGGCAGAGAGAGGCTTCAAATAAGGTGATCATTTCTATCTTGCAGAAAACTATTGAGGATAATCCTAGAGCATAGCACAAGATACTGCCAGAGACATTATGGGCTTACCGCATATCCAAGAGAACAAATACTGCAACCAGTCCTTTTGTTCTCACTTATGGGCATGATGCACTACTACCTATGGAGCTGGTAGTTCCATCTTTGAGGATCATGAAACAACATGGTCTATCTGCTGGAGAATATTCAAAAGCCATGAACATGGAGCTGGAACAGTTGGATGAAAGCATGATGGAGGCTCTGAACAAAATGATAATCCAAAAGAAGAATATAGCAAAGGCCTACAGCAAAAAAGTAAGGAAGAAAGTGTTCCATGAAGGCCAAATGGCGTGGAAGGTGATCCTATCACCAGGAATCAAGGATAAAGAGTTGGGCAAATGGTCTCCAAATTGGGAAGGACCCTTCAAGGTCCACAGAATTCTCAAAGGCAATCCATACTGGTTGACATACCTAGATGGTCAGCCACATAAAAGATTTATTAATGGCAAATACTTAAAGCCATATTTCCCAAGCATTTGGGAATCCACGACTGTAATGGCATAAAGAATGTAAAAGCAGGCTTTTTAACGCAGCCATGAGCTGGCTTAACTGGGCCGCATATTCTGAATAAAGAGATTAGATGGCCATAGGCCACACAGAAGAAATTGCAAATAAATAGTTAGCAATTCTAAAAAGAATTGAGCAATTACAAAGCATCACAGTGCATCGTTGTACTCTATTTAGTTTTCTTAGATGTCTAACTTGACAATTTTGCTTTCGCGCAACGTTTCGTAAGTTAAAGATGCGAATAGACCAAGCCATGTATGAAATTACATAAAAACATGATAAGCTCATCTATAAAGAGAGTTGAGCAATTCCAAAGAATCAAATTGGGTCGTTGCACTCTATTTAGTGTTCTTAGGAGTGTAACTTTGTAGTTTGGCTTTCGTGCAATGTTTCGTAAGGTATAGATGCGAATAGACCAAGTTATGCTTGAAATTACACAAAAACGTGAAAAGCTTGTCTACGGAGAGAGTTAAGCAATTCCAAAGCAGCAAAGTGGACCATTGTACTCTATTTAGTGTTTTTGAAGTTACACTTGCTAGTTTTGCTTTCGTGCGATATTTCGTAAGGTAAAGATGCGAATAGACCAAGTTATGTTTGAAATTGCGCAAAAACGTGAAAAGCTCGTCCATGGAGGGAGTTGAGGAATTCCAAAACATCAAAGAGGAGAACTGCACTCTATTTAGTTTTCTTAGAAGTCTAACTTGCTAGTTTATATTTCGTAGAGCGTTTTGAAACTAAAAGATGCCAATGGATCATGTTATGTTTCAAATTGCTCAAAAACGTGAAAAGCTAGTCCAAGGAGAGAGTTGAGCAATTCCAAAGATTGAAAGTGTACCCTTGAACTCTATTTACTGTTCTTAGAAGTCTAACTTGCTAGTTTAAGTGTCGTAGAATGTTTGGAAATGAAACGATGTCAATAGACCAAGTTATGTTTGATATTGCACAAAAAGGTGAAAAACTTGTCTATGGGGAGAACTGAGCAATTCTAAAGCGCCAAAGTGGACCTTTGTACTTTTATTTAGTGTTCTTAGAAATCCAAATTGATAGTTTAAGTTTCATTGAACGTTTGGAAACAAAACGATGCCAATAGACCTAGTTCGGATTCAAATTGCACAAAAACTTGAAAAGCTCATCTATTGAGAGAGTTGAGCAATTCCAAAGCATCAAAGTGGACCATTATACTCTATTTAGTTTTCCTAGAAGTCTAACATGCTAGTTTAGCATTTGTTAAACATTTCGTAAGGTAAAGATGCGAATGGACCAAGTTACTTTCAAAATTGTAAAAAAATGTGAAAAGCTCGACTTTGGAGGGACTTGAGCAATGCCAAAGCATCAAAGTTGACCGTCTTACTCTATTTAGTTTACTTAGAAGTCTAACTTGCTAGTTTAGCTTTCGTGCAATGTTTCATAGGGTAAAGATGCGAATAGACCAAGTTATGTTTGAAATTGAACAAAAAGGTGAAAAACCTATCTAAGGAGAGACTTGAGCAATTCGAAACCATCAATGTGGGCCGTTGTACTCTATTTAGTTTTCTTAGAAGTCTAACTCTAAAGTTTAAGTTTCATAGAACGTTTAGAAATCAAAAGACACCAATAGACAAAGTTATGTTTTAAATTGCACAAAAATGTAAAAAGGTCATCTATGGAGAGAGTTGAGCAATTCCAAAACATTAAAATAGACCGTTCTACTCTATTTAGTGTTCTTAGAAGTCTAACATGCTAATTTAGCTATCGTGCAACATTTCGTACGGTAAAGATGTGGCTTGACCAAGTTATGTTTGAAATTGCAAAAAAATGTGAAAAGCTCGTGTATGGAGAGAGTTGAGCGATTCCAAACCATCAAAGTGAACCATTGTACCCTATTTAGTGTTCTTAGAAGTCTAACTTGTTAGTTTAACTTTCGTTCAACGTTTCATAAGGTAAAGATGTGAATAGACCAAGTTATGTCTGAAATTGCACAAAAACTTGGAAAGCTCGTCTACCGAGAGAGTTGAGCAATTCGAAAGCATCGAAGTGGACCGTTGAACTCTATTTTCTTATCTTACAAGTCTAACTTTCTAGTTTAAGTTTCGTAGAAGGTTTGGAAACAAAAAGATGCCAATAGATCAAGTTATGTTTCGAATTGCAAAAAACGTGAAAAGCTCGTCTATGGAGAGAGTTGAGCAATTCTAAAGCACGAAAGTGGACTGTTGTTCTCCATTTAGTGTTCTTAGAAGTCTAACTTGACATTTTAAGTTTCGTAGAATGTTCAGAAAAAAAAAAGATGCCAATAGACCAAGTTATGTTTTAAAATTTGCACAAAAACGTGAAAAGCTCATCTATGGAGAGAATTGAGCAATTCCAAAGCATCACAGTGGACCGTTGTACTCTATTTAGTTTTCTTAGATGTCTAACTTGACAATTTTGCTTTCGCGCAACGTTTCGTAAGGTAAAGATGCGAATAGAGCAAGCCATGTATGAAATTACATAAAAACGTGATAAGCTCATCTATAAAGAGATTTGAGCAATTCCAAAGAATCAAATTGGGTCATTGCACTCTATTTAGTGTTCTTAGGAGTGTAACTTTATAGTTTGGCTTTCGTGCAATGTTTCGTAAGGTAAAGATGCGAATAGACCAAGTTATGCTTGAAATTACACAAAAACGTGAAAAGCTTGTCTACGGAGAGAGTTAAGCAATTCCAAAGCAGCAAAGTGGACCATTGTACTCTATTTAGTGTTTTTGAAGTTACACTTGCTAGTTTTGCTTTCGTGCGACATTTCGTAAGGTAAAGATGCGAATAGAGCAAGTTATGTTTGAAATTGCGCAAAAACGTGAAAAGCTCGTCCATGGAGAGAGTTGAGAAATTCCAAAACATCAAAGAGGAGAACTGTGCTGTATTTAGTTTTCTTAGAAGTCTAACTTTCTAGTTTATATTTCGTAGAGCGTTTTGAAACTAAAAGATGCCAATGGATCATGTTATGTTTCAAATTGCTCAAAAACGTGAAAAGCTAGTCCAAGGAGAGAGTTGAGCAATTCCAAAGATTGAAAGTGGACCATTGAACTCTATTTACTGTTCTTAGAAGTTTACCTTGCTAGTTTAAGTGTCGTAGAATGTTTGGAAATAAAACGATGTCAATAGACCAAGTTATGTTTGATATTGCACAAAAAGGTGAAAAACTTGCCTATGGGGAGAACGGAGCAATTCTAAAGCGCCAAAGTGGACCTTTGTACTTTTGTTTTGTGTTCTTAGAAGTCTAAATTGATAGTTTAAGTTTCATCAAACGTTTGGAAACAAAACGATGCCAATAGACCTAGTTCTGATTCAAATTGCACAAAAACATGAAAAGCTCATCTATGGAAAGAGTTGAGCAATTCCAAAGCATCAAAGTGGACCATTATACTCTATTTAGTTTTCCTAGAAGTCTAACATGCTAGTTTTTGCTAGTTTCGCTTTCGTGCAACGTTTCATAAGGTAAAGATGTGAATAGACCAAGTTATGTTTGAAATTGCACAAAAGCATGAAAGCATCAAACTGGACCGTTGTACTATATTTAGTGTTTGTAGAAGTCTAACATGCTAAATTAGTTATCGTGCAATGTTTCACAACATAAAGATGCGGCTTGACCAAGTTATGTTTTAAATTGCAAAAAAATGTTAAAAGCTCGTCTATGTTGAGAGTTGAGCACTTCCAAAGCATCAAAGTGGACTGTTGTACTCTACTTAGTTTTCTTAGAAGTCTAACTTGCTAGTTTAAGTTTCGTTGAACGTTTGCAAGGAAAAAGATGCCAATAGACCAAGTCATTTTTCAAATTTCTCAAAAACGTGGAAAGCTTGTCTATGGAAAGAGTTGAGCAATTCCAAACCATTAAAGTGGACCTTTGTACTCTATTTAGTGTTCTGAGAAGTGTAACTTCATAGTTTAGCTTTCGTGCAACGTTTCGTAAGGTAAAGATGTGAATAGACCAAGTTATGTTTGAAATTACATAAAAACGTGAAAAGCTCCTCTATGGAGAGAGTTGAGCAATTCAAAAGCATCAAAGTGGACCATCGAACTCTATTTACTTTTCTTACAAGTTTAACTTGCTAGTTTAAGTTTCGTTGAAGGTTTGGAAACAAAAAGATGCCAATAGATCAAGTTATGTTTCAAATTGCAAAAAATGTGAAAAGCTCGTTTATGGAGAGACTTAAACAATTCCGAAGCCCGAAAGTGGACCGTTGTTCTCCATTTAGTGTTCTTAGAAGTCTAACTTGCCATTTTAAGTTTCGTAGAACGTTTGGAAACTAAAACATGCCAATAGACCAAGTTATGTTTTAAATTTGCACAAAAACGTGAAAAGCTCGTCTATGGAGAGAAGTCTAACTTGACAATTTAGCTTTCGTGCAACATTTCTTAAGGTAAAGATGTGAATAGACCTAGCTATGTTTGAAATACTCAAAATCATGAAAAGCTCATCTAGGGAGAGATTTGAGCAATTCCAAACAATTAAATTGGGCTGTTGTACTCTATTTAGTGTTCTTAGAATTCTAACTTTCTAGTTTAGCTTTCATGCAATGTTTCATAAGGTAAAGATGTGAATAGACCAAGTTACGCTTGAAATTACACAAAAACGTGAAAAGCTCATCTATGGAGAGAGTTGAGCAATTCGAAAGTAGCAAAGTGGACCGTTGTACTCTATTTAGTGTTTTTAAAGTCTCACTTGCTATTTTTGCTTTCGTGCAACGTTTTGTAAGGTAAAGATGCGAATGGACCAAGTTATGTTTGAAATTACACAAAAACGTGAAAAGCTCTTCTTTGGATACGGTTGAGCAATTCTAACGCATGAAATTGGACAGTTTTTACACTATTTAGTGTTCTTAGAAGTCTAACTTGCTAGTTTAAGTTTCATAGAACGTTTGGAAACAAAAAGATGCCAATAGACCATGTTATGCTTCAAATTGCTCAAAAACGTGAAAAGCTCGTCCATGGCGAGAGTTGAGCCATTCGAAAGCATCAAAGTGGACCATTGAACTCTATTTACTGCTCTTAGAAGTCTAACTTGCTAGTTTAAGTTTCATAGAAGGTTTGGAATCAAAAAGATGCCAATAGATGAATTTATGTTTCAAATTATAAAAAATGTGAAAAGCTCGTCTACGGAGAGAGTTGAGCAATTTCAAGGCACCAAAGTCGACCGTTGTTCTCCATTTAGTGTTCTTAGAAGCCTAACTTGCCAGTTTAAGTTTTGTAGAACGTTTGGAAACAAAAAGATGCCAATAGACCATGTTATGTTTCAAATTACACAAAAACATGAAAAGCTATCTATGGAGAGAATTGAGCAATTCCAAAGCAACAAAGTGGACCATTGTACTGTATTTCATGTTCTTTGAAGTCTAACTTTCTAGTTTCCCTTTCGTGCAATGTTTCGTAATGTAAAGATGTGAATAGACCAAGTTATGTTTAAAATTACAAAAAAACGTGAATAAGCTCTACTATGGAGAGGGTTGGGCAATCCAAAGCATCACAGTGGACCGTTGTACTCTATTTAGTTTTCTTAGAAGTCTAACTTGCTAGTTTTGCTTTCGTGCAATGTTTCGTAAGGTAAATATTCGAATAGACCAAGTTATGTTTGTAATTATGCAAAAAGTGAAAATCTCATCTATGGAGAGAGTTGAACAATTCCAAAGCATCAAAGTTGACCGTTGTACTCTATTTAGTGTTCTTATAAGTCTAAGTTGCTAGTTTAAGTTTTGTAGAACGTTTGGAGACAAAAAGATGCCAATGGACCAAGTTATGTTTGAAATTGCACAAAAAAATGAGAAGCCCGTCTATGGAGAGAGTTGGGCACTTCCAAATCATCAAAGGAGACCGTTGTACTCTATTTTGTTTTCTTAGAAGTCTAACTTGCTATTCTAAGTTTCATTGAACGTTTCGAAATAAAAAGATTCCAATAGACCAAGTAATGTTTCAAATTAAACAAAAACGTAAAAAAGCTCGACTATGGAGAGAGTTGAGCAATTCAAAAGTATCAAAGTGGACTGTTGTACTCTATTTAGTTTTCTTAGAAGTCTAACTTGCTAGTTTAGCTATCATGCAAGGTTTCATAAGATAAATATGCTAATAGACCAAGTTATGTTTGAAATTGCATAAAAATGTGAAAATCTTGTCTATGGAGAGAGTTGAGCAATTGCAAAGGATCAAAGTGGGCCGTTGTACTCTATTTAGTTTTCTTAAAAATCTAACTTGCTAGTTTAAGTGTCGTAGAATGTTTGGAAATGAAACGATGTCAATAGACCAATTTATGTTTGATATTGCTCAAAAGGTGGAAAGCTTGTCTATGGAGAGAATTGAGCAATTCTAAAGCACCAAAGTTGACCTTTGTACTCTATTTAGTGTTATTAGAAGTCTAAATTGCTAGTTTAAGTTTCATAGAACGTTTGGAAACAGAAAGATCCCAATAAACCAAGTTATGATTCAAATTGCACAAAAACATGAAAAGCTCGTCTATGGTGAGAGTTGAGCAATTCCAAATCATCAGAGTGGACCATTGTACTCTATTTAGTTTTCTTAGAAGTCTAACTTACTAGTTTACATTTCGTGCAACATTTCATAAGGCAAAGATGCTAATATACCAAGTTACGTTTAAAATTGTAAAAGAATGTGAAAAGCTCCACTATGAAGAGACTTGAGCAATTCGAAAGTATCGAAGTGGACCGTTGTACTCTATTTAGTTTTCCTAGAAGTCTAACTCTCAAGTTTAAGTTTTGTAGAACGTTTAGAAATAAAAAGACACCAGTAGACCAAGTTATGTTTTAAAATGCACAAAAACGTAAAAAGCTTGTCTATCGAGAGAGTTGAGTAATTCCAAAACATCAAAATGAACCGTTCTATACTATTTACTGTTCTTAGAAGTCTAACATGCTAATTTAGCTATCGTGCAACGTTTCGCAAGGTAAAGATGCAGCTTGACCAAGTTATGTTTGAAATTGTAAAAAAATGTGAAAAGCTCATCTATGGAGAGAGTTGAGCACTTCCAAAGCATCAAAGTGGACCATTGTACTCTATTTAGTTTTCTTAGAAGTCTAACTTGACAATTTAGCCTTCGTAGAACTTTTGGCAACATAAAGATGCCGGTAGACCAAGTTATTTTTCAAATTGCTCAAACACATGAAAAACTTATCTATGGAGAGAGTTGAGCAATTCCAAACCATCAAAGTGGACCTTTGTACTCTATTTATTGTTCTTAGAAGTCTAACTTGGTATTTTTGCTTTCGTGCAACATTTCGTAAGGTAAAGATGCAAATAGACCAAGTTATGTTTGAAATTGCGCAAAAACTTGAAAAGGTCGTCTATGGAGGGAGTTGAGCAATTCGAAAGCATCAAAGTAGACCGTTGAACTCTATTTACTTTTCTTACAAGTCTAACTTTCAAGTTTAAGTTTCGTAGAAGGTTTGGAAACAAAAAGATGCTAATAGATCGAGTTATGTTTCAAATTGCGAAAAACGTGAAAAGCTTGTCTATGGAGAGAATTGAGCAATTCCAAAGCATCAAAGTGGACCGTTGTAAACTATTTAGTTCTCTTAGAAGTCTAACTTGCTAGTTTAATTTTCGTAGAACATGTGGAAGCACAAAGATTCCAATCGACGAAGTTATGTTTCAAATAGCATAAAAACGTGAAAAACTCTTCTATGGAGAGAGTTGAGCAATTCCAAAGCATCAAATTCGATCGTTATACTCTATTTAATGTTCTTAGAAGTCTAACTTGCTAGTTTAAGTTTCATGGAAGGTTTGTCTGCAAACAAAAAGATGCCAATAGATGAAGTTATGTTTCAAATTGTAAAAAACGTGAAAATCTCGTCTATGGACAGAGTTGAGTCATTCCGAAGCCCAAAAGTGGACTGCTGTTCCCCATTTAGTGTTCTTAGAAGTCTAACTTGCCAGTTTGAGTTTCGTAGAACGTTTGGAAACAAAAAGATGTCAATAGACCAAGTAATGTTTGAAATTAAACAAAAACGTCAAAAAGCTCGAGTATGGAAAAAGTTAAGCAATTCCAAAGCATTAAAGTGGACTATTATACTGTATTTATTTTTCTTAGAAATCTAACTTACTATTTTAGCTTTCGTGCAATATTTCATAAGGTAAATATGTGAATCGACCAAGTTATTTTGAAAGGGTACAAAAACATGAAAAGCTCGTCTATGAATAGAGTTGAGCAATTCCAAACAATCAAATTGGGCCGTTGTACTCTATTTAGTATTCTTAGAAGTGTAACTTTCTAATTTAGTTTTCATGCAATGTTTCGTATGGTAAAGATGCGAATGGACCAAGTTATGCTTGAAATTACACAAAAACGTAAGAAGCTCGTATATGGAGAGAGTTGGACAATTACAAAGCAGCAAAGTGGACCGTTGAACTCTATTTAGTGTTTTGAAGTCTCACTTGCTAGTTTTGCTTTTGTGCAACGTTTCGTAAAGTAAAGATGTGAATAGACCAAATTATGTTTGAAATTACGTAAAAACGTGAAAAGTTCATCTATAGGGAGAGTTAAGGCATTCCAGCATCAAAGAGGACAGTTGTACTCTATTTAGTTTTCTTAGAAGTCTAACTTACTAGTTTAAGTTTTGTAGAACGTTTGGAAACTAAAAGATACGAATTGTCACGCCCCGTCCCAGGAACGTGACTTATTGGCAACACGTGTGTGCACCCACGTGCCGCCACCTAAAATACCAAGACTCAAATACCATAATACCAACACAAATTTAAACAAAAATCCGGTAGCACCTCCCCGTATATCGGAGAATGCCTCCTGCACAACATATAACAATTTAAACCAATAATTCCCATACCACCAACTAAATATCCAGGGTCTCAGGCCATATCATCCCAAACATAAATTATCATACACACATACATACCAAGGCATCAAGCCTAACCATCCAAAATCTTCATTTATCCCACACATTACATACTTGTATATATCCTAATATACCATTAAGCCAAAGACTAACCAACACCACACAAAATAAAACAACAAACCACCACAAGTCCAGGCCATCCGAGTCACGCTCCTCCCTGCTGATCCGTAGTCGGAGCACTAGCGCTAGTACCTATATCACCTGAGGAGGGGGAAAAAATAAACGGTGAGCAGGAGGCTTAGTAGGGATAACGAATAAGAGTATAAAATAAGTAATAAGGCCGGAATATTATAAAAAAAATAAAGCTATGCAACAATATGCCATGTCGTCATACAAAATGCAATCCGTACGTCCAACCGGGCCATGTTGCTAGAGCCAATTAACCGGAACCACTAGCACATGCTCTCACAAATACTTCATGCCATGCCACTAGAGCCAATTAACCGGAACCACTAGTGCATGTTCATACGAGTATCATCAACCGTGTCACTAGAGCCAATTAACCGGAACCACTAGTACACGTTGACGTACATACCATAATCCAATCCTCCATTTCTACCATGCAACCAATGCAATGTCACACATTAATATTATGCAACTAAATTCAATTTGCGCGCAATTTCATTAAAACATATGCTCAAGAGTATCGACTACTCGATAGATGACCGAGTGTCCATGAGTAATGCATTCAACATTAAACACACAACATAGCAACTTGAGTTCACAATAGCACACAATCCAAGGTTTGTTTCCCCTTGAACAAAAAGGCAGAAACGAATGAAATTAACCACAATTCGGGTAGCCAAAAGTGTTCGAAATTGAGGGTTAAGAAAATCCCTACCTCGTTTGAGCAAAAGCCTCACCACAACTCTAGCAACCACTTCTCCAAGTTCAAATAACCTAATTCATAACATTTACAATCACTTTCCTTCCAACAATATCAATTTCAACAAATACATTCACAATAAAACACTTACCTTAGTCAATTCTTCAAACCCTTGCTCAATCCCTTCTCCTCCAACACCAAATCTCAAACTAAGCTCAAATCTAACAACAATATGTATAAACTTTAGTTAATCATCAAGCTATTACACCCAAAACCCCAATTTCATGAAATCAAACCAAACCCATAAACCCTAGTTTCAAACCGATGGAAATCTTACCTCAATCTTGAAGAAATCTTGGAATCCAAGCCTATGAAAGTCCCAAACTCTAGATTCAATCTTCTTTCTCCTTTATCCCCTTCAAAAATCACCTTGTCTCTTCACATACTTCCTCTCTCTCACGGTTCTTCACTCTCACAAACTTCTTCTTTGTTTTATTTTATTTTTTTGTTCTTTTGTCTCTTAAGGTTGCCGACAGCCTTCTTTTTTTTTTTTTTTTTACTCCTCATTTCTTTCTTCTTTTGTATTTTTGACCATAAGGTTTCTATTGACATTCAATTCAGTCCTTGAGACACTTATTTCTACCCAACAATTTTTATTTTATTTCATATAAAATCCCTATATTATTTTTCTTTTCTTATTTTATTTATCAACTCAATTGTTTTTCGGAATGGGGTATTACACCAATAGACCATGTTATGTTTCAAATTGCTCAAAACGTGAAAAGCTCATCCATGAAGAGAGTTGAGCAATTCCAAAGCATCAAAGTGGACCATTAAACTCTATTTGCTGTTCTTAGAAGTCTAACTTGCTAGTTTAAGTGTCGTAGAATGTTTGGAAACGAAACAATGTCAGTAGACCAACATATGTTTGATATTGCATAAAAAGGTGAAAAGCTTGTCTATGGGGAGAATTGAGCAATTCTAAAGCGCCAAAGGGGACCTTTGTACTTTTTTTTAGTGTTATTAGAAGTCTGAATTGCTAGTTTAAGTTTTATAGAACGTTTGGAAACAAAAAGATGGCAATAAACCAAGTTATGATTCAAATTGCACAAAAACATGAAAAGCTCGTGTATGGAGAGAGTTGAGCAATTCCAAAACATCAAAGTGGACCATTGTACTCTATTTAGTTTTCCTAGAAGTCTAACTTACTAGTTTAAGTTTTGTAGAACGTTTGGAAACTAAAAGATACGAATTGTCACGCCCCGTCCCAGGAACGTGACTTATTGGCAACACGTGTGTGCACCCACGTGCCGCCACCTAAAATACCAAGACTCAAATACCATAATACCAACACAAATTTAAACAAAAATCCGGTAGCACCTCCCCGTATATCGGAGAATGCCTCCTGCACAACATATAACAATTTAAACCAATAGTTCCCATACCACCAACTAAATATCCAGGGTCTCAGGCCATATCATCCCAAACATAAATTATCATACACACATACATACCAAGGCATCAAGCCTAACCATCCAAAATCTTCATTTATCCCACACATTACATACTTGTATATATCCTAATATACCATTAAGCCAAAGACTAACCAACACCACACAAAATAAAACAACAAACCACCACAAGTCCAGGCCATCCGAGTCACGCTCCTCCCTGCTGATCCGTAGTCGGAGCACTAGCGCTAGTACCTATATCACCTGAGGAGGGGGAAAAAATAAACGGTGAGCAGGAGGCTTAGTAGGGATAACGAATAAGAGTATAAAATAAGTAATAAGGCCGGAATATTATAAAAAAAATAAAGCTATGCAACAATATGCCATGTCGTCATACAAAATGCAATCCGTACGTCCAACCGGGCCATGTTGCTAGAGCCAATTAACCGGAACCACTAGCACATGCTCTCACAAATACTTCATGCCATGCCACTAGAGCCAATTAACCGGAACCACTAGTGCATGTTCATACGAGTATCATCAACCGTGTCACTAGAGCCAATTAACCGGAACCACTAGTACACGTTGACGTACATACCATAATCCAATCCTCCATTTCTACCATGCAACCAATGCAATGTCACACATTAATATTATGCAACTAAATTCAATTTGCGCGCAATTTCATTAAAACATATGCTCAAGAGTATCGACTACTCGATAGATGACCGAGTGTCCATGAGTAATGCATTCAACATTAAACACACAACATAGCAACTTGAGTTCACAATAGCACACAATCCAAGGTTTGTTTCCCCTTGAACAATAAGGCAGAAACGAATGAAATTAACCACAATTCGGGTAGCCAAAAGTGTTCGAAATTGAGGGTTAAGAAAATCCCTACCTCGTTTGAGCAAAAGCCTCACCACAACTCTAGCAACCACTTCTCCAAGTTCAAATAACCTAATTCATAACATTTACAATCACTTTCCTTCCAACAATATCAATTTCAACACATACATTCACAATAAAACACTTACCTTAGTCAATTCTTCAAACCCTTGCTCAATCCCTTCTCCTCCAACACCAAATCTCAAACTAAGCTCAAATCTAACAACAATATGTATAAACTTTAGTTAATCATCAAGCTTTTACACCCAAAACCCCAATTTCACGAAATCAAACCAAACCCATAAACCCTAGTTTCAAACCCATGAAAATCTTACCTCAATCTTGAAGAAATCTTGGAATCCAAGCCTATGAAAGTCCCAAACTCTAGATTCAATCTTCTTTCTCCTTTATCTCCTTCAAAAATCACCTTCTCTCTTCACATACTTCCTCTCTCTCATGGTTCTTCACTCTCACAAACTTCTTCTTTGTTTTATTTTTTTTTTTTGTTCTTTTGTCTCTTAAGGTTGCCGACAGCCTTCTTTTTTTTTTTTTTTTTTACTCCTCATTTCTTTCTTCTTTTGTATTTTTGACCATAAGGTTTCTATTGACATTCAATTCAGTCCTTGAGACACTTATTTATACCCAAAAATTTTTATTTTATTTCATATAAAATCCCTATATTATTTTTCTTTTCTTATTTTATTTATCAACTCAATTGTTTTTCGGAATGGGGTATTACACCAATAGACCATGTTATGTTTCAAATTGCTCAAAACGTGAAAAGCTCATCCATGAAGAGAGTTGAGCAATTCCAAAGCATCAAAGTGGACCATTAAACTCTATTTGCTGTTCTTAGAAGTCTAACTTGCTAGTTTAAGTGTCGTAGAATGTTTGGAAACGAAACAATGTCAGTAGACCAACATATGTTTGATATTGCATAAAAAGGTGAAAAGCTTGTCTATGGGGAGAATTGAGCAATTCTAAAGCGCCAAAGGGGACCTTTGTACTTTTTTTTAGTGTTATTAGAAGTCTGAATTGCTAGTTTAAGTTTTATAGAACGTTTGGAAACAAAAAGATGGCAATAAACCAAGTTATGATTCAAATTGCACAAAAACATGAAAAGCTCGTGTATGGAGAGAGTTGAGCAATTCCAAAACATCAAAGTGGACCATTGTACTCTATTTAGTTTTCCTAGAAGCCTGACTTGCTAGTTTATTATTCATGCAACGTTTCGTAAGGTAAATATGCGAATAAACTAAGTTATGTTTAAAATTGTAAAAGAATGTGAAAAGCTCCACTATGGAAAGGGTTGAGCAATTTCAAAGCATCAAAGTTGACCGTTGTGCTCTATTTAGTTTACTTAGAAGTCTCACTTGCTAGTTTAGCTTTCATGCAACGTTTCATAAGGTAAAGATGTGAAAAGGCCAAGTTATGTTTGAAATTCCACAAAAATGTGAAAAGCTCGCCTATAAAGAGAGTTGAGCAATTCGAAAGCATCAAAGTGGACCGTTGAACTCTATTTACTTTTCTTACAAGTCTAACTTTCTAGTTTAAGTTTCGTAGAAGGTTTGGAAACAAAAAGATACCAATAGATCGAGTTATGTTTCAAATTGCAAAAAATGTGAAAAGTTCGTGTATGGAGAGAGTTTAGCAATTCCAAAGCACGAAAGTGGACCGTTGTTCTCCATTTAGTGTTCTTAGAAGTCTCACTTGGCATTTTAAGTTACGTAGAACGTTTGGAGACGAAAAGATGCCAATAGACCAAGTTACGTTTTAAATTTGCTAAAAAATGTGAAAGCTAGTCTATGGAGAGAATTGAGCAGTTCCAAAGCATGAAAGTGGACCGTTGTACTCTATTTCATTTTCTTAGAAGTCTAACTTTACAATAGACCAAGCTATGTCTGAAATTGCTCAAAAACATGAAAAGCTCATCTATGGAGAGAGTTGAGCAATTCCAAAGAATTAAATTGGGCCATTGTACTCTATTTAGTGTTCTTAGAAGTGTAACTTTCTAGTTTAGGTTTCGTGCAATGTTTCGTAAGGTAAAGATGTGAATAGACCAAGTTATGCTTGAAATTACACAAAAACGTGAAAAGCTCGGTTATGGAGAGAGTTTAGCAATTCCAAAGCGGCAAAGTGGACCGTTGTACTCTATTTAGTGTTTTTGAAGTCTCACTTGCTAGTTTTGCTTTCGTGCAAGGTTTCTTAAGGTAAAGATTCGAATAGACCAAGTTATGTTTGAAATTACACAAAAATGTGAAAAGCTCATCTATGGAGAGAGTTGAGGAATTCCAAACCATCAAAGAGGACAACTGTACTCTATTTAGCTTTATTAGAAGTTTAAGTTGCTAGTTTAAGTTTCGTAGAACGTTTGGAAACAAAAAGATGCCAATAGACCAAGTTATGTTTCAAATTGCTCAAAAACATGAAAAGCTCATCTATGGAGAGAGTTGAGCAATTCGAAAGCATCAAAGTGGACCATTGAACTCTGTTTACTCTTCTTACAAGTCTAACTTTCTAGTTTAAGTTTCGTAGAAGGTTTGGAAACAAAAAGATGTCAATAGATCAAGTTATGTTTCAAATTGCAAAACACATGAAAAGATCGTCTATGGAGAGTGTTGACAAATTCCAAAGCACAAAAGTGGACCGTTGTTCTCCATTTAGTGTTCTTAGAAGTCTAAATTGCTAGTTTAAGTTTCATAGAACGTTTGGAAACAAAAAGATGCCAATAGACCAAGTTATGATTCAAATTCCACAAAAACATGAAATGCTCGTGTATGGAGAGCGTTGAGCAATTTCAAAGCATCAAGGTGGACCATTGTACTCTATTTAGTTTTCCTAGAAGTCTAACTTGCTAGTTTACCTTTCGTGCAACGTTTCGTAAGGTAAATATGCGAATAGACCAAAGTATGTTTAAAATTGTAAAAAATTGTGAAAAGCTCGACTATGGAGAGACTTGAGCAATTCCAAACCACAAAAGTGGATGGTTGTTCTCCATTTAGTGTTCTTAGAAGTCTAACTTGGAATTTTAAGTTTCATAGAATGTTTGGAAACAAAAAGATGCGAATAGACCATGTTATGTTTCAAATTGCACAAAAACGTGAAAAGCTCGTCTATGGAGAGATTGAGCAATTCCAAAGCATCAAAGTGGACCATTGTACTGCAGTTCATGTTCTTAGAAGTGTAACTTTCTAGTTTACCTTTCGTGCAATGTTTCGTAAGGTAAAGGTGTGAATAGACCAAGTTATGTTTGAAATTACATAAAAATGTGAAAAAGCTCGACTATGGAGAGAGTTGAGCAATTCCAAAGCATCAAAGTGGACCGTTGTGCTCTAGTTAGTTTTCTTAGAAGTCTAACTTGCTAGTTTTGCTTTTGTGCAACGTTTCATAAGGTAAAGATTCGAATAGACCAAGTTACGTTTGAAATTGCACAAAAACATGAAAAGCTCAACTATGGAGAGAGTTGAGCAATTCCAGAGCATCAAAGTGGACAATTGTACTCTATTTAGTTTTCTTATAAGTCTAACTTGCTAGTTTAAGTTTCTTAGAGCGTTTGGAAACAAAAAGATGCCAATAGACCAAGTTATGTTTGATATTACACAGAATAGGGAAAAATTCATCTATGGAGAGAGTTGAGCAATTTCAAATTATCAAAGTTGACCGTTGTACTTAATTAAGTGTTCTGAGAAGTCTAAGTGGCTAGTTTAAGTTTCGTAGAACGTTTGGAAAAAAAAAGATGTCAATGGACCAAGTTATGTTTGAAATTGCACAAAAACATAAGAAGCCCGTTTATGGAGAGAGTTGAGCACTTACAAAGTATCAAAGTAGACTGTTGTACACTATTTTCTTTTCTTAGAAATCTAACTTGCTATTATAAGTTTCATAGAACGTTTGTAAACAAAAAGACGCCAATCGACCAAGTTATGTTTCAAATTGCATAAAAACGTGAAAAGCTCTTCTATGGAGAGACTTGAGCAATTCCAATCATCAAATGGAACCATTTTACTCTATTTAGTGTTCTTAGAAGTATAACTTGACAATTTAGCTTTTGTGCAACGTTTCGTAAGGTAAAGATATGAATAGACCAAGTTATGTCTGAAATTGCTCAAAAAGATGAAAAACTAATCTATAGAGAGAGTTGAGCATTTCCAAAGAATCAAATTGGACCATTGTACTCTATTTAGTGTTCTTAGAAGTCTAACTTTCTAGTTTAGCTTTTGTGCAAATGTTTCATAAGGTAAAGATGCGAATAGACCAAGTTATGCTTGAAATCACACAAAAATGTGAAAAGCTTGTCTATGGAAAGAGTTGAGCAATTCCAAAGCACCATAGTGGACCGTTGTACTCTATTTAGTATTCTTGGAAGTCTCACTTGCAAGTTTAGTTTTCATGCAATTTTCGTAAGGTAAAGATGTGAATAGACCAAGTTATGTTGAAATGGCACAAAAACGTGAAATCCTCATCTATGGAGAGAGTTGAACAATTCCAAAGCAGCAAAGTGGACCGTTGTACTCTATTTATTGCTCTTAGATGTCTAACTTGCTAGTTTCTTTTGTGCAACATTTCGTAAGGTAAATATGCGAATGGACCAAGATATGTTTGAAATTGTAAAAAACCATGAAATGCTTTTCTATGGAGAGAGTTGAGCAATTCCATAGCATCAAAGTGAAACTGTGACACCTACCACCGGATTTCCATACTTTGCTAACTAAATCATAATTTACAAATGTACAAGTACATTACAAATACCCTACAAATATCCTATTGGCTCCATGTGGACTGATAGGAATAGTATGCTAAAGGCCATTATTTTATGTAATATTCAAACTCGATTTATTTATTTGAATAAAATATATTTAGCATTTGAAATGAGAAAAGACATATTGGTATCGGTGTCTTTTATTTTGTATGGTATATGAATTGGTGTGTAGAGTCTAAGCTTGCACACGGACGATCAATTCATAAGTTCCTATCGAATATAAGTAAGCGATCACAGCTAAGACGAAATTGGACAAACCGTCGGCTTGGCTGTGGTATAGTATTTCAGTATACCTATCTTGGTTACGGAGAGTGGCAAAGCTTGAACTTACTATACCAGTACACTTGGAGTATATTGATCAGGACTACGTGTGAGTCAATTTTCCCAGTTTGACTATATGAAAAATTGTACACTCACACAGAAGTTATAGAATTGTTCATATCCTTAATTTATTAAAGATTATTAGTACATGTGCATTTAATGTATGGGACTTTGATTTACTAAAGGGTGAGGTCTTTTTATACAGGCCAACAAACACCAAGTGAGTTGGGTCACCGCATTAATTGTACGATGGAAAATAATCTGTTAATAAAATTCACGTCCAATTATGAATTGATGATACCCTCTTGAGAATGCTTATAGGATTTGAGATTGTGTCAAAACCCTGCAGGTGGATTTTAATTAATCCGACACATTCAAATAAGTTAAGCGGTGAGATCAAGGAAATATTTAAAGATGTCAACTAAATATTATATGTCAGTGGCATATTTAATTGACGGGTATCTGTAACTTAACGTGAGGAATTTATGAACAAGTATAACGAAAGGCTCAGATTTAATTTGAGATATAACGGGGAGTGCAATTATAATATTTTAGTGGAATATATTATAATTTATGAATTATAATTATATCCATGGGTTTGGGCTGATAAATAAATTCATAGGAAGCCCATGTTTTATTTTTCCTAGTTGGTCCCCACTGTAGCCCAGAAGCCCAATACTAGAAGATACAGGAAAACCAAAACGGACCGGAATTAGGAGAGAGAGAGGCTTAGGGGTTGACCCACCTAGGGAGAAAACCCTAGGTGTGGCCAAACCCTATAAATACACACATAGTGTGTGTTTTGTTAACACAAGTTTTGAGACACCAGTTGGCCTCTATACTCTCTAATCGTTTCCACTAGTTTTGGTTTGTGTTCTTCCGGTTCTTGGAGAAAAGAGACCAACCTCTCAATCCAAGTTTGGGAATTGGTGCATATGGTGGAAGATCCGCAGGTTTGAGCTTAGTATCAAACTCGCTGACTCCATCATTCGTTCGTGATTATTAGAGATCAAATCAGAGAGCTCTCAAGGTATATAATTTTCTTGCAATTAATTGATCTATGGTTTGCGCTATGGTGATTAGTATTTGATAAGAAATTTTTGAAACTTGTCTAGCTATCGTTTATTTCTATGAGGTCCTTATACGCTTCCGCTGCGTTGCACGTTTCCAACATGGACAGCTCGACAAGCGGTGCTCCTTGACTCCTAGAAGGGTGGAATACTCTCAATTGTTAACCATCTGAAAATATATTTTAAAACATAGAAACCTGAGCTCGCTAACCCATTGAGAGATACAATTTAAAAACAGATATGAAATTTGAGATAAATAAGTATAGCATCTGAAATATGTTATAGTGTTGTCATTTTGATTTTCAAACATAGAAACCATGCTTAGGCAACACGTAGTGAAAACCTATAAAACTACAGACTCCAATGAAACCATGATATCAAATATATCACATTCACAATATAAAGAATTGTTTGAAATCTCAAGTATTTCAACATACACTATATATCAAAATACCATCTCTCGACCATGGACAACTCATATCAATCTCATGCATCTGGGTTGACAGATCAGAAACCAGAGCAAGTATAATTTCATAAATCTCATCATACGCGCATAGACAACATAAACACTCACTGCACGCCCCAAAGGCTATGTGTACAATAAATGCGGTCCCAAAGAACTCTGTAATCCATACTCTCTCCGTCATAAAATGCCATACTTGAATATAAATGTCACATAGGCCAAAACATTTCATATTAAATCACTCCATAAAATGCTCAAATACTAAATAATAGCCATGAACTTTCATTCAGTGAAAAATAAGAATTTAAGTATCACTCACATTAAGTCGAACCTCGCTTAGCTCCACTAGATTCCTTCCCGACGTATACACAATTCGTGGCCCTCACCTGGGTTAAACCTTCTATAGTAGATATGGGTTAATTTCTTGAGAAGAATCTTTGCCAGAACTCTTCAATTCAACTCTCTCGTACCCACTCATCTCTCTCCGTTTCTCGTCCATCACCGAAATAAGGAGAAGAAAGTCATATTCTTTTCTTTATTTTTTCCCATTTTGTTTTACTTCTTGCTATAAATACAAAGAGGAGAGGCGGTGGTCTTTGCTTTATCCATTTGACCTTTTTGTTTTTCCTTTCCTCACGTAAATCCCATACCACTTCAATTACCCATTAGCCACCACTAAAATTGTTGTCCCTAATAAGCCCTTTCTTTTGTTTCCTCTAATTAATCCATACTAAATGCTAATTAAAACAAATTAAAAGATCGGGATGTTACAAGAACGTTTATTCTATTTAGTGTTCTTCGAAATCTAACATGCTAGTTTAGTTTTGTAGATCGATTGCAAATAAAAAGATGTCAGTAGACCAAGTTATGTTTCAAATTGCACAAAAACATTAAAAGCTCGTCTACAGAGAGAGTTGAGTAATTCCAAAGCATCAAAGTGGAACGTTGCACTGTATTGAACATTGTACTGTATTTAGTGTTCTTGGAAGTCTAACTTGCTAGCTTACCTTTCGTGCAACGTTTCGTATGGTAAAGATGCGAATAGACCAAGTTATATTTGAAATTACGTAAAAACATGAAAAGCTAGTCTATAGAGAGGGTTGAAAAGTTCCAAAGCATCAAATTGGACCGTCGTACTCTATTTAGTTTTCATAGAAGTCTAACTTGCTAGTTTAAGTTTAGTAGAACGTTTGGAAACAAAAAGATACCAATAAATCAAGTTATGTTTCAAATTGTAAAAAACGTGAAAAGCTCGTCTATGTAGAGAGGTGAGAAATTCCAAAGCACCGTAGTGGACCATTGTTCTCCATTTAGTATCTTACAAGTCTGGCTTGCCAGTTTGAGTTTCGTAGAACGTTTATAAACAAAAAGATGTCAAAAGACCATGTTTTGTTTCAAATTGCACAAAAACGTGAAAAGCTTGTTTTTGGACCATTGTACTCTCTTTAGTGTTCTTAGAATTTTAACTTGCTAGTTTAGCTTTCGTGCAACGTTTTGTAAGGTAAAGATGCGAATAGACCAAGTTATGTTTGAAATTGCACAAAAACGTGCAAAACTCATCTATGGAGAGAGTTCAGCAATTCCAAAGCATCAAAGTGGACCATTGAACTCTATTATTATTCTTAGAAGTCTAACTTGCTAGTTTAAGTTTCGTAGAATGTTTGAAAACCAAAAGATGTCAATAGATGGAGTTATGTTTCAAATTGCAAAAAATGTGAAAAGCTAGTCTATGGAGAGAGTTGAGCAATTTCAAAGCACCATAGTGGACCATTGTTCTCCATTTAGTGTTCTTACAAGTCTAGCTTGCCAGTTTAAGTTTTGTAGAATGTTTGGAAACAAAAAGATGCCAATAGACCAAGTAATTTTTGAAATTGCTTAAAAATGTGAAAAACTCGTCTATGGAGAGAGTTGAGCAGTTCGAAAGCATCAAAGTGAACTGCTGTACTCTATTTAGTGTTTTTAGAAGTGAAAATTTCTAGTTTAACTTTCATGCAACGTTTGGTAAGGTAAAGATGCGAATAAACCAAGTTATGTTTGAAATTGCACAAAAACATGAAAAGTTATTCTTTGAAGAGAGTTGAACAATTCTAAAGTATCAAAGTGGACCGTTGTACTCAATTTAGTTTTCTTAGAAGTATAACGTGCTAGATTAAGTTTCGTAGAGTGTTTGGAAACAAAAAGATGCCAATAGACCAAGTTAAGTGTCAAATTGCTAAAAAACGTGAAAAGTTCGTATATGGAGAGAGTTGAACAATTTCAAAGCATCAAATTGGACCGTTGTACTCTATTTACTATTCTTAGAAGTCTAACTTCCTAGTTTGCCAATAGGCAAAGTTATGTTTCAAATTGCATGAAAATGTGAAAAGCTCATATACGGAGAGAGTTGAGCAATTTCTAAAGCATCAAAGTGGACCTTTGTATTCTATTTAGTATTCTTAGAAGTATAACTTGCTAGTTTAGCTTTCGTGCAACATTTCGTAAGGTAAAGATGTGAACATATTAAGTTATGTTTGAAGTTGTAGAAAAAGATGAAAAGCTATTCTATGGAGAGAGTTGAGCAATTTCAAAGCGTCAAAGTGAATCGTTGTACTCTATTTAGTGTTCTTAGAAGTCTAACTTGCTAGTTTAGCTTTCGTATAACATTTCATAAGGTAAAGATGCGAATAGACCAAGTTATGTTTGAAATTACCTAAAAACGTGAAAAGCTCATCTATGGAGAGAGTTCAGCAATTCCAAAGTATCAAAGTGGATCATTGTACTCTATTTAGTTTTCTTAGAAGTCTAACTTGCTAGTTTTAGTTTCGTAGAACGTTTGGAAATAATAAGATGCCAATAGACCAAGTTAGGGTGGGTGCAGGGGTGGATTATGGATTGTGGATCACGGATTATGGATTATGGTGTAAGGATTATTGATTACTAAAGACTGGGGTTTGCGGTGATAGTGTTGTATAGCCTTATCGGCTACCATATTACTTGATTAGATTATTGATAGTTGTGTATTTATTGTACTGTATATTCTGCATCATATTCTTAGATTTCTTTATGTTGGATATCCGTGTTCCTTTTCTACGCCCTCCTAAGTTTTTTGGCTCACCCCTCCTCTTATTTCCCTTTCAAGTGAGTTGGATATAGATGACCACGACCAGCAGCGGGACACATGAGCTGGTGTGTAGCCTCGAGTTGACTCTTTAACGGGCGTGGAAACTTTTGGTTTAGTACTTAGCATATGTTACTTATATTACTCAGTTTTGCGTCGGGTAGATATGTTTTACTATTCCGTAGTTGTATATGTTACTCGGGTTGGTTTTGGTGGTTGGATATATAGTATTTTGGATTCAATACTACTTCCATGTCACACTGTAAGAGTTATTATTATATAAGTTTATTGGGTTTTATTATTGGTTTGAGATTAGGTTCATGGGACACCGGTCACATCCCTATGGGTATAGGTACACTTCAGTATACCTTAGGAGAGAAGGGCGTGACAAGTTATGTTTGAAATTGCAGAAAAACATGAAAAGCTCGTCTATAGAGAGAGTTGAGCAATTCCAAAGCATCAAAGTAGACCGTTGTACTTTATTTAGTGTTCTTAGAAATCCAACTTGCTAGTTTAGCTTTCGTGCAACATTTCAAAAGGTAAAGATGCGAATAGACCAAGTTATGTTTGAAATTGCACAAAAACGTGAAAAGCTTGTTTATGGAGAGATTTGAGCAATTCCAAAGCATCAAAATGGACCGTTGTAGTCTATTTAGTTTTCTAATAAGTCTAACTTGCTAGTTTAAGTTTCGTAGAAAGTTTGGAAACAAAAAGATGCCAATAGATCAAGTTATGTTTCAAATTGCAAAAAATGTGAAAAGCTCGTCTATGGAGAGACTTAGCAATTCCGGAGCACGAAAGTGAACTGTTGTTCTCCATTTAGTGTTCTTATAAGTCTAACTTGCCATTTTAAGTTTCATAGAACGTTTGGAAGCAAAAACATGCCAATGGACCAAGTTATGTTTTAAATTTACACAAAAACGTGAAAAGCTCGTCTATGGTGAGAAGTCCAACTTGACAATATAGCTTTCGTGCAACATTTCATAAGGTAAAGATGTGAATAGACCAAGCTATCTCTGAAATTGCTGAAAATCATGAAAAGTTCATCTAAGGAGAGCGTTGAGCAATTCCAAAGAATCAAATTGGGCCGTTGCACTCTATTTGGTGTTCTTAGAATACGAACTTTCGAGTTTAGCTTTCGTGCAATGTTTCGTAAGGTAAAGATGCGAATAGACCAAGTTACGCTTGAAATTACACAAAAACGTGAAAGGCCCGTCTATGGAGAGAGTTGAGCTATTCCAAAGCATCAAAGTGGACCGTTGTACTCTATTTAGTTTTCTTAGAAGTCTAACTTGCTAGTTTTGCTTTCGTGCAATGTTTCGTAAGGTAAATATTCGAATAGACCAGGTTATGTTTGAAATTATGCAAAAAAATGAAAAGTTCATCTATGGAGAGAGTTGAACAATTCCAAAGCATCAAAGTTGACCGTTGTACTCTATTTAGTGTTCTTAGAAGTCTAAGTTGCTAGTTCAAGTTTTGTAGAACGTTTGGAGACAAAAAGATGCCAATGGACCAAGTTATGTTTGAAATTGCATAAAAAAATGAGAAGCTCATCTATGTAGAGAGTTGAGCACTTCCAAATCATCAAAGGAGACCATTGTACTCTATTTTGTTTTCTTAGAAGTCTAACTAGCTATTCTAAGTTTCATAGAATGTTTCGAAACAAGAAGATTCCTATAGACCAAGTAATGTTTCAAATTAAACAAAAACGTGAAAAAGCTCGACTATGGAGAGAGTTGAGCAATTCCAAAGCATCAAAGTGGACCGTTGTACTCTATTTAGTTTTCTTAGAAGTCTAACTTGCTAGTTTAGCTAGGATGCAACGTTTCGTAAGATAAAGATGCTAATAGACCAAGTTATGTTTGAAATTGCATGAAAATGTGAAAAGCTCGTCTATGGAGAGAGTTCAGCAATTCCAAAGCATCAAAGTGGACCATTGAACTCTATTATTATTCTTAGAAGTCTAACTTGCTAGTTTAAGTTTCGTAGAATGTTTGAAAACCAAAAGATGTCAATAGATGGAGTTATGTTTCAAATTGCAAAAAATGTGAAAAGCTAGTCTATGGAGAGAGTTGAGCAATTTCAAAGCACCATAGTGGACCATTGTTCTCCATTTAGTGTTCTTACAAGTCTAGCTTGCCAGTTTAAGTTTTGTAGAATGTTTGGAAACAAAAAGATGCCAATAGACCAAGTAATTTTTGAAATTGCTTAAAAATGTGAAAAACTCGTCTATGGAGAGAGTTGAGCAGTTCGAAAGCATCAAAGTGAACTGCTGTACTCTATTTAGTGTTTTTAGAAGTGAAAATTTCTAGTTTAACTTTCATGCAACGTTTGGTAAGGTAAAGATGCGAATAAACCAAGTTATGTTTGAAATTGCACAAAAACATGAAAAGTTATTCTTTGAAGAGAGTTGAACAATTCTAAAGTATCAAAGTGGACCGTTGTACTCAATTTAGTTTTCTTAGAAGTATAACGTGCTAGATTAAGTTTCGTAGAGTGTTTGGAAACAAAAAGATGCCAATAGACCAAGTTAAGTGTCAAATTGCTAAAAAACGTGAAAAGTTCGTATATGGAGAGAGTTGAACAATTTCAAAGCATCAAATTGGACCGTTGTACTCTATTTACTATTCTTAGAAGTCTAACTTCCTAGTTTGCCAATAGGCAAAGTTATGTTTCAAATTGCATGAAAATGTGAAAAGCTCATATACGGAGAGAGTTGAGCAATTTCTAAAGCATCAAAGTGGACCTTTGTATTCTATTTAGTATTCTTAGAAGTATAACTTGCTAGTTTAGCTTTCGTGCAACATTTCGTAAGGTAAAGATGTGAACATATTAAGTTATGTTTGAAGTTGTAGAAAAAGATGAAAAGCTATTCTATGGAGAGAGTTGAGCAATTTCAAAGCGTCAAAGTGAATCGTTGTACTCTATTTAGTGTTCTTAGAAGTCTAACTTGCTAGTTTAGCTTTCGTATAACATTTCATAAGGTAAAGATGCGAATAGACCAAGTTATGTTTGAAATTACCTAAAAACGTGAAAAGCTCATCTATGGAGAGAGTTCAGCAATTCCAAAGTATCAAAGTGGATCATTGTACTCTATTTTGTTTTCTTAGAAGTCTAACTTGCTAGTTTTAGTTTCGTAGAACGTTTGGAAATAATAAGATGCCAATAGACCAAGTTAGGGTGGGTGCAGGGGTGGATTATGGATTGTGGATCACGGATTATGGATTATGGTGTAAGGATTATTGATTACTAAAGACTGGGGTTTGCGGTGATAGTGTTGTATAGCCTTATCGGCTACCATATTACTTGATTAGATTATTGATAGTTGTGTATTTATTGTACTGTATATTCTGCATCATATTCTTAGATTTCTTTATGTTGGATATCCGTGTTCCTTTTCTACGCCCTCCTGAGTTTTTTGGCTCACCCCTCCTCTTATTTCCCTTTCAAGTGAGTTGGATATAGATGACCACGACCAGCAGCGGGACACATGAGCTGGTGTGTAGCCTCGAGTTGACTCTTTAACGGGCGTGGAAACTTTTGGTTTAGTACTTAGCATATGTTACTTATATTACTCAGTTTTGCGTCGGGTAGATATGTTTTACTGTTCCGTAGTTGTATATGTTACTCGGGTTGGTTTTGGTGGTTGGATATATAGTATTTTGGATTCAATACTACTTCCATGTCACACTGTAAGAGTTATTATTATATAAGTTTATTGGGTTTTATTATTGGTTTGAGATTAGGTTCATGGGACACCGGTCACATCCCTATGGGTATAGGTACACTTCAGTATACCTTAGGAGAGAAGGGCGTGACAAGTTATGTTTGAAATTGCAGAAAAACATGAAAAGCTCGTCTATAGAGAGAGTTGAGCAATTCCAAAGCATCAAAGTAGACCGTTGTACTTTATTTAGTGTTCTTAGAAATCCAACTTGCTAGTTTAGCTTTCGTGCAACATTTCAAAAGGTAAAGATGCGAATAGACCAAGTTATGTTTGAAATTGCACAAAAACGTGAAAAGCTTGTTTATGGAGAGATTTGAGCAATTCCAAAGCATCAAAATGGACCGTTGTAGTCTATTTAGTTTTCTAATAAGTCTAACTTGCTAGTTTAAGTTTCGTAGAAAGTTTGGAAACAAAAAGATGCCAATAGATCAAGTTATGTTTCAAATTGCAAAAAATGTGAAAAGCTCGTCTATGGAGAGACTTAGCAATTCCGGAGCACGAAAGTGAACTGTTGTTCTCCATTTAGTGTTCTTATAAGTCTAACTTGCCATTTTAAGTTTCATAGAACGTTTGGAAGCAAAAACATGCCAATGGACCAAGTTATGTTTTAAATTTACACAAAAACGTGAAAAGCTCGTCTATGGTGAGAAGTCCAACTTGACAATATAGCTTTCGTGCAACATTTCATAAGGTAAAGATGTGAATAGACCAAGCTATCTCTGAAATTGCTGAAAATCATGAAAAGTTCATCTAAGGAGAGCGTTGAGCAATTCCAAAGAATCAAATTGGGCCGTTGCACTCTATTTGGTGTTCTTAGAATACGAACTTTCGAGTTTAGCTTTCGTGCAATGTTTCGTAAGGTAAAGATGCGAATAGACCAAGTTACGCTTGAAATTACACAAAAACGTGAAAGGCCCGTCTATGGAGAGAGTTGAGCTATTCCAAAGCATCAAAGTGGACCGTTGTACTCTATTTAGTTTTCTTAGAAGTCTAACTTGCTAGTTTTGCTTTCGTGCAATGTTTCGTAAGGTAAATATTCGAATAGACCAGGTTATGTTTGAAATTATGCAAAAAAATGAAAAGTTCATCTATGGAGAGAGTTGAACAATTCCAAAGCATCAAAGTTGACCGTTGTACTCTATTTAGTGTTCTTAGAAGTCTAAGTTGCTAGTTCAAGTTTTGTAGAACGTTTGGAGACAAAAAGATGCCAATGGACCAAGTTATGTTTGAAATTGCATAAAAAAATGAGAAGCTCATCTATGTAGAGAGTTGAGCACTTCCAAATCATCAAAGGAGACCATTGTACTCTATTTTGTTTTCTTAGAAGTCTAACTAGCTATTCTAAGTTTCATAGAATGTTTCGAAACAAGAAGATTCCTATAGACCAAGTAATGTTTCAAATTAAACAAAAACGTGAAAAAGCTCGACTATGGAGAGAGTTGAGCAATTCCAAAGCATCAAAGTGGACCGTTGTACTCTATTTAGTTTTCTTAGAAGTCTAACTTGCTAGTTTAGCTAGGATGCAACGTTTCGTAAGATAAAGATGCTAATAGACCAAGTTATGTTTGAAATTGCATGAAAATGTGAAAAGCTCGTCTATGGAGAGAGTTGAGCAATTGCAAAGGATCAAAGTGGGCCGTTGTACTCTATTTAGTTTTCTTAGAAATCTAACTTGCTAGTTTATGTGACGTAGAATGTTTGGAAACGAAACGATGTCAACAGACCAAGTTATGTTTGATATTGCACAAAAGGAGAAAAGCTTGTTTATGGGTAGAATTGAGCAATTCCAAAGTATGAAAGTACGAAAGTGAACTGTTGTTCTCCATTTAGTGTTCTTATAAGTCTAACTTGCCATTTTAAGTTTCATAGAACGTTTGGAAGCAAAAACATGCCAATAGACCAAGTTATGTTTTAAATTTGCACAAAAACGTGAAAAGCTCGTCTGTGTAGAGAAGTCCAACTTGACAATGTAGCTTTCGTGCAACATTTCATAAGGTAAAGATGTGAATAGACCAAGCTATGTCTGAAATTGCTCAAAATCATGAAAAGTTCATCTAAGGAGAGCGTTGAGCAATTCCAAAGAATCAAATTGGGCCGTTGCACTCTATTTGGTGTTCTTAGTATTCGAACTTTCTAGTTTAGCTTTCGTGCAATGTTTCGTAAGGTAAAGATGCGAATAGACCAAGTTACGATTGAAATTACACAAAAACATGAAATGCTCGTCTATGGAGAGAGTTGAGCTATTCCAAACCAGCAAAGTGGACCGTTGTACTCTATTTAGTGTTTTTGAAGTCTCACTTGCTATTTTTACTTTCGTGCAACGTTTTGTAAGGTAAAGATGCGAATGGACCAAGTTATGTTTGAAATTACGCAAAAATGTGAAAAGCTCTTCTTTGGAGACAGTTGAGCAATTCCAAAGCATGAAATTGGACAGTTTTACACTATTTAGTGTTCTTAGAATTCTAACTTGCGAGTTTAAGTTTCATAGAACGTTTGGAAACAAAAAGATGCCAATAGACCATGATATGTTTCAAATTGCTCAAAAACGTGAAAAGCTCGTCCATGGAGAGAATTGAGTAATTCCAAAGCATCAAATTGGACCATTGAACTCCATTTACTGTTCTTAGAATTCTAGCTTGCTAGTTTAAGTTTCATAGAAGGTTTGGAATCAAAGAGATGCCAATAGATCAAGTTATGTTTCAAATTACAAAAAATGTGAAAAGCTCGTCTACGGAGAGAGTTGAGCAATTCCAAGGCACCAAAGTGGACCGTTGTTCTGCATTTAGTGTTCTTAGAAGTCTAACTTGCCAATTTAAGTTTTGTAGAACGTTTGGAAACAAAAAGATGCCAATAGACCATGTTATGTTTCAAATTACACAAAAACGTGAAAAGCTCATCAATGGAGAGAATTGAGCAATTCCAAAGCATCAAAGTGGACCATTGTACTGTATTTCATGTTCTTAGAAGTCTAACTTTCTAGTTTCCCTTTCGCGCAATGTTTCATAACGTAAAGATGCGAATAAATCTAGTTATGTTTAAAATTACACAAAAAGGTGAAAAAGCTCTACTATGGAGAGAGTTCAGCAATTCCAAAGCATCAAAGTGGATCGTTGTACTCTCTTTAGTTTTCTTAGAAGTCTAACTTGCTAGTTTTGCTTTCGTGCAATGTTTCGTAAGGTAAATATTCGAATAGACCAGGTTATGTTTGAAATTATGCAAAAAATGAAAAGTTCATCTATGGAGAGAGTTGAACAATTTCAAAGCATCAAAGTTGACCGTTGTACTTTATTTAGCGTTCTTAGAAGTCTAAGTTGCTAGTTTAAGTTTTGTAGAACGTTTGGAGACAAAAAGATGCCAATGGACCAAGTTACGTTTGAAATTGCATAAAAAAATGAGAAGCTCATCTATGGAGAGAGTTGAGACTTCCAAATCATCAAAGGAGACCATTGTACTCTATTTTGTTTTCTTAGAAGTCTAACTTGCTATTCTAAGTTTCATAGAACGTTTCGAAACAAAAAGATTCCAATAGACCAAGTAACGTTTCAAATTAAACAAAAACGTGAAAAAGCTCGTCTATGGAGAGAGTTGAGCAATTCCAAAGCATCAAAGTGGACCGTTGTACTCTATTTAGTTTTCTTAGAAGTCTAACTTGCTAGTTTAGCTATCATGCAACGTTTCGTAAGATAAAGATGCTAATAGACCAAGTTATGTTTGAAATTGCATAAAAATGTGAAAAGCTGGTCTATGGAGAGAGTTGAGCAATTGCAAAGGATCAAAGTGGGCCGTTGTACTTTATTTAGTTTTCTTAGAAATCTGACTTGCTAGTTTATGTGTCGTAGAATGTTTGGAAACGAAACGATGTCAACAGACCAAGCTATGTTTGATATTGCACAAAAGGAGAAAAGCTTCTTTATGGGTAGAATTGAGCAATTCCAAAGTATGAAAGTTGACCTTTGTACTCTAGTTAGTGTTCTTAGAAGTCTAAATTGCTAGTTTAAGCTACACAGAACTTTTGGAAACAAAAAGATCCCAATAAACCAAGTTATGAATCGAATTGCACCAAAACATGAAAAGCTCGTCTATGGAGAGAGTTGAGCAATTCCAAATCATCAAAATGGACCATTGTACTCTATTTAATTTTCTTAGAAGTCTAACTTACTAGTTTACCTTTCGTGCAACGTTTCGTAAGGCAAAGATGCTAATAGACCAAGTTACATTTGAAATTGTAAAAGAATGTGAAAAGCTCGACTATGGAGAGACTTGAGCAATTCGAAAGCATCAAAGTTGACCGTTGTACTCTATTTAGTTTTCATAGAAGTCTAACTCTCAAGTTTAAGTTTTGTAGAACGTTTAGAAATAAAAAGGCACCAATAGACCAAGTTATGTTTTTATTGCACAAAAACGTAAAAAGCTTCTCGATCAAGAGAGTTGAGTAATTCCAAAACATCAAAATGGGCCGTTCTATACTATTTACTGTTCTTAGAAGTCTAACACGCTAATTTTGCTATCGTGCAACGTTTCGCAAGGTAAAGATGCAGCTTGACCAAGTTATGTTTGAAATTGTAAAAAAATGTGAAAAGCTCGTCTATGGAGAGAGTTGAGCACTTCCAAAGCATCAAAGTGGACCATTGTACTCTATTTAGTTTTCTTAATAGTCTAGCTTGAAAATTTAGCTTTCGTAGAACGTTTGGCAACATAAAGATGCCAGTAGACCAAGTTATTTTTCAAATTGCTCAAACACATGAAAAGCTTGTCTATGGAGAGAGTTGAGCAATTTCAAACCATCAAAGTGGACCATTGTACTCTATTTAGTGTTCTTAGAAGTCTAACTTGCTAGTTTAGCTTTCGCGCAACATTTCATAAGGTAAAGATGCAAATAGACCAAGTTATGTTTGAAATTGCACAAAAACTTGAAAAGCTCGTCTATGGAGAGAGTTGAGCAATTCGAAAGCATCAAAGTGGACCGTTGAACTCTATTTACTTTTCTTACATGTCTAACTTTCTAGTTTAAGTTTCGTAGAAGGTTTGGAAACAAAAATATGCTAATAGATCAAGTTATGTTTCAAATTGCAAAAAACGCGAAAAGCTTGTCTATGGAGAGAATTGAGCAATTCCAAAGCATCAAAGTGGACCGTTGTAAACTATTTAGTTCTCTTAGAAGTCTAACTTGCTACTTTAATTTTCATAGAACATTTGGAAGCAAAAAGATTCCAATCGACGAAGTTATGTTTCAAATAGCATAAAAACATGAAAAACTCTTCTATGGAGAGAGATGAGCAATTCCAAAGCATCAAATTCGATCGTTATATTCTATTTAGTGTTCTTAGAAGTCTAACTTTCTAGTTTAAGTTCCATGGAAGGTTTGCAAACGAAAAGATGCCAATAGATGGAGTTACGTTTCAAATTGCAAAAAACGTGAAAAGCTTGCCTATGGAAAGAGTAAAGTCATTCCAAAGCCCAAAAGTGAACCGTTGTTCCCCATTTAGTGTTCTTAGAAGTCTAACTTGCCAGTTTGAGTTTCGTAGAACGTTTGGAAACAAAAAGATTTCAATAGACCAAGTAATGTTTGAAATTAAACAAAAACGTGAAAAAGCTCGAGTATGGAAAAAGTTAAGCAATTCCAAAGCATCAAAGTGGACTATTATACTCTATTTATTTTCCTTAGAAGTCTAACTTGCTAGTTTAGCTTTCATACAACATTTCGTAAGGTAAAGATGCGAATAGACCAAGTTCTTTTGAAATGGTACAAAAACATGAAAAGCTCGCCTATGGAGAGAGTTGAGCAATTCCATGGCATCAAAGTGGACCGTTGTACTCTATTTAGTTTTCTTAGAAATCTAACTTGCTAGTTTAAGTTTCGTGGAATGTTTGGAAACAAAAAGATGCCAATAGACCAAGTCATGTTTGATATAGCACAAAAAGTTGAAAAGCTTGTTTTTGGGTAGAATTGAGCAATTCCAAAGTATGAAAGTGGACCATTGTACTCTATTTAGTGTTCTTAGAAGTCTCACTTGCTAGTTTTTGCTTTCGTGCAATGTTTCATACGTCAAAGATGTGAATAGACCAAGTTATGTTTGAAATTGCACAAAAATGTGCAAAGCTCGTCTATGGAGATACTTGAGCAATTCGAAAGCATCAAAGTGGACCGTTCTACTCTATTTAATTTTCTTAGAAGTCTAACTCTCAAGTTTAAGTTTCGTAGAACGCTTAGAAAAAAAGACACCAATAGACCAAGTTATGTTTCAAAGTGCAGAAAAATATCAAAAGCTCGTCAATGGACAGAGTTGAGCAATTCCAAAACATCAAAATCGACCACTGTAGTCTATTTAGTGTACCTAGAAATCTAACATGCTAATTTAGCTATCATGCAACGTTTCGTAAGGTAAAGATGCAGCTTGACTAAGTTATGTTTGAAATTGCACAAAAATGTGAAAAGCTTGTCTATGGAGAGAGTTGAGCACTTCCAAAGCATCAAAGTTGATCGTTCCACTCTATTTAGCTTTCTTAGAAGTATAACTTACTAGTTTAAGTTTCGTAGATTGTTTGGAAAAATATATGCCAATAGATTAAGTTATGTTTGAAATTACGTAAAAACGTGAAAAGCTCTTCTTTGGAGACAGTTGAGCAATTCCAAAGCATGAAATTGGATAGTTCTACACTATTTAGTGTTCTTAGAAGTCTAACTTTCTAGTTTAAGTTTTGTAGAACGTTTGGAGACAAAAAGATGCCAATAGACCACGTTATGCTTCAAATTGCTCAAAAACGTGAAAAGCTCTTCTATGGAGAGAATTGAGCAATTTGAAAGCATCAAAGTGGACCATTGCACTCTATTTAGTTTTCTTAGAATTCTTACTTGCTAGTTTAGCTTTCGTGCAACGTTTTGTAAGGTAAAGATGCGAAAAGACCAAGTTACGTTTGAAATTGCACAAAAACGTGAAAAGCTTGTCTATGGAGAGAGTTGAGCAATTCCAAAGCATCAAAGTGGATTGTTGTGCTCTATTTTGTTTTCTTACAAGTCTAACTTGCTAGTTTAAGTGTTGTAGAATGTTTGGAAATGAAACAATGTCAACAGACCAAGTTATGTTTGATATTGCATAAAAAGGTGAAAAGCTTGTCTGTGGGGAGAATTGAGCAATGCTAAAGCACCAAAGTGGACCTTTGTACTATATTTAGTGTTCTTCGAAATCTAAATTGCTAGTTTAAGTTTCGTAGAACTTTTGGAAACAAAAAGATGACAATAGACTAAGTTATGATTCAAATTGCACAAAAACATGAAAAGCTCGTCTATGGTGAGAGTTGAGCAATTCCAAATTATCAAAGTGGACCATTATACTCTACTTAGTTTTCCAAGAAGTCTAACTTGCTAGTTTACCTTTCGTGCAACGTTTCGTAAGGTAAAGATGTGAGTAGACCAAGTTATGTTTAAAATTGTAAAAAAATGTGAAAAGCTCGACTATGGAGAGACTTGAGAAATTCCAAAGCACCAAAGTTGACGTTGTACTCTATTTAGTTTTCTGAGAAGTCTAACTTGCTAGTTTAGCTTTTGTGCAACGTTTCATAAGCTAAAGATGCGAATAGACCAAGTCATGTTTGAAATTGCATAAAAACGTGAAAAGGTCCTCTATGGGGAGACTTGAGCAATTCGAAAGCATCAAAATTGACCGTTGTACTCTATTTAGTTTTCTTAGAAGTCTAACTCTCAAGTTTCAGTTTCGTAGAACGTTTAGAAATAAAAAGACACCAATAGACCAAGTTACGTTTTAAATTGCACAAAAACGTTAAAAGCATGTCTATGGAGAGAGTTGAGCAATTCCAAAATATCAAAATCGAACATTCTACTCTATTTACTGTTCTTAGAAGTCTAACATGCAAATTTAGCTATCGTGCAACGTTTCGCAAGGTAAAGATGCAGCTTGACCAAGTTATGTTTGAAATTGTAAAAAAATGTGAAAAGCTCGTGTATGAAGAGAGTTGAGCACTTCCAAAGCATCAAAGTGGACCGTTGTACTCTATTTAGTTTTCTTAGAAGTCTAACTTGCTAGTTTAAGTTTCGTAGAACATTTGGAATCAAAATAATGCCAGTAGACCAAGTTATTTTTCAAATTGCTCAAAAACGTGAAAAGCTTGTCTATGGAGAGAGTTGAGCAATTCCAAACCATCAAAGTGGACCTTTTTACGTTATTTAGTGTTCTTAGAAGTCTAACTTGCTAGTTCAGCTTTCGTGCAACGTTTCGTAAGGTAAAGATGCGAATAGAGCAAGTTATGTTTGAAATTGCATAAAAACTTGAAAAGCTCGTCTATGGAGAGAGTTGAGCAATTCGAAAGCATCAAAGTGGACCGTTGAACTCTATTTACTTATGTTACAAGTTTAACTTTCTAGTTTAAGTTTTGTAGAGGGTTTGGAAACAAAAAGATGCCAATAGATCAAGTTATGTTTCAAAATGCAAAAAAAGTGAAAAGCTCGTCTAGGGATAGAGTTGAGCAATTCTAAAGCACGAAAGTGGACCGTTGTTCTCCATTTAGTGTTCTTAGAAGTCTAACTTGACATTTTAAGTTTCGTAGAACGTTTGGAAACAAAAAGATGCCAATAGACCAAGTTATGTTTTAAATTTACACAAAAACGTGAAAAACTCATCTATGGAGAGAATTGAGCAATTCCAAATCATCATAGTGAACCGTTGTACTCTATGTAGTTTTCTTGGAAGTCTAACTTGACAATTTTTCTTTCGTGCAATGTTTCGTAAGGTAAAGATGCGAATAGACCAAGCTATGTCTGAAATTGCTCAAAAACATGATAAGCTTATCTATAAAGAGAGTTGAGCAATTCCAAAGAATCAAATTGGGTCGTTACACTCTATTTAGTGTTCTTAGGAGTGTAAATTTATAGTTTAGCTTTCATGCAATGTTTCGTAAGGTAAAGATGCGAATAGACCAAGTAATGCTTGAAATTACACAAAAATGTGAAAAGCTCATCTTGGAAAGAGTCAAGCAATTTCAAAGCAGCAAAATGGACCGTCGTACTCTATTTAGTGTTTTTCAAGTTACACTTGCTAGTTTTGCTTTCGTGCAATGTTTCGTAAGGTAAAGATGCGAATAGACCAAGTTATGTTTGAAATTGTGCAAAAATGTGAAAAGCTCATCCATGGAGAGAGTTGAGAAATTCCAAATCATCAAAGAGGAGATTTGTACTCTATTTAGTTTTCTTAGAAGTCTAACTTGCTAGATTATGTTTCGTAGAACATTTGGAAACTAAAAGATGCCAATGGACCATGCTATGTTTCAAATTGATCAAAAACATGAAAAGCTCGTCCATGGAGAGAGTTGAGCAATTTCAAGGAATGAAAGTGGACCTTTGAACTCTATTTACTATTCTTAGAAGTCTAACTTGCTAGTGTAAGTGTCGTAGAATGTTTGGAAATGGAACGATGTCAACAGACAAAGTTATGTTTGATATTGCACAAAAAGGTGAAAAACTTGTCTATGGGGAGAACTGAGCAATTCTAAAGCGCCAAAGTGGACCTTTGTACTTTTATTTAGTGTTTCTAGAAGTCTAAATTGCTAGTTCAAGTTTCATAGAACGTTTGGAAACAAAAATATGCCAATAGACCAAGTTATGATTCAAATTGCAAAAAAACATGAAAAGCTCGTGTATGGAGAGAGTTGAGCAATTCCAAAGCATCAAAGTGGACCATTATACTATATTTATTGTTCTTAGAAGTCTAACTTGCTAGTGTAAGTAGAATGTTTGGAAATGGAACGGTGTTAACAGACCAAGTTATGTTTGATATTGCACAAAAAGGTGAAAAACTTGTCTATGGGGAGAACTGAGCAATTCTAAAGCACCAAAGTGAACCTTTGTACTTTTATTTAGTGTTTTTAGAAGTCTAAATTGCTAGTTTAAGTTTCATAGAACGTTTGGAAACAAAAAGATGTCAATAAACCAAGCTATGATTCAAATTGCACAAAAACATGAAAAGCTCGAGTATGGAGAGAGTTGAGCAATTCCAAAGCATCAAAGTGGACCATTGTACTGTATTTAGTTTTCCTAGAAGTCTAACCTGATAGTTTACCTTTCGTGCAACGTTTCATAGGGTAAAGATGCGAATAGACCAAGTTACGTTAAAAATTGTAAAAAAATGTGAAAAGCTCGACTTTGGAGAGACTTGAGCAATTCCAAAGCATCAAAGTTTACCGTCGTACTCTATTTAGTTTACTTAGAAGTCTAACTTGCTAGTTTAGCTTTCGTGCAACGTTTCATAGGGTAAATATACGAATAGACCAAGTTAAGTTTGAAATTGCACAAAAACGTGAAAAACTCATCTATGGAGAGACTTGAGCAATTCGAAACCATCAATGTGGACCATTGTACTCTATTTAGTTTTCTTAGAAGTCTAACTCTCAAGTTTAAGTTTCATAGAATGTTTAGTAATAAAAAGACACCAATATACCAAGTTATTTTTCAAATTGCTCAAAAACATGGAAAACTTGTCTATGGAGAGAGTTGAGCAATTCCAAACCATTAAATTGGACCTTTGTACTCTATTTAGTGTTCTTAGAAGTCTAACTTGATAGTATAGCTTTCATGCAACATTTCGTAAGGTAAAGATGTGAAGAGACCAAGTTACCTTTGAAATTACATAAAAACGTGCAAAGCTCCTCTGTAGAGAGAGTTGAGCAATTCCAAAGTATCAAAGTGGACCATTGAACTCTATTTACTTTTCTTACAAGTCTAACTTGCTAGTTTAAGTTTCGTAGAAGGTTTGGAAACAAAAAGATGCCAATAAATCAAGTTATGTTTCAAATTGCAAAAAATTTGAAAAGCTCGTCTATGGAGAGACTTAAGCAATTCCAAAGCACGAAAGTGGACCGTTGTTCTCCATTTAGTGTTCTTAGCAGTCTAACTTGAAATTTTAACTTTCATTGAACGTTTGGAAACAAAAACATGCCAATAGACCAAGTTATGTTTTAAATTTGCACAAAAACGTGAAAAGCTCGTCTATGGAGAGAATTGAGCAATTCCAAAGCATCAAAGTGGACCGTTGTACTCTAATTATTTTTCTTAGAAGTCTAACTTGATAGTTTAGCTTTCGTGAAACGTTTGGTGACATAAAGATGCCAGTAGACCAAGTTATTTTTGAAATTACTCAAACACATGAAAAGCTTGTCTATGGAGAGAGTTGAGCAATTCCAAACCATCGAAGTGGACCTTTGTACTCTATTTAGTGTTCTTATAAGTCTAACTTGCTAGTTTAGCTTTCGTGCAAAATTTCGTAAGGTAAAGATGCGAATAGAGTCAGTTATGTTTGAAGTTGCACAAAAACTTGAAAAGCTCATCTATGGAGAAAGTTGAGCAATTCGAAAGCATCAAAGTGGACCGTTGAACTCTTTTTACTTTTCTTACAAGTCTAACTTTCTAGTTTAAGTTTCGTAGAAGGTTGGAAACAAAAAGATGCTAATAGATCAAGTTATGTTTCTGTTGGCACCAAAATATGCTGGGCCTAATAAGCCTAGTCCATGTATAAGGCCCAAGGTGCAGCCTATACGGTCCATTATGTTTTATGGCAGCCCATGTGCCCATTATATTGAGAAGAAAATGAAGCCCAGTTGGTGAGTAACTGCCTAGGTGCAGTTGTGCTGAGAGTGGTCCATGAAAAGAGGAAGAAGTTGTGGCAGTTACCACAAGGTGGTCCAGGTGGTAGCACATAAGAGAAATGAGGAAAATTATTTTGAGAAGATGACAGTAACTTCCAACTTACAGAACATGGAGTAAATCAAGGATAACTACAGTAGGATCATGGTTTATGGAGGAGGATTTCGTGCAAAGCAGAAGGTATAAAAGATGGTAGATAGATAGAGATGGACACACACACAACCAGTCAAACAGACAACAAAAACTCAAGCCTAAAGGCACTTTCAAGCTTCCTAGCATCTTAGCATTTCAATTACATTTCCAAATTCGTGTCAATTTCAAGCAAGTATTATGTCATTCATTCCAAATTCTCTTGTATTTATTTCTTGTCAAGTTTCAATGCCAACCGTCGTTGTGTAAATTGTTCTTGGTGTCTATTTATGTTTCTTCATTTCAATCTCAACAAAATGCACTTCAGTGGAGTTGGGAACCTAGAACTATTGAGGTCCCAAGATAGTTTGTTCAATTGTCTAGATAGAAGTCTTATTTACATTTGGTGCATTTTATTCTAATTTGTGTAGGAAACTATAAGCCTTGGCACACCTGCAAATCATCATCACCTTGGGCCACTTTTTGGTGACAACAACCTTTTTTGGCACAGCCGGTGGGACTGGAGAAGAAGCATCTGAAAATTACCATGGTACCACGCACTCGCTTGTCAGGAAAAGAACCAATCACTAGGGAGAATCCGCAGGAGGAAAACCCACTGGCTGAGATGGAAGAGGCTGCGAATGATGGTAGCACTGAAGAAAAGCAAGAGCTCATTGAACGACCAGCTGGCTTGTCTGACGAAACCACCATTTTGTTTGACCATTTGTTCAAATCCATCAAAAATCTGGAGGTACGTTCTAACCAAACAATTGAAGATGCATGAAACAGGTGGAGCAGAAGTTTGAAGGATTTAGAGTACCTGATTTCACTTTATTCTCTGAAGAAGAAGGGATGTCCACCATGGAGCATATTGGTCGTTTTACTGTGCAATGTGACGAATTCGCAAACTATGACAACTTTGACAACCTTCGTCTCAGATTATTTCCAAACTCTTTGACAGGAGCTGCTTTTACTTGGTATCCACATTACCAAGAAATTCCATCAACACATGGTGGGAGATGGAACGGTCATTTCATACTCAGTTCTTAGAGCTGAACCAGAGGTATTTGTGGCTGAGCTATCCAGATTGGTGCAAAAGGCAGGAGAAACCACCGATGCTTATATTGCTCGTTTTAAAAGGCTGAGGAATAGATGCCGCATCTATCTACCTGAGTCAAAATTTGTCAAAATGGCCCAGTGAGGATTGGACATTAAATTGCACAAAAAGTTTCAAGGTATGAAATTTTATGACTTTATGAGATGGCAGCAAAGGTAGCAGAGTATGAAGAATTGTTGAAAGAAGAAAGTAGGACAAAGAAATCTTCTATGGGAACTTACTACCAGGAGATGGAGATGGCAGCTGCGGAGGTGACTTCAGAAAAGAAAGTGTGGGTTTGTCCCGCATTATCGAAACCGAAAGCAACCAAGCCAGCAAAGAAACAACCCATGGGTAGTAACATCAATTACACTTTTGATGTGACCAAAACGGAGGAGATTTTTGATTTTTATGGCAGGAAAAGTTTGTTACATTTCCAGATGAAAACAAAATACCATCTCAGGAGGATATAAAAGGGAAGGAGTATTGCAAATACCATGACCTATGGTCTCATACCACCAACAACTGCTGGACTTTGAAGAACATGATTCAGAAGAAAATAAACAAGGGTGTCCTGTAATTCCTTGATAAGGAGTCAATGCTGGTAGATGAAGATCCATTCTCTTCGGTGGCAACCACAATGCATGCAATTGATATGGATCTTCGTGACTACCTAGAGCTTAAAAGGAAATTGAAGGAAAAATCACAGGTATGGGAACCAAAAGCTCATAATTCTCAAAATTCTCAGGTCCACAAGGAGAAGAAGGGATGCAAACCGCGCTATGTGCAACCACCAGCTTGCACCATTACCAACAGATGGCAATTGGTGAAACATAAGAAGTTTCCAGCACCTCTAACCAGAACTCAATTGACGAGAAAGCAGAGGCAGTATGGTGCATATATGAGGAGTTATTACAAGTCTCCAATGGTTCAACGTAGAAACTGGACATGGATTCGCAAAGAAAAGAAGCAAGAGGACAACCACCAAGTGAACAAAGATCAACCACCTGTAAAGGAATTCATGGTGGGAGCAATTCAGGTACCATATGAATGTTCTACTACTACTTTAGTTTTGCCAGTTGCTTGGCAGGCTATGAAGCACATAAATGAAAATCAAATGCCAAAGCTTGACCGGCTAGGGAAGGGTGATCAACCTTTCAGTTCAGTGACTGTGCAGATAGTGGATGAAGAGACCCCCAAAAGGGTTATCTTGGAGAAACCTGCAATCCAAATGTCACAGCACATCAAGCCACTGTATGTCAGAGCATAGATGAATGGCAAACCGATTAACAGAGTCTTGGTGGACAACGGTTCTGCAATCAATACCATTCCACGATCGGTTCTCAGGCTGTTGGGTAAGAAAGAAGATGATTTAATTCCAACTAACGTGACTATGGCAGGTTTTACAGGTGAAGTTACTAAGGCAGTTGGTATACTGCCAATGGAGCTGACTGTTGGGCAAAAATATTTCATGGCTGCCATCTTTGTCATTGACAGTCAGGCCAAATACCAAGCTTTATTGGGAAGAGATTGGATTCATTCCAATTGATGCATTCCATCTTTACTACATTAGCTCTTGGTGTGCTGGAGAGGAAATGATGTAGAAATCATTTGGGCAGACAACCAGCCATTCAAGACTACATCAGATCAGGTGGAGGCTCGCTATTATCATGCCAAAAGTGGACCAATCCAGTTCGAAACCAAGAAAGAAGAGATGCAGGAAATTGCAAGACAATTATTGCAACCAATGGCCATTGTTCCTTATAGGCCGAGGAGGTCAGAACCAATCATTGAAGAAGTCCCATGATGTGGTCGAAGGAAGAAGAGAAGATAGTGGTGGTTGCAATAAATAAGATAGTAGTACAAGCTGCCATTGATAGAATTATAACAGAAGAAATTAGTGAAAAAGAGATGACAGTAGAAGATGGTGGCTGTTTAGCCACGAATAATAAAGAGGAGTTGAATTGGAATGATTTGCAAATAGCATCGGCCAAATTAGATGATTTGAAGGCCGAAACCCAAGATCCTTTGGAAGAAGTGAACTTGGGGGGCAAGAAGAGTTAAGAGTTACCTACATAAGTTCTACCTTGGATCCATCTATCAAGGTAAAACTAATAGCTTTACTTCACGAGTTTCGTGATTGTTTTGCTTGGGATTACCAGGAAATGCCAGGATTGAATAGAAAGGTGGTAGAACACAGACTGCCTATCAAGCCCGGATACAAACCATACCAGTAACCATCTAGAAGAATGTCTTCAGAAGTAGAGTTGCGTGTCAAAGAAGAAATACAGAAGTTGGTTAAGGCCGGCTTCATACGGCCAACCAGGTATGCTAAATGGTTATCTAATATTGTACCGGTAATTAAGAAAAATGGCGAAATTCGTATTTGTGTCGATTTTTATGATTTAAACACTGCTACACCTAAAGATGTGTATGTTATGCCAATTGTTGATATGCTGATAGATAGTGTGTCTCAACATGAGCTGCTATCTATGATGGATGGTTATTCTAGATACAACCAGATATTTATTGCAGAAGAAGATGTTTCAAAAACGACATTTAGATGTCCAGGAGCATTGGGTACCTATGAATGGGTAATGATGCCCTTTGGCCTAAAAAATGTCAGAGCCACCTATCAACGAGTAATGAATGCTATCTTCCATGACATGATAGGTAGGAAACTGGAGGTTTATATTGATGATATTATTGTCAAGTCAATCAAGGTCAATGACCATGTGGCTGATCTCAAACTTGTAATTGAAAGGATGAGGCAATACCAACTAAAGCTCAATCCTTTGCAATGTGCATTTGGAGTTAAAGCTGGAAACTTCCTGAGGTTTTTGGTCCATCAAAGAGGCATGGAGGTTGACCAAAACAAAGCTAAAGCTATATGCGAAGCTCAACCACCGAAGAACAAACAACAGCTCCAAAGTTTCCTTGGTCAGGTAAATTACCTTACAAGATTTATTTCTAATCTTGCAGGTAAGACCAAGGTATTGCTAGAATTGTTGAAGTTAAAGAAGGAGGAGGCATTCAGATGGGAGTCAAAACACGAAGAGGCCTTGCAAACCATCAAGACCTACCTAAGCAAACATCCAGTTCTCATGCCACCCACCAGGCACAAACCATTGAAGTTGTATATATCAGCTACTGATGATTCCATTGGGTGCTTACTGGCCCAGGATGATTATGTTGGAAGAGAAAGAGCAGTCTACTACCTTAGTAGATTGCTCACAGATGCTGAAGGATGATATTCTGTGGTGGAGAAGCTCTGTCTTGCATTATATTTTGCATGTACCAAGTTGAGGCACTACTTGCTTCAAACTAAGGTGTACGTGATCTCAAAAATGGATTTGATCAAGCACATGCTGGCCAAGCCATTGCTAACAGGAAGGATAGGTCGATGGTCATTGGCCTTGACAGAATTCAACCCTAAATGGAGACCACAACAGGCAGTCAAAGGGCAAGCACTTGCTGAATTCCTTGCTGGCCACCCATGTTTGGAAATTCCTGAGACCTTACAAGGCATGATAGATGCGCACACTATACCAAACTTTGAAGATGAAGGTGAATGGGTGCTAAAATTCGATAGGTCTAGCACTGAGATGGCTGCTGGAGCTGGGGTAGTCATTCAATCCCCAAGAGGTACAAAAACCACCTTAGCTTTTAATTTGGATTTTGATTGTACTAACAACCGGGCAGAATATGAAGCGCTCATCATTGGCTTAGAGATTTTGCTTGAACTAAAAGCCAAAAATATTCTGGTGGTTGGAGATTCTCAATTGGTGCAAAAACAACTGGCTGGAGAATACAAATGTGCTAGTTTTACATTGGCACCATACTACAGTACAGCCTTACAATTGCTTGATGACTTCCAGGAGGTGGAGTTGAAGTACATTCCACGAGATGAAAATCATGAGGCCAACGGATTGGCCTAACTAGTTTCTGGTTTAATACTTCCAGAAAGTTTGATACAACAAATCATAACGGTGGAAAGATGATCTCATCCATCTATCAGAGAAAAAGGCATGGCAGTTGAATGCCTAGCTCTTTAAGATCAGATGAAAGATTGGAGGAGAGATATCATTAACCATCTGTCATATCCCAATGATCCAGCATCCAGAAAGGTCAAGTGATGGCACAGAGCTATGTAATGATCGAGGGTGAACTCTTAAGAAAAGGAGCTGATGGTTTGTTACTTCGATGCCCTAGTTTTATTGAAAGTATGAAAATAATGCAACAGGTACACGAAGGTATCTGTGGTGCATATCAAGTCGGTCCAAAGATGAGGTGGTTAATCAGGAGGCACGACTATTATTAGCCAACCATCTTGAAAGATTGCATTAAATATGCAAAAGGCTGTCAACAATGCCAGAAGTTTCACAATATTCAAAAAGCACCAGCAGCGGATATGCACCCTATCATTAAACCATGGCCATTCAGAGGGTGGGCACTTGATATCATTGGAAAGATCTTTCTTGCTTCATCTAAGGGTCATCATTTTATCCTGGTGGCTACCGACTATTTTACAAAATGGGTAGAGGCAATACCCATGAAAAATGTCTAACATGCTGAGGTGGTAGATTTCATCAAAGAACACCTTATTTTTAGTTTTGGCATTTTAGAAACCATCACAACTGACCAGGAGACAATGTTCACTGGAGGGGAGGTCAAAGCATGTCTAGAAGACTATGGAGTCAAATTGCTCACATCTACTCCATACTATGCTCAGGCCAATGGGCAAGCAGAAGCTTCAAATAAGGTGATCATTTCTATCTTACAGAAAACTATTGAGGATAATCCTAGAGCATAGCACAAGATACTACCAGAGACATTATGGGCTTACCGCATATCCAAGAGAACAAATACTGCAACCAGTCCCGTTGTTCTCACTTATGAGCATGATGCAGTACTACCTATGGAGCTGGTAGTTCCATCTTTGAGGATCATGAAACAACATGGTCTATCTGCTGGAGAATATTCAAAAGCCATGAACATGGAGCTGGAACAGTTGGATAAAAGCAGGATGGAGGCTCTGAACAGAATGATAATCCAAAAGAAGAATATAGCAAAGGCCTACAACAAAAAAGTAAGGAAGAAAGTGTTCCATGAAGGCCAACTGGTGTGGAAGGTGATCCTATCACCAGGAATCAAGGATAGAGAGTTGGGCAAATGGTCTCCAAATTGGGAAAGACCCTTCAAGGTCCACAGAATTCTCAAAGGCAATGCATACTGGTTGACAGACCTAGATGGTCAGTCACATAAGAGATTTATTAATGGCAAATGCTTAAAACCATATTTCCCAAGCATTTGGGAATCCACAACTGTAATGGCATAAAGAATGTAAAAGCAGGCTTTTTAGCGCAGCCATGAGCTGGCTTAAGTGGCCGCATATTCTGAATAAAGAGATTAGATGGCCATAGGCCACACAGAAGAAATTGCAAATAAATAGTTAGCATTTCTAAAAAGAATTGAGCAATTCCAAAGCATCAAAGTGGACCGTTGTACTCAATTTAGTTTTCTTAGAAGTCTAACTTGACAATTTTGCTTTCATGCAACATTTCGTAAGATAAAGATGTGAATAGACCAAGCAATGTCTGAAATTACTTAAAAACATGATAAGCTCATCTATAAAGAGAGTTTGGCAATTCTGAAGAATCAAATTGGGTCGTTGCACTCTATTTAGTGCTCTTAGGAGTGTAACTTTATAGTTTAGCTTTCGTGCAATGTTTCGTAAGGTAAAGATATGAATAGACCAAGTTATGCTTGAAATTACACAAAAATGTGAAAAGCTCATCTACGGAAAGAGTTAAGCAATTCCAAAGAAGCAAAGTGGACCGTTGTACTCTATTTAGTGTTTTTGAAGTTACACCTGCTAGTTTTGCTTTCGTGCAACATTTCGTAAGGTAAAGATGCGAATATACCAAGTTATGTTTGAAATTGCGTAAAAACGTGTAAAGCTTGTCCATGGATAGAGTTGAGGAATTCCAAAACATCAAAGAGGAGAACTATACTCTATTTAGTTTTCTTAGAAGTCTAGCTTGCTAGTTTATGTTTCGTAGAACGTTTTGAAACTAAAAGATGCCAATGGATCATGTTATGCTTCAAATTGCTCAAAAACGTGAAAGCTAGTCCAAGGAGAGAGTTGAGCAATTCCAAAGAATGAAAGTGGACCATTGAACTCTATTTACTGTTCCTAGAAGTCTAACTTGCTAGTTTAAGTGTCGTAGAATGTTTGGAAATGAAACAATGTCAATAGAACAAGTTATGTTTGATATTGCACAAAAAGGTGAAAAACTTGTCTATGGGGAGAACGGAGCAATTCTAAAGCGCCAAAGTGGACATTTGTACTTTTATTTAGTGTTCTTAGAAATCCAAATTGATAGTTTAAGTTTCATTGAACGTTTGGAAACAAAACGATGCCAATAGACCTAGTTCGGATTCAAATTGCACAAAAACTTGAACAGCTCATCTATGGAGAGATTTGAGCAATTCCAAAGCATCAAAGTGGACCATTATACTCTATTTAGTTTTCCTAGAAGTCTAACATGGTAGTTTAGCATTTGTTCAACATTTCGTAAGGTAAAGATGCGAATAGACCAAGTTACTTTCAAAATTGTAAAAAAATGTGAAAAAGGTCGACTTTGGAGGGACTTGAGCAATGCCAAAGCATCAAAGTTGACCGTCTTACTCTATTTAGTTTACTTAGAAGCCTATCTTGCTAGTTTAGCTTTCGTGCAACGTTTCATAGGGTAAAGATGCGAATAGACCAAGTTGTGTTTAAAATTGAACAAAAACGTGAAAAACTTATCTAAGGAGAGACTTGAGCAATTCGAAACCATCAATGTGGACCGTTGTACTCTATTTAGTTTTCTTAGAAGTCTAACTCTCAAGTTTAAGTTTCATAGAACGTTTAGAAATAAAAAGACACCAATAGACCAAGTTATGTTTTAAATTGCACAAGAACGTAAAAAGGTCATCTATGGAGAGAGTTGAGCAATTCCAAAACATTAAAATGGACCGTTCTACTCTATTTAGTGTTCTTAGAAGTCTAACATGCTAATTTAGCTATCGTGCAACATTTCGTACAGTAAAGATGTGGCTTGACCAAGTTATGTTTGAAATTGTAAAAAAAAGTGAAAAGCTCGTGTATGGAGAGAGTTGAGCGATTCCAAACCATCAAAGTGAACCTTTGTACCCTATTTAGTGTTTTTAGAAGTCTAACTTGTTAGTTTAACTTTCGTTCAAAAGGTAATAATGCGAATAGACCAAGTTATGTCTGAAATTGCACAAAAACTTGGAAAGCTCGTCTACGGAGAGAGTTGAGCAATTCAAAAGCATCGAAGTGGACCGTTGAACTCTATTTCCTTATCTTACAAGTCTAACTTTCTAGTTTAAGTTTCGTAGAAGGTTTGGAAACAAAAGGTTGCCAATAGATCAAGTTCTGTTTCAAATTACAAAAACGTGAAAAGCTCGTCCATGGAAAGAGTTGAGCAATTCTAAAGCACGAAAGTGGACTGTTGTTCTCCATTTAGTGTTCTTAGAAGTCTAACTTGACATTATAAGTTTCGTAGAATGTTCAGAAAAAAAAAAAGATGCCAATAGACCAAGTTATGTTTTAAATTTGCACAAAAACGTGAAAAGCTCGTCTATGGAGAGAATTGAGCAATTCCAAAGCATCACAGTGGACCGTTGTACTCTATTTAGTTTTCTTAGATGTCTAACTTGACAATTTTGCTTTCGCGCAACGTTTCGTAAGGTAAAGATGTGAATAGACCAAGCCATGTATGAAATTACATAAAAACATGATAAGCTCATCTATAAAGAGAGTTGAGCAATTCCAAAGAATCAAATTGGGTCATTGCACTCTATTTATTGTTCTTAGGAGTGTAACTTTATAGTTTGGCTTTCGTGCAATGTTTCGTAAGGTAAAGATGCGAATAGACCACGTTATGCTTGAAATTACACAAAAACGTGAAAAGCTCATTTGCGGAGAGAGTTAAGCAATTCCAAAGCAGCAAAGTGGACCATTGTACTCTATTTAGTGTTTTTGAAGTTACACTTGCTAGTTTTGCTTTCGTGCGACATTTCGTAAGGTAAAGATGTGAATAGACCAAGTTATGTTTGAAATTACGTAAAAACGTGAAAAGCTCGTCCATGGAGAGAGTTGAGGAATTCCAAAACATCAAAGAGGAGAACTGTACTCTATTTAGTTTTCTTAAAAGTCTAACTTGCTAGTTTATATCTCGTAGAGCGTTTTGAAACTAAAAGATGCCAATGGATCATGTTATGTTTCAAATTGCTCAAAAACGTGAAAAGCTAGTCCAAGGAGAGAGTTGAGCAATTCCAAAGATTGAAAGTGGACCATTGAACTCTATTTACTGTTCTTAGAAGTCTAACTTGCTAGTTTAAGTGTCGTAGAATGTTTGGAAATGAAACGATGTCAATAGACCAAGTTATGTTTGATATTGTACAAAAAGGTGAAAAACTTGTCTGTGGGGAGAACAGAGCAATTCTAAAGCGCCAAAGTGGACCTTTGTACTTTTGTTTAGTGTTCTTAGAAATCTAAATTGATAGTTTAAGTTTCATCAAACGTTTGGAAACAAAACGATGCCAATAGACCTAGTTCTGATTCAAATTGCACAAAAACATGAAAGCTCATCTATGGAAAGAGTTGAGCAATTCCAAAGCATCAAAGTGGACCATTATACTCTATTTAGTTTTCCTAGAAGTCTAACATGCTAGTTTAGCTTTCGTTCAACATTTCGTAAGGTAAACATGCGAATAGACCAAGTTACGTTCAAAATTGTAAAAAAATGTGAAAAGCTCGACTTTGGAGAGACTTGAGCAATTCCAAAGCATCAAAGTTGACCGTTGTACTCTATTTAGTTTTCTAAGAAGTCTAACTTGCTAGTTTCGCTTTCGTGCAACGTTTCATAAGGTAAAGATGCGAATAGACCAAGTTATGTTTGAAATTACACAAAAGCATGAAAGCATCAAACTGGTCCGTTGTACTATATGTAGTGTTTGTAGAAGTCTAACATGCTAAATTAGCTATCGTGCAATGTTTCGCAACATAAAGATGCGGCTTGACCAAGTTATGTTTGAAATTGCAAAAAAATGTGAAAAGCTCGTCTATGGAGAGAGTTGAGCACTACCAAAGCATCAAATTTCTCAAAAACGTGGAAAGCTTGTCTATGGAAAGAGTGGAGCAATTCCAAACCATTAAAGTGGACCTTTGTACTCTATTTAGTGTTCTGAGAAGTCTAACTTCATAGTTTAGCTTTCGTGCAACGTTTCGTAAGGTAAAGATGTGAATAGACCAAGTTATGTTTGAAATTACATAAAAACGTGAAAAGCTCCTCTATGGAGAGAGTTCAGCAATTCAAAAGTATCAAAGTGGACCATTGAACTCTATTTACTTTTCTTACAAGTCTAACTTGCTAGTTTAAGTTTCATTGAAGGTTTGGAAACAAAAAGATGCCAATAGATCAAGTTATGTTTCAAATTGCAAAAAATGTGAAAAGCTCGTCTATGGAGAGACTTAAGCAATTCCGAAGCACGAAAGTGGACCGTTGTTCTCCATTTAGTGTTCTTAGAAGTCTAACTTGCCATTTTAAGTTTCGTAGAACGTTTGGAAAGAAAAAACATGCCAATAGACCAAGTTATGTTTTAAATTTGCACAAAAACATGAAAAGCTCGTCCATGGAGAGAAGTCTAACATGACAATTTAGCTTTCGTGCAACATTTCTTAACGTAAAGATGTGAATAGACCAAGCTATGTTTGAAATTGCTCAAAATCATGAAAAGCTCATCTAGGGAGAGATTTGAGCAATTCCAAAGAATTAAATTGGGCTGTTGTACTCTATTTAGTGTTCTTAGAATTCTAACTTTCTAGTTTAGCTTTCATGCAATGTTTCATGAGGTAAAGATGTGAATAGACCAAGTTACGCTTGAAATTACACAAAAACGTGAAAAGCTCATCTATGGAGAGAGTTGAGCAATTCGAAAACAGCAAAGTGGACCGTTGTACTCTATTTAGTGTTTTTGAAGTCTTACTTGCTATTTTTGCTTTCGTGCAACGTTTTGTAAGGTAAAGATGCCAATGGACCAAGTTATGTCCGAAATTACAAAAAAACGTGAAAAGCTCTTCTTTGGATACAGTTGAGCAATTCTAACGCATGAAATTGGACGGTTTTACACTATTTAGTGTTCTTAGAAGTATAACTTGCTAGTTTAAGTTTCATAGAACGTTTGGAAACAAAAAGATGCCAATAGACCATGTTATGTTTCAAATTGCTCAAAAACTTGAAAAGCTCGTCCATGGCGAGAGTTGAGCCATTCGAAAGCATCAAAGTGGACCATTGAACTCTATTTACTGCTCTTAGAAGTCTAACTTGCTAGTTTAAGTTTCATAGAAGGTTTGGAATCAAAAAGATGCCAATAGATCAAGTTATGTTTCAAATTATAAAAAATGTGAAAAGCTCGTCTACGGAGAGAGTTGAGCAATTCCAAGGCACCAAAGTCGACCGTTGTTCTCCATTTATTGTTCTTAGAAGCCTAACTTGCCAGTTTAAGTTTTGTAGAATGTTTGGAAACAAAAAGATGCCAATAGACCATGTTATGTTTCAAATTACACAAAAACATGAAAAGCTATCTATGGAGAGAATTGACCAATTCCAAAGCATCAAAGTGGACCATTGTAATGTATTTCATGTTCTTTGAAGTCTAACTTTCTAGTTTCCCTTTCGTGCAATGTTTCGTAACGTAAAGATGCGAATAGACCAAGTTATGTTTAAAATTACAAAAAAATGTGAAAAAGCTCTACTATGGAGAGAGTTGGGCAATTCCAAAGCATCAAAGTGGACTGTTGTACTCTATTTAGTTTTCTTAGAAGTTTAACTTGCTAGTTTTTCTTTCGTGCAATGTTTCGTAAGGTAAATATTCGAATAGACCAAGTTATGTTTGTAATTATGCAAAAAGTGAAAATCTCATCTATGGAGAAAGTTGAACAATTTCAAAGCATCAAAGTTGACCGTTGTACTCTATTTAGTGTTCTTAGAAGTATAAGTTGCTAGTTTAAGTTTTGTAGAACGTTTGGAGACAAAAAGATGCCAATGGACCAAGTTATGTTTGAAATTGCACAAAAAAATGAGAAGCCCGTCAATGGAGAGAGTTGGGCACTTCCAAATCATCAAAGGAGACCGTTGTACTCTATTTTGTTTTCTTAGAAGTCTAACTTGCTATTCTAAGTTTCATAGAACGTTTCGAAACAAAAAGATTCCAGTAGACCAAGTAATGTTTCAAATTAAACAAAAACGTGAAAAAGCTCGACTATGGAGAGAGTTGAGCAATTCAAAAGCATCAAAGTGGACCATTGTACTCTATTTAGTTTTTTTAGAAGTCTAACTTGCTAGTTTAGGTATCATGCAACGTTTCATAAGATAAATATGTTAATAGACCAAGTTATGTTTCAAATTGCATAAAAATGTGAAAATCTCGTCTATGGAGAGAGTTGAGCAATTGCAAAGGATCAAAGTGGGCCGTTGTACTCTATTTAGTTTTCTTAGAAATCTAACTTGCTAGTTTAAGTGTCGTAGAATGTTTGGAAATGAAACGATGTCAATAGACCAAGTTATGTTTGATATTGCTCAAAAGGTGGAAAGCTTGTCCATGGAGAGAATTGAGCAATTCTAAAGCACCAAAGTTGACCTTTGTACTCTATTTGGTGTTATTAGAAGTCTAAATTGCTAGTTTAAGTTTCATAGAACGTTTGAAAACAAAAAGATCCCAATAAATCAAGTTATGATTCAAATTGCACAAAAACATGAAAAGCTCGTCTATGGTGAGAGTTGAGCAATTCCAAATCATCAGAGTGGACCATTGTACTCTATTTAGTTTTCTTAGAAGTCTAACTTACTAGTTTACCTTTCGTGCAACATTTCATAAGGCAAAGATGCTAATAGACCAAGTTACGTTTAAAATTGTAAAATAATGTGAAAAGCTTCACTATGAAGGGACTTGAGCAATTCGAAAGCATCAAAGTGGACCGTTGTACTCTATTTAGTTTTCTTAGAAGTCTAACTCTCAAGTTTAAGTTTTGTATAACGTTTAGAAATAAAAAGACACCAGTAGACCAAGTTATGTTTTAAAATGCACAAAAACGTAAAAAGCTTGTCTATCGAGAGAGTTGAGTAATTCCAAAACATCAAAATGGACCGTTCTATACTATTTACTGTTCTTAGAAGTCTAACATGCTAATTTAGCTATCGTGCAACGTTTCGCAAGGTAAAGATGCAGCTTGACCAAGTTATGTTTGAAATTGTAAAAAAATGTGAAAAGCTCATCTATGGAGAGAGTTGAGCACTTCCAAAGCATCAAAGTGGACCATTGTACTCTATTTAGTTTTCTTAGAAGTCTAACTTGACAATTTAACCTTCGTAGAACTTTTGGCAACATAAAGATGCCAGTAGACCAAGTTATTTTTCAAATTGCTCAAACACATGAAAATCTTATCTATGGAGAGAGTTGAGTAATTCCAAACCATCAAAGTGGACCTTTGTACTCTATTTATTGTTCTTAGAAGTCTAACTTGGTAGTTTTGCTTTCGTGCAACATTTCGTAAGGTAAAGATGTGAATAGACCAAGTTATGTTTGAAATTGCCCAAAAACTTGAAAAGCTCGTATATGAAGAGAGTTGAGCAATTCGAAAGCATCAAAGTGGACCGTTGAACTCTATTTACTTTTCTTACAAGTCTAACTTTCTAGTTTAAGTTTCGTAGAAGGTTTGGAAACAAAAAGATGCTAATAGATCGAGTTATGTTTCAAATTGCGAAAAACGTGAAAAGCTTGTCTATGGAGAGAATTGAGCAATTCCAAAGCAACAAAGTGGACCGTTGTAAACTATTTAGTTCTCTTAAAAGTGTAACTTGCTAGTTTAATTTTCATAGAACATGTGGAAGCACAAAGATTCCAATCCACGAGGTTATGTTTCAAATAGCATAAAAACGTGAAAAACTCTTCTATGGAGAGAGTTGAGCAATTCCAAAGCATCAAATTCGATCGTTATACTCTATTTAATGTTCTTAGAAGTCTAACTTGCTAGTTTAAGTTTCATGGAAGGTTTGTCTGCAAACAAAAAGATGCCAATAGATGAAGTTATGTTTCAAATTGCAAAAAACGTGAAAAGCTCGTCTATGGACAGAGTTGAGTCATTCCAAAGCCCAAAAGTGGACCGTTGTTCCCCATTTAGTGTTCTTAGAAGTCTAACTTGCCAGTTTGAGTTTCGTAGAACGTTTGGAAACAAAAAGATGTCAATAGACCAAGTAATGTTTGAAATTAAACAAAAACGTGAAAAAGCTCGAGTATGGAAAAAGTTAAGCAATTCCAAAACATGAAAGTGGACTATTATACTCTATTTATTTTTCTTAGAAGTCTAACTTACTATTTTAGCTTTCGTGCAACATTTCGTAAGGTCAATATGTGAATCGACCAAGTTATTTTGAAATGGTACAAAAACATGAAAAGCTCATCTATGAATAGAGTTGAGCAATTCCAAAGAATCAAATTGGGCCGTTGTACTCTATTTAGTATTCTTAGAAGTGTAACTTTCTAATTTAGTTTTCATGCAATGTTTCGTATGGTAAAGATGCGAATGGACCTTGTTATGCTTGAAATTACACAAAAATGTAAGAAGCTCGTCTATGTAGAGAGTTGGACAATTTCAAAGCTGCAAAGTGGACCGTTGTACTCTATTTAGTGTTTTTGAAGTCGCACTTGCTAGTTTTGCTCTTGTGCAACGTTTCGTAAAGTAAAGATGCGAATAGACCAAATTATGTTTGAAATTACGTAAAAACGTGAAAAGTTCCTCTATAGAGAGAGTTAAGGCATTCCAGCATCAAAGAGGACAGTTGTACTCTATTTAGTTTTCTTAGAAGTCTAACTTGCTAGTTTAAGTTTTGTAGAACGTTTGGAAACTAAAAGATACCAATAGACCATGTTATGTTTCAAACTGCTCAAAACGTGAAAAGCTCATCCATGGAAAGAGTTGAGCAATTCCAAAGCATCAAAGTGGACCATTAAACTCTATTTACTGTTCTTAGAAGTCTAACTTGCTAGTTTAAGTGTCGTAGAATGTTTGGAAACGAAACAATGTCAGTAGACCAACTTATGTTTGATATTGCATAAAAAGGTGAAAAGCTTGTCTATGGGGAGAATTGAGCAATTCTAAAGCGCCAAAGAGGACCTTTGTACTTTTTTTTAGTGTTTTTAGAAGTCTGAATTGCTAGTTTAAGTTTTATAGAACGTTTGGAAACAAAAAGATGGCAATAAACCAAGTTATGATTCAAATTGCACAAAAACATGAAAAGCTCGTGTATGGAGAGAGTTGAGGAATTCCAAAGCATCAAAGTGGACCATTGTACTCTATTTAGTTTTCCTAGAAGCCTAACTTGCTAGTTTATCATTCATGCAACATTTAGTAAGGTAAATATGCGAATAAACCAAGTTATGTTTAAAATTGTAAAAGAATGTGAAAAGCTCGACTATGGAAATGGTTGAGCAATTCCAAAGTATCAAAGTTGACCGTTGTGCTCTATTTAGTTTACTTAGAAGTCTCACTTGCTAGTTTAGCTTTCGTGCAACGTTTCATAAGGTAAAGATGTGAAAAGACCAAGTTATGTTTGAAATTCTACAAAAATGTGAAAAGCTCGTCTATAAAGAGAGTTGAGCAATTCGAAAGCATCAAAGTGTACCGTTGAACTCTATTTACTTTTCTTACAAGTCTAACTTTCTAGTTTAAGTTTCGTAGAAGGTTTGGAAACAAAAAGATACCAATAGATCGAGTTATGTTTCAAATTGCAAAAAATGTGAAAAGTTCGTGTATGGAGTGAGTTTAGCAATTCCAAAGCGCGAAAGTGGACCGTTGTTCTCCATTTAGTGTTCTTAGAAGTCTAACTTGGCATTTTAAGTTACGTAGAACGTTTGGAGACGAAAAGATGCCAATAGACCAAGTTACGTTTTAAATTTGCTAAAAAATGTGAAAGCTAGTCTATGGAGAGAATTGAGCAATTCCAAAGCATGAAAGTGGACCGTTGTACTCTATTTCATTTTCTTAGAAGTCTAACTTGACAATAGACCAAGCTATGTCTGAAATTGCTCAAAAACAGGAAAAGCTCATCTATGGAGAGAGTTGAGCAATTCCAAAGAATTAAATTGGGCCATTGTACTCTATTTAGTGTTCTTAGAAGTGTAACTTTCTAGTTTAGGTTTCGTGCAATCTTTTGTAAGGTAAAGATGTGAATAGACCAAGTTATGCTTGAAATTACACAAAAACGTGAAAAGCTCGGTTATGGAGAGAGTTGAGCAATTCCAAAGCTGCAAAGTGGACCGTTGTACTCTATTTAGTGTTTTTGAAGTCTCACTTGCTAGTTTTGCTTTCGTGCAAGGTTTCGTAAGGTAAAGATTCGAATAGACCAAGTTATGTTTGAAATTACACAAAAATGTGAAAAGCTCATCCATGGAGAGAGTTGAGGAATTCCAAAGCATTAAAGAGGACAACTGTACTCTATTTAGCTTTCTTAGAAGTCTAAGTTGCTAGTTTAAGTTTCGTAGAACGTTTGGAAACAAAAAGATGCCAATAGACCAAGTTATGTTTCAAATTGCTCAAAAACATGAAAAGCTCATCTATGGAGAGAGTTGAGCAATTCGAAAGCATCAAAGTGGACCGTTG